>NW_027206068.1:68200774-68800774 GCF_024711535.1 Dipodomys merriami
CTACCAAATATAGGTAACCTTTATTAGCTGCGCCCTAATTACTGCTCAGAGTGCTAAACATGTAGTCCCTCTTTCAGTCCTCATGGCAAGGTTATACAGCAGAGAATGTGATTAGCTCTTTGTTTTTGCCAGTACTGAGGCTTGAACCCAGGGCCTGTGTGCTGTCCGTTAGCTTTCCCCCCCCCTGCTCAAAGCTAGTGCTCTTATCAATTGAGCCACAGCTCCACTTTGTTTTTCGGTGGTAAACTGGAGGTAGGGGGTCTCATGGACTTTCCTACTGGAGATGCGATTCTCAGGTCTCAGCTTCTGGGCAGCTAACATTACAGCTGGCATGAGCCACTAGTGATTGTTTTTTTTTAATCTAAAAAAATTGTATGATATTTATAATTCAATTTTCTTAGAGTTTTGTGTTTTGGGCAACATTAGTTGGCTTAGTCTGAGTATCTTGCACATGTGAAGTAGCTCACAGGAAGCAACCATACCCTGGTGACCTCAGAAGAGCAAAAGCACCTTCCAGAGATCGCCAAGTAATTGAATGAGTGGACAGAGCAATGAATAATGGAAACCAGGCAGAGTAGGTCTAGTTGATCAGCTCAAATAAGCCACTTTGGTTTATCCCTATGACCTCTATAAAACAGTTTCAGTACAAGGCGAGGTTGGCACCAGGCTCTGGATAAATAGGACAAGCACCCGTCAATGTTGTCCAGGGAGATTCCAGGTGAGGAAAGATGGCTTGTTCAGCTAAATGCTTCTCTATCAAAATCATCTATTTAAATAAGGTCAGCTCTACTACGTAATTCTGGGGTATGCAAAAAAATGCTTATTATCTAATTTTTCTATTTTTAAACCAACTCTAACCATAACTGAAGAGTCCTCTGCTCCAACAGTGACTCACTGTTGTGCAAAAGGCAGCACACTGGCCTCTTGGTGGCCTGCCCAGATGTTAACACCTCCAAGAACGAAAACTTCACCCTTCTCCTGAGGTAGCCCAGCTGTGCCCAGCTGGCACAGTAGGGGCTCAGGGCACCATGTTCTGGTAGGACTCCCTGCACACGGGGAGCTACTGAGGCCCGCTGTGGAAGTCACAGAAGGAGACAGAACAGAACTACAAGTTGGTAAGCTAATGACTAAAGAGAACCAGTTACTTATGCCAGTAATTAAGTCTGCCATTTCTCCAATGGTATGGCACATGAATCCTAATCCTGAAAGTAAAATTTGATCAGTCTGGGTGTGCTGAAAAGCGGTCCTGGGCCTTGTGTGTCTTTCTTTATTGGATGGGAATGTAGGAGGCAACTTAAAAACTGCTTTATAATGAACTGAATGCTGGCACTCAGAACCCTCACTTTGCATTGAAGCTTTTTGATCTGTGGCAGTCACTTGTAGTCACCTTGGGCGGCAAGGACAGGATTCATAAATAAACATCTTGTGACAAAAGACAAACTGCCCCTCAGACAGCAATGCCTTCTTATCATCTTAAAGCTCAGAGCATCACTGCCAGGCAACTGGCTCTTCCTTCCAGTGGTAGGAATTGAGGAACAACTCCAAGGACAAAGACTGAGATGAGTCAGCCAGGCCACAGCCGTGACTTGGTATAACTCTTTCTCCTTTCTCACTTGCTGCCCCTAATTCTCTCTATTCAACCTGAGGCTGCTATCTGTATTCTTTAAGACAGCTAAAGGTATATTGAAGTGCTGTCTATCCATGGCTGCCATGTGATAAACTTCCTTCCTCTGACTTTCACTGTGTCTCTTTATTTGGCATATGGGGGTGAGTCACTAGGGGGTGAGTGTAGGACTTTGGGCCTGGGGTCTAAGAACCCAGTTTCTGAATAGAGGTTATGGCCTCCTCTATGCCATCAGTGCTGGGCAGGATAGTGTGGAGGAAGCACCTCGTAACTGCTTGCTGTGAGCCCCATCTTTGGTTCGTCCTCTCCCAGCTGGCTGTCTGCACCCCCTGGCTTCTTCTAGGTGGGAGTGTGCCTAGCCATCTGTTCTGGCAGTGAACTGTGCTGTGTACTTGCAATCAAGAATAATGATTTTTACCTTGGCATTCTTTAAACAAAAATCCCAGGCGATATTACTTAGTCTAGGTCTGAAAATATGGGCTCTCCACCATTTGATGTTGGTGCTAAAAGACTCTGGTAGGGGAGGTGCAAGCGTCACCAGCTCCTGACCCTCCAGCTCTCGTGCTGAGCCAGACCCTCGTTCAAGAAGTAGCCAGAGTTTCAGATGAAGTTACAGGACTAACTCTGGGGAATTGGAAAGGCCAGAATTGAGATAGGTAACAAATAGGAAACTAGGTCAGGAGACAGAAGATCAGAATCAAGCTGCTCACAGGGAAAGGTGGAGTAAGTATGAGGCCAAGGATGATCAAGGAGAACAAGAAAGAGAAGACCTCTTCATGAGGAAAACTGGAACCAACGGAAGCTGTCCAGCTGAAGAGACCATGGCCAAGGATTTCCTATTCAACTGTGCTCAGGGGTACACTCTTATTTTCCTAGGACTGATGCTTTTCTGGAACCCCTCAGCACCTCCTGACAAAGCCCATAATCCCCATCAAAGAGAAGACTCCTCCACAATTCCCCTTCCAGCACGAAGCCCATTTCCTCTGCATGGAATCCTTTCTCCTGGATAAGCTCCTATGGCCTACCCACTGCTGGTCCTTGCTTGGCCAGCCGGTTCTCCCTTGGCTGGTCCATACGTTCCTAGATTCTTTCCTGAAGCTAATTCCCTTTGGATCTCTTTAGCACTTTGCCAGTTTTTATGGAACTGGTGCTCTGCTTTGTGTTAAAATTATTTATATGTGTCTTAACTTGTGCTTTCCTGGTGCCTCATGAGGGCAGACTGTCTCCTTTATGTAATATCTGCAGGTCCCGTGAAATATTGGATACGGATGGGGCCAATAAATATTTACTATGCTCAATTTTATGATGATGCTGATTTTCTTTCTTTCTCTTTTGCTTTGGCTGGTTGTGGGGCTTAAACTCAGGGCATAAGCTTTTTTGCTCAAGGCTAGTGTTTTACCATTTTGAGCCACAGCCCCACTTCTGACTTTTGGAGATACGAGTCTCACGGAGTTTCCTGCCTGGGCTGGTTTTAAACTATGATCCTCAGATCTTAGCCTCCTGAGTAGCTAAGATTATAAGAATGAGCCACCAGCTTCCAGCGTGATGATGCTGATCAATCATTTTCTCCCACTCTTTCTCCTTCCTAAATGTAGTCACTATAACGGGATCACAATTATACAGTGATTCTATATAAGTAAGACAGCTTCTGGCTTTTTTCATACCACAGGCTTAAATATACATCATTATCCTCTTGGGTCCTAAACCATCTTCTACAGCAACAACCTAATCTGCCTCCAAAAAACATTACTATGGTTGCCTCCTCTTTGAGCTCTGTTGCTGCATGCGCAGCGCAGACCACTCTCTGGTCCTACACTGAAGCTTGTCCAGACTCCAGGACATCTCTGTGTCTCTGGCATGTTTTTTGTTTTTTGTTTTTTTGCCAGTCCTGGGACTTGAACTCAGGGTCTGGGCACTGTCTCTGAGTCTCTCTGTGCTCAAGGCTAGCACTCTACCACTTGAGCCACTGCACTATTTCAGCTTTTCTGTTGATGTGGTACTGAGCAATCGAACCCAGGGTTTCATGCATGCTAGGCAAGCACTCTACCACTAAGCCACATTCCCAGCCCTCTGGCATGTCTTCATTATCCTGGTCAGGCAGGAAGACAAGTCCACCAGGCTCTGCACGATACAGAACTGTGGGGTCCAGTACCCCCTGTCTGCCTGTCCCTCTCACATCACCTGCTGGACAGCTGTCCACCCCTCCTCCCAATCTCTGAGTCATTTACAACAAGGTGCACACATTTCAGTTGCACTTTTTCATGGAGCATCGGGGTGGGTGGGAGGCAGCCATGTGCTTCATTCTGCTTTGCTTTCTGTTCCCAGCCTTGTTAGCTGTCTGGCTGACAGGGAGATGGCTGCCACCCTCCTGTCATCAGATGCACCGTTTGATTCTTTCCTGAACACTTATATCCAAAGTCTGTGTCAACTCAAATCTTGGACTTCAAGACTGAGCTTCCAGTCTACTTAACTTATTTTTTTTCCAGTCATTTTATGGCCAATGTTATGAGTGTGTGGACTAGAAGCTGAGGCTGGACTGGGTCCAGTCTGGGGTTGGAAGAGCCTCCTTTATGCAGGGTGTCTGTTGAACCTGGTGAAAACAGAGCCCACCGTCCTGGGTGAAAGGGAAAGGCACTGGGGAAGGTGAGACACCTATGCAACTTCGGACTGTAATCAAAAGGGAAGCTGAGGCCAGTCCTGGAACCAGCAGATGAGAAGTAGAGCAACACATGGCTGCAAGTGTGCCTTTGGTCACCAACCTCCTGTCCACTCTGGCACCAGGCAAATGACAGGACGAGAAACGCTCTACTATGCTCTTCTCTTGAGATACATCAGAATGAAAAATACACTAGTCTGTGGTAAGGATGGGAAGGGACGCCCCATGTAGAACAGCTATCATGAGAAGCCTTGAATCAGTTTATCTGTACGTTTTGTAATGATTTCAAGTGTGAGAATTTATTATCTAATCAAAAGGATTTGTGATGACTAATTAGTTACATTGTATTCAATCAGGAATTAACAGTCTGGGCATAATTGAATATAGGGTTCTGTATCTAGTTGTGGGATGCATTCCGACTGGTGGTTTGAGGGTAGCAGGCCTCCTGACCTTTAGTCCCCCTGTAAAAGTGCCAGCAAGGTGGGGCTGTAAGACTCTAGACTCTGTGAGGCCTGAGGCCCATGGGCTATAGCAGGGCACCAGAGTTGCGTGTTCAAAGCAGAAAGTGTATTTTGTTGAACTCTAGCTGCACAATGTGGAAAAGCAGCTCTGGTGCCAGGGTGAAGTCTTGCAAATATAATAAATATTTCTTTCCTCTCCTCAGAAAGCACACACAGAGCAAAATGAATTATTACTACTTTGGAATAAACAGTAGTGCTCTCAGGGTGAAGAGCCAACTGGCAGCTTGAAAGATTGGGTTAATCAGACACAGGGAAATTTCTGATTAATTGGACAATTACTTTGAATTCTGAGTGAGCCAAGGCAATGTTAGAGAGATATCCTGATCAACTGGGAATAAATTCAATAGCCAGAGGCAGATTTTTTTTTTAAGCTTATAGGGGTTGAAATAAACTGGTATTATGAGCCTGATTTTTTATAGTCTCACATTCCCAAATGTGTAGGGCCTGTTACTATTTTTTTTTTTAAAAAGCAAAGCGACCCCAAATTATTTTGGTTTTGAACAAACATGGCCAATCTGTTCAGTATTCTCTTGAAAGAAACTTAGGACTCAGGGACATGGCAAAACCAAAATGTAGGGGTCAGCAGGGAGGGATCGCTGCGCTGCTGCTGAAAAATGACCCTGGTCTGGGGAGGAAGAATCGGGTGTGAATCAGAGACACGGCCCGCCCCTCCTGTGCACGCCGGGGGGCCCCAAGATGCTGCCTCACCTGGTGGGGGCGTGCTTCTGCTCCTCCTCCTCGTCTGTGTCACTGCTGATGGTGATGACGCTGACTGTGGGGCTGGGGGTGTCGGGAATGACGATGGTCTGCCGCTGCCGCTCTCTGGTGGTGCTGGAGGCCACATCGCCCCACCCGCAGGTGACTGAAGTGCTGCAGGCTGGGCTGCTGTGCACCATGGCGCAGCGGGGAGGGGTGTTCTCTTTGACCCGCTTGGACCGCTGAGGGGAACTGATGGCCTGCGAGGAGGACACCTCACAGGTGGAGACGTTTCTGGAATGAGCAAAATCACACACACTTAGAGAGAAGATCAGGCGGTTCCTTTCAGACAGCCCAATGCCAGCCAAATTTCTATAGAGAGAGAGAGAGAAAAAAAGTCCAGGCATCTTAGACTCCACCTGTGACAGGAGAAGCAGCGCCCCTACAGGCCTTTTGGTGTCATTACATAGGATTAAAGCCCCCACTTTCTGGGCTCCAGACAAATGGTGTTTGCCATGTAAAGCTTTGGTTTCCTTGGTAAGGGTTAGTGAAGTTTTTTTGGAAATAATTTGTAATTGTTATTATACAGGTGATATATTGAGGAATTACAGCTATTTAAGTCATTAAGAGTACATTTCTTTTTGGACAATGTCACCCCTTCCCTTGCTCTCTCTCCCAGTTTTTCCCTCCCATCTCTACCCACAAGTTGTATAGTTCATTTTTAACACTGTCTAGTGAGAGCCACTGCTGCATTTGTTCACTCTTCCCTCCTTTTGCAGAGTATATTATATTAAAACTTTTTTTTTTGTAGTGTTAGGGACCAAATCCAGGCTCTCAATGATGCTAGGCAAATGCTGTACCACTGAGCCACACTGCTGGCCTAAAGCACTTACTTTTTAAATGTTTGTGAAGCTAAAGGACCTATTCCTGGTGACCTTATTAACACCCCCCCCCTTTCCACCTCTTGGAAAAGATAAGACCATTCAAGTATTAGTGAAGATACAGTGAAAACAACTTTCGTTTTTGCAATCTTGATCCCCGAGTTTCACAGGAGGCTTAACAGTTTTTCCCAAATTATTATTTGAATAGTTATGAAAAATTGATGCCATGTGCTGGTGGCTCACATTTGTAATCCTAGCTATTCAGGTGGCTAAGATCTGAGGACTGCAGTTCAAAGCCAGCTGGGGCAGGAAAGTCTGTGAGATTCTTAGCTCAGTTAACCAGCAAAAACAAGCTGGAAGTGGAGCTGTGGCTCAAGTGGTAAAGTGTCAGCATTTAGTGGGAAAAAAAACTAAGGGACAGAACCCAGGCCTGAGTTCAAGCTCCAATACAGTCGCATGCATACCCACAGCCATGTGAGAAAAGTCCAAGAAAGGGAGGTACCATTTGAGCTGTGGATTCAGCTTAAGACATAGAGTGCTTGCCTAGCATCCTGAGGCCCTGAATTCAACCCCCAGTAGCCCTCTACCTCTTCCATAAAAGAACAAGGAACCTTTCACTTTGATTGACCTGAAATTCCTTAAGTAAGCCAGTATAGCTTCTGGTAACCTTAAGGGGGGTGGGGGGAAACCAAAACCTTTTTCACTCCCTGATCCTGGGAATATGTATGCAGTTAGACTTAATATGAGACTTAATCTAATATATAATGATCCTGAGATCTCTGTGGTCTTAGAGATCTGATCAGCTTCTAGCCAAAGGGATGGCAGTAAAATGAAAATAATCCAGTAAAAGTAAACTTACTTAATTTTCTATCTAGCTGGCATCAGGCCTTACTGCCTATTCCTTTTGGAGAGGATACTAGTGATAAAAACCTTCCGGGTTTTACTGGTAAGACTGCTCTACCATTTCTATATGTTTGCCACTGCTAATATGTTATCATTTGAGATCATGTTTTTACTGACTCAGCAGTTGCCGAATCTCCATTTGGCATGCTACAGGAGAGCATAGCTGGCCACTATCTTCAGAAAAGCCTCTCTCTGGTCTCTCAGACTGTTTTTGCTCAAGGTTCTGGTCTTGAAACGAGACGAATATATAACATGCACTATTGTTGTATTGCTCTTAAACTGTACAGGTGAGGGCCAACTGGGTGGTTAGAAGACAGGGAGGGATTTACTAAACCGATGGGACTGGCCAAGGGTCCTTACTGCTCCTACTTGGCTAAGGTAAGTCAGCGGGCTGCCAAGCTCAGCACCCCACACATCACCCACCTGGCTGGGAATGAGGTGTGGAGAGATAAGAATCTGGCTTTTGTTACCACCCACGCTAATAAGGGCAATGTGTTATCCAAGGGCTGCCACACAAAAGCATTCTGGAGGGCTGGCACTGACCTCAGAAGAGTTTCCCTGAGTTGTTAGCTATACCTAATTAAAGGTGTTTATCTTCTCAAAAAAGGATGTCAACCTGAGGGATTCCCTCAAGTTGGACTAATTTCTGAATGAGAAGACAAAGAAAACAAAAAAAGGCAGGCCTAGTTTTTGGCACCTGGCTAAATGAGGAAGCAGAAACCAAAAATCACTAGATATATCATATACTAGACTGTTCTTGATCATTCTGTCTGAAACAAGCACCTAAACACCTCCCAATGAGTGCCATTGGGACATACAGGGGGTAATTCTGCAGTTGTACAAGCTTGATTTATCTGTCCAGCTGTAGATTTCTTTTTCAGAGGATAGAGCCTAGAACTCTCTCACTTTCTCTCTTAAAAAGTCAGGTATTCTTTTCTCTTAATACTTTTTTTTTTCTTTTTTCTTTTTTTGGTCGGTTGTGGGGCTTGAACTCTGGGCTTGGGCGCTGTCCTTGCGCTCTTCAGCTCAAGGCAAGCGCTCTACTGCTTGAGCCACAGCGCTACTTCCGGTTTTCTAGTGGTTAATTGGGGATAAGAATCTCATGGACTTTCCTTGCCCGGGCTGGCTTTGAACTGTGATCCTCAGCTCTCAGCCTCCTGAGTAGCTAGTATTACAGGTGTGAGCCACTGGTGCCCGGCTTAATACTTTTTCTTTTGGAAGTACTAGGCTCTTGGTTGCTAGGCAGGCACTCTACCCTTTCAGCCATGCCTTTAGTTCTAAAATCAGGCTTACTGAGGTATAATTGAGTATAAAAATCCCCCTTTCAAAAATGTTTGGTGACTTGTGAGAAATGTACAGTCACAAACTCCAACCACAACCCAGACATGGAACTTCTTCAACACCTGAAGACTCCCTTCAGTCCCCTCCCCTCCCACAGGTCTCTCTGATCTCTATCTGCATTTTTCAAAGTGACATGTGAATGAAATCGTAAGGCACATAGCCTTTTGTCAATCTCGACTGCTTAAGAGTTCAGGAACTGGAGTTCAAGGGACCGGGAGAGATCAGTAGGCTGCTATTTAGTGTGTGGGAGTAACCAAAGTAGAACTTAAGCAAGCAGCCAGATGAGTTCAATTTCTGACCTCAAATTTCAAAAGTACATTTTGTTAGTATCTTAAAAAAGTTCTCTTAGGAATGGTTTCCAAATATATAACCTACAATGTAATTATATTGATCTAGAACTGCATGGGTAATGAAACTTCAGAGGCAAGCTGTTTTCTAGAGAAGGAGAAAATAACAAAGATTCTTTGCATGACCTTCAAGGCATGGAGGATGCTAACTCCATCTAGGCCCCCATCCTCAGGGTGGTAACAAGCGTGGAACCAGTGTGGGACAACAGACTGGCATCCCTTGCATAAAACATACAGTTTCCTGCAAACCCTGGGCAATCCCCTTGGTACAGAATGTTCTGCTAGGAAGAGTTGTTCCCCATCCCAAGCCAGCCAGATGTTTCTTTAGCATTCTGATCTCCTGGGGTGCCTGCCCTCCAGGGCCATTCCACACTTACCTGGCAGAGGACTGGTGCTGCTTACTCTTCCGGGAGGAGGAGGTGCTGGTTGGCTGCTGTCGCATCACGTGGGCCACACCCACATTTAAGGGCTGGGCTGCTGGAAGGGTCACATGACCAGTCAATAGTGCAGGCTGCTGCATGATGGGATTGTAATGGCTGCCATGAGCATGTGTGTTCCTGAGAGGGAGATAAAAGACAAGGTTTCTTTGTGGTTCAATAGAAGCTACAGAGTTGTTGTTGTTGTTTTTGTCAGTCGTGGGTCTTGAACTTAGGGCCTGGGTGCTATCCCTGAACTCTTTTGTTCAAGGTTAGTGCTCTACCACTTTGAGCCACAGTCAATTAACTTTGGTGATTAATTGGAGATAAAGAATCTCATGGAGACTCTTTTGCCTGGGCTAGCTTTGAACCACAATCCTCAGATTTCAGCCTTCCAGGTAGCTAGGATTACAGGCCTGAGCCACCTGCACCCAGCAGACAGAGTTATTTTTATAAGACAAAACTTCTGCCCTGATTAAAAGCTGACCCACTTAGTTATATCTCAATGTGCCATCCAGTAGATGGAGAGATGGGCTTCTCCAGGTGAGCTCACCAGTGCTCCTCTGGGTACAGAGGCTGAAGATGTTTTGAAGAACTGAAGGAACCCAGCTTGTGGGTAAGACCCAGGATTTTCCAGTGAGAAGAATGCCATGTGCAGACTCAGAGATCTAAAGTTTAGGGAGAATGGATAACTATCCCCTCCAACTAGGATTACAGGTGCTAGCCACCAGCACCCAGCTTCCCCTCCAACTTTCATAGTTCTTGAACAGCTGATTATGTTGAAAAGTAATGTGCATTTTGTTTTAGAATTTACAAAGTGTCTTCAACAGGTTCTCTCATTCCTGCCTGTGAAGTAGGCAGGATATCTTAGTAGTATCATTTTATTAATGAGGAAATTGTAGTTAATGTGAAAATGAACTTTGACTGTGGGGAACCATATATTTCTGGTGTTAGGAAGTGTTGGTGTTCTTTTGAATTCGCTAAGTGGCTAGCACAAAAATCAGGCATGTAGCAGTTGATCAGTTAATTACACACTTGCTGAATGAACAATCAGACTGACTGAGCTTGACTAGACAAGTACAGTGTTTGGTATAAAATAAAAATTAATAACAGCCAGGCACACATTGAAGGAAACACTGGAAGCTCACATCCTCAAAAGGGTTTATGTTCAGAGGTCTTACTATCTCACTTGCATAGAGCTCAAAGCCTTGTTTTCCCACAGAAATGCTAGAGGTGGTGGTTCATTCAGAGCTTTGCCCGCAAAAGCCCATTAATGCTTTAAAAAAATAAAAAGCTAAAAAAGAATTCATTTGAATTTTAAAAAATTATCAAATTCTGTCTTTGTAACTTGAGGGAAAGAATAAATAGAAGAAAGAAGCTGATGAGTATCTGTGTAAAGATTCTGATAATTATCTTCTAGGTATTTACAGGGACCTAGAAACTGATATGGTGGTGTCTTAATTCTGTGTGTGTGTGTGTGTGTGTGTGTGTGTGTGCGTGTGTGTGCACACGTGTGTGTAAGTGTATGTGCAAGTCCTGGGGCTTGGATTCAGGACTTAGGTGCTGTCACTGAGCTTTGTGCTCTAGCATTCAAGTCCCAGGCTCCACTTCCAGTTGTTGTTGCTGTTGTTGTTGTTGTTTTTTTTTTTTTGTCGTTTATTGGGGAGAAGAGTCTCACAGACTTTACTATCCAGGCTGGCTTCCAACTGTGATTCTCAGATCTCAGCCCCCAGAGTAGTTAAGATTATAGGTGTGAGCTACTGGTGCCTGGCTAATTCTGTTGTTGCTAGTTCTCTAAAGACAAAGGCATTGTTTGTCCTCAGCACTATGCTCAGCCTAGGCACATCTCTTGTGCAAACTAAGGATGATTCTAGATGCTCTCTGTTCCACATGTGAAATGGAAAGAGTAGGAAGAAAATGTGTTGGGCTGGGAAGGTGGCTCAGTGGTAGAGTGCTTGCCTTGCATGCATGAGGCCCTGGGTTCTATTCCTCAGCACCACATCAGCAGAAAAAACCGGAAGTGGTGCTGTGGCCAAGTGGTAGAACACTAATCTTGAGCCGAAGAGATCAGGGACAGCGCCCAGGCCCAGAGGTCAGGCCCCACAACTGACCAAAAAAGAAAGTATGTTGCTTTTACATGTTGTCTGTGATTATTAAGTAAGAAATGGAAAAAAGAAAGGAGGAGGAGGGAGTAAAATAAGAAAATATATATGAATGGGTGAGTATTACTGAAATTAAATGAGTTTCTAAATGCTGAAAGACAAAGGAATGAGCCTTATGTGGTCCTTCAGGAGGAAAAGGGGGGAAGGTAAAAAACAACCATTGGTCAGACAGCTTTCCACGTGGTTGCTGTTCCTAATGAGCTAGAGGTAGAAGGGCAAGTTTACAGAGCCTGGGCTGCCAGAGGGGGAGGAGGGGAGGTGATGGGGTTATTTACTTCCTGTCATGTTTGGGCGCTGCTATGCTGCATGTTAAATATAGGCCAAGTGTTCTGTATTTTAGCTTCATTTAAACCATCAATAATCCGATGAGGTAGAATCTCTATCATCACTTTACTGGAGAAGAAACTGAGGGTTATAAAGGTCAAATGGCCTGCCTCAGGCCTTGCAGTGCCAGAATGAACACCAGTTCTGCCAGTCTGAAAGTGCTCACGGTGGGGAGGGGGGTGCTGTGGGGACACCATTGTGTTCTCTGATACTAGTTGGGAAGTTAAATGGAGGCAGAGGAAGTGATAGAGGCTTGAGTGGGGTTAGAAAGACTGTCTCTCCTTTTCTTCCTTCCAGATATATATATATATATATACACACACACATATATATATATATATATATATATATATATATATATATATATATATATTTTTTTTTTTTTTTTGTGAAACTACCGTACAGAGGAGTTACAATTACATGGGCAAGATGACAAGTACATTTCTTATCAAGCATTGTTGCCTCCTCATTGTTTTCCCTTCCCATCCCTTCCCCATATTCCTCCCCTACACCCACCAGATCCTCCTCCCCACCCCCCACCAAAGTTGTTAAGTTCGTTTTTCGACATAACAACTTGTACATCTCATTGTTGCAATGGGTCCACCTGTATCCCTAGTTAAACAATTTGTTTTTTCCCTTCCCCTCCACAAATTATACCAACATCAAAAACAGTGAAAGTATTGGTTATACTGTGGGGGAGGGACATACAAAGCAACATAGAAATCATCTTATAAATGTGATAGGAACAATTGCATGAAAGGAAAAAAAACCAAAAAAGAATTTGAATACTTACCTTGGGGTTCATTCCCCTAACATTAACTTATTTGACCTTTTCTGCTTGACTCAGACATATACTAGTTATAGCAAATAAGGGAAACCATGGGACCTATGTTTCTTTGGGCCTGGCTTACTTCACTTAATATAATTATTTCCAAGTCTTTCCATTTCCTAACAAATGGGGCAATGTCATTCTTTCTGATGGAGGCATAGAATTCCATTGTGTATATATACCACATTTTCTTGATCCATTCATCTACTGAGGGGCATCTGGGTTGGTTCCATATCTTAGCTATGGCAAACTACTCAAGATGATTCAAAACTTTGGCAAAGTAGCAGGGTATAAAATTAACCTTCAAAAATCAATGGCTTTTCTATATGCCAACAATGAGAAAAGTGTGGCTGAAATCAGGAAAGCAACTCCATTCGTAATAGCCCCACAAAAAATAAAATACCTAGGAATTAACTTAACCAAAGAAGTGAAGGACCTCTATGATGAAAACTTTAAAAACCTGAAAATCAAAACAGAACTTAGAAAGTGGCAAAACCTCCCATGCTCCTGGATTGGAAGGATCAACATAGTGAAAATGGCAACACTTCCCAAGGCTATCTACAAATTCAATGCGATACCTATCAATATTCCAACCTCATTCTTCAAGGAAATAGAAGAGGCAATCCAAAAATTCATATGGAACAATAAAAGACCCTGAATAGCAAAAAAGATCCTTAACAGAAAGAACAGTGCTGGAGGAATATGAATTCCTTCCATATTTTTTATATTATTATAATTTTGTGTGTGTGTGTCAGGCCTGGGGCTTGAACTTGGAGCGTGGGTACTGTCCTTAAGCTTCTTCTGCTCAAAGCTAGTGCTGTACCACATAAGCCACCCCACTGTAGCTTTTTGGTGGTTTTTTTTTTTTGGCAATAAGAGTTTCATGGATTTTGTTGCCGGGCGGCTTTGAACCGTCATGATCTAGCCTCCTGAGTAGTTAAGATTACAGACATGAGCCACCAGCACCCTGTTCTTCCATCATCTTTGGTGGTACTGAGCTTAAGCATTTTGTACTCGCTAGATGGTGCTCTACTTTAGTCATATCCCCAGCCCTTTTTACTTTTTTGAATAGGGTCTTGCATTTTTGCCCAGGTTGGTCTGGGTGGTGATCTATTTATACGCTTTCTATTTATACTCCTATGTATCTGAGATGATAAATGCATACCATAACACCAAGCTTTTTATTGTTTGAGATGGGACTGGCCTCAAACTGTTCCCTCCACACCATGTCTGACACTTTTTGCTCAAAGGCTGGTGATCTACCATCTGAACCATGCCTCTTATCCCCATGGACTTGAACTACAGTCCTTCAGAACCTGTCTCCTGAGTAGTTAAAATTATAGGCATATGCCACCTCGCCTGACCTATTTATTTTTTTCAATCGTTATTATAAAGGTGATGTACAGAAGGGGTTATAATTACGTAAGTCAGGTAAAGAGTACATTTCTTTTTGGACAGTGTCACCCCTTCCCTTGCTCTCTCCCAGTTTTTCCCTTCCATCCCCACCCACAAGTTGTATAGTTCATATTCTATTTATTTATCTCGTAGCCAGAGTCCTGCTCCATAGTTCAGCTTGCCTTTGAATTTTTTTTTTTTTTTGGTTGGTCGTGGCGCTTGAACTCTAGGCCTGAACGCTGTCCCTCAGCTCTTCAGTTCAAGGATAGCACTCTACCACTTGAGCCACAGCACCACTTCCAGTTTTCTGGTGGTGTATTGGAGATAAGAGTTTCATGGAGTTTCCTGCCTGGGCTGGCTTTGAACCGAGATCCTCAGATCTCAGCCTCCTGAGTAGCTAGGATTACAGGCGTGAACCACCAGCGCCCGGCTGGCTCTTGAATTTTTGATTCTCCTGCTTCAGCGTCTGACTGCTGAGATCACGGAATCCCTACCACACTCGGGCACAGGAGATCTTTTTTCAGAAAAAAAAACAAACCAAAAACCAGTCATGTGGAGGCACTGGGGTGGTATGGAAACTGTCAGACATGAAGGGGAGTGGCCTGCCCTGATGCTTGTGCTGAAAAAGAAACAGCTCAAAGGGCCATAAGAATTGGGGATGACGTAAGGCTGGGGAAAGTGGTACTGGAGGAAGGGCCAAAGAAAGGCAACAAGCGGTCATGAAAATGACTGAACACAGAGACTGGGAGGATATCAGGGAGTTGGATGAGAATGTTCTGGAAACATCTTGGAGATTAAGTTGGCTAGATGCCTTGGTGTCTGAGGAAGGTGGACCCTGATCGTCATGATGTGACTATTCTGAGAGGCGCATGCAGTGAACCTACCAGAGTTCCCCCTTCCCTGGGGAGGTCAGATAGACTCCAGGGTGCCTGTGTCTCAAAATATCTCTAACGCTTTCCAGAACTGCTGAGGGATTTGGGGACTCTCTTTTACATACTTTAACTGACAAATCTTTGTTTCCTGAGAGTGCAATTTAATTCTGAGAAAACCCTCAAATCATCTGGAGACAGGTCTGATGAATCACACTAGTTATTAAACAATATGACGGAGAAAATGATAGCTGGAAGATGATAGCTTATCATAAATTAATAAAGCCTACTTTTTTTTGTATTCTGGCACATGGTATAAAAATAAACCTCTCATTATAGCGTAGTCATATAATATCCATATTCTCTGCAACAGTGGTTGACACGCCTCCCACCCAGACACGTGCAACTCATTCTAGACGTTTCCAGCTTACCGCCAGTCGGCTAACTGCTGGGTGCCTGCCATGGTCTCAGGAATCACAGTCGCATGCTGCACCGACGTGTGGGCGGCCACTCCCGTCAGCTGCTGCCATGCTGGGGGAAGCAGGATCTGCTGGGTCCCACTCGGCCAGGCCTGCTACAGGACAAAGGACATCTGCCATCACCACCATGTTATCCATTTGTAGGAACCCAGCACTTACTCTGTGATGGGGAGTTGGGGGGATGTCGTGTTAGATCGTGTAATGAGTGTGGAAATGGAGAGTTGGTCTCTGGCCTAACGATGAAAGGGAAGACAACCACCTAAGTACAGGGCACAGGATTATATGGAAAGGATCGGTCTGTGGATATCCATGGTGTAAGTCCTTTAAATAATAGGTAGCTTAGAAAATGAATACCAGGAAGCTGAAACAGATCTTAAGGGGTGAAGTTTCAGGGGAAGGGGCAGACAATGGAGAGAGGAAGGGTGGGTGAATGCAGTAATGATATTCAATGTGCACATGTGAAAACGGAATCAGGGAACTTGAGGAGATGAATGAGGCTGGAGAGGCTGGGGAGACTGGCCGATCAACCTGCATTGTACTCAGAACTAACATGTTGAGCTGAGATACCTCTGTGTAACTATTTAAAGATAATGAAGAATAAAATAAAAAAGCTGGGCATGGGCGGCTTATACCTGTAATCTTAACTACTCAAGAGGCTGATATCTGAGAAGTGCAGTTGGAAGCCAGCATGGGTAGTGCAGTCTGTGGGACTGATTGCTAATAAATTACCAAAAAAAAGCTGTAAGTGGAACTGTGGCTTAAGTGGTAGAGTGCTAGCTTTGAGTATAAAAACTCAGGGACCACACCTAGGCCCTGAGTCGCTAGCCACAGGACTAGCATGCACGCATGCATATGCACATAAGAATGATTTTGATTTTTTATGAATTTAATGTGCAATACTCAAGGTTTCTGAAAGGTCATTTATGAGCTTGCTCTGTTGTTGTACAGTTATATACTGTACAGGTACTGAGGGGGTACAGTAGGTGAGATGGAGGTGACGCCATCTGCCCTTGGTTTGACGCTTTACCTTTAGTTTATCACTTAGTACCTAGAGTTCTACCTTGTGTTGTCTTTTGGATTTCAATTCACACAGCTCTGAGATTACCCAGTACCCGGTGCCAGGGTACTGGAGAGCCTACAGTATGAAACAGCATCCTTGCCTGGGCTTCAGACTAACTGGGGATATATTGACTTCTCAAAGCAAAGTCTCTGGGCTGCTAGAAGGCATTGCTTTCATCTCTGCAAAAATCAAGATTTTTCATAGAAATCTAAATGAGCTTTTTGTTCCCCCTTTAACAGACACACTTGCATTTAGAACTCTCAGGACCTCCTTCTTGACTTTGTTATTAAATGATTCCAAGAGAGCACAACTGTCCGGAGTTGGATAGCTTTTAAAAAATATTTTATTGTTGTTGTGGGGCTTAAACTCAAGGTATGAGTGCTGTCCCTGAGGTTTTTTGCTTAAGGCTAGTGCTCTACCTTTTTTTTTGTTTTTTGTTTTGTAGGTCGTGGCGCTTGAACTCTGGGCCTGGGCGCTGTCCCTCACTCTTCAGCTCAAGGTTAGTGCTCTACCACTTGAGCCACAACACCACTTTCAGTTTTCTGAGTGGTTTATTGGAGATAAGAGTCTCATGGACGTTCCTGCCTGGGCTGCCTTTAAGCGGTGATCCTCAGATCTCAGCCTCCTGAGTAGCTAGGATTAGAAGTGTGAGCCACCAGCGCCTGGCTTAACACTCTACCATTTTGAGTCGCAGCTCCACTTAAAGTTTTCTGGTCATTAGTTGGAGACTCACTGACTTTCCTGCCTGGGCTGGCTTTGAATGGTGATCCTCAGGTCTCAGCTTCCTGAGTAGTTAGGATTACAGGCGTGAGCCTCTGGTATCTGCTTAGAATTAGGCATCTTTTAAAGAACCACCACTAGCCTAAATTCCTCTGGGCAGGCCAGGGTTGAGAAGTTTGCAATCTTAGTTGTATATGTCTCTTTCCATCCAGCCAGACACGATTATCATTAGGTGTTCATCTAGTGGGGTCCACTACACTGGGGGCGGCGGGGGAGGAACGTGCTTGACACATGTATTTTGATTCATCTCTGTACAAGCTAGTTGCTTCTGGAAATAGACTACATTTGGAGTCAAGGCTTAAAAAAACAGCAAAGCTTACAAACGATGATACAACCACATTTTCTAAATTGTTTTTGGTATTGGTACTGGAGCTTAATCTCTGGGCCTTGGCTTTTTTGCTCAACGCTGGCGCTCTATCACTTGAGCCACAGTTCTACTTTTGGCTTTTTGGTGATCTCATGGACTTTACTGCCGGGGCTCCCTTTGAGCCACAATCCTCAGATTTCCCTCTTGAGTGTCAAGGACTACAACGTGAGCCATTGCACCTGGTATAACCATACTTTAGATCTGCTTCACTTCCCTGTCCCATCATTCTCACGTTGCAAACAAAGCCCCTCCTGACGCCTCACACACACTTTTTTGTTGTTGCTGCTTGTTTGCTTACTGATTTGTTTGCCTATAGGCAGAAATCTCAGAGACCACAGGTCACACTGTAAGAATTTAATAAATATCTGTTGGTAAAATGGAAGAAGCAGCTCTACTATGAGTATGAACTATCATTAATTGTTTTTCAAGGATACTGAATTTACAGTAAGTAGAAACATAATTTAACTGATTAAAATAGTTGTAAACTCAAAATATTAAATGAGTAACAATTTCACTGGAAATATGATTTCTTTTGCATGGTCATCTGGAACTCATTTCAGACCTCATAAAAAGCATGGATCTTTTTTTTTTTTAAATAAAAGCATGAATCCTGACTAATGTTATTAAAAAAATCTTGATACCAAGCTAAAGTATCTTAAAAAGTTTCCCTGAAATGGATGTTAACATTTTATATCTCAAGGAGATGAGGTAAAAGGCTACCTTTGACTTCTTTCAGTATGGGTACACCTAAGTTCATTTCAGATATACTTCATCAAACATTTTTATAATTTATTATTATTACAAAGAATGGAACTAATAATTCTTTATGTATGAGTGAAGTCATAAATGGGTTTTCTGCCTTCTGAACAACAATCCTGTGAGACAGCCATTTATTCCCATGACTCAGATGAGTAAACTGAAACCTGCCCTGAAAGGTCAAGTAAATGGTAAGTTACACACATTCATTGTTTTCTTTCTTTTTGTCCAGGATAATGTGTAAAAAAAAACCACCTTTAGGAAAGTGTGAAGTCATAAAATCTGTGACCTCTGTAGATAAGGAGAAAGTCTTAAAAGGTGTCAGAGAGAAAAATAACAGATACTGAACTCAATATGCTCAAATGTAACACTCCAAACACAAACCTTCCACAGCTCTACAAGAAATTAGGGTTATAAAATACAAGATATGGAAAATGAACTCAGTGAAAAAAGCAACTACACTTAGACAAGAAGGTGTACTGGAAAGCAAATATAGTTGCTATATTATGAAGCTCAGCTCAGAGTGGAATGAAGTTGATAATTTATACAAACAGTACAAAAGAGTTTATAAAAATTACCTGGGATAAAGGGGAGACACAAGTAAGTGAGAACGAGGGCTGTCTGTGTTATGTATTGGGAGTTAGCTGGAGAATTAATTTTTTTCTTTTGTTTTTTTTTTTTTCTTGTCAGTTGTGGGGCTTGAACTTAGGGCCTGGGTGCTGTACCTGAGGTTTTCTGCCCAAGACAAGCACTCTATACTTGAGCCACAGCTCCATTTCCAGTTTTCTGGATTGTAGTATGAAATCAGGCCCAGTAGGAAAGAAAGTCTGTGGGACTGTTATCTCCAATCAACTGCCACAGAGTCACTTGGTGACTCAAGGGTTAGAGCCCAGGCCCTGAGTTTGAGCTCAAGTAATGGCAAAAAAAAAAAAAAAAAAAAGGAAAAGAAAAAAAATTTTACATAGAAAATTCAGGAGACTCTTAACAAAGAAAAACTTTATTGAATGTGACAACATGTAACTTTTTAATACTATTCATGGATAAAATGACTTTACATTGTTGGGTATCGTCCCTGGTTTTCTTGCTCAAGTTTTTTCTGCTTCTGGCTTTTTGGTAGTTAATTGTAAGATGAGAGTCTCATGGACTTTCCTGCCCAGGCTGGCTTTGAACTGGGATCCTCAGCCTTCTCAGAAGGTAGGATTACAGGTGGGAGCTACCAGCACTTTTTTGTACCAGTCCTGGAGCTTTAGCTCAGGGCCTGGGTGCTGTCCTTGAACTTTTTGTTCAAGGTTAGTACTCTACCACTTTGAACCACAGCTCCACTTCCAGCATTTTTGGTAATTAATTGGAAATAAAAGTATCATGGGGCTGAGCACCTGTGGCTTACGCTTGTAATCCTTGCTACGCAGGAGGCTGAGATTGGAGGATCACAGTTTGAAGCCAGCCTGGGCAGGAAAACTCCTTGAGACTCTTATCTTCAACAAAGCTGGAAGTGGCATCACGGCTCAAGTGGTAGAGTGCTCGCCTTGAGCAAAAGAAGCTCAGGGACGGTGCCCAGGCCAAGTTCAAGCCCCAGGATCAGAAAAAAAAAAAAAAAAAAGTATCATGGGCTTTCTTGCTTGTAATGGCTTTGAAATACAAGCCTCAGCAATTAGCCTCCTGAGTAGCTAGGATTATAGGCATGAGCTATAGTGATTGGCTAAGTTTTCATTTTTCATAATAGGAAGTCAATTGGTAATACTAAAAATGTAATCAATAAAAAGCATTTAGAAACATGAAGTTAGGTAAGACTGAACTGTCAAATTAAAACCGACTGTTCTGGTAAAATGTATAGCAAAAAATATTGTTTAGGGGAGTAGAAATTAAGGATGGGATAGAGCTGGGGCCTATATTTTCTTTTAATTTCATGAACTCATACAACTTAAAAATTATGTATTTGCATTATTTTGAAAAAGAATTAAGTCTTAAACTTCAAAAATAACTTCCCCAAAGTCATATGCCCATATTTTGTTTTGTTTTGGTGTCAGTCCTAGGGCATGGACTCTGGGTCTGGGCACTCTCCCTGAGCTTTTTTTTTTTTTTTTTTTTTTTGGTGGTGGTGGGGTTTGAACTCTGGGGTTAGGTGCTGTCCCTCGCTCTTCAGCTCAAGGCTAGCACTCTACTGCTTGAGCCACAGCACCACTTCCAGTTTTCTGAGTGGCTTATTGGAGATAAGAGTCTCATGGACGTTCCTGCCTGGGCTGGCTTTGAACGGTGATCCTCAGATCTCAGCCTTCCGAGTAGCTAGGATTACAGGCGCCACCTGTGTCACTGGCGCCTGGCTTTCCTGAGCTATTTTTGCTTATGGCCAGTGCTCTACCACTTTGAGCCAGAGCTCCTTTTCTAGCTTTTTGGTGCTTAACTGCAGATGAGAGTTTCATGGAGTTTTTTGCCTGGACTGGCTTCGAACCATGATTCTCAGATCTCAATCTCCTGAACAGCTAGCATAACAGGTGTGAGCCACTGGTCCTGGCTATACTTTGGACTATTTAAAGACTTCGAGCTACCAACTTGTCCTAAGGGAAACATTTATAGGGGCTCTGATGATATGATCTAATTGGCAACAAGAATGAAAAAATGTTTTCCTGGAAAAGAGGAGTCTATGAAGACCTGGCCCTTCTGAATTTCTCTTCCAGTGTTGTTAGTCCAAGATGGTTTCTGTGGTGCCATTTAACAAGTGAGTTAAACTCAGTACTTTCTCAATCAAGAACAGTTACTTCCCACCTCTCCACGTTTACTGTTCACTCAGTTCCCAGTACCTTGGCACTAAGGCTGGGGAGGATGGGGGCAACGGCTGCTTTTAGGAAGTATCAAAGGAGATTCCTATGTAAATGTGTGTGACTACCACGTCCTCTTATTTGAACAGACCCTCAAGTCCCATGGATGCTCATTTTTCTGTAAGGGACACATGACGCAGGGAGGTTGGGGAGGAAAAGGTCAAAGAAAATGAAATTAACCTGAGGAATGGATTCAAAATAAAAACCTTCACAAATACAATCCTTCAAAAGGTTTCAAATATTTGGAAGAAAAAGGATGTCTACTTTTAGATACATTTTAAAGCAAATAATGGTATTTGGAATGATGCTGGCTGATCTCTAGAAATTTACTCCTAGAAAAATGTAGGAATCAATTTAAATGTTAGGTATTGCTTTTTTAAAAAAATAGCCATTATACTAGTTTTGAGGTTAGCTTATTTTAGTTCTTTGCAAGGACAATATAAAAACATGTAGGAGAGGACTCCATCTTAACAGGTTCACATGGTGACAAGCAGAAAGAAAAGAGAAAGCAACCAATAAACAAAAAGACACAATGTCATATTGGATACTGAATAGGGTTTTAAACTTAATATGTCTTGAAAATGTTTGTATGTCAAGACTCAGAGATCTACCATGTCCCTTTTAATGGCTACATGATGTCCTATTTCATGCATTGCTCTATTGATGTAACAAATCCCCTACTGATGAATATTCAGCTTGCTTCCAACAGTTCCTTGTTATAAACACAGTACCAATTAAATTCCTTGTACACAGATTTTTGTTCACTTTCCCAATTACAGATTAGGTTAAATCAATTGGGGAATTTACAACACTCTAGGGACTTTTATTTTCAAGTACGCAAAAGGTAGAGCTCTCTCCTGCATTGGTCAAAGGATTGAAACAAACTCAGAGACACGAAGCCTACTGGCTCCATCAAACTGAACCATGAAGAATGTCTATTTCAGCTAATTAGAGATTTCTAACAGAGATGTTTCCTGGCTTAGGAAGGTTAAGTGTATAAACACACCAAGAAAGGATCAGTAATTACCCTCTGAAGTACACATGGAATCTATAGACTTTTGGCTCACAGTGGAGGAGCTCTGGGAGGCTTTCTGGACTTTTGCCACTTAGATAAATTATGAACAAGCCCCTGAACCGAGCTGTAGTTCTTTCCCTTGATCTATCTTGGCCTGTTATGAACTCTCCACTACTCACATGTGCAAACAAAAGGTTGGCACAAGACTGGCAAAAGAGGAAGGTATAGATCTACTATAAATACACAAGGTTTTCTGTGGACAAGCTTCAATGAGAAAAAAATTTTGTGTCACTAATTGTTGATGTTAGTGCTTACTTGCAGTGTCAGTATGGACTGAAGAAAAAAGAGGAGGAAAATTAGTATAAATCTTAACTGAACTATTCCTGAAAACAGAGGAGATAATAATATCTAATGTACTTTATGATAGACTAGTGCAACCCTGTATGAAAGTGAACAAGCAATCTCTAAGAAAGGGAGATTATATGCCATTTCTCACTAAGGAATATACATCAAAAATACTAAAGCATGGTAAGTACCAACTGAGTTCAGTATTAAACTGAATATGAAGTACAACACAGTCAAATAAAGTATCTCATAAATACAGGGGCAGTTTAGCATTAAAAACTGTAATCTGTTACACTGACAAATCAGAGATTATAAAAACCGAGAAAGTAGCTACATGCCAGAGGTTCACACCTGTAATCTTAGCTATTCAAAAAGTTGAGCTCTGAGGATTGTGGTTCAAAGCCACTGGAGGCAGGAAAACCCACATAACTTTTATTTCCAAGTAACTACCAAAAAGCTGAAAATGACACTATGGCTCAAAGTGATAAAGCACTAGCCTTGAGCACAAAAACTCAGGGACAGTACCTAGGCTCTGAGTTCAAACCCTAGAATTGGCACAAAACAAACAAACAAACAAACACACAAACAAAAAACTGCTAACACAGTATCAAGTATCTCTCAAATATTTACAGTAAATAAAACACCTTGAGAAACAATAGAGAGAATTTAAAGTTAGGTAGAAGCAAAGGATACCCAGTATCACCACTGTTACTAAATACTATTTTTAGATGTCCCACATAGAACAGTGATAATCAGAACAATACATGAAAGGTGAAAGGATGGAAAAACAAAAAAGTGATACCATTTTCATATGAACAGACTGTCTACAGTTGGATGGCTTATGCCTGTAATTCTAACTACTTACTCAGGAGCCTGAGATCTGAGGATCACAGTTTGAAACCAGCTCCAATAGGAAAGTCTGTGAGACTCTTATCTCCAATTAACTACCAAAATGTCACTTGAGCTATGACTCAAATATTAGATCATAGGCCCTAAGTTCAAGTTCCAGTAATGGCATTCAAAAAAAAGAAAGAAAGAAAGAAAGAAATTGCCTATATAGAAAATTCAGGAGACTTTAACAAGGGAAAACTTTATTGAATGTGAGAATATGTAACTTTTTATACTATTCATGGATAAAATGACTTCATATTGTAAAGTCAATTGTTCCTAAAGTAAATATAAATTCAATGCAAGTCTAATAAGCTGGTTTTTGGAAAACCAATATTCTTATGGAAGATCGATGCTAAGATTCTAAGGGAAAGCAAGAAAGACAAGGATAGACATGGACATTTTGAAGAATTTCATACGAATGGAGTTTTCCTCACTAGATTCCATGACATATATCTGAGTTATGACGGTTAATACATGGGTATTCTGAGAAGCCAGTGGACTACAAGTGAACTCAGAGCAGACCTAAGCAGTTTAACTCTATAAAAATTAAAATGACAAAACAACTACTTAAGAAGACAACATAAATAAAATATCTTTGAGGACACTTTGGGATAAGCCTCTGGTAGCTGGACTTACTTAAAAATAAAGGTGTTACTAAACCAACAACCTAAAGGTCAAGCTGCCTTGATGGCTGGCAGGAGAAATGACTGTCTGGAAGTGGAATACCGGAAGTGGAATAGCATGATGGTTAAATACAGACTCTGTGTCCTGGTTCTGATACCTACTTGCTGGCATGACTTGAAGCAAGTTGCTGTGTTTCCTGCTTGTCAAGGGGAGACAAACACTTTGCTCTGTGGTCATGAATATTAAATAAATTAACAAGTGTACAGTGCCTTTGTCATTAGGGTTCAAGTATTATTAAGGATGGATCACTGTTATTGCTACATCAGTGCCTTTACCTTAAACCAATATAAATGCTTCGTACATTTTCAACCATTTTTCATCTCTGCGATATTATTCGACCATTAGGATACCTATATGGATGGATAGGGAAGGTTCCAGTTCACAGCTTCTGGGAGTGTTTTTTCAATGATAAAAATGAGGGGATAATCTCCAGGGCTCCTTTTGGCTCTGAAAAAATAATTTCTATTTTATAGGAAAGAAATTTGAGGCAAAGAGATGTTAACTGACTCGCCTTAGGTCACTGTGAGCTAGTAGCAGATTTAGGATTAAAACTTAGGTCTCCTGGATTAATTTGCATTACAAAGACACAATAATAATTTCCCTAGACACTGTCTCTAAATTTCTTCTTGGAATTATAAGGAGATACTTAGGGAGGTAATTCACTCAGGGATCATTTAGAATATTATAGACATCTTCCAATGACTGGAAGCACCTGATTCATTACTGGGGAAGGAGCTAGTAGAGGTATTTCTCTTTCGTGAACAACATTAACACAGATAATGGTAATAGGAGGAATAATATAGAAGAGTTACCTGGGCAAGCAGACCTGGCTGGATCTGAAGGGGCTGAGCTCCTGGGGCTTGAGTGACAATGGGAACGGCATTCTCCATGCGCACTGAGTAGCCGGCATGCTTAGACGGGGAGGCCTGCAGGCCTGCTCAGGACCATGGTGAGGGAGAGAAGAGAGAGCAGTGGTTGAAGGCTGCTGGATGACGAGATTTTCCCCAGGATCTTTTACTGCCTACTCCCTGCCCAATAATCAGGTTTTGCATGGTCCCTGGAAAGTTTTCTCCTTACTTTCTCATTTAAATTAAAAAACAAAACAAAACACAGAAGCTTGCCCCTAAATTTGAATGCTTTCAAAGGCTAGACAGTCAAATGAAAGCATTTGGCATGGTCAAGAGTGGGACAGTTACACTGACATCTTTCCACAGGAAGGCAAGGGTGCCTGACCATCGAGGTCTGCTTAAGCGTAAGGGTATATCTGAGAGATGGGTGGATCTTTTTGGAACCACACTGTCTGAGCCTGAGCCACCAAGCCTTAGCTTACATGGGGGGAGACAGAGGAAGGGGATTTTGCAAAAAGTATATTCCTGAGCTTTCTGAGTAAATTGTGACCAGGTACACTGTCATCTGCAGCTTCTTAAGAGTCAATACTTGGAGTGCTGGGGTCATGGTCAATGACTCCTTTAGGGGAGGAGGCCCAGGGGCACATTTACATACTCCCTGTGAGCTGGGACCATGTTGGCTGGGAGGGGTTTACAATCTTTTATAGATAAAATACACAGAGCGGATGCTTCTTTGAGGAAGGCAAGAGCTGATGTCCCTCTCATGGTGGGAACACAGACAATGTGCTCAGTTAAAAGTGGCTGGCCAGGGACGCAGGCTCTGGCAGGGGATGATAATGACCAATGGACTCCATGCCAAAGCCCAAATCCCATCAGTCTCAGTAGGCCAGGAGGCCCTGGTCTTAGTGATACTCTCACTGCGGTGGAAAGGAAGGAAGATGGCTTTCTTTTAGGACAGTGAGCATTTGGGAAGCTGGCAGGGGCTGAAGCCTAGTTAGAGAGGTCGGGGGAGCGGGCTTGGCTTACCTTGGAAACCAGGGGGACATACGATGAGCGCTTGCTGGAAGGGGTCAGGCCGGGCACATATCTGGGCTGTTCCGGTCTGTAGCGGCATGCTCCGCTGGGCCACTGCAGCCATGGATGCCGCTGAGGGCTGGTAGAGTGTAGATTGGTAGTTTAGTATGGAGACTTCGGGATTGGCTAAGGAAATAGTGGCACTGGTAGAGGTGGGAGCCTAAAGGAATGGTGGGGATTAAACAAAACATAAACAAAAATAAAAAATGAGGGAGGTGGTATGTTGGGAGACACGAATCTAAATCAAATCAATGAATGCAAAGAAGAGCAAATAAACCAAAACCAAGATCAGGAAAGCAAAAACAGAAAGGGGGTGGAAATCCAGTTGGAAGCCTCAGGGAAGGCAGGCACCCGGAGCCTCAGCTTTGTGAGGCCCTGAGAACAAAGGACACCTGCACACCGTGTATCTAGACACAGAAAAGTTAAGTTAGGCTAGAAAGCTATTAAAAAAAAATAAAAGTCTGTCCTGAGCTGACAGGTACACTTTCTAACAGCCTGAAAGGCTGGGGTTTTGTTATTTTGTGTGTTTGTGTGTGTGTGGTAGAGGTGGGGTTTGAACCCAGGGCCTTGTGCATGTTAGCTAAGTGGTCTACCACTAAGCTACAACCCTTGCCTGAGTGGAGGGTTTGTGGATTCCTTGGGTTCTGCATGGCGGTGTCTGTGAACATGTGTCCATGTTCTGGTTTGATGCTTCCCCTCTGCCCTCCCCACACCATCCTCTCTCGTGAAGGAAGGCCTCCCTGTGCACATGCTTCCCTGTGTGCTCAGAGACTGTGGGGCCCCACATTTGTCTCAGTTATCTCCACTCTGGCCAGTTGCAGCTCCTGTTGCTTTGGCCTTTCAAAAGTCCCTGGAAACCACTGATGCTTCAGTTGCTGCTTTCTGGTGCCTGGGACCTATGAGGCCCTATAAACAAAGGATGTCTTGGCCTCTACTTCTCTTCCAGTTCTTAGGCAAAGAGTCTAGATGACTCTGACTGGGCACATTGGCCCCTGAGCACAAGTGTCCAACAATGGTTTAATGAGAGTGGTCTGTGCATCGTAGTTTAGCCCTGATGCCCATGTGTTACCTTCTTTCCTATATTCAACTTCCTCGCTCTCCAGGTCCCTTGGGCACTGGGCAGATTAGTGGACTTGTTGTTTGCTGAGACTACTGTGAACACAGACCTTTCATCTTACACAAATCCTTTGGACCTACAGAGTTTGCTCTAAGCCTCTGCTCCAGGGTCTGGCTGGGTCTCCGGGCTCACTAGCTGAGGTTTCCCTATCATAGTCACTGGTCCTTACCCCCTCACTCTAACTGCAGCCATTGGGCCTAGCTCTAGTTGGTCTGCCTGGCAGTACAGCCTGGTTTCATTCTCCTTGGGAGGCAGATCCTACTGGTGACCTCAGTTCTGCAACATAGTTTGCATCCAGTCTGCATTTATCTGTTTTTGTTTATTGTCTGTCTCATCATGAAAACCACAAGCTTCTTAAGAGGTTGCATCCTCCAACTTCTTAAAGATTCTAGAACAAATGGAACTTGTGACCTGACATGGGCCCGGAACGCAGTGTGGTCCAAGGCAGGCAGATGGACACCCCTCTGTTGCTCCACTTTCTATCCCTGCTTAAGCACCAACTAGAGAAGCACACATGCTCTGTATTTGGAGGAGCATGAGAGGACTGCTAGGAATGGCTGGGGCCAACAAATAGGAATCATAAAGACAAAGAAAGTTTACTGATAATTTGGTCTTTGCAAAAAAATGGGAGAAGTCCAGGCACTGGTGGCTCATTCCTGTACCCTATGTACACAGGGGGCTGAGATCTGAGGATTGAGGTTCAAAGCCAGCTTGAGCAGGAAAGTCCATGAGACTTTTTTGCTTACGTGGTGCTGAGGAATCGAACTCAGGGCCTCATGCATGCAAGGCAAGCGTTTTACCACTGAGCCACCTTCCCAGCCCCCATGAGACTCTTATTTCCAATTAACCACCAGAAAACCTGATGTGGCACTGTGGCTCAAGTGGCACAGTGCTCACCTTGAACTGAAGAGCTCAGGGGCAGTGCTCAAGCCCAGAGTTCAGGTCCCACCACAGACAAAAAATAAAAAAGTAAAAAAATGGGAGAAGTGATTCTTGGAAGCAATTGACATCCGTAAAGGGTGTGGGCTTGGCCTGGAAACCCACATTAAAATTCTTGATAGAAGCCTAGGTGCAGGGGTTGGGAAGGTGGCTCAGTGGTAGAGCGCTTGCCTTGCATGCCTGAGGCCCTGGGTTCGATTCCTCAGCACCACATAAGCAAAAAGAAAAAAGCCAGAAGTGGCGCTGTGGCTCAAGTGGTAGAGTGCTAGCCTTGAGCTGAAGAGCTGAGGGACAGTGCCCAGGCCCAGAGTTCAGGCTCCACAAACGGACCCCCTCCCCCCCTCCAAAAAAAAAAGGCTAGGTGCAAATAATAGAATACCATGGAAATATTAGTGAAGGGGCCAATTTGCAGGGTGACATCAGGACAGGCCTCCTCAGTCACCAAGTTTCAAAGAGGAAGTAGAGGAAGACAGCTTCCTTGAGACATAAAGAGTGATTGATTACCGATCTAGTCTTGAAACATAAAGGATTATAGACTAGTAGTCACTTGGACCAGGTCCTTTGTTTCGTCTACATCTTACTTGTTTCTTAGTCTCCATCCATGCTAAGGGCAGTGAGGAACTGATTGTGTAGCTCACTGTTCTACCTCTAATATGAAACAATAGGTATATATTATTCTAAATCCTAAAATAGGTAAAAACAAACAAACAAACAAATGCCAAGGAGCTCCTGTAGAGAGCCTACTACTGGACCATTAATGGGCAAAGGAAGTCTTACTGGATTCAGAGAGTGGAACTCACCTACAAAAGGCATCTGAGGCCCTCCACGGGCGGCATCTGATGCTGTCAGAGCCTGGACTCGGATGCCCGCCTGCTGGGCTCAAAGCCCAGACTTGATGTGCATGAGTGAGAAAATAGCCCTGGGCAAGAGGGTCAGTCACTGTGCGTCAGCTTTCTCCTCTAACCCAGGAATGCCATTCACGACATCTATCTCACACTGTGGTGGGAAGCTGCTATGGGGAAGAGAGCATTCTTATTCCATAGCTGCCTTTTTGATGAGAAACCCTTTGGGTTGGGCAGGCCGTGTGGCACTCTGGAATCCATGTCCTGGCTGTCACATCACAGGGAAGGTGGGGGTGGCCTTGTCTGTTATGATCTGGGACTCCAGAATCACAGTTCTGTGTTTCAGTGGAGAGACAGCCTGGCAGGGAGAGTCACCTGATCTGATACACACATCTGGGTATCCTTTCCTGAGATGGAAGACAGATGGCAGATGAGGACAGGAAATTTGGGGCTAGGCAGTTAAAGATCAGGGTTCTCATGAGGACTGATGGAAAAAAAAAATCTCCTCAAGGAAATGAACAAAAAAACATGGTGGTGTTTTGTCAGGAAGCTCACTTCCGTATGTGGAAGCCTCAGACTCAGGGCTGGGCAAGGGGCTGTGTGGGAATATTTATTTCTCTGGCCCTAAGCGTTTAAATAAGAGCTCTTCATCCTGAAGAGAATGCCAAGAACACGAATGGCCCCCAGAGGGCAGCACATTCTAGGGAGCTAACACTAGGCCTTGGCAATGGAATTGCTCCATGAGTGACCTGGAAAACAGGGAGCAGGGTCTGGAAAACAGGGGCCAGGGAGACCTGGGTGACAGCAGGGAATCCTTCAACAAAGTATGCACAGCCAGTGGCCAATACACACAGTTCCAATCTGGCACATATACGTTTTCCAAAGGTGTGTGTGTGTGTGTAAATACACAGAAACACTGCTATTGACATGAAGACTGAAAAACCTAGGAACATTTCCTTGGGGGATGGGTAAATGGAAGGTGACAGGGAAAGTAAGAGTCTCCTAGATGCTAGAGGAAGCTAGAGGTAAAACTTGGGGATTATTTTGTTCAGTGTGTATTTCCCAAGTGCCATTTCTGTTTCAAGCTTTTCACGAAGCTACTAGATTCTGCCATTTTTCTGAAGAAGAAAAAAAAAGGACCAGAAATCCATGGGAAGAAAACCTTGGTTTCCTTGTCCCTTTTAGGTCCAGATGCTGGGATTTGGGTAGTAGACTGCTGAACTGGTTTTTCCCATGATTTAGAAAAAGGATGAGTTGCATCTGTGCTGAGAAGGAGATCAAGTGGATACAGGGGTGTGATGGGCCTCGGTTCCTTCCAATTCTACAGTTCCTCACCAGGCAGATGTCAGGCATAAAGGATCAGGGTGTCATCTCCCCACTCCCCCCATCAGAACAGAGGATGTGGGAAGAGGGGCTGTCTAAGAGAGATTTGCCTTTGCTAGTCTTTCCTGAAACTGTTCAGCAGGGCCAATGCAGAGAGTGCTGGGGTCTCTCAAAGGACATAACCACTCAAACAAATGCTTTCTTAGAGCTAAAAACGACTACACAGATTTTGGGTGTGTGTGTGGGGAATCTGAGTCCCAATGCTCATGCCCCTCTTACCTGGTTGTGGACGGTGGTCAGCTGGTTGTTAAAGGTCATGGTCAGATTGGTAGATGTGCTAGGGGCCACATGAGTGATGAAAGGGGTTTTGCTCTGGTTCACCGTGTCATACATATTCACTCGACGCTTGCAAATCTCCATGTTTTGGAAACATGACTTGACACTATTCATGTAGGAGGTAGAGAGAAGCACAAGGAAAAAGGAAGGTAAGGTGGGAAAAAGGGGAGAGAGGGTGGGGAAAAAAAGAGGTTAATCCAGTAAATGAAATAAGTAGCAAAACTTAACTTTAGGTCTAAACATCCTGGCTTTCTCTTGAAAAGTCTGCATTTGGGAATGCCAACGTTATTTAGATGACTTCCCCATCATTCTCTGCTCTCTCTCCCCATCCAGGGTGGCAAAGGCTCTGTGGATATCACAGAATGCTCTCACCACACTTCCCTCCCATTGTTTCTCTACCTACAAGCTCACTGTTCTCAGCTCTCAGTTTGGTTCTGGCTGGTAAACAACTGAACAAATTCTCTACCTAGGAGCATTACATTGAAGCTAAACCTGTCTGTCTTCCTCAAAGCCAATTGTGGTTTCCTTTTCCAGCAACCCTACATCACCGGCACCATCTAGGGGACGGCCACAGAACTCTTCAACCCACTTGGATCAGCAGTCACTTCTCTCATTGGCATAGCATATGGAATGAAGACAACAGTACTAACAATTAATACTAATGCTAACATTTTGAGAGCAGTGGGAGGTATCTGCAGTCTCTCACTCAGCTTCTCACTCCTACGCCATTCATGAGGTGGGGATTTTCATCTTTTATGAGGAAACTTGGGAAGACAGGTAATTTGTCATGAATAGGTAATCACTGGCAACACACACACACACACACACACACACACACACACACACACACACACACACACACACACACACACACACACACACACACACACACACACACACACACACACACACACACACACACACACACACACACACACACACACACACACACACACACACACACACACACCCCAGACTGACATCTTTTATTTTTAAATGCTAACATTTAAAATAAAGTCCTATCTCATCTTTAATCAGAATGTAATAACCGAATATAAATAGCAGTTTTCTACTATTTTAAGATTAGAAATGTCTACTGTTTCTGCACATTACAGGTATACTGTATTTTTGACACAGCAGATGTTTATGGGCCATCTCCAAATGTCTTTCCATGAAAGATATATTCTAAGTTCCAAAAAAACTAATGCAGACATGACTTGGAGATTCCTAAAACTTCTTCCTAAGTGATGAGTCACACGGGCTACAACACACACCACATAGTGTTTACTGACTGGTGGTCTAGGCAAGAAAACATTCCATGGTAACCAACAATACAGTGCCAAGTTCACCACCCAGCACTTTTCATGAGAAGCTGAAGGCATAAAATAGAGCAATTTGCATTTTTTGAACTGTTATTAGAGCATTTTGTGACCATCCAGTGAAAAGTTTTCAAGACTCCTTCAAAAATTTGCTTTGAATTTTGATGATCAGGATGAGGCAGGTTGATTTTACTTTAGATTAGTTTATAATCACACTGGTTTTAAGAGAATTGGGGTACTCTAATCTTGATACAGAGAAATGAGTGTGGTCTTCTCTACTTGTCAGCTCTATGTTGGATAGTTATTACCCAGGCCCAAAGGTGGGATCCACAGCAGGATGGGTCTGGAGGTTTATTCCCACCCCAGAGTCTTCGATAACCTTTCAGCAAGTTCTGTGGATACTTAGGGATTTGTCCTCCTCTCAAGTAAGCTTATGTGTTGTCAAAGACCTGCCTTTTCTCAGGTCCAGTTCCTGAGTTCTAAGTGGCCAGTACTCTTCTATGAGGCATTCTATTCATGTTTCCCTGCAGAGCCTAAAAAAGGACAGGACTCCACTCATCCAAGTGACTTTAAAGACATGACTTAGAGTTGGGTGCTAGTGACTTATGCTTGCAATTCTAGCTACTCAAGAGGCTGAGATCTGAGGATCACAGTTCAAAGCCAGCCCTGGCAGAAGAGTCCATGAGAGGTGGGTGCTGGTGGCTCACGCCTATAATCCTAGCTACTCAGGAGGCTGAGATTTGAGGATTGTGGTTCAAAGTCAGCCCAGGCAGGAAAGTTCCTGAGACTCTTGCCTGCAATTAACCACCAGAAAACCAGAAGTGGCACTGTGGCTCAAGTGGTAGAATGCTTGCCTTGAACTGAAGAGCTCAGGCACAACACATAGGCCCATAGTTCAAGCCCCATGACTGACAAAAAGAAAAAAAAAGTCCATGAGATTCTTATCTCATCTCCAATTAATCACACACACACACACACACACACACACACACACACACACACACACACACACACACACACACACACACACGTAGAGCTATGGTGCTTAAGTAGTAGAGCACTAAAAATTCAGGGACAGAATCAAGAATCCAAGTCCTGAGGACAAGACCCAGGACCAGAAAATACCACCACCACCACCACCACCACCACCACCACCACCAACAATCCCCTAACAAACAAATGAAAAAACAACAATGGTATGACTTAATGAAAATGTCCAACAAAAGCTCTCTAAAAAAAGTACCGCCACCCTGGTCTCCTGTCTATTGCTGTCTCTCCATCATCCCTCTTTATACCCAAATACAGAAGGGCTGGCTTCACTGGAGTCCCAGCCAGTAGATCACTCAGTTTGCCTTTCTTCTAAGGGGACAGACTTCTTTCTCCTTGACTGTCTCCTGCCACACTCAGTAACAGCACAGATGCTGTGACTCAGTTTGAAGGGATGGAGTTTCTGAATGAGAAAGGCACTATCTGGTTGTTGCAATGAAGTGTACTTGCTTCCTTAGCTGCTACAGAACAGAACTGAAGCAGAAGAAGCAGTCTATGGTGGGCATGGATCACTTGCTTCTTGTAGCCTGGGAAGGGCCAGGTCTAGCCTAGAGACTTAGCCCAAACTAATGGTCACCAAAGAAGGGCTGAGCTCAGCCTAAAACCTCCCCTGCCTCTAGGCTTTTCTCCTAATACTCTCCCTGTTCAGGAGCTATCAAAGCCATCCTCTCTTGAGCACACTACTTGCCCTGCAGACACTCAGAGATGGGGCTTTTCATTGTTCCATGTTCCAGGTACCTCTCATTTACAGAGGCATCTTGTGCCAGCCCTGGGGCTTGAACTCAGGACCTGAGTACTATCCTTGACCTTTTGTGCTCTACCACTTGAGCCACAGCTTCACTTCTAGCTTTTTGGTTAACTGGCGATGAGTCTCAGAGGCAGAGTGCCAGTGGCTCATGCCTGTAATCATAGCTATTCAAGAGGCTGAAATCTGTGGATTATGGTTCAAAACCAGGCTGGGCAGGAAAGTCTGTGAGACTCTTATCTCCAATTAACCACCATAAAACCAGAAGTAGAGCTGTGGTTCAAAGTGGCAAAGTGCTAGCCTTGAGCAAAAGAGCTCAGAGACAGTACCCAGGCCTTGAGTTCAAGCCCCACAACTGACCAAAAATAAAAAGATTTTAAAAAAAGAAAAAAGAAAGAAAAAAAGGAAAAAGAAAAAAAGAAAAGAAAGAGAAAAATAGTTTTATGAACTTTCCTATTTAGGCTGGCTTTGAACTGAGATCCTCAGAGTTCAATATACTGAATAGCTAGGATTATAGATGTGAGCCACTTGTGCCCAGCTCATCAGAAGCTTCTTTCCCTGGCCCAGTCTTCTTCTTGAAGCCATTCCCTACTCACCTAGGAAAACAGACTTCAGATAGTGTTCTCATGACCTCTCAAATACCCTCATCTTAGTGACCTTGTCTTTATACTGCCCTTTTCCCCATGAACTGTTGGACCTGACATGAGTCCCCAAATCACAAACTCATGAGGTTTCCCTGGCCACATTCTTTACCCCTTTTACTTCGTGCTGTGACAGTAGCTTGGTCACCTGAACATGTAGCTCATTTGGACTCCTCCCATCTTCATTTCCTTTCCCATCAGTACCTGCCATTCTGGATTACAACACTCTTCTTGCTGGTACCAACCCCTTCCCTCATGAGTTTAATCTGTTGGTCTTAACAGCCTGGCAAACATTCAACATGGACAAACCCCACTATCTGTTTTTACTATGCCTTCCCCTGGGAAGTCAGATACACTCCCTCTTCATGTCCAGCCTTAATGGTTGACAATCCTCCTGCACAACTGGTCAATTTGCTGTGTCACCTTCTGACAGCTACTTAAGACTTTCTATTACTCTTATTAACCACCAGTTTTTCTCAACAGGTAACTTTATCACCTGGTTTTTGGAGACAGAAGCTGTCTGACAGGAAATCCTCAACTTCGCTCCACTAAGCCAGCACCCCTGTGCCAGCTGTGCATCCCTGCCGTCCTCTCTCAGTGACACTGGCCTGTTTCCTCATCTGGTTCTTCCTCTGCCCTTCCTAGGGAGTCAGGAACCCAACCCTGAGCATCTTTCTCCTTCACTTGCTACCAGAGTTTTCCCAGCAGCATTTAAAACTGTTCAAGCTTTAGGCTTGGCCTCCCCAATCATCTGCTTCTTCCATTCCTTCGCACAGCCTCACTTTCTGAGAATGCTTGCTATCTGTTTCTCTGCCTCTCACTTGAAGTTGAACCTGCTAAGTGGGTTCCTGCCACTGCCACTGCACTAACACAGCTGTCACTAAGTTCCTAACAGCCTGCAAGTTTTGAGATCCAAAGGACATTTCTCCAGACTACTCATGTGACAACTGATAGATCTGTGCTCAACACACAGCTAACCAGCCAGTGCTCTGCTTAAAAGGCCTCTAATGAGTTCTCAGTGCTCTGGGGATAAAGCCTCAAATCTTCACCAGCCAGAGCCCGCCTTGGTTTACTCTGGTGGCTTTACTCTGATGGCTTTTACTCTGGTGGCTCTCATCCATGGTCCCCAAGCCTAGTGCTTGGTCTTGCCCATGCAGGAGAGTCTGCAGAGGCTTATCCCATCTTCTTCCTTACTCTGCAGCCCACCCAGCAAGGCTCCCTGTTACATTGCTTGTCACACACATCCTCTTCCTGATGATAGCTTTGTCTCTGGCTACCTGTCTTACACCTGTCCCTCCTGTAGACTGTGAGTGCAGTACGCAGAGTGCTCATCTGCCACAGTATATAGCACACTGACTAAATGAGCAAATACTACATGAATTAGACTGAGTCTACTTCAGGATGGTCTGGGACTAAAGTCTGGTGCTAAAACTAGTTTTGCTCTAGGGCACTGTTGTTCTGGGTATCTTCCTTTATGCCCAGATTCCCCAGTCTGGTGTTCTCTCTCTCTCTTCTTCCTTCTTTTCTCCCTCCCTTTCTTTCTCTTTTTCTCCCTCCCTCCCTCCCTCCCTCTCTTTCTTTCTTTCTTTCGTTCTTTTTTTCTTTCATTTCTTTCTTGTCCTAGGGCTTGAACTCAGGGCCTGAGTACTGTCCCTGAGCTTCTTTTGCTCAAGGCTAGCATTCTACCACTTGAGCCACAGCATCACTTCTGGCTTTTTCTGTGTATGTGGTACTAAGGAATTGAACCAGGGCTTCATGCACTCTACCATTAAGCCATATTTCCATCCCCTGGTTCACTCTTTGTTCTCCTGTACTCCTGTTCCCTCCTTGTTAGTACGAAGTAAACTGTGGCCTGGGGTCCCAATCTAGCCCCATGTCTTGTCTATGATATTTACTATCTGGACCTCTCAAGAAATTGTGCAACCCCCCTAGTGTAAGGGAGTAAGCAAGACACCTACTGTGTACTGTGGGGAAAATCTAGTAGGTGTGTCATGGTGACGAAGGGATGGTTTAAGGTTTCAATTGGAGTAATTCTCTTATCAGCATCTATGGTGAGCATCTTCTTTAACAGGTCGATGAACTCCCGCCGATCTGCCTTCTCCACCAGCATGTCACTCCCTTCCAAATCTGTTGTCATGTTCACCTAGAAGCAAGCAGGGACTGGTGGGTGACCAAGGACCCCTCGCCTCCTTTCCCTCTCCTTACAGCTTCCTCCTGGTCTCTCAGGACCCCCTCCCAGCATCCAGGAGGCTGTGCTCTGTAGCCACATAGGCATAACGGGCAGAGCAGGACAGGCCTGTCGAAGGGGCTGGGAAAGGCAAGAGGGCCTCTGCAGTATGCTGGCACCTGCTAATGCATCTCAGTGATATAGTACATAAGCTGCTGCTGCTGCTGCTGTTGCTGGGATCAGCTCTCATCACGCCTCATTAAAAATAACCACAAGGTGAAAGGAGTTCTGGAGACTGGTTGCATAACAACGTGACTGTTCTCAATTCTACTGATGCATACATTTAAGAAGGGCTAAGACGGTAAGCTGGATGCCTTATGTGGCTTGCCACAATTAAAAACAAAAGAATCACAATGGAATAGTAGAAACAAATGATGCAGGAAGGGCAGTGGAAGGGGCTGAGTGCCCTTTCTCCCGTCTACAGTGCATCACCCTTTTCATGGTTTCTTGAGTTGGAACCAGAATTATTTTAGCTTCTATGTTAAAACTTTGGTCACCTTGGACAAGGGAGGCCGAGTTTTTTTCTTAAAAGAGCAAGTCTGTACTAGGACAGCCTTTAAAAGGCTTGTTTTGTGGTGCTTTCGATTTTCTTCAAGATGGGCTCTGGAAAGCAATTTCAGTTTTGTCAGACAATCTAAGCTACTAATCAAGAGACAAGTGTACTTTACTCACAGAAGCAAGATTCTTCGCCACACTCAGCTACAGTTAAGAGATGTGCTAAGTGTTTATTGGGCCATAGCTTTATTTCTCATTGCTTTAAAGAAAAACTTAACTTTGCATTGTTCTGATTTTTCACTGGTCTTCACTGAAAGTCGCTGCAGTTCTAGAATGTTCTCTGGGGGGCACTAAGGCTAGAGTCACTACTAGGGAACTGACTTATGTCTGAGAGCAGTGAGTCTAGTTGGCCTAAGTTCCTTTAAAAGATATGTTCAAATCCTAAGCCCTGGTAATTGTGAATGTGACCTTGTTTGGGTTTAAGTTAAGGTAAGGTCACACTGGATTAAGGTGACACTGTCTAGGCTCAATGACTAGTGCTTTTTCAATTTTAATTTTTTGTGCAGGCCCTTGGGCTTGAACTCAGGGCTTGGGCGCTGTCCCTGAGCAATTATGCTCAAGGCGAGTGCTCTACTACTTGAGCCACAGCTCTGATGCCAGCTTTTTGGTGGTTAATTGGAGATAAAGAGTCTCATGGACTTCCCTGCCCCCCCCCCCCCCCCCGTTGGATTTGAACTGTGATCCTCAGATCTTAGCCTCCTTTGTAGCTAGCATTACAGGCGTGAGCCACTAGTGTCCAACTCATGTGCTTTTTGTAAGAGTGGAGATCTGAGTGAGGGAAGAGGTGGGTTGGGGAGGAAAGGGTGAGAATGTTTAAAGGGGTGACATTGGTCAGAATGCATGGCATTCATAAAATGCTTTGTTAAATGGCAGCTCCTTTGTACAACTACGTAACGATAATGACAACAATGAAAACAATAGAGATCTGGATGCTGAGACAGAGACGGCCCAGGGATGGCACATGGAATGAGTCGGGGTTAGAATGCTAAGAACCAGATGCTGTGGGAAGCTGGCAGGGAGACAGGATGGAGAAAGGAAGGGAGGGATGCTGCTGCACAGGGACCGTGGCCCTACGGCCACTCTGCTGGCCTCTAGAAGTAGGAGAAAATACATGTCTGCTGCCTGAAGTCATCCAGTGGGTGGTACCTTGTAACAGCAAGTGTGGGGAACAGATACACAGAATCAGAGGCATTAAACTCAATGTACAAATGATGGTCAGTTTTGTTATGAAAACATCCATAAAGATTGGCCAGTATGGGCCAGGTGCCAGTGGCTCATGCCTATAATCCTAGCTACTCAGGAGGCTGAGATCTGAGTATTGGTCTTTGAAGCCAGCCTTGGCAGAAAAGTCCCTATGAGACTCTTATCTCCAATTAACTTAACTCAGAAACCAGAAGTGGCGTTGTGCTCAAAGTGGAACAGCACTACTCTTGAGGGAAAGAGCTTAGGGATAGTACCCAGGCCCTAAGTTCAAGCCCCATGATAGACCAAAAAAAAAAAAAAAAAGACAAAAAAGATGGGCCAGTACTATTTGACAAGTAGGAACAGTACGTTGAATCTGTTTTTAAGGAACTAGTATAGTTTTTTAAAAAAATGTTCTGCAAACCAAATGGTATGTATTTTTGCTAAGGCTGGCCTACAACTACTCATGATCAAAGTCAGTAGCTGCAGTGGTATTGTGTCGGCAACTATTAGTCTATCCCACCCTTGTGCAAGTCTTGCTGCACTTGGTTTTTAAAGGGCTTGCATTGCATACTCACCCACGGAGCTTACCTGGGCCATATCATCTAAACAGTTGAAAATGTACTTTCTTGCTTCTTTTGACTTAATCCCCGTCTCAGCTTCATGGTCATCTGGTGTCTATGGAGAGAGGCAAAAGCTGATGGATAACGTGACTTATCTCCTAGCCACCCAGCCTTAAACCCTTAGGCTCCTGAAGGTGTCTTTCCCAGATGCTGTCTCAAAGCACGCCAAGTTGGACGACTATTAATGCCCTGCACCCATTGGGAGCATAGCAATAAAAGCTTTTGGTTCTTCATGCCAAGGTCACTTGGCCAATAGGTGGCAGCAGTCTCTAGAGGCTGCGTTTTAGGCTGCCCCTTTGCTGGGGTGGGGTCACACGCATCTATGGCCCCAACTGGCTGGGAGATGGCAGTTTCCAACTGCCATGGCGTTTTGGACTCATCCATAAATCAAGAGGTCATTCACCCTCAAAATTCCTCCCAAGGATGGCACATATGCAGTGGCTTCAGTCTTGGGAACAGCTAGACAGGTGGAGCAAGGGGGACCTGGCCTTCCCCTCCCCCATCAGAGGACTTCTGCTGAACCCTCAACCTTCATTCTGTCCCTCATGGCTGTCATATGCCAGGTCTCCTATTAGCAGACAATGAGGGCCCTGGCCCTCAAATCTCTTTGGCAGTGATGGGCAAAACATGATCTTTATACTGTATTAGAATTTTCCTAGGTTTCTGAATAAAACAAAAACAAAAACAAAAAAACAGCCCAACAACAACAACAAAAAAACCACTAACATATCCTCCTGTAAAAATGGAGCATTAAGCATATTTAAGACTTTGATTAGCTTCCCAGGAAAAGACAACAATTTTAACTGCAAGGTGCATATCAAAGTACAAGCAACATACGTTTCTATGGTACAACAACCTGGAGTTTATGGTGTGCAACAGCACTGTGCTGGCCCAGCACAAGTCAGACTCCAGGGTGCTATAAGACACTCCCGCTCATGTCCCTCTTCATCTGCCAGGGCCACCACAAACATTCCTGCCTGGCCCTCAACCACATATAGTAGTAATACTCCTCCTTCCTCCCCCACCCCTCCTGCTCCCACAGGCTTTCTTCCCAGGAGAAGAGTCCTTTACATGATCAGCCAGAGCTGTGGTATGTGGTCTTGTGTCCTTCTGGACTGTGAGATCCTCATATACAAGGTGTAGCTTCTTTCTTTCCCTAGTCACCCCTCATGGCTCACTAGATCAAATTCTGGGAGTTTAGTCATCTCAATTTGGGGACTGAGCTCCTCCCGCAGCAGTGGGACAAAGGAAAAGATGCTTTCAGATATCCAATTCAGCCACCCTGGTTATCAGCAACTGCCTCCCTGCAGTCCCTTTATGCTGACTGAATTAAGATGAGTCCCAGGATCGAGCTGCTCGTGTCAGAAGCTCCCCATGAGTGGGCCTGAGCCCTTCTTTCCTGCAGGCTGGACCACTTGGTGAGAAGGGGAGGGGACACTCTTCCTACCTTCAGCCTCCACAAAGGATACGGTGAGTCTGTGTCACGGTTGAAAAACCTCGTTGTCTTTGTCCCTGCACTTAATAAATATTCAGCTGGCAATCCTTGTGTTTGTGAAATATACCGAATCTGCAAGAAAAGAGAAGGAGGTCAGGGCTTTTCCTGTCACTGTACATATGGCACATATGTGGCTTTAGTGGCTTTGACAAAAAATGGAAATGACAGTTTTATAGGGAAAGGAAGAAGCACAAAGAAATCAGGAGGTATAAAGAAAAAAAAAAAAAACCCAGCAAGGCAAAGGATGCAAGGAATAGGAGACAAGATACAGCCTGCAATAGCATCCATAGCTCGGGTAATAAATGAAATGCTAATCCAGGGTATTTTCCAGACGGAGAATGAGCTCTTGCTGTAACTGTGTCATCTGGACCCACCTGATCATATTCTGAAGCTCCTGGATATAATGGCCAGCCCAGGAACAGCTCGGCAATGACACAGCCCAGGGACCACATATCAATCGCCTCACAAAATGGTAGACCAAGGATGATCTCAGGGGCCCTGGAGAGGCAGAATGGAAGAAACCATTAGCAATATGGAAACATAGGGAGCTGTTTCTGTATAATTCCTAGCTTGCCAGCCTGGGGTTTCATAACTGATTCTGCCTATATATAAAGAGCCTGTGGTTCTTGGGAAAGGCTGTCTTGCAATGAGCCTTCCATTCTTTGTCTTGGTCTTCTTGTTAGAGGAAGACATGGTTAGCCAGCTGGCAGAGAGGAAGGGAAGGTTGGTGGTGGTAGAAGAGACCTAAAAGAAACACATCTATTGACTTAATTACCATTAGGGTTCAGTCAGGTGAGTTGACAATCCTTTTAGAGTAAGTAGGAAGTTAGCTTGTCTAGCTCATTCTGGAACTCTATAGAGAATGACTTTGCTTTTTCTTCCTCTGCCAGAAGTCTGAAACACAGATTAATCCACTTTCCAGAATATATAAAATAAACTGTCTCCACCTAAAATATTGAGATTAAATCTGATATTCATTCATGCCAACAGGAATTCCCATCAGACTTTCCCTAGGCGAACACTGCTATTGTTTTTTTTCATCAGCTTCAAAAAAGGTAATCTCTATAAAAGTTTTTTAATATTACAGCTATAGAACCCCATTTATGAAAACATCATCTGAGAGTCAACCAGAATTCCATTAAAAACTCGACAATCAGCTCATTCCTGATGGTAGAGTTTAATGTCCTTTCTGATGATAGGCGATGTCACATGTTGGAGATTAAAAAAAAACAAAACCAAACCCCCAAAACCAAAAATCCCACAACAACCCAAAATAATCCTGAATATATAGTTGGTAATCAAACCCAGGAACCATAGACCATACCTTCTTTTCTAGCATGTGCCACTAGGTAGATAAGGGAAGGATTTGGAGAAAACCAGGCTCAAGTTTTGTGATATGAACACAGCTGATTTTCTTGATGTGATTGTAGCTCATTTTGTGCTGCTAATGAAATAAACCTGCCCAATTTATTCTTTCTCCAAGGGTCCTGTGTTGTTTGGTGATGCTGTAAGAGGCAGATCTGCTGCTCTTTTGGCAGCTGGGAGTGGGAGCCAGGCCCAGGAGGCTTTGCTCTGCCTAAGTCACCTTTCACTGAGCCAACAGGAGGGAGAGGAAGGGGGCTATTGGTCAGCTTGGGATCTTCCTCTACTAGCTGAATTTTCTCTGTTCAAAGGGCTGCTGGAAGCCAGGTGCTACACCCATAATCCTATGTGGGAGATAGAGGAGAGGACCATGAGTTTGAGACCAGCCTGTTATCGAAACTCTATCTTAAACTTATAAACAAAAAGAGGTCTGGGGGTGTGGCTTAGGTGGTAAAGTACAAACTCAAGGCTTGGGTTCAATCCTCAGTATGATGAGGATAAAAAAAGAACAGCTGCTACCTCCTCAATTTCTATGTGCATTCATTGCTCATTTCTTTTCTCTATAAAATAGTTAAAAATATCAAACCTCCAAAGCCTTGCCTTTTCAGATATACGAGTGCTTCTGTAGTACCACCATAACAAAGGGAAGTGCTATGTTTTTAAATGTCCCCCTACTTTTAAGCTGGTCCCCAGAAGTGTGACTGGACCTAGTGGAATCTTTAGGAGGAGGGGCCTGGTGGGAGGTCTTTAGGTCATTGGGGGTGTGCCACTGAGGGGGACTGTGGGACCCCTAGCCTCTTCTACTTTTGCTTCCTGGCTCATGAAGTATGATTTTCTCTGTCCTTTGCTCCCACCATGATGTTCTGTCTTACTATGTGCTCCAAACAGTGAGGTCAATCAATCATGACTGGAACTTCCAAAACTGTGAGTCAAATTAAACTCTTCCTTTTATAAGTTCAGAAAGGGATTCACTGCTGGGGGCGGGGGACGCCCAGGGGCATGCTGCCTTGGTGCTGTTTAGCAGATCTTCCACTGTCCCCTCACTCTGATGGCTGCTAGTGCTCTCCTGTCCCTCCCCCTAGGGCATCTCAGTCTCCTTCAGTCCTGCTGCTGATGGTGCATTTGTGCAATGTAGGCTGCTCCTGTCCTCTCTCCCCAAGAGCTGGGATGCCTACGGCAGTTTCCCCAGAAATCCAGTTGCTGAAAAGATCAGCAGAGTGGCTTCTGCTAGCATTGCCAAACCAAGTGGAACCTTAAGAGAAGGCCTTAGTTGGGCTGATGTATTTCATTGTCAGCACAGTGCCTTGAGTCACAGTTTAAAAACTATCCCTGGCTGCATCCTCCTTGTTTCACACGGCCTGTATCCCACCACCTGCCTGGGTCATCTGGGCTGCACGTGACCCCTCTATCAGGGCTCCCGAACTCACAGTGCATAACCGATTAGATTATTACTAGATCGTCTCTGCCGGGCTTCTAAGGTGGATTCAGTTCATTTAACAAAACATCTCCCTAAGAAAAATATCAGAACAGAAAGCTACAGAGAAAATGACTGTGGGGACCTGCTATTCCTCCTGCCTCTGTTCTAGAGTGTGAGGGGCCTTAGCCTCTTGGAGAGTAGCTTGGTCCAGGCAGCCAAACGCCACTCTGATGCTTGATGACACTACAGGTCCTGTCTTAGTGAAAGGAGGGTCTAATTTCTTCAGGCCTTCCTGGCACCCAACCACAGGCTTCTCCCTTCTGATCACATTAGCCAATTGGTTCTTGTGGTCCCCTGGGTACCTTCCAACCTTCCAACCTGTGGACACTTCTCATTCCAGTTTCTGGTCCATGGTGCCTAAATCCAACTACTGAGCTTGTCACACATAACACTGCCATGCTCATGGGTGAGAAACACCTGACATAGGTTTTTAACAACTGACATCACATGGACAGGGCTCTGAAAATAGCTTCAATCATCAAGAAAAGGAAATGGTGGCCATTCATAGTGCTGGGAGCTGTATGTGTGACAGGATATGTGTCTTGCTCCTGGCCATAAAGAACAAATGCTCAAGCACGGGGCAAAGTGGCTGGGGGACAAAGAAAACAGAAGCATAGTGCTGTCTACATAGGGACCGTTACGCCCACGGGGGAAGGTAACAATACAACACAGGTCATCTGCACATGTAAAACATGAACAATAGCCAGGTGCTGGTGGCTCACACTTGTAATCCTCACTACTCTAGAGGTTGCGATCTGAGGATTGAGGTTCAAAGCCAGCCAGGGCAAGAAAGTCCGTGAAATTCATATCTCCAACAAACCACCAGAAAACCAGAAGTGGCGCTGTGGCTCAAGTGGTAGAGTGCTCCTCTTGAGCAGAAGATCTGAGGGACAGCGCCCAGGCCCAGAGTTCAAGCCCCATGACTGACAAGCACCCCCCCCCAAAAAAAAAAAACAAAAAAAACATGAACAATAGAAACACACATGTAAAAACAATACCTAACACACACATACAACACACCCCAGACACACCCTTCTTAAAAAAAAAAGGTAGATTGTAACAGCAAAACAAAAGCAGCCCATCAAAAAGCAAAAAACCATAGTCCAAGCCTCAGACACAATCTTTTCCTTCATCTCCTGGAGTGTTGTCCTGTCTCCAGTCCTTGTCCTTTTGACTAGACACTATGTCCCCCACTTTACCACACATTTGCCTCTCAGCTGCCCCCAACGGGACCTGTTCGCGGCTCCCAAGTGCTGAGCTTCTCAGAGACTGACCCCGTCTTTTTTTCTGCATGGCTGACCATCACTCCTGCTCTGGAACATTTATTCTTGGTTTTCCAGGCTCTGCTTGTGCCATCCATTTCCTTTGCCAGCTCATTCCCCTCCACGCACCTGCTACATGCCAGGAAACTGCCAGCCCCTTGCTCTTCTTCCATTTTTACCCAGGTTAACTGTGTGTCTCTACAAAAGATAGGCTGATGTCCTGAGAACCTAAGAATGTGACCCTATTTGGGAATGGGGGTTTTGCAGGTGTCATTAGTTAAGATGAGGTCACTGCAGACTTAGCTAACGATGTTGATACCCTTATAGGAAGAGGGAAATAGCAAGACAGCCATGGAAATGACACTGCCAGGCCAAGGAGCACACGAAGGCAGAAGCTGTGAGAAGATGGATCCTCTCCTAGAAACTTCAGAGGGCGCATGGCTTTGCTGACTTGATTTTGGTCTTCCATAATCAGTTGCTTTTTGTTGATGTGAAACCAGGACTTAAAAGTCAGTACCTGATACTTTGCTCATTGACTGGTGCTCTACCAACTGAGCCATGCCTCTAACACCTGCACTTTTTGGTGTCAGTCCTGGGGCTTGAACTCCAGGCCTCAGACTGTTCCTGAGCTTAAGGCTATCATACTACCCTTGAGTCACAGCTCTACTTCGGGCTTTTTTTTTTTTTTTTTTGCTAGTTAACTGGAGTAAGAGTCTCACAAACTTTTCCTGCCCAGGTTGACTTCAAACTGTGATCTTCAGATCTCAGCCTACTGAGTAGCTAGGATTCCAGGTGTGAGCCATTGGTGCCCAGTCAGATTCTACTGCTTTAAGCCACACATTAGTGTCACACTTGTTATGGCAGTCCTCGGAAATGAACACAGTAATCCTGCGTTCCCATGGGTTCAATTCCACGCATAGTTCCAGATTCCTGTCACCATCTTGGACATTTTTCCTGGGCTCCACGCTTGTGTCCTCAGTGTCTTGTGTCTTCTGCCATGTCTCTATGTTTAATGGAACTCTTTGCTGCCCTTCTCTGTTCTCATTCCAGCAGATGGAATCACAGCAACACATGGGACAGATCACTGAGCCGTCCATCTTTCTCTCCCTTCACCTCTCGTAATCAATGCGACCAGCTCTGGAGTCTATCTTGAATCAGCCTCCGATTCTCCATGTGCCAGGCACAGTTCTGGCCCTGGCCATCCCATGTCCCTTGGAGCTGCCTTTCCAGTCTTTCCTTCCTCTGATGTATTTTCTCAATAGTTCTACATGTTTTCAAACCTTTTGAGGCTCCCCACTGCACTCAGGAGGAAATCTAAATCCCTCTCATGAACCAGGGACCCTAGGACCAGGACAACACTTCACTGGCATTTCAAACCACTCTTGTAGCTCTGGACTCAGTGATTTCCTTGAAGTTCTAACACCCTGAGCACCTGGGTCTGGACTGCTGTTGCTTATGCTGTGTGCACGGCCCGCAGCTGCCTCCTTCTCATCCTTTACCTCCCAGTTTAATTGTTACTGCCACAGACAGGCCTCCCTGACACCAGTTAGTCTCCATCTACAGTGCCAGAAATGTCATTCCCATTAACCCACTCACTGCCGTCTCTCCTGACCAAGGCCAGGAGGGTGGCGTGCAGTGCCCGGCATTCGGTGGCCACTCAATCAACACATGTTGATCAAATCGAACTTGGTTAAACAGAAAACAGTGAGACCATGTGACTGACACTGCAAGTTCCAAGGCAGCAGTCAGGAACAAGGAATGGGAATCAAGGCGTGGGTGCTGGGACAGGACTTGGTCAGAGAGAAGAGGGGCAAAGGCATATGTGCTGGGTCTCTGCTCACTAGTGCTGCTCACCTGTAGGGGTGCATACAATTTGTGCAGGACACACAGGGGGAGAGTGATGGGAAGGCATTTGTAGGTGGCTTACCGGAGGATTAGAGTACAAAGGAGTAGCTAGGGGGTTGGACATAGCTCCAAGGTCAGGCAGGGCTAGGACTGGAGATCTCTTATTGTGGCCATTGTCATTACATTCTCGAAAATTGATCTCCTAACTCTGAAGCCCTCACCCTGCCCAGCAGGACCTGTTACTAGCTAAATCAAGTCCTCCATCTGGGCCTCTAAGACAGCACCACTTGCTCATCTCCTGCCTTTGGTTTCTACCTTTTACAAGATACCCTGAGTTCCTCTCCTGTCCCTAAATATGCTTTCTTCTTTTCTCTTTTGTGTCAGTACTGGGGCTTGAACTCAGGACCTGGTCACTGTCCCTTAGTTTTTTTGTGTTCAAGACTGGCACTCTTACCACTTGAGCTATAGCTCCATTTTGTGATTTTTGGTCATTAATTGGAAATAACATTCTCATGGACTTTCTTGTCTGGGTTGGCTTTGAACCTCGATCCTCAGATCTCAGCCTCCTCAGTACCTAGGTTTACAGGCATGAGCTACTGGTGCCCAGCTGCATTCTTTTTTCCCCCCTGCACACATGCAATGCATTTCTAACATTCCCTTCTTCCCTTCCCATTGCCTCCCTTCTCCCATGTTTCTTCACTCAAACACATGCTGCCCACTTCCTATGTGCCTGCCTCACCAGGGGTGAGGATGCAAATACAGATGGCAGACTTCCACTACACTGGCCCAGTAAACACCAAGCACCTGGTGCCCACAGAAACATCGCAAATGTTCTGGTTATTTGAGACATCAAAAAGACTTGGATCATCCATGAAGCGTTAGACAAAATTCACACTTAGGAAAGAATTGTTTCTTTCCAATATTCTCATCGCAAGACATGGAAAATTTCCTGTTCCTGCAAAACCAGTATAAACCATTGTCATTTTTCGACCCCTCAACACGTTTGCCTATCTGCAAGGGCAGGGACCGTGTCCCACTTATCTCTGGTCCCCAGTTGGGCACAAAGCAGCTGCCAGCCAACAGCTCATGAATCACTCGGAAGGCAGGGGAAGCAGGACACATGGCTATCTGCCCCTCGGTAAGCCTTGGGAGACTTCAGGCCACTCAGCTGTCATCCTGCAGACACCTTGTCCTCTCGCACTGTCATTCACAACTGAGTTCCTGAGAGTTCAAAAGTCGAGTCTAAAGTATGTTTCTTTCTGCTCAGCTGCCCTGATGGTTGCACAGGCACCTATTCTTCTGTGACGCTCACTCTGACCAATGGTCATTCTGATCCTACCCATCCACTCCTTTATTCAAACACCACTTACTGGGGATGGCATTGGGCTGGAGGTTTAAGATCAAAAACTGAACCAGATCCCAGGAGTCTTAGCTAGGGGGCCTCGGGGCCAGCAGCTCAGGTGCCACATGTGAGCTTGTTCACAGAGAAGGGGGTGAAACCTGAGGGCAAAGCAGGGCGACCTCTGGGAAGATGTCTGAGCTGTGTCTTGACAAATGGCAAGACAGGGGTGGTCCCTAGCTTTGGGCAGCATGACAATATGTTGCTGGTGCCCTCAGCTCCCCAAGTCTTTGTGCATCTCTAGTGCCTGGGGCCTGAAGGGTCCTCAGTACGTACACATTGAAGGGTCCTCGGTACGTACACATTTCTGGAAGAAATGACTTGTGCCAACCGCAGCCCCCAGCTGTCAGCGGGTTCCTTGTCTCCTCCCCCTGCTGGTTATCCAGTCTTGGCAACACCTCCGGCAACCAAGCAGGCTGCTTGGCCTTTCTGTTTCAGAGTTTTCATTGGGGGTGGGAGCCTGATTGTCACGTTCCTTCCACAGAGGCTGTTTCTGTCCTCAGCTTGACTCCAGAGCGAGGGGACTGCAGGCTCCAGAGCCCGGGACGGGGGCTCTCCTGCCACATCCGTGCCCGCTGCTCACCTTCCCCGCCATAGCACCACCCCAGGCAACTGTCTCATGGAATCTCCTCAGTGCTATTTTGGGACATCAAAAATGCTTTAAACATACATGAAGTGTCAGACAAAATTTGCACCTAAGGAAGACAGGGACTCTTTCCAGCATTCCCAGTGCAAGACATGGAGAAGTCTATTTTCAATAGAAGGGAAAAAACAACTGTCATTTTTAACACATCAATTATTGAAGCTTTGATATTTAGCTCTGCTAGCTCTCTTGTCAGTGCACATAATGGAGAGGCTATTCCTAGATGGGCAGAGATCACATGGCCCCGCAGGGGGTGACCTCAAAGAGGCATGAGACCACAGATGGGAGCCCAGTGACATCATTGCTACCACTGTCAGGCCCCGGCCCTAAACCTACTTCCTGGTGCTAGATAGATGAAGATGAACTTAAATAGAACAATGTAGGAAGCACTGTGCACAGAGCTGGCATACAGCAAGCAATCAATAAGTGTTGAATCATTTATCTATCCTCTAAACTCATGTGACAGTAACTCAACAGCAACAAAAAGAACATCTATTTTCTTTAAAATTAAAAAAAATTTTTTTTTGGTGCTGGGGATGGTAACCAGGGCCTCACACATGCTTGCTGGTGAAATCTGTACCCTTAGACTCCTCTTATCCTCCGTGTGTGTGTGGGGGGGGGCATGTGCCACTATTAGGGTTGAACTCAGGGCCTGGAAACTATCCCTTAGCTTTTTTGCTCAAGGCTAGTGCTCTACAACTTGACCCACAACTCACTTTTGGTTTTTGGGTGGTTAATCGGAGAAAAGAGTCTCATGTGCTTTTTTGCCCAGGCTGGCTTTAAACCATGTTCCTCAGATCTCTACCTCCTGAGTAGCTGGGATTACAGGTGTGAGCCTCTGGTGCCTGGCCTCTTTTCTTCATTTTTAAAGCCCTTTACCTTCTTGTACTTTGAAACAGGAAGACTAACCAACAATCATATCCCTTCCCATCCTAGAGCTCCCCATCACCCAACCCCAGTGTCCATTTATTTGCTCTCATACTGAGACTGGCCACACTCACAGTACTATGAGGAGGGGACTGAAAAGCTAGCTCCTGCCCTACCTCAGAGTCCTTCTGCTATCAGGATGGTTGTTATGAGGCCAGGCTGATGCTCCGGACTGATGCGGTCAGGTTCAGTAGGAACACCAATGGGTTAAACGCTATGTTAGCTCACGGCATCCAAAGCAACAGAGGTCTGAGATATCACTTCAGCTACCATAGCCCAATAGCAGCCTGGAACCAAGGCCCCATGGGGGTCTGCGGTCCTCTGATAGAGCAGGGACAAAGGGCACAGACACTGTGACATGAGCAATCAACTGGTAACACGAATCAGGGAGTATAGGAGAGCTGAGTGTTTCTGGGAAAATGTTACTCCATTTTTCTGAGTTTTTATTTCAACATCTATAAAATGTGATTATTCATCTTGCTTTTTCTCTTGTCTCTACGGAAGCTTATGAAGATAAATCATGGTCTGCAGAATTATAAAGCAGTTTGAACTCCTTGGAAGTAAGACAGTCTATTAGTGCTTGGTATTTTATAATCACCGATATTATGAGGTGTACTCAAATTGAACTGCAGTGAAAAAAGCCTGTTCCCACAAATATATGTAGATTGAAAGTAACCTGGGTATGGCTAGGGCAGAAGCAATCAAAATGTAAAATTGTATTTCAGATGGGTTGTTAAATCTTGTGTTTCCACTGCAAAACTAAGGAGACTGGCAACGCCGGTGTGAGCTCTCAGCCACTGCTGAGCTGGTGACCTGAAGGGAGGCGAGGAATTACATCAAAGCAACACAGGACTCACGACAGGGCAGCTGAAATGGAAAGAATAGGGAGGACGAGACAATTTTAGAGAAATTGGAGCCTTAAAACTTGGGAGTTGTGCACAAAAGACGGCCTAAGGGGTAAGGACTGGACAGCACCCTGGGACATCTAGTCTGAGAGAAAACATACTCTGACCACAGGTGTGAGCCAGGAACACAGCATCGCATTGGTACACGATGAGTTCATACGGTGTCTGGGGGACCCATTGGGGTTCAAGCGCTAAGGCCCAGCTAGTCTCCAGTCAAGCTGGAATTTGGTTGTGAAAAAGAGTGTTCTGGGCAGATGGGAGGTGTGACAGGAATCATTTTGTCTTTCATTTGGGCATTAGGAAGATACACAGAAGGAAAAAGGGACTTAGGGGTGGGATTCGAAGAACAAAGCCCAGGCTGGAGCTGAGCAAGGGCTCCGACTGTATGTTCACACAGAGCTGGCTTTAGAATAATCAGACCAACTCCTGGAGACTCAAGCTTTGGGCCACATTCTGCAGCAGGGTTCTTTGCCCTGCAAATGAGCTGAAGAGATGTCACGGTAGAGATCGATGTAAAGAGAGGTTCACCCTCTCTTTACAACAGCACAGACACTGTTCGTGCCTTCTGGGGGGGCTAGAGCTTGAGATAACACACTCTGCAAGTTAACTGCAGAGAGGTTTTAGAAGTTTGACCTAGGGGCCACTGTAGACGCCCATGCCTGTGCTGATGAAGATCAGTTCAAGATCCTCACTGCACTGGTGACTCTTGTGTTTGAATATATTAGGCTATCACCCAAAGAAATGTTTAAGACATTGGAAAGAATCATTGTACCCATATGGGTGATAGAATCACAGTTTGGGTGAGATGCTGACATCATCCTCATGCCACACTTGGACAGTCTCCCAAAGAAAGCTGCTTTCTTGATTCAACTGGCCATTTCCAGTATAATGTTAGGATTGGGGTGGCAGTTGTTGTGATTTGTATTGGCAATGAGTAATTTGGCTCTAAGCTTTTCCCATGTGTGCGTTAAATGCATACAAACATGTGTACGCACGCACATACACATATACACATGCATGTGTATTTCTTGTGCTGATCTTTGGTTCCTATCCTGCTAAGGGTAATACCAATATCGAAATCTAACTTTCTTGCTAATACCAGAAAATCTTGGTTCTGGGACATCAATGGAATATCAAGTTCCCAGAGGCTTCTGATGAGGTTGGGGTGGCCGGCACACCAGCTTGCAGGTGTCTGGAGCACATCCTGATGCTAGCCTTTCAATTTGTGATTACTTAGTAACGTGTGAACAACAAAGCAAAGGTGTGCACCCACCTAAATCACACTGACTTGGGAAAATGTGAAAAGCAAGAAATGAAGGGGAAAAAAGACAAAGCACAAAGAACCACAAATCTGTGAGAAATGTCCTTAAGAAGAGCAAACTTAGGTCCTATCTAGGAAAAGTCACAATGGATCATTTCAATCATTCGTGCTGCACTGCAGCTCCAAGAATCTTTACCTTCCTGGCATGTATGTGCCCATGTAGCCTGTCTCCAAGGTCCCCTAGGACCACAGTGTCACCAGGCCAGTTTTTTTTCCCAAAGTAGGTGCTCAGTAAGCATAATAGACAGTTCTGTTTTCTGCCTGGGGAGCTGAATCATGAGATCCTGCATGAATCCACATATAGTGATCTTTTTTTTATTTTTGGTGCTGGTACTAAAGCTTGAACTCAAGGCCTGGGTGCTGTGCCTTAGCCTGATTTTCACCTAGAGCTGGTGCTCTACCATTTCAGACACCACTCCACTTCCAGCTTTTTGGTGGTTTATTGTAGATAAAGAATCTCAGGGACTGTCCTGCTTGAGGGGACTCTGAACTGTGATCCTCATATCTCAGCCTCCTGAGTAGCTAGGATTACAGGAGTAAGCCACCAGTGCCTGCTGATTCTTTCTACACATATACTGTGCTATAGGTTCTTTCAAATATAAAAAAAAAATCTTCACTGTCAAAAGCCTGTCTTTCTTCCCATGCACCATCCTTTCTCCTCAAAGTGACTTTGAACCCAGTTAGTGCTGGTGATGAATGTACCACACACAGGAACAAGCTGTTGGGGGGCAATGGTGGGTGGCTCCTAAGTCTCAGTTTCTCTGCCCTGAGCAATGAAATAGAGAATGCTGGGAAAAACACAGCTGGGAGAGCGTAAGGGCACACGGAGCCCAGGGTCTTGTCTATGGTGTCCTGCTCAGGGTTTCTTTTGTTGATTGAACCTGAGGGCTGACACTGGGACTCTGGGAAGGCACTGTCACCCACCAGCTTTCTGGGGCCACGTTTTCCTCTGTACTAGGGAGGGGATGGCATTTTGCATACGCTGCATCTCTGCTTTATGCAGCCAGGTGACACATTATCCTCCAACACAATGATGAGGAGGCGCCTGGCTGGGGAAGGGCCAGCCTCTTCTATGGAAAGTAGTATTCAAAGCTCACACTCTACTCCAGATAAAAGCATGCAAAGAAAGCACAACTTTACCAATTTAAATGTCAGTCTTCTCATTGCTTTAACATTTAGCTTTGGTTCATGGTGAGAACTTGGTAAAAGTTTGCTGGATAAACGAACATGCAGCAGAAGACTGGCTATGCTTTCCTTCTGATAGTTCCCCAAGCCTGTACTGGAGAGGCCCCGAGTCCGCAGCTCCCTGACAAGTAACTGCCCCCCCACAGGAAGCTCATTTTCAGGCTATCTCCTTCCAATACCATCTGGTCATGCAGCTTGTGGGGCTAAGTCACAAGGCATTGTTCACGGCTGATGGATAAGACACTGGTGATGGAAGCTTGCTCCTGTGAAAAGCACGTGCATTTGGTGTCACCAATTGGAGCAAGACCAATTAAGAGAGCAGAAGCCAGAAAACTGAGCTATGAAATAGAACCCATGGAGTAAAGACGCCAAACTCATGTGAGAGGTGAATTTCCACTTCGGCCTCAGGGATGATCCCCTAAAAGAACAGCAAAGAGGGTCCCGCCCTGTACCGTGAAGCATAGCTAAGAGCCATAGGCCTAAACCTAAGCAAGTTTTCAACTGGAAGTCGAACCATCCACTGGAGTGTATCTGAGCCAGTTGGAAGAGGATATGGCCTGGTCCTTAAGAGCAGGTAAGAGGAGTCAGGCAGATGATGCCTGCTTTCTGGGCAAGTGAACATAGATCTGACTTTGCCAGGAGACCAAACCATTATGGGGATGTTCTTCACTTAATTCTATAGCAAGAATGCCATCTTCTTTTCCTAATTACTGGTTAGGATCTGCCCACACTCAGGACCAGGCAGGAGATGTGAGAGCAGCTGGTTTGTTGCTGCGGCAGAATCTTGCTAGACAAAATGGGCACCAATTCCAGGTATCAAGGATAGTTTATTTAGGGACAACTTTCCAATACTCACGTTTAAGAACCTGAATCAAGCCCCAAACAAATCAAACCCAACTTGGCTTTTGTTTGGGTCAGAAGAAAAATTCAGCTGGCTCTTTCCATCTCCCACTAGGGGGCGTTAAAGTGTAGCAGACAGGTGATGTGAAAGCCACATGAACTGCTAATGGGGACAAGGGGTGGACCCCACTGGGGACAGCCACTGCACCTCACTGCAGGAAGCCCAGTAAACTGAGAACACAGGAGGTATTTCTGTCTGTGGGGTGATGGTAAATTGGTCTCAAGATGTGGACACTACTACTCCACTCCATCTTCCCATAAACTGACTTCATTCATGGGAACAATGGAGCCTCTTTGTCATCCAAGAGCTGGGACTTTTCTTTGGAATGGAGCAACATTTAGCAAGAAGAGATTAGACTGTCCATTTTGTTCTCATGAGCACAGAACACTACTTTAGCCAAGGGAGCTAACTGGGCAAGCAAAGAATCACCACACATTAGCTGGGAATGGGAGAAAGAAGGGAGGGAGGGGAGGGGACCTGGGGGGAGCATGAGAGGAAAAAAAAACCTCATGCAGCACAACTCCTGAGACTTCCAGCAGTCAGCACACGATGCCCCTCCCCCCACCATTCCCAGGCTCTCCTCCACACCTCCACCACAGTTTGCCCCTTAGCAAGGCACTTCTCCCGTGTCTCCTGCTGGAAGCCTTCAAGGCTTTCTCCTTCCAAGTTTGCCCTATGGATGTGCATTCTATGCTGTGTTCCCCAATAACTATAGCACTGCCCATCTAGCTCTTGCTCTCTTCCCGTACTGTGAGGGTCCTGGGGCTTGAACTCAGGGGCCTGGGCACCATCCCTGAACTTTTCTGCTCAAGGCAGACATAAAAGTCTCATGGATTTTCATGCCTGGGCTGACTTTGAATTGTGATCCTCGGATCTCAGCCTTCTGAGTAGGTAGGCGTATAGGCGTGAGCCGCTGAGGCCTGGCTTTTTTTCCTTTTTTTTTTTTTTTTTTTTAATGAGAACATTCTAGAGTCAGCATCTTCTCGCCTAGGTGGGCAGCATTCTGGTGCCACAGACTACATTTCTGATCTCTGCACATTTTGTAGCCCCCAGCAGAAAAACCCATATGCAGAACAGAGACTGCCTGTCTCCCCACAGTCTTACAGAGACTGCTCACATTCACTAGCTAGAAGAATGATGGTTTTTCTACACCAAACACTAGGCAAAGAGCATAGCAAATGTGCACTACACAGATGTTTACACAGTGAAGACTGAGTATGAGAGCAAGAAGAGGTGTGACTTATTATTTTCATTTTATTTTTTGGTAACACTGGGTTTGAACTCAGGACTCTTTGGTAAGGCAGGTATCCTATAACTTTGAGCCATAACCCTAGTTCTTTTATTGCTTTCGCTATTTTTCAGAGAGAGTCTCGCATTTTTTTCCACTCAGACTATGATCCTATTACCTATGGCTCTTACTTAGCTGGGATGGCAGGTGCATCAATCATATCCAACAACTAGGCTTGGCTTGTTCCCAATGGGGTCTTGCTAGCTCTTTTCCCCAGGCAGGCTTCAAACTGTGATCCTCTGGAGTAGCTGGCCTTAAACTCAGGGCCTGAGCACTGTCTCTGAACTCTCTTGCTCAAGGGTAGTGCTCTACCACTTTGAGTCACAGCTCCTCTTCTAGTTTTCTAGAAGTCTCATGGACTGTCTCACTCAGGCTGGCTTTGAACTGTGATCTTCACATCTCAGTCTCTTGAGTAGCTAGGATTATAAGTGTGAGCCACCAGTGCCTGGCTACAAAGCCCCAATTTTTTAAAAATAGAAGTTTGACATAGGCAGTTTTTTTTTTGTATCTTTAAAACATCTAAGCTGAAGAGTGGTGAGAATGAGGAGAGCCTATCTATGTGTAGAAAGAAATAATAGATGGAGATGGGAGGAGAGGAGGCAGCTAGGGAGATTAAAAAAAGTTCATCTAAACACAAAACCTCTAAGCAAAAATGAATATTCGAAAGAAAGGCAGGGATCGCTCTGTAAAGATCTCAACTTCCTGTCTCCAAACTACAAAGGTCGGGGTTGGCATGTGACACAGTCAAGTGGAAGCCGATCTCTGCTCACCTCTGAGCAGCTATGGAAGTAGGTCCTGGGTTCCCCATGAGATCAGAAGCTCCTTCAGGAGGGAGAAGCTATGTCGCTTCCTAGGAAAGCACCTGGCAGAGTGCAGCTGGCCTGCTGTGCGCTGCAGGTGCCCAGTCAGCATGAACCCACTAGCTGGGAAGGGCTCTGACACTGGGCCTTTCTATCAGATAGCCTCAAAAACTGTAGTTTTCAAACCATACCAAACTCAAAACACAAACACCCAAGTACCCCAAAGATTCAACTGGAAAGTCAATTATTGAGGCCAAACGAGACAACTATGCCAAACTCGTTAACAATAGCTGTGTGACGACCAATGCAGTCAGAAGTCTAGTCTCTTCCTGCTTCTGGGCCACATGGAGGCTGGTGAACTTGGGATAAGCTGGCTGGGGGGCCTGGAGGAGTCACAGCTCAGACCAGAAAATCCTGGAGACGCATGGAGGGCATTCTAGGTTCTTGGGGCTGTGTTGTAGAGAGCTGGGTTCTGGAAGCACAGTGCCCAGCCTTTCTTGTCACCTCCTTGGCTGCATCCATAGCAGCATCACACTTCAGTGTGCACATGTTTTTTAAAAAATGATTCCATTCTGCACACTGGAGCTTTGGTTCCATTTCCCGTGGGGCAATGAGGGCCCTTCCGCATCACCACGCAGGACCATTCCCCAGAGGGCCTCACGCAGCCGGGGCGGTGACACAGAAGGGAAGGATGCTGCGGGCCTTTTTCCTTTCCTCGGGTGTATTGTGTTCAATACGGACAAATATTTGTGTAGCCTCTGTGTTTGCCATTAATACTGGGATAGTCATTAGTGATTAGGTTTTTCTAGGGGAAGGAGCAAAGCACAGGGGAGAAAGCAAAACCCCAAACGGAAGGCCAGGAACACTCAGGGCTGGCATTTGAAGGTGTAATTCCAAAACAATATGGGAAAAGGCAGAACTGTATTTCCTCTGTTCTTTCTAAGGGGAAGTTCAGGAAAAGGTCAGGAAGAGAACAATGCAGGGCATCTATCATACAGCCTCTAGCCTAGAATGGTTCCTTACTGGCTGCTGCTTCAGCTTCACTTCTTTTCTCAATTCTGTAATTGCTACCTCCTCCCCCTCCCCCAGCCACAGATCACAGCCACCTCGGCCTCATGAATTATACATCTCATTTGCTTTTACTAACACTCCCACCAAGGCAACTGTGGGCGGCTGCCGGGGCTGCCTCAGGGTGGCCCGGTGGATCCCAGGACTATGGTTTTGCTTATTGGACAAACAAAAACTGGCTACCAGTGGGGGTTTTCCTAGGAGAAATCACTGGGGGCGCCTTTCCTTCCCCTTAACATTAGTACTCAGGTGCAATCTGACTGAAACGAGCATTAGGGATGACCTAAAAGGAAGTTAAGATGTTCTGGGGCCTGAGGGGTTGTAGGTCCTCACTCAGTGCTCCTCTCTGACTTGGGAGTAGGTCAGAAGTGCCACGCATGTGTGCCATGGAAAGAACTGGAGTACCCCACCCTTCTCTGACCAATTCAGAGTGCCCCAAGGGAAGGTCTGGGGCATTTGTCTTCATGAGGGCCATTAACTTACTGAATACCCTTTGCACAGGATGTTCTTCCTTTGAAATACTCAGCTTGGTAGAGAAGTGTCATCCCAGACAATGGAGAGAATATACGTATACAACAAGAAACACTCCATGGAGCAGACAGGGGTGGGTACTGAGTTCCATTCCGAGACCAGATGGCACACCTGAATCTACCCTTCTGAGCAGTGCTGCAGGTAGGCTTTCAAAATTTATTTATTTTTTAAAAGACTGTAGGTACTTTCAGGGAAGACACTTCTAACACTGACTATAAAAACAGGATACTTCATTTCTGAGGTTGATCTCAGGAACATAACAGTAAGTGGGATACAAATCACTGTGACATAAGTGTTATTCTCTTAGCTTCCTTGAAAAACTACTCTCTGTGTTGGATCATGTGTTTATGAAGGATTTACTGAGGGCCCATGGTGAGCATAGTAAGGGCAGACAGCCTCTAAGATGGCCACTCTAAACCACACCTCCTGGTATTCAACATTCATTTTCATTGTCCTTTCCAGTACTGAAATGAAACTTTGTAACCAGTAAGATATTGCAGAAATAATAACATAGAAAGCTGGGCATGGTGGTGCATGCCTATAAACCTAGCTACACAGGAAATGGTGATAGAAGGATCAAGATCCAAAGCAGGCCTTGGCAAAAGCAAGAGACCCTATCTGAAAAACAAACAAACAAAAAGCAATGGTGTTAGGAACATGGCTCAAGTATAGAGTGCTCGCCTTGCAAGCATAAGGTCTTGCCTCCAATTCCCAGTACATCCTAAACAAAAGCCAAAATTACAAACTGATGGGTGGCTTCTGAGATCAGTCCTAAAAGACGGTGGCTTCTGCCTTGTGGGGTCTTGAATAATTTGCTCTAGGAGAAGCCAACTTCCATAGTGAGAGGGTACTACAGCCAGTACTGGCTTGCCAAACACAAGAGGGTACCAGCTTGGGTGAAGATCGTCCAGCCCCAGTCAAGCCTTTGGGGTACTATGGCCCCAGAAAAGGGCATCATGAACTCTTTTGACAGAGCCTGAGCTGGCACTATCCAGTCAGGTTGCTCTGAAGTTCCTGCCCCACAGAAACTGTGAAATGATAAGTGTTTTTCGTGTAAGACACTAAGTTTTCAGGCAGTCTGAGGATGAAGGCTGTCTGTGTACCGACTGGAGGACTGTGCAAAAGCAGCTCCAGCTGGGCCCAGGAAAGAGGACTACACGTTCAAGGCCAGCTTGGGTTCCAGAGAACGAGGTTCTGTCTCAGAAAGCTAAAACAAAAGTCAAAAGAGAAAGGAGAGAGGGAGGAGAGGAGGGAAAGAAACATGAGACTTGCTCCTCTGACCAGACTTAGCTGATATCAGCACTGCTGGGCCTTCACCTAGGCCCTGAGAGTTATTTAAAAACCTGCAAATGGTGGGTGGCACAATGACTACAATGTCTGGGGAAGATCTCCAAGCACCAAAAGACAGGTGGGATGGATGGGGCAACATGAAGGCCACAAAGGACCCTCACCTTCCCGCCCCCAGGAAGAATACCACAGACAGAAACAGAGAGAAAGAGGAGGGGTGTGTGTGTCACCATTTGGCCTGCTGCATGCAGTTTAGCTGGCTTATTATTATTATCATTATTATTAACATCCACAACTCAGGTGGAATTTCCTGAAAGTTTAGATTTTCTGTTTCTCTTGAAAAAAAATCAAACCTCAGGCAACTCTGGGTCTTACATTTGCACATCCTAATAATGAACTCGGGCTGAGTGGCTCTATCCTCTCTAATGGCACCCATGCATGCCAGCTGCTGTAGGCCTCAGCAGCTGGTAGACAGGATGGCCTGGCCCTACAGGTTTGCGATTCAAAGGAGAGAGACTAAATACAGGGGACAGGTGGGATATGTAAATGGAATTGTTGCTTTTAGCTCTATGATGGGATACTGTGGTAGGTTAATCCCTTCCTCCCTCTCTCTCTCTCCCCCACCACCCCTTTCCTACCTCTCTTGCCTAGCCTGACTTTGAAATCATGATCTTCCTGCCTCAGCCTCCCAAGTGCTGGGTTTCTTGGCAGCGTGGCCACCCTGCCTGGCTTATAAAACTAGTTTTCTTTTGCTAAACAAAAAAGAGGTTTCATCAACAGCTGCCCCAGAGGCAAGGGACAGCTTAGAACTTAGAAGGCATGTAAACCAATGACTGTACTCTGCATTAAACAGCATGCATTTCAACAGGAGGAGTCTACGTGAAGTTTGTGCAATGTTTGTTTATGAAGGTCTTTATTATACAAGACCTCTGCTGCGAGGAAGCACAATACTGTCTCACTTTGTATTTTGGCTTTTTGCTGTAACAATAATTGACAATAACACAAGAAAGGAAGGCTCTGGCGCCATAGCTCAGTCGCTATCTGCTGGATTTTTCCCTCCTACAAGATATAATAATATACCCTTTTGCTGGCCTTCTCCCAATTCTGTGTCTGAAAGAAGATTGTAATCAGTTTTCAGAGCAGCTTGCTCAGGAATTAACTAGCCAACCATTAGATCGCTGATTCTTGAACAATTCTCTTTGCAGCCCTTTACAAATTCCTAGAAAAGAATGTGAGGTTCACCTCATTACACTCTCAAGAATATCCTGCCTAGGTGGGTGAGAGCTGGGTGGGGGAGAGGGGCCTTGGGTTTGCTTCAAATCAGTTCAAGAGCAGGACTGACGATGCCCAACCAAGGGAACATTCCTGTAGTATCTAGTGCTTACACAGCTGCCACAGTGGCCAATATTTATTGAGCTCCTGGCGTGTTGGAGACCGGCTGGAGTTGCCACACAGCCCTGCGCTCTGTTCACATGAAGCTGGTCATCTGGAGCAGGGCAGCAATGGGGGTTTACAGGGGCCCTCTCCTTCTCTCATTCAATAAGCATTGACCAAGCAGCTAGGACGTGCCGTCCACAAGACAGACAGTCTCTGTTATTATGGATCTTTAACTGCAGTGGCAATCGGTGGACTCAGGCTGGGGAAAACAGAGAATTCAAGGAAGCTGGATTTAAGGGTAGACTTCAGAGGTGAGAGGATGGAAGGGCACTGCAGGTGAGAAATGAGCTGCATGGAGCTGCGGATTGAAAACAATGAGGAATGTTCAAGAGAGCAAGGAAAGGAGCAGAGGCCAGGGCAGTGGAAGGGCAGGTGATGCTGACTGGAGGTTTTCTGAGTCATGGTCCTGAGGTGGGCAACAGGCTCTTGTGTGATGTCTTCCCTCAGGAAGACCAGATACAGAGACAGACATTTGTCTTTAGACATGAGGAACTACAAACAGTAACATGGAGGTCATATGCATCAAAGAACATGAACTTCACATCATTTATGCTCTCAAGAATATCCTGCCCAAGTGGGCAAGTGCTGGGTAGGGGAGATGGGCCATGGAGAGCTACATGTAAAAATTGCTGCACCCCAAATGTGGTTAAAATGACTACAAATGTGCTGGGTGCTGGTGGTTCACACCTGTAACCCTATACTCAGAAGGCTGAGCTCTGTAGTTTGAAGCCATCCTGGGGAAGGAAATCAACTACTCAGAGAAAGCCAGAAGTGGCACTGTGGCTCAAGTGGTAGAGAGCTAGCCTCGGGCAAAAAGATCAGGGACAGAGCCCAAGCTTTGAGTTCAAGCCCCCAGACTAGCAACACACACACACACACACACACACACACACACACACACACACACACACACACACACACACACGAGAGAGAGAGAGAGAGAGAGAGAGAGAGAGAGAGAGAGAGAGAGAGAGAGAGAGAGAGAGAGAGAGAGAGACTACAAATGCATCTTTGGATCTCCAAGACACTCAGGAAGAGCAGAGTCTGTAGGGTGGCTCTGTGACAGACTTGAGGCTTTCGAAGCTTGTCATCTGGTTCTGCCGGGCCCTACTGGGCGCTGAAATGAAAACAGCGTGTGCTACTCCAAAGCATGGGCAGCGATTAGCAGGAGAGGAAAGCTCAAACAAGAAGGACCAGACTCAGTGTGCAGTGCATGCTTACAAGTCCAGTAACACTCTGATTTTTTAAAAACAAGCTTGTTCATTTTGATATCTCTGGTAATATCAACTCACCCACTGATATTTATTTTGGGCAACAGTTTAAATCAAGAGAAAAGCTATTAATATGTTCCATAAAAGCTGCTCATGGGATTCCTGTGAGTAGGAGGTTGAATGGGGTGATTCTTCGTTCCTTCTTTCCTCATTGTCGTTCTCCTCCTACCTCCCCTCTTCTTCTTCTTCCTTCTTTTCTTCCTTTTCCTTTTCTTCTTCCTTTCCTCCTCTTCCCCCTTGTGCTTCTTGTCCATCCTCCTCTTTCCTCTTCCTCCTTCTTGTTGTGGTGGTACTGGGTTTTAACTTAGGGCACTATACTTGGTTGGCTAGTGCTCTACCAGTCAGCCATGATTCCAGCCTAGTTTTTTTGGCCTGCTAATTTGGAAACTGTTCTGCCCTCTGCTGGCTTTGAACTATGATCGTATTAGCCTCCTAAGTAGCTAAGATTACAGGTGTGGTGACTTTAAGAATAGGGTAATTTCTAAAGCCCTTGCCAGTGATACAATTTTGGGGCCTTCGGAATGCTTTGCCTCTGATCATGTGGAGGCTGTTAGGATGCAGGAGGAACTCACATGGGTTAGGAAGTGTGTCTAGGAATTAGGGCATGGAGCTGAGGTCCTGCTGAGCAAATTACTGAATTCTCGGAACACAGGGTGCCCAGCTAATGGCTAGACCCACACTCACTTAAGGTGCAACATTCACAAGAAATGCAAGCCAGGGAAATAATAGGCAGAAGGGCTGGGAGGCAGAGAGAGAAATCAAGAGCAAATGAAGCAATTGCATATGAATAAGTCAACAGCCAGCACACTTTGCATGGAAGCTGCAGTGGAAAGAAGGGGCGGTGTCAGAGGCTGCAGCTGCCCCCCTCTGCAGGTGGCTGCAGATGGCAGGGGTTGCTTTTTCTGTACGTGCCCCAAATACGCTCAATTCCTCTCACTTTCCTCCTTTCCCTTGCTTTCCTTCTCCATTGAAACAACACTGTTTACCTTGACACTTGCTCCACTACACAGAAACCAGCAGACAGCTGGGCGCCAGTGGCTCACATATCTAACTCTAGCTGCTCAGGAGGCTAAGATCTGAGGATCACAGTTCCAAGCCCACCCAGGCAGAAAAGTTTGTGAGACTCTTCTCTCCAATTAACCAACAGAAAACCAGAAGTGGAGCTGTGGCTCCATGTGGTAAAGTACTAGCCTTGAGCAAAAAAGCTCAGGGACAGTGCCCAGATCCTGAGTTCAAGCCCTATGACTGACAAAAACTAAAACCCCAAAACAACCAACCAACTAACCAAACCAACCAACCAACCCTGTAGACAGTTTACACAGCCTTGCTTACTGCTGAAGGAATGCACAAGTCCAAGTGAATGTGGGACTAGCTTGCATGGAGGGCCAGAAGTGGTGGTGAACACCTGTAATTCTACCTATTCGGGAGATAGAGATTGGAGAGGCTCTCTCTGTTCAAGATCAGTCCATGCAAAAGGTCAACAACACACATATCAACCAGCAAGTCTGGCATGGAGAATCACATCTTAATCCCAGCTACACAAGAGCTGTAGTTAGAAGGCCTATGAGCTGAGGTCAGGCTCCAGGTCCCCAAAATATAAAACAAAGATTTCCTATTCACAATAAAAAAAAAGCATGGGATTCTAGTTAAAAAAAATAGCTGAAGAGGGGGTAACATCGTCCAAAAAGAACGTACTCTTTACCTGACTTAAGTAACTGTAACCCCTTTGTTTCACACATTTATAATAATAAAAATTAAATAAAATATTCAAAGTTTACTTCACCTATCAAAAATATTGCTTAAAGATCAAAGATGTTGCTTCCAAAAATAAATAAAGATATTTTCAGAACACATTAAAAAAATAACTAAAGCACAAATGGGTTAGGGGCATGGCTCAAATGGTAGAGTTCTTGACTAACAAGTGCAAGGCCCTGAGTTCATGGCTTTCCTAGATTCAACTCCTAATGTCCTTCCCTTTCTGGTTAGATCTTTGCTATCATTTTGCCCAGCCAACATAGTGACTGATATCCTTCTTAATCCACTTTGATGCATGTTGGCTTTTTTCACACCAGAACGTTTCTCTGCCCCTCTTTAACCCTATGCCCCTCAGACCTCAGCTCCACTTCACTTGAGTGATAAGCGATGACCTGTCCCTGCCTCTCTCAGGCTTCGGGCTACCCTGATGAGGATGCTCTGCCGAATTACCCCGTCCAGCACCTTCTGTCAGACAATGTTGGCCTCCACTCCACAGGTCCTGTTGTGGCTCTGAGCGTGGCTTGTGTTGGTCCGAATGTCCCTTCAGCCCTTGTCCTTGCGCCGTTTCTCCATTTCCTGGTCCTAAGTCCCCAGGCCTTTCCTGTGCTGCCTCCAGCTTCTGCCTAGATATGGACAGGACGTGCACATTTCCCTCCAACCCTGGCCCCTGCCATCCTCCTCGGCGGGTATGGACCTGCAATCTTGTTGGCCTCTCAGTCCTATCTCTCCCATTTTAAATTTTTTCTAGGGAATCTTTCAGTGCATTCCAAAATTCTCCCCTTTCCTCTGCACACCTTCCATGAAATCTGAGTCTTGTGAGACATCTTGTATTCGAGGTGTGACAGTTCTCTCTCTCTCTCCAATGAAGCCCTTTCTTTCTTTTTCCTTTCTTTCTATTCTTTCTTTCTTTCTTTCTCTTCTTCCTTCCTTTTTCTTCTTCCCTCCCTCCCTTCCTGCTTAGTTTTTTGGTGATGGGATTGAACCCAAGGCCTCTCACTGCTAGGCAAGAGAGCCACACTCGAGCCAAGTTGTAAGTTCCCTGGTGGAAGCTCACGGCACCATTTTCACCTAGACTCGTGCATCCCTGAACATGGTGCCCACGCAAACACGGGAGCACTGTGTCTCACCATGCCATTGCAGACACCTGGGTTCTCTACCGGACTTTGCCACTTATCTTCCTTGTGTTCCTGGCTGGTTAGTTACTGAAATGTTATTGTTTCCATTCCCAAGTCAGGCCCCCTCAATGGTCATCTTGCCTACTGTGTTCCCCTAGCTGAGGAGCTACTTTCTTTAAGACAGTCCACCTGATCACCTTGACTACTGTATTGGGGATAGAGTGACTAAGTGTCCATATATGTGAAAAACTGACAAGTGTAAGTTTAAATTCTCTCACTCCCTCAATGTATGCCACACAAAGACTACTTGCAGGCTTATTCAATAATCATGAGCCAGATATTTTCAATTCCATGGAATTATTTTCATAGAATAATTTCCATGTGGAATGCGAAAGCAAGAAAGCAAATTTTCTTCTCAGAAACGAACTGAATGCCAACACTACTGGAATATATCCATCTCATAAACAAACGCGGTAAGGTCTGACAGGAGAGAGGCTCTGGAAGCGTGAATCTGGCTTATTAATAAAGGCTTTTGTTCTGGGGAGCACAGCAGACAACAGAGATCTGGTAGATGGAGAGAGCTGGGGAGTGGAGGAACCCCGAGGGAGAAGATCTTATTTGTACATTCCTAATTCCAAGTGTTCATGATGGCGGTGGCTTCCTGCAGCCTCCCCGGGCAGGACCCTGGTTCTCATTGAAACTCCTGCTGTCACTGTAAGTGCAGCTCCCAGTCTGACTTTTTCCATGTGAACTGTGGAGCACAGAAAGCACATGGACTAACTCACACCAGAGCTGAGTTCTCTCCTGGAACCCTGGCTGGGGACGGCTACATGCTGAGCGGCCTGAATATTTCTCACTAAGGCCAAGAGCATGTGCTATTGGTATGGGCTGACCCAAAACAACTGGGCCCTGTTTCTGTTGCAAGGGGTCCCAGGAGGGATTTTCTGAAGGGAAGAGCACACTACCTTAATGAACTTGGTTGTTTTCTATGCCCTGTAGGTACACACTTCCCTCCCTCCCAGCCCTATTTCTTTGCTGGGAGTAGTCCTTTCCTTAACCCTCTCCTTGCCTTTCCCAGTCAGACCATTCAAACATGCATGAGGCTGCATTTCATGCAGCTGAAGATTGAACAAGCATAGTGGAATGGCACTGGGTTTTCTTAGTATCTTTGCAAGTCCACCCTCCTGGTGGGTTCTCCAGGTCTGAGTCCAAGGGTCAGAGCTCTGGCCAGGGTGTGTGTGTGTGTGTGTGTGTGTGTGTGTGTGTGTGTGTGTGTGTGTGTGTGTGTGTGTGTGTGTGTGTGTGTGTGTGTGTGTGTGTGTGTGTGTGTGTGATTGATCTCAAGGCCTCATACTCATTTCCTATTTATTTATTGGTTGGTTGTGGAGCCTGTGTGTGTGTGTGTGTGTGTGTGTGTGTGTGTGTGTGAGATTGATCTCAAGGCCTCATACTCATTTCCTATTTATTTATTGGTTGGTTGTGGAGCCTGTGTGTGTGTGTGTGTGTGTGTGTGTGTGTGTGTGTGTGTGTGTGTGTGTGTGTGTGTGTGTGTGTGTGTGTGTGTGTGTGTGTGATTGATCTCAAGGCCTCATACTCATTTCCTATTTATTTATTGGTTGGTTGTGGAGCCTGAACTCTAGGCCTGGGTGCTGTCCCTCGGCTATTCAGCTCAAGGCTAGTGCTCTACCCCTTGAGTCACAGTGCCACTTCCAGCTTTTTCTGCTTATGTAGTACTGAGGAATCAAACCCAGGGCTTCATGCATGCAAGGCAAGCACTCTACCACTGAGCCACCTTCCCAGCCCACTGTTTTTTTGTTTTTGTTTTTTTTAACTTGACCCATACTTCCAGCCCAGAATTTCGCTGGTTAACTGGACTTTTCAGTCTGGGCTGAATGATTCTCCAGGTCTCAGCCTCTTGAGTAGCTAGAATTATACATGTGAGCTACTGACCCATACCTGTAGCTATAGCTTCTGTCTGTCCAGGGAGGTCTTCTTGGGTTCCTAGTGTCCCAGGTCCAGCTTGTGATTAAAATTACTGTCATTGGCAGGGTGATGGTGGCTCATGCTGTAATCCTAGCTACCCAGGAGGCTGAAATCTCAGGATCACAGTTCAAAGCCAGCCAGGGCAGGAAACTCATCTCCAATTAACGACTAAAAAGCCAGAAGTGAAGCTGCAGCTCAACTGATAGAGCATCAGCTTTGAACAAAAAAAAGTTCGAGGACAGTGCTCGGGAGTTGAGCCTTGGGATTGGCACGTGCGCACGCACACACGCACACACACACACACGCACACACACACACACAATTAAAATGACACAATTAAAATGACTGTCGCTGCTTTATCAGCTGCTTCCATCCAATAGCTTCTGACTTAGGCATCCCATTTCTTCTCTGTTCTCTGTAGTTGGCCTATAGCACGATCTTCCTTGAGAGGGTGCATCTCCAGCCCGTGAGTTTGCAGCTGTCTCCTTTCTCCTAGTCTTGCCTTTATTCCTTTATTTGCTCTTTTTGGATCCCTCTTCTTATTCCATCACCACACAGAGGAAATGCTCATCTTTACCTGGGCTAATCTCTTTTACAATAGACGTACTTACAGTTTCATAATATACAACCCCAGGTTCAAGCACCTCATCTATAATTTGAATATTCAGATTCAGTGTTGCTCCACAGTTCAAAAGTCACTGTGTGGTTGTTTTGCTAAGAAAACGTATCAACTGCACACAGCACACTCTGCAAGGGCCTCTGAAGGCTTTAGAAGCTCAGATCTGGTTGTAGCCTAACCAGTCATGGTGTATTGTCTGTCTCTCAGGAAACCAAGAAGGGGAGGGTGGAGGAAGCAGGCATCCTTGGGGAAAATGGAAAAGTCTTGGGTTTCAAATGCGACACAGTAGGCATCTCTGAAAAGTAAAAACAGCCAGTTTTTTTGGCTGAGAGTCTCAGAACAAACTCAAATAGGATTTGCATGAGCAGAGCAGAATTTGCCTATCAAGTGTAATAGCGGTCCCTTGCTTTTTCCATGTACATCATGATGCAGGCTTTATTTACACCCTCTTTCAAAAGAACTGAGTGTAGTGGTGCGTACCTGTAAACCCAACAATTAGGAGGCTGGGGGAGAAGGATTACAGTTTAACACCAGCCTGGACTACATAGTGAGCCCTTGTCACAAAACAAAACAACATAAGGCAAACAAAACACTGTATCTGAGAGATACTCAACAGAAGTCCAACCATTGTGTGCTCTCTGCCACGGTGGTGTGGGGACAAAGGCTGGCCTTGGTCATTGAGCTGCTGTTGCCACACGGCCTGAGGAACGTTCATACATCCGTGGGCTGGACCTTGCACCTGGAATCACTTGTTCTCAACAGCCCAGGTATTTGTAAATCCTACCTCAATGGCTGAATTCATTTGCACCTCAGTCCTTGGGGCTGAGAATAGGGTGGGAGGCGCCTTCTGCAGAAGGCTGGCTGATCTACATACACAACAAGGAAAGAATTATTCTGAGACACAGAAGACATCTGAGTTTCCCTGGCAGATCCAGTGACAGAGGAACTCACCGGCCCCAGATCTTGGCAGGAGATAGGCAGTGGTATGCACACCAACAGGGGAACTACACCCAATAAAGAGAAACTGAAGCTGGAAAGTCTGAAGAGCCTAAGCAGCCGTGTTCCCTGTCCTTGATTTGCTCTTCCACCTTCCTGAGGGACTTGGTTCTGACAGACACTCTTTAGTTCAGACCTACTGGTGGTAAGTAGGAGCTGAGCTGGGTGGGGCTGATCTATGATTGTGGTCAACTTCCCCGGTATAAAGACTACCTCCATAGCACTTGCAAGTGACAATTTAACTACTAGCTTGTGAGGTTCTCGATTATAACACACCTAACTCCTCCAGCTGGTATAAGGCAGCTCTCCAGCCCGCACTGGATAATACTCATGTCCAGAAGCCCTGGGCAACTACCTGGGACCCAGTACTAATGCTCTGTCTACGGACTGATAAGCTGCTCCTGCCCATAGGAGAAGCCCTGTAGATGGCAGCTCTCTATGTATTTGAGATTGTGGTCATGAACCACTATCTTATCTAGGGCTATACAAAAATATCCTACATGGAACCTCCTTCACATGTGAGGTACGATTGCCTGCCAGAATCAATGAACCTCAAATGTTCCATATGAGAATGATAAAATGGGACACTTAACCTTCCTTGTTCTAAACACAGTCACATGCCACATAGCGACGTTTCACTAAGGACAGACCGCATATATGACATAGTTCTAGTAAGAGTAAGATGTCTTAGTCTGCAAAAGTCCACTCTGTGCTGTTCCCACAAGGACAATATCACCTAAGGGCACATTTCTCACCAAGTATCCCTGACATTAAGTGACACATGACTGTTTTTGACTGTGTCCTGAGATTCTATTAACCCTCTTTGACAGTCAGTTCATACTGATCACTCAGCCTTATATAACTGCTTTCCTCAAAGCCTTCCTCTCTCACGCAGTCTTTTAATATGCTTCCACAATCAATTCAGGCTTCTCCCATTAATTGATTTGAAAACCATACAAAGGCTGCATTATTCTTACCCAATGTTATACAGCTAGTTGGCTCACGCTGCTGTCGCACTGAGACCTATTTTCCATCCTGACTCTATCATCCAGGATCTTCGTTACCTTTCCAAAGGTTGTGTAACCCACACAAACAAGCCTTGTATGTCTTTGTTCAAGCCACCCGTGTAGACAGGATGCTGCTGTGTGCTGCCGGGAACCTGGCTCCAGACCCAACAAGTCTTTAATCCATGCTCCAGTCCGTATTTCTCCATCTTGCTCAGAGAATTGTCTAGTGCCTCACTGAAATTTGCAGTATACTGGGAAGGTGAAATCCTTACAAAGGTAAGGAATCCTTACCTTATTTCCCTGTCAGCTCTATCCAGCCATCCAAGAAGGTTGGGAAGAAAACAAACGGGACTCCTCAGGCATGTCTTTTTTCCTCAGTGAGGCCAAGCAAGCACCTGCAGTTGCTTAGAAAGCATTTGCCAAGGAATTCTCCTGAGAAATGCCCTGGGAATCAACGACATGTTTACCACGCCTTACACCTGGTTGTGTCTTTCCCTAGCTTTTCTCCTATATGCTACTGCCAGACTCAGTTTCCTGAAATGCGACTTTATGCTACCCTGCTGTTTCAACATTCCTGGTATTTTAAGTCCCATCCCTGACCCCTCCTGCTTTTTGATCACCATAAGCCCTGGGTTATGTTTCAGAGTCTCCTCTCTGTCTGCCACTAGCCATACCAGTTCCTGCATATAACAACTCTCTTTGTGTTTCTGCCTTTCTAGTTTCCCACTGACCTTCAAAGTGCACCCCAAGCTCCCTCCACCATGCAGCCATTCCTCTCAATTGTGGTCCTACAGGCCTTTGTCACACTTCTTAAAACACTATCCACTTCACTGTTCAGAGCCATGGATTCAGGCCTTTCCAACTTGGAAGACAGGACCCAGCAGATTTCTTTCATGCAAAACATCTGAAATTGGTGGTGTCCTCCCCATTTTCTCAGCTATGTATGTATTCACTAGACCTAGTTCTCCTGGCTGGAGTCTTGCCTTCAGCCTCTTGGCCACACCAGTCCATCCATTTATACATCTGTACCTCCTCCTTTCCTTCCTCCCTTGGTAACAATTCCATTACCACTTACCAGAAATCTGCAAGTGCTCTGTAGTTTGGTCACATTACCAAATTCACTCCTTTAAGTCAAAGTATTTGATACTTAACTTTCTCTTCCACCTGGTGCCATCTGCCTTAGCTAATCTGATTTAGTCAAGACCCTCAGCATTCAGTTCAATGATAATGCCTATGATGTGTAACTTGTTCCTTTGAAGCCCTGAAGACGTTGTTCAGTTGTTTAAAGCCTTTTGTTTCTAACTAGACTGGAAATTCTTTTAAACCATTAAAATGGTTTTCTTTTCCACCAAGCTGACCAAATAGTGCAATGTGCAGTGACTCTTGGTAACCAGAACTTCATTTCTATAAGGGCTAACAATCAAATGCAATGAAAACCACATCAGAGCAAAGTCGAGAGAGAGATGACATGGTAAGCATATTTCTGGACTTAGCCATTTTCAAAATAATTTATTGGCACACTGAGACAACAGTGCTTTACCTATTTTGGCCTTTCCCACTTTGATGAAAAGGTCAAAGGGACGTACACATTAAAAACACACACACACACACACACACACACACACACACACACACACACACACACTAAACAACAGTGCTTAACGTGGGTTGGAATGCCAAGCTATTCTTTAACCTGCAACCAGTGACCTTGGCTTTAGGCCTTCTGAAACTTGAGGAGGAGGGGCTGATCATGGCACGTCCTCCTACAGCAACACAGCAATCTTTAGCACGTTGAGGATCCTAGGGCTTTTCGTAAAAGTCACAGGTCAGGAGGCACAATGCCAGTAACCATCTTTTTCCTTAAAATTTTAACCAAACAGATGAGACCCCTCCCTCCTGCCAGAAGAAACTGTCTCGCTGAGTAAATGACTTTCTAGGAGAGTTAAGGACTCTAGAAAAGCAGTCACTCTTCTGACAGGACATTTGTGAAATGGCACCAAAATAGGGACACCTTATTTTGGGGGTTGGGTAATGACATGTAATTACCCACTGATGCCTTGTACACCCCTCCCCCAAGTGCTCATATAGCATGTTAGAAAATATATTCAACAATGCTATGTAAAAAAAACACAAAAAACAATGCTATAACAACATAAAATAAAACTAAAACAAATCCATATCCCATCTAACAATGGTGTTTCCGTTAAATCTTTAAATAGTACGTGTACTGTCTGATGGAGTTTTGGTCACTTTGTAGTTTATAATTATTCTTTATGGTTTGAATTGATAGTCTATTGTTTATTAATATCGTATTTTCATGTCTTGTCTTTTCATGTTCATTTGCTGGTTTTATTTGGCTGTAACATTCAATTTTTAGGAAAAATCATTGAATAATCACATATTCTCATTCAACTTAAAAAAATCAATTACTTGTAATGTCAATCTGCTGGGTTGACTCTTGGAAGGACTGTATAGGGCCTTATCACCTTAGATCCCCCTCCTTGTGACAACGAGTTTACTGCAGTATCACTTGTTAGAGCTGGTCCCTGAGGTAGGGTCCTCACACTGACAGTCACTTCAGAAATAGCCTGCACTCTGTGGTTTTTGTAGTCAGGAGACTACAAAGAATGAGCCACTTAAAAATAATTGCCAGATCTTCGGGAAAACATTTGTACATTTGTGCAGCAGACGGAACACACTGGCTAATGTACTTGCATGTGGTAACAGCCCGGTTTGGTATTAAGTAGTGAATATACTGCATTTTACTTTGTATTATCTCCTAGGTGAGCATGAGGTGAGCATTTATCAGCATGTGACACACATTAATTAGGATCAATAGCCTGTTATGCAGTAATACATAACCTCAACAGAAACCAAAGAAGTCTGACCAATGTGAGTGGTGCAGAGAACAGCCGCGGGTTATTTTTAACAACTGGGTCTCTGGTGAGGCATCTTTCACCTGAAGCACTGTTAAATATCTTAAGATTGATTAGAAGAGATGAATCAATAAAATCAATTCTCTTACAGAATTTAATACTATTCATTGTGTGATTACAAGTTATAAATGCTATTCTGAACTTCTAGAACTGACTGGTTAAGTTAAATGGCATATTTAGCTGAATACTGGCTGTTCTATTTAATAGAGACCAAAATCTAGCTTTGAATCCAAATGGTTAAAAGGGTGAAGTGAAGGAGGCTATTTTATTCCTCTATACCTAACCATTTATATGACTAGCTGTTGTCTGTGTGCCTTTCAAATGTCCAGATATTTTTGCAAATAATCAAATAGCATGGAAGAACTCTAGTGGTGGGATCACTTTAACCTGTGCCTTATGTAATGTAGTGTGTTCACAGAAGGACCGATTCCATTTTCATATCAAAAACAACACAACTGATGACGTGGTCTTAAAAATCTCTTCCTCTGAGATAATCCCTTTAGCTAACATCTACAATCTAAAAAAAAAAAAAATCAAGAGCTTATCATTCCAGGTAGGGAGTGACCTTTCCGGGGATCACAGAGCCCTCTTCCCACCCGGGAGCCCATTTCCAGTCCTGTTGGCCAGAGGTCACTGTGTACACAGCCTGCTCTTCAGTCACCTAGAAGGATGGAAATTAAACAGAAGCCATAGCTCTTACGCTGAGGAAGCTGGTGATCCGGCAGAGGAGATAAAACCCAAGCCAAGGCAGTATTATGTATTATGATTGCACACAATTAAAGACACTGGTGATGTTAATCAGCCCACTTCTTTTGTAAAAGTGGAGAGATCATGGTGGGGGGGAAACCTTCTTAAATTTAGGCTTTCAAGATTCATTTGGGAATGAGCAAATGAGACAGAAACAAGTTCTTACAAAAATGATTTGTTGAGTATGGTTTTTACATGGGCTGTGAGAGATGACATAAATGTAAGGGGAAATTCTTAGGTCCCACTGCATTGTTTCATTAGAATAATATTGTCACAGTCTGGGAAAATGAAGTAATGCAATAAAAGTGCTAATCAAGCAGATTTCACACACACACACACACACACACACACACACACAACCCTACAATGATGCTAAGTTATACCAATTAAAATAGCAGACCGAGTCTACAAACATAAATGTGTTAGTGAAACTGATTTAATATACAGAAGCTACTGATAACAACCATTCGATGAGTTCAAAATGAAAGCTAGCCACCACAGTACCTATGGCTGAATTCTAAATGGGAATAAATAAGCTATATTTCCTGTGTCATGAGTCATCATCACCTTTTATTTATGGAGAGGGCAAAAAAAGAACAAAATGGGGCACAATAAACACGTTAACTGTATTCTCCACTGTGTCTACTGGAGGATTTGATTGCAATTTCTCTTAAATTGCTTTCAGACATCTGGCTAGTGAGAACTAACACAACACAAAGCTGGACATTTCTAACTTCACGACTGGTTAGTGGGCAGCCTGAGAAGGCTTGTGTCCTTCCAAAGACTGCTTTCAATGCCACGGGTGTTTTTTGCCCAGCTAGTGGAGGGGTGCCAAGCTGGAAGGAACCCCTCAGATCTTGTACTCTGAATCAAGACCCTGGACACCCTTGTCCAACTCTTTGTTTGGTAAAAGACACATAGGTAACTACCAATTATTGCCTGGGACAGCAGCAGAAACCCAGTGTCTGGCTGCAACTTCTGCGCTCTCCATCTTCAAAACAGATTTGCTCAAGCCAAGCTTAAATTTATCTTCTAGTTCTGATCACAAGTTGAAAAACAACACTTTGAAAACCCACAATTTCAAACAATGAACTGAGAGATTTGTTATAGAAGGAGCATTCTGATATTTTCATAATACTTGAAGACAACGTATTACAATTGGAATTCAGTAAAGGGAAATTGGCATGTCAGGCAATAATAGAAGGTTATAAACGTAAAAAGTAGAAAAATTAAAAGAAACTAATTACAACAAAGACAGATTTATAGCAAACATTACTGGTGTGCTTTGTGCTTCTAGGCTTACTTAAAAGATTGGCTGATGTGACATTTTCCCTCACAATTGTGACTGCCTGCACTAAGTTTCATGCCAGTCTCTATCAACACTGCTGAGAGGAGATTAGGACACTGAAGTCAGTTAAAAACTACTGATGTGATCTCTCTGCCAGAACAAATCAGTAGTTTATATCTTAGTTTGTTTGCTCCTTTCATTAATTCATTAATTCATTCACTCACTCATTCAATATTTATCCAGTGAATCCAACATGTGCCGAGCACTGATTCATTACAGAGTAAGACAGGTGCAGCCCCTTACATTGCCTGCCATCCTGGTATCTACTTCACAACACTTGAACATTAATACAATTGATTACTGCCTGATTTTTTTTTTGGGGGGGGAGGGTCCCGGTCCTGGGGCTTGAACTCTGGGCCTGGGCGCTGTCCCTCAGCTCTTCAGCTCAAGGCTAGCGCTCTACCACTTGAGCCACAGCACCACTTCCAGCTTTTTTTTTTCTGCTTATGTGGTGCTGAGGAATCGAACCCAGGGCCTCATGCATGCGAGGCAAGCATTCTACCACTGAGCCAACTTCCCAGCCCTATTACTGCCTGATTTTAATGTCAATTTTGTTTGGTTTAGAGACAAGGTTTCCCTAACTAACCAAGCTGACCTTGCACTTAAAGCCTCCTACCTCAGCTTTTGAAATGCTGGGATTTCTGCCATGCATTACCATATGCAGCTTACATTTATTTAAGTTGACATACAATTATAAAGTACAGTTGTCTCCCATTAATATTGTGGTTCATGTACTGTGGCTTGACTGTATTGTGGGTTAAAAAAAATATAGTGATCTCACCTATCATAGGAATTTCATCTGAGAGACTCCTGCGATAGGTGGAAATCCGCAAAATAGCAATCAGTGAACTGCGATATAGTGAGGGACGATTATCTAATGCTGCTATGTTGCGGATTTTCACCTATCGTGGGTGTCTCTGGAACATAACTCCCGAGATAAGTGAAGGATCACTGTATCTTTGTATGGAATACCAGTTGAGATGATAAACTGAGAAAGTAATTAGGCACCAGTGGCTCATGCCTATAATCTTAGCTACTCAGGAGGTTGAGATCCAAGGATCAGGTTCTAGCCTGGACAGGAAAGACCGTGAGACTCCAATTAACTACCAAAAAGAGCCAGAAGTGGAGTTGTGACTCAGTGGTAGAGTACTAGCCTTGTGTGAAAAAGCTCAGGGACAGTGCCGAGGCCCTAAGTTTAAGCCCCAGGTCTGGCACAAGACAAACCTAGAGAAGTTCTAAATATGCCATATAATCTAACTACTGTAAAGGTTAGTTTAAGTTGACTTCAGAGAATGAGGGCTACAAAAAAATAATTAAAAGCAACATTTTTATTTTTTATTAACACTGGTGATTAAGATCACTGACACCCAAAATTGCAATTTACTTAATCACTGTGAGACTTCTTCTACTCCCATTTTTAACTCCTATATATATATATATATATATATATATATATATATATATATAATTTTTTATTTTTTATTGTGAAAATACTGTACAGAGGGGTTACAATTACATGGGCAAGATAATGAGTACATTTCTTATTGAGCATTGTAGCCTCTTCCTTTGTTTCCCCTTCTCATCCAATCCTCCTCCCCCCACCTAACCCCCCCCCCCAAAGTTGTAAAGTTTGTTTTCGACATAATGACTTGAACGTCTCATTGTTGCAATGGGTCCACCTGTATCCCTATTTAAACGATTTGTTTTTTATCTTCCCCTCCACAAATTATAACAACATCAAATACAGTAAAAGCAGGGGTTATACTGTGGGGGAAGGACATACAAAGCAACAAAGAAATAATCTTATAAATGTGTTAGAAACAATCGCATGAAATAAAGAAAACATTTGAATACATCTCTTAGGGTTCATTTCCCTAACGTCAACTTAACGGACCTTTTCTGCTTGACTCAGACATATACTAGTTATTGCAAATAAGGGAAACCATGGGACCTATGTTTCTTTGGGCCTGGCTTATTTCACTTAATATAATTTTTTCCAAGTCTTTCCATTTCCTAACAAATGGGGCAATGTCATTCTTTCTGATGGAAGCATAGAATTCCATTGTGTATAATACCACATTTTCTTGATCCATTCATCTACTGAGGGGCATCTGGGTTGCTTCCATATCTTAGCTATGGTAAATAAGGCAGCAATAAACATAGTCGTGCTGGTAGCTTTAGTGTGGTCTTGTCTGTGAACATTTGGGTAAATGCCCAAAAGTGGGATTGCTGGGTCATAGGGGAGCTCTATGTGGAGTCTTTTGAGGAACCTCCATACTACTTTCCAAAGTGGTTGAACAAGTTTACACTCCCACCAACAATGAAGTAAGGTTCCCTTCTGTCCACATCCCCTCCAGCATCTGTTGTTATTAGAGTTCTTGATTATAGCGATTCTAACTGGGGTGAGGTGGTATCTCAATGTTGTTTTGATTTGCATTTCTTTTATGGCTAGAGAGGTTGAGCATTTCTTCATGTGTCTATTGGCCATCCTTCTTTCCTCTTCAGAGAAGTTTCTCTTTAAGTCGTTAGCCCACTTATTTGTTAACTCCAATTATATTTATGACGAATGTATACTTTAACTGTTGTTGGCCATGGTATCATGAAGTGTTGCGTAACTTATTCAGTATCATTTCTCAAAAAAGTAATGCAAGCTAGAACTAAGCCCATTAGGAAAAGATTACCACCTGCAACCATTAAGAATCTTTTAATAGCAGTAAGTTTAGTACAGAAAGTCCCAATGATTTGAACAGTGATGACTTAAAAAAGTAGTTAGGACATTTTATGAAAGGAAGTAGGAAAGAAGATGGCTACCAAGTTACTTTTGCAGCCCATCTGCACTGGGCCCCTGGACTATGTGTGCAAACAATGGACAGAGACCTCAAAACATAGAAAGGAAGACTGCAAGACAGAAGGATGTAAGACACAGAATGATGGAAACAAACTCAGGGACAGCTGGCTGGCAACATGAGGACCATGGGGCAGGCTGGTGACCTTGACAGTGATGTCTCATTCTCATTCGTATTCTGTCAGTTCTCTGGCCCTCTGAGAAGAAATCAGGCTTTCTGGGAAAGTCAGTCAGCCACCAGTACCTCTGATACATCACCAAATCCCCCAGCTACTCTCTGAGCAGTGGCCCTGATGTCTTTTGCTGCTTTTTAGAAAAGGAAATGGAGGAATACCAGGGTTGGGGGAGCCCCTAGAGACTGAGGTCTAGCACAGGCCATCTGTGTGAGGGTTCCCACAGTTGGGGAGGGAACAAGGCTGGGTTTTCCCATCACCGTATGTCTCTAACTGCTGCCTGTAGTGTATCCTACCCTTTGGCCTCTCGTGACGACAGGAAGCGTGAGGAAGTCTGCCTTTTTGTTTAAAGTTTTGAGCCAGAATCTCAGTATGTATCACAGACTGGCCTCAAACTTGTGATCCTCCTGAGTGCTGGAATCACAGGCATGTTCCACCATGCCCAGCTTTGTATTTTATTTTTCAGTTTCCAACAAGTTATCTGTCATAGAGCAAATTTACCCAATCCTTTGAAATCCTTCAAAAACGTACTGAGTTATGGGTTTAGAGAGCTTAAGTACAAATAGATAAGCCAAGGCTAATAGATCTTTAAAAAAATAGGGCTGATAATAATAATGATGCCAATAACTACAACTGAAGTGGCACTTGGCAGTCCATAGATTCCTCCCCTACATTCTTTCACTGGATCCTCGGAGCTGGGTTAAAGTCCTCCTATTGGCTCAGCGAGGTCTGATTTCACACAACTGAAGAATGAAGACAGAGTTTTGTTTTTTGGTCTTTTAGCTTTTCTCCATTATCCCACAGGAGAAGCCAAGAAGAAAAATAAAACTATTATCTGCATGATGCTGCTTAGAAAAATCAGTGACTTAGAGAAAGAAGAGATCTACCCTACGAGCCAGGATCCATCCTGGTCCCCAGGATCCATCTTGAGATGGATGGGTTTGAAGGCACCAGGGCGTTAAAGAGAAGGCAGTCTAGGACAAAAGCACAGAGTTGGAATTCAGGGAAAAGCTCCTTCCAGACAGCAGGGTTCTAGTCTAGCCCTAGGTAGTAAACCTGGCATGGATCAAATATTGGCTTATTTCTATGAAAGCAAGAAAAATGAACACAGTGATCCTATTAATCAATTAGTCTTCTATTTCTAAATGCTACTCCCAGAGCTAATTATTTCATTAAGTAGAAGATTCTCTCCATATAGGTCACTGACAAATATTACTAAACAAATAAAATTGGACTGGTATTTCTAAACCATCTGCATTTCACCTCCTAGATAGGGCTCAGGATCAAGACGGAAACAAATGCAGACATAGCCTAGAGGCTCCAGCCCCAGCCTTCCATTTCCCGCCACCATCCCCTGTCAATTTTAAGAGTCTGGGCACCTCAGCCTCTGCTTCCATAGGTCCTGAACCTAACGCTGGCATAAATGCTCATCTAGACATATTTATGCGGTGTCTAATTTTGTTGTACCACAATGACTGACACGAGTTTGTTTTATCTGATAGATGTTGGTGCCTCAGACCCACAGATGCTGGCTCCTATCATTATTAGCCTGATGTATTCTGACTAATTTATGGAACACGTTAAGGGATGTTTTCTGTTAGCCCACATCTTGCTCAGTGACTGTGTCATTACCAGACATTCAGCTACATGAATATTACCCGAACCTCTGAGACCTAGGGTGTAGTCTCAGCCCTCAGGACCCACATCTGCCCACAGATGACAAGAAACTCGGAGAGCGAGGGCTTGGGGACTGAGCACATGATGTCCAGAGGTCCAGATCAATTTTCAGATTTAAGTGTCATGACTCATTTAGCGGCTGGGTGACTCTGGTCTTATTCCAGCAGCTCTCAAGGCTCCTTTGTATGTGTAGAGACACCACAAAGCACTAGGGGCTGGCGAGAAGAGAGGAACCTGGATTCAAGGAACCTGAAATGTACTATGGGGAAAGATAAAGAACAGTTTTACAAGTTGATGTCACCAAGAGATGGGCAACAAGCTCAAGAGTTCAAGAGGTCTGTGTGTTCAGACAACCAGGGAGGAAGCAGGGTGTGACTGGCTGGGTGGGGTTGACTTGAGGTTGTGGGAGGAGCTCTGTGCAGAGCCCCATGGGTGACAGGGTGGATCCCCAAGAACTGGGAGAATGTGGGCCAGGGAACAGTGTGAGGCCAACTCGCAGGTAAGACTCAGCACGGTGCCACACAGACTGCTTGTAACGGGTGTCAGGCACTGCTTCTTACCGACTTTCCTAAATGAAACACACCTCTAATCAGGCAGTCCATGATCAATAGAAGACCTGGGCATGGCCTGTCACTTTATAATATGTCTAGCAGAGTTCCAGTAAATTCTTTTGGTAAAATGACAGCAAATATTTTTGCCTTAGCAGACACAATGTTTCAACTCCTTTCTGTGGCAATCTATTCGTCTCTGCCGACAGAGCACAAAAGTCACTGTGGACAGTAAGGCAGTAAAGGAATGGATGTGGCTGGCTTGTGTGCTGAGCACGGACGGGCATCTTGGGCTCAGCCATGTTGAACTCCTGGCTGCCTTCCTCCCAGCCTTGCCACCCTTGCGCAAAAGCTGTCACTCCTAGAAGGATTTTACAGTCCTCACCAACTCTCTGAACACTTCCCCTGCCCATCTTCCTGTTCACCAAAACACTCTTCAAGACATCCAAGGGGCCCACTGTGTGCCAAGCACTTGTCAAGTGCCGGGCATGCAAGGAGAAGGATGGGTCTTTGGAGCATTTGCGTCCAAAAGGGGCAGCCAGATCCATGTTTCCCATCCCTTGACTTGCCACAGCACCTTCCTCTACAAAGGGACACCGAGAGGAAAGGGCCATGGAGTGACATGTGGAGGACACCTCCCACAGCTCCCAGCATGCTGCACCCTTAAAACACATGCCCTACATGGAACCGAATAACATTTTAATTAGTTGTGCCCTATTCACTGACACAAATGAACACCAATCTTAGAACCTTACAATTTCTGAGTGCAGAAAACACTACAGGAAGGTATAAGGACAGAATCCTAAGGAACATGACCATAGAGAAACTAGAAATAAATAAGAGCTGTTATGTATTATGTATATATGTATCTATATGCATATATATATGTATATATACGTACACACGAATAGCATGTACATATGCATCCATTAAGAACAGCAAAACATCAGATGTGTGACCATCTTTCCAGCAAGGCGAAGTGTCTGGTATTTAGGGGACAAGCCTTTATGCGGATGAAGGAAAGGAGATGTGGCCATTCCCAGCACACAGAGAGGGGCTAATGGGGTAAGAGATTGTATTAGGAACACCATATGCTCAGATGTGCCAATCTTCAATTAAACAAACTATCAAGCTACCTGCTTGGCACAAGGCTGGTTATAAACATGCTATATTTGATGGGAAGAAAATTCCATGAGAGCTTACAAAAGCTTGCTACAGAGCATTAAAAATTCCTAGCCATTTCATTATTTGTCATTCAGCAAATGTTAATATTTCTTTTTGTATTCCCACTGAAGCTTGAAATTAACATGGCTTTTTGTTTATTTCTTCGCTTCTGCACCCTTGTCAGCTCATCTCAGGAATGCAGTTTGGTAGCGGGCTGCTGGCGAGGCAAAGAAAAAAGCCTCAAGAAGCTCAAACTGACTACTAAAAGGCTCGGCATGAAAACACAGTTGTGCTTTAACCTCTCAGAAGTAGAACACTTAGCTTAAAATAAATATTTAGCATCGAGGGGGCTTTTTATCAAGGATCATTTTGTCATGGGCATTAGTCTTTCTCCATCCTCAAAGCCAGAACCCCAGGGAGCAAAGTTTGCTATAAATACATGCAAAGGCTGGAAAGCAAGGGTGAATGCAGAATTTTCAAAGATAAAAACAATCTTTAGTCAGCCTTTCCCAAAGAATCATTAATCTGATTTGTCACAGGTTAGCATTTCCAAACCACTCTGGGAGGCGGGCCCCAGCAGTGGCCCTCTGCCCCTGCCCTGTGTGTTGGGTGGCAGCCTGGCTGCTACTCATTCCCCACTGCAGATCTCTCCACCTTCCCACCCTAATTTCCATTGAGGGCACGGCCCTGCCCACACAGCCCAGCAGGGCAAGGGGTCTGGTGGGGAAGAGTTTCCTCCTGGTCCTGAGTGGGGGCTGCACACCACAAGAAGTCTGAGTGACTCTCAATAGGTCCCATGCTGCCTACTTTAATGCCTTCCTCACAAGGCGCCTTGGGTTGGCCGGGGGGGGGGGGTGGCATTTTAGGAGGGCTTTGTGTAGGCTGGGGATGTTTTGAAAACTACAGAGCTTGACAGACATGGTATGAATGTCCCTAGAAACAGAGTCATCAGAGACTGTATCCAAAATGACGTCAAGAATTTGGCAAATCTTTTTAAAACCCCAAGACTGGCCAAAAGTCTTTTTTGTGTGTGTGCCAGTCCTGGGGCTTGAACTCAGGGCCTGAGTGCTATCCCTGAGCCTTTTTGCTCAATGCTAGAGCTCTACCACTTGAGCCACAGCTCTACTTCTGACTTTTTTGGAGGGTGGGTAACTGGAGATAAGAGTCTCATGGACCTTCCTGCCTTGGCTGGTTTTGAACCTTAATCCTCAAGATTCTCCTGATTTTCAGATCTCAGCCTTCTGAGGAGGAGCTAGGACTGTAGGCATTCAATGACTATTCAGTGACTAGAGTTGCAGAGAACGTTAACCAAAGTGTTTACTTGTACTTCTTTAATGGCACGAGGTTCTTTTGGCTTGCTTTTTTTTTTTTTTTTTTTTTTTTTGGTTGTGGGGCTTGAACTCAGGGCTCTTCTGCTCAAGGCTAGCACTATGCCCTCCACCTTTTTTGTTTTGGTCCGTCGTGGGGCTTGAACTTTGGGTCTGGGCCCTGTTCCTCAGCTCTTTAGCTCAAGGCAAGCACTCTACCACTTGAGCCACAGCACCACTTCTGGGTTTCTGAGTGCTTTGTTGGAGATAAGAGTCTCATGGACTTTTCTTCCCAGGCTGGCTTCAAGCTATGATCCTCACATCTCAGGCTCCTGAGTAGCTAGGATGACAGGTGTGAGCCACCAGCGCTTAGTGAGCACTATGCCACTTTGAGCCACAGCTCCACACTTCACTTCCACTTTTCTGGTGGTTAATTGGAGATGAAAGTCTCACAGACTTTCCTGCCTGGGCTAGCTTCAAGACATGATCCTCAGATCTCAGTCTCCCGAGAGGCTAAGGATTATAGGCATGAAGCACTGGTGCCCAGCTCAGGAAACTGAATCTTTTCATCTTTTCATGTAGGGTTATGTTGCTTTCTGCATTCCCCAACCACAATAATAAGACACAGCTCACTACTGATAGTCTCTCATCTGGGAACGTGGTGACCTGATAAACAAGGCTCTGCAGGACAACCTGCAGAGCCCAGCTCCATAGCACTGTCACCAGCCAGTCCACCAGCCAGGGGCCCAATGGAGGGGGCCTCAGGGTCCCCTTTTGTTCCATTGTACCCCCTCCCTAGGTTTTGTTGCCTGTGAACTTCCCGTGAAAGAAAGATGGTCCTTCTTCTTGGCCAGCCCTGACTCACTGGAAGATAAAGCAGCCCTGAGTCATGATATGATGCAGCCATTCTCCCCTTGCTATTTGGTTATGCCTTATACTTCTGTAACATGTCTTTCTTTCTCCATGGAAAGAAGGACTTATTTATTTTTTGTTGGCATTAGAGTTTAAGCTAAGGGCCTGTCCCTGACGTTTTTTTGTTTGTTTGTTTGTTTTTGTTTTTGGCTTAAGGCAAGCCTCTACCACTTAAGCCACAGTTCCACTGTCAGTTTTCAGGTTGTTAATTGGAGATAAGACTCTCCCAGACTTTTCTGCCTGGCTGGTTTTAAGCCTCGATCCTCAAATCTCAATTTCTTTGAGTAGCTAGGATTACAGGCATGAGCTACCTACTACTTCTGACAAAGCGTAAGGGTTTCAATTGAGGCCATCCTTTGTACTCATTTTCTAGGAACCAAAATTAATTAAGCATGTTTGCTTTTGGTAAAAAATGGATGCTGTAGCTATCACCAAAGAGCCTATTTAATGATCCACACCGTAAACACAATAAAACTTTCAAAAAAATCCCAGTTTAAGTCTTCTTATTTGTTGGCTTTTAGTGCAATCTCTCCCAAAGCTTCTCTCAAAATATCCTAGCCTGGCCTGGTGAGCTCAATCCCTCCCAGTCCAGGAACCCAGAGAGGATGTTATGGTCTCCTCCCTTCCCTTGTGTTGACTCTTGTAGTAATAGGCCACTCCTGGCCCAAGTTAAACAAAATTATGGCTCAGAAAGTTGAGATTTGCTGAGCAATGTTCTGAAGCAGATTAGGGCTGCTGGGTGATGGATGGATGATGGGAAGAGAATCCAGGTATTTGCTAAAGTAAGACTTCTTGGGAGCAGGCCTTACCACTGGGATTAACTAGACCCTAGGATTTGTCTTAGTCAACCTCTGCAAGGCTGGATTTGAGCACAGCCAGGGTTCACCTTTATTCTTGAGCAACAGACTCTTGTCACCTTCATGCCACTTTGAGATGTTGGCAAGTTCTGCCAACACCTGGTTTTACTGGGCTGGAAGCACGGCCCCTCAGGCCAACCTACACACACTCTCTACCTCTTTTGCAGCAGCCCCCTCTTGGTCAGTCTTGGCCAAAGACTGCTCCTTTGACAGGGTGGGTCTGGAAAGCTGGATCTGTTCACTGAGAGATGCTCCCTCTGGATGTCCTCCTGGCGGCCTTACCACCTTCTCACACTTTTCTACCTTTCCCAGCTCCTCTTTAGTTGTGCTGCACCTCTAACTGGGGGTAACTATTAAGTAAATTATAATTTGATGTCTAAACATCAGAAGCAGTTGAGGGCATCCAGAGACTAGAAACAAAGGAAAGTCTGGAAGAACTGGCTTTTCACTTTCACCTGTAGGGTTTAGGTCAAGGTCAAAGCTAGAAAGTAGAAGCTGGTGTCGGTCTGGTTCTCTCCCAAGGGCTATGTTTGGTATGATCCTAACAAAAGGTGAATGTCTGAGAGCAGCCGTCTCTTTGTTTTCATTCATAGCCTGCAATTTTAGCATCAAATCCTTCCCTGAATAATATGGTTTGGGACAGTGCTTGTGTATCAGTCACGTGATTCCACTGACTATTTTTAATATGAGTTCTCATATAAAATCATCTCCCCTTTTCTCACCTCCCACCCAACAAACACTCAGCCATCAAACTTAAAAATCTTATGTCCATTTAAAGGAGAATTCTCCAACATATACATTTAATATCACTAAAACAGAATCTTGGGGTGGAGGTGAACTATGTAACTTGAGAGTAGGGATGAGAGGGAGAAAATTGGGGAGAATGAAGGGGTGACACTGACCAAGAAACATTATACTCACAACCAAAGACTTACAGAATTGTAACCCCTTTGTACAACTACTTAATGATAATAATTTTAAAGCTGGGCACTGGTGGCTCACACCTGTAATCCTAGCTACTCAGGAGGCTGAGATCTGAGGATCGTGGTTCAAATCCAGCCGAGGCAGGAAAGTCTGTGAGACTCTTATCTCCAATAAACCACCAGAAAACAAGAAGTGGCACTGTGGCTCAAGCGGTAGAGTGCTTGCCTTGAGCTGAAGAGCTGAGGGATAGCGCCCAAGCCCAGAGTTCAAGCCCATGAGACAAAAAAAAAAAAAAAAAAAAAAAAAAAAAGTTAGCTAAAGTAACTATCAAATTTTAAGACTTTTGGATATATTGTGGAGCTTGTGAATGTTGACATAAACAACTTTATTTCCACTCTCATTAAGAATATAAAAGTAAGTTTACTCTTAATAAGAGAAACTCTCAAGATGAAAACTTTCCTGACTGCTAGTTGGCAGACCCAGAGCAAAAGCTTTTTAAACATTAATCTTGGTATACCCAGGAGATGCCCGTTGGGTGCTGCATTTGGCTGGAGTGTACATGTAGCCACAGCCCTGCAGTGTTTTCCCCAAGAGCTGAGGAATTAAATGGGTGGCCTGTGAGGGTGGCCTGCTCTCTGCTGAGGAAAATTTAGGTAAGTCAGACATACGCAATCAGAGAAATGTGGTCATGACTTGTTGGTGTCTGTGGGTATGTCTAACATTCACCACAGTCAAGTCCGAGAACCTTGAACCTGAACCTTGCTGAGGACTGAGGTGGAGTTGGTGCTAGCCTGCTGTCCTGAAGTTATTTCTGTTCTGTGCTCTCTTATGAGAATCAGCTTGCTATCTAATTAAGAATGAAAATAAATATTTCTTGTGAATAGTCCAGAATTATTTTCCCACATCATTTATTATTAGCTAAGTGGAAAGTTCCTTAGAGCTAGACTCTTTCTGTCCTAATTACCCTGTGTTGGTGATGTGCCTTATAGTTGGCCTGCTGTAGGGGAGGGGCCCACAAGCTGGGACTGGATCTCTTCTCTATTGCGCCTGCCCATCCCTGCCACACACAAGTCCCCACTGGTCTGAGGCTACCGTGTAACCCCACATGTAAGTGTGTCGCTCTGCAATCCCAAGTCATGTCTGTACTTTCTAATTTCCAATACTGAAATTAGAAAAAAGATGGGAGATAGAAAAAGGCAGAAGGAATATGTAAATAAGCAGGGGAAACAGAACTTTCCTGAAGGGGCACAGGGACAGAGGCCTTCGGGCAGCCTCCCAATTGATGGGCATGGCGTCCTGGGTGAGAACTCACACACACACAGCACAGGACACCATGGTGCACTCACAAGATTGAGGGAGTCCCGGCCTAGGGGTCACACAGGGCATCTGATGCAACAGGCTTAAAGGACACCATGGTAAGGGCTTGGGGAATGAGCTTTACCCAGGGAACTTCAGACCACTCCACACCAGCCTAGGTCAGTTCAAAACAACAGTGACCACATTGACATGAGGTCCACTTTGCTTCCATTTAGTGGCATGAGCCCTGGACACGGAGTCAGAGGAGGGTGAAGGGACAAGAGTAGGCACACACAGCAGACCTTCCACAACTCCAGCCAGGTGTCTGACTGCCCAATCTCTGCCCCAAGTGCCTGCAAATTGCTTGCCTGCAGCCACTGGCCCAGTGCCCACATCTGGTACAGATTCATTGTAAATTGGCTAAATACGAAGGAATGGGATTAGATAATCACTGAGACCACTTAGGGGCTCCAATACTGGGACTTGGGGGAATCTTTCCTCTTTAGACCAAAGGAAAACACCCCTCCCAGGTTATCAGTTTGGCACTGGCCACATCTGTGCCTAGCTGCAGAACCGGTTTCATGGTTTCCATTGTGAAAACATCTGACACTGTGGCGGATGAAGCTGAGTATTCTACAGCCTAGCATTTGCTGGTCACTTAGCAGTCTGCTGAGTCCTTTACCACTATAACCAATAACGGCAGTAAGCACATCTGTGGAGTCATGATGAACTTCTCTCTTTTCACAGAATAAGACAACAATTAAGGCCCACTCCTGTGGGCCCTGGCCCCTCTAAGTAGTAATCTGTTGCTTGGAACCATTCAAGCTCTCACTTGGCACCACCGTGTAACACAAAATTCATGATCAAGAAACCGGGCCAAGATTAAAGCTCCACACTTAACCTCTCCAACTCTCACCAGCCCTGTGGGAAGAGCTGGGTAGCATAGACTTCCTTACTTGGAGGGACCAGGAAGACTAGGCTGTGAGCCTCAGAGCCAGAGGGCAGGCTGGGGCTGAGGCCAGGGCCAGGGCTGGGCTGGCCTGACTCCTGCCTAGCTCTGGGTCCCGGGACAAGTGGGATTCTCACTGTCCACTTGTGTGAGTAGGGATGGAATTAAACTGCTCTGATGATTATGTCATGCACTCTGCCAAGCACAAGATTTCTATTTCTACTTTAAAAATAAACACTAAATTAAGAATTGGGTCCTCAGGAAAAAATGCTAGATTTTGGAGTAAATAGAAATATATACTATGTGGTACTGTTATTTCTTTTTCCAAGAAAGCTATTAATCTGCCCACACCAAGATTATATGGATATATCATATATATATATATACACACACACATACACACATACATACATATACACACACACACACACACATACATACATACATACATACATATCTCCCTCTCTCTATATATCCAATTAACCACAAAAAAAGCTGGAGTGAAGGTGCAGCTTGAATGAAAAAAGCTACGTGCCCAGTCTTCCAAGCCTTAGCATTAACGTGCGCGCGTGTGCGCACGCACGCGTACACACACACGTGCGCACATACACACGTGCGCACATACACACAAGCATGAAAAAAAAAGCACAAATTGTTAATATAACAACCTGTCCTGGCTTCAAACTGTAATCCTTAGATCTCAGCCTCCTCAATAGGTACGATTATAGATGTGAGCCAATAGTGCCTGAATACTTTTCTCTGTGCCAATCCTGGGGCTTGAACTCAGGGTCTGTGTGCTGTCCCTGACCTTTTCTGCTCAAGGATAGTACTTTACCACTTGAGCTGTACCTCTACTTCTGGCTTTTTGGTGGTTAATTGGAGATTAGAATCTCACAAACTTTCCTGCCTAGGTTAGCTTCAAACTGTGATCTTTAGATCTTGGCCTCCTGAGTAGCTAGAGATTATAGGCATGAGCCACCAGCACCTGGCTAGTTTTGTTTTTTAAGACAGACCAGTGTTCAAAGGAATAGCCAACCTGATAAACTATCTATGACATATCTGAAATAGCATTTTCTCTTTTGAAGAAATACATATATTTAATAATACTTTGGGATCATGTTTATTTTGCACCAATGACTGCCTAGAACAGAATCTGGACATGAACTTTGGCCACAAAAAAAAAAAAAAAAAGAAGAAAAAAGAAAAAAGAAGGACTTTATAAAACCCACAGGCTGGTGGGGAGTGGGGTGTGGGAGATGGGAAGGGATGGGAAGGGGAAACAAATGAGGAGGCAACAATGTTTGATAAGGGCTGGGAAGGAGGCTCAGTGGTAGAGCACTTGCCTTGCATGCATGAGGCCCTGGGTTCCATTCCTCAGCACCACATAAGCAAAAAGAAAAAGCCAAAAGTGGCACAGTGGCTCAAGTGGTAGAGCCCTAGCCTTGAGCTGAAGAGCTGAGGGACAGTGCCCAGGCCCAGAGTTCAGGCCCCACGACCAGACCCCCAAACAAACAAACAAAAAAAAAAAACAATGCTTGATAAGAAGTGTACTCATTATCTTGCCCATGTAATTGTAACCCCTCTATGCGGTATTTTCACAATAAAAATAAAAATAAATAAACCCACAGGCTATGCTCATTCCCGTGGGCTATGGAGAGGCAGAGGATGCCAGGACCTGTTGAACTATAACATCACCTTCCGGGGCACAGCCGCATAGCTAGCTCTGCACACTTCACTTGTGTTTTCGGGCTCCAGGCCTGAACATTGATCCTATTAAGAGAACTCTTCATGTGCTTGGTTCCCAAGATCATGTGGTATCTATGCTCATTTGCAGAGTGAGGAAGGGCAGTTAGATTCACGTTGACAGTCAGTATACTTCTTCCAATTGAGGAAACATACAATGTCGAAAAGCCTTCAGCCAAGAAATGTTTTTCAGTATATTCATCACAATCACTTCTACCTGCATTAGGAAAAAAGTAATTTGTGTGCATATATTTAGCACAATTTGTGGGTAGAGTATATTTAGATTCTCACACGCTGATGATAAATACCCAGCCCAGCAGGGAAGTAAGCAGGGCCCAAGAGGTGATAGTTCTAAATTCAAGGGCTTGAGTCAAGGACTTGCTCAGGGTCACATATCCAGCTTGAGGCTGGAATCCAAGTCCTCTGGCTCTTATGTAACTGTATTTTTCCCCCATTATATCCAACGAGTTTGATGGCTTGGTTCTACAGGCACGAAGAGATGAGAAGATGACATTAGAAGAGGAGAAAGGGGGTCAATAGAAGAGGAGCTGGCACTCCGACAACAGATGGCAGAGATGACTTAATCCCTTGGAACTCATCTCCGCATCTATAAAACAAGGATACTATCTAAACTTGTAAGGGTCCTAAAGAACAGACACGGTGTATGAAAGTTTCTGGCACATAATAGGCATTTAACAAATGAACTCAACAAATAGAGTCGCCAGAAGCTTCTTAGCTTTGAAGGAAAGGGAATGTGACATCTACGCACAATACAGGCATTCATCTCCATGTGTCCATACATTTTCCTGGACTCATACTGACAATCCTGGGAACCAGGAAAAGGTCTGACTGCAGGGAAGCCCTGCTTGATGGGATCCTGAGACACTGCATGCTAGCTCGTCTTGGCAACCGCTTTTCTGACATTCAATTTTCTCATCTATTAAATAGCCACAATAATGGCTGTCTTGAGGAATAAACTGAACGCATCAGTGTTGTTAACCTCTCGTCCTGTCCTCTCTGTAGTAGAAGCTGTGGTGTTGTCCGTTAACTATCTTTTCAGACAAATGAGGACACTTTAAGTTTGGGTAAATGCCAGTCACTTGGAAAGCTCATCCACATGGAATTTCTTTATTCTCTACTAGTCACATGTGTGACTCATGTAACACATGTAAAATCACTTACCAGAGAAATAAGAGGACAGAACCCAGTATGCTGTAGATAATTAATAAATGCTTGCTGCAAATTCAATATGTAAAAGAAGTGATAATCTAACTCCAAAAGCAAGCCACACTGCTGTAAGCACAAAAAGTACAGTGTTCCATTGAAGAAATTCTAAACTGAAGAAACGCCTACAATTGAAAAAGCAGAAAAATAATTTCTTTCCTAATCAATAAATAATCTGAAACAGTTCAGTGCAAATGGTCTGCATTACTCAGTACTTGCAGCTTCTCACATTTCTCATTTCACCTGGCTGAAATAGGCACATTTGGAGTTAGCAAAAATTCCTTTGATCTTCCTGGCTCGTTAAATAGATGTGTGAAGTTCAGTCTGCTCCCCCCACAGCTCTTACATTCCACCCTGCTAGAGACATGTGTGTCCTCACACGCTCCAGAAGACACCAGATGTGTAGGGTGAGGTTCTGTCACTTAGTCCCGTGGCAGAGTTACAAAGGTAACTTGGGCTCATAATGATACAACAAAAAGCTCAAGAGCTTCTACAGGTGTCTGTTCCTGGCAGCATCAAAGGCACAGGTGCTTCCAAGCTTGGGGGGGGGGGTGGGGGGGAGAAGAGGTTGTTCCTGTTCCAGCTCAGAGCCATCTCTATCATGGAGCCAACAACTATATGTTTGTGTAACTTGGGTCTCAAAGTGTCCTCACCCCATGGCAAGGTTCAGCAATCTGGATAAGCCTACCATTACCTAGTAGCCCTGTCATTCTCGTGGTGTCACATAAAACTGGAGCCAGACACTGGGGAATCAGATGGGAGAGGAAGGGTCTGGTTTGGCGGAAATATGCCATGTAAGTAAAGGAATACACAGTGTGTGTGGGGGTGGTGGTGATGGTAGTGGTGGTAGTGGTGGTGTGAGGCTCAGTACATGAACCCCAGCATGGGAGTGACTGGAACCAATTATGGGTGAGGCAGGCAGCCTTAAGAGTCACACCCAGACATTAAGAGGAACTGTCACACAGAAATGTCCTAAAAAACTGTTGAGACCAAGGCATGGCACATATCTGCCTTGGCTCATGGTGGAAATGTAAATTCACATTTTATATTGCCTGCACATGTCCATCAACATCTCCCCTCACTGCCTGCTTCTCTGAATCCTTGCCTCCTACTGCCAGGCTCACCATTTTGTCAAGAAAACAAAATGCCTGACTGTAGTTCAGTGCACACACTTCACTTACAAACAGCATCTCCATGAAAACCTAATGCAAAAGTAATAAAAGTGAAATATAGTTTATTAATATTCATCCTATCTCCCACTGCCAACAGCCACATGTGTTCTATCATTAGACAAGGAGGCTGCCTGCAGCCTGGTGTGCTGGGAGCCGTGGTCTTCACCATCAAAGTGACCATCGCAGTGGGCAGCTCAGATGGAGGGCAAGGCCTAAATAGAACCGCATGACCATTAGGTGGCTCAGAGCCACCTTTCATCACCAACTAGCTGGGCAGCCTTAGGGGTTTCTACTCCATCTCCTGGGGCCACCACAATTAAGAAGTAGGCTGAGAATGCCAACCCAATTATCTGACATCTGTGCTGCTGGGGAAAGCTTCCATAGTCATCATATAGAAATGGATATATTTAAGCTTAAGGACATAAAGTTTCCCAAGAGACTGGAGGAAAACCAAGAATCAAAACAAATCAGAGCTATTATATGGAGTGACATGTAGGATAAAAAGTTTGTTAAAACCAATGCAAACTTCCATAAGAAAGAATATACACTCAGGAGAGAAACATGGGGACAGGAGATTTATAGTCATAAAATTCACTCTGCAAAAGACGGTCTAGGCAAATTACCACAATTATGGAAGAGAGGAGACTGGAGAATAAAATGTGTACATTGACAGAGTTAAATGAAATCTTGTCTCATGTAATATCACTCAACTTTGACCACAGTGATTTCTGTCTAATTTTCTTCACTGAATTCTCCTTGAAGGAAGACCTCAATTCTGATGTAGTATGGCACACAGTCTGGTTTATAACAAGTGTCCAAGAAATGTTTCTTGGATAATGGGGGGAAAAGTACTAGCATGTCAGGAACTGGGGAAGAGCAGCACGTATTCTGAATGTGGAATCTGGGAGACTGGCTGAGGCATAGCAGGTGCAAACTAATGAAGGGAGGATCGTGGCTCCTACAGTCATGGGTCACTTGAACTTCAGGTGACTTGTTGGTAGTGGGGGAAAAAGCAAGTGTGTAAATATGAAAATGCTGACAGTCCTACTTCTTTCTCATATAAAGGTCAAACAGAGTGAAATAGTTATCCATATGACCATACAGAAGTAGGGAGAGGAAAAGAAATCTTTTCTGATATAAAAAGTAGCTGATGCAAAACCAAGAGAATCCAGTGCATGACCTCTGAACTCCAGCACAAAGGAAGGGCTATGAATGGAAGGAGGGTATAAAGGGCAAGGGGAAGACTCCACAGTGATAAGCGAAGTGTGCGCATCCTTGGAGTCCATACATGCTCCCCTCGGAGAGGCTGGCAACTCTGTGCACTTGTGGAGGCCAGGCTCTGAGTGCATGGATTTATTTTAATCCTTAAACTTGTATAAGACAGTTATTATGCCTAGTGCAGGGATCAGAAGGCTGAGGTACAGGAAGGTACAGAACTAAATTTTATTTTAGGCTTGCCAACTCCCCAAACAACTAGACATATACTTTAGGGATCTTAAAATATCATAAACAGAATCCACCCTCCCCTCCCGCCCCCAGGATCAGCTGTCCTAAAGCATAGTACATGACCCAGGAGTCAGCTAGCCTGGCTCTGGGAATTCCCACCTGGATGATCACCTGCACCTACTCCTCAGGTGATGTCAGCCTCTGCTTTTGCACTGTGGAGTGACCAGGAACAGGAAGAGAGCCAGGGTAGAGCTGTGCCTCTGCTCCCCAAGTCAAGGAAAAGCCAAAATGTGAACTGCCTTGTCTGAGCCCAGCACCAGAAAAATGATAAAATGTCTCCGAAACCTGCTTTAGGGAGGACTTTCATGCAGCTACTCAGGAGGCTGAGATCTGAGGATCAGGATTCAAAGTCAGCCCAGGCAGGGTTTAGTAAGTCCCTGAGACTCTTATCTCCAGTAAAGTATCAAAAAAGCTGGAAGTGGAGCTGTGGCTCAAGTGGTAGAGCACTAGAATAGGCAAAAAAAAAAATCTCAGAGACACTGCCCAGGCCATGAGTTCAAGCACTAGGACAGGCGCGCGCGTGCGCGCGCACACACACACACACACACTCACACACACACACACACACACACACACACACACACACACTTATTGACGTGAAATTCACATGCTATGAAATTACCCATTTAAGAGGGAATAACTCAGTGACTTTAGAACATTCCCAGTGTCACGCAAATCACCACTAGTTCCAAAACACTTTCATCCCTTGCAAGCACCCCCACTCCCAACATGGAGCAGTTACCCTTCCCATCCCTCCTTCCCCACCCTGGCAAACTACCAGTGTGCATCTGTCTTTCTGATGTTGCCTATTCTGGATATGCCATAGACAGTGTGTTCTGTAATGCGTGACCTTCTCTGTGTCTGGTTTTCCTCTAGCATGAAGTTTTGGATTTATATCCATGTTGTGGCATGTGTCAGTACATCATTTCTGTTTGGAGAAAACTAATATTCTGTTGTTTAGATTTCTCGTAATTTGTTTACAAGCTACCCAGGGATGGATGCTGGGGCCCATCCACCTCTGGGCTACTGTGAACCATGTTGCTGTGAACACAAACACACGTGCACATGCGCTTTGCAGCTGAGCATTCTAGTCCTTTGAGATATGTACCTAGGAATGGGATTTGGGGGAATCACATGATAACTCTATGTTTAACTTTTTGAGGAACTGCCAAGCCGTTCTCCACAGCAGCTGTGTCATTTTATATTCCCACCAGAGATGCATGTGGGTTTCTGAAATAAGTTATTTTAAACATAATTTGTTAAAAAAAATCTAGAAATGACTTTCACTGATGCTGACCTTTGTAGTCTATGAAAGGCTTAGGGTATCTGAGAACTTTCCTTTAATGGAGCTTGTGAAATCTCTGTTCTCTGACAGAGAATAGTTCATATCAACAGAACAGACACCCAGGTTGCTAAAACCCACCCAGGACTAATAGGATGCCATTAGAAAATTCTAGCATACTGAAGGGGACCTCTAAACAAGTTGTAAACACAAGAATTTCTAGAAGAGAAGGGAGAGATACACAGAGGGCAGAGTGGCTACAGAAAGAGAACTGAGCAAGATCTAGAAGGGTGGGTATAAGTATGAAACATAGGAACCAAAGAGGAGTTCTGGAGACCACACAGAGAGACCCATTGTCTGCCTTGGGGACTAGCCATGGGGCTGGCTGCCTACTGAACAGACCTAGAGCACGGACACCAAGAACCCAGAGAGGGAGACAATGAGGAGCAGGACCCGCCACCTCCCCCATCTGAACACAACAGTTTCTCGTTTCCCCAGGGCTGCAGGGAGTAAGTCTCCTGGAAGAACTCACTCCTACCTGCCAGGAAAGGTAATGTTGTCATGTCTTTTCAGAAATGTTCAATTTCAGTGGCAAAACAAACCCTGCAATTCTCATGCTGTGCAAGCAAAATTGAAAGTATTAAGTGTGGTACATCTTGCTTGCTAGATGGAATGGGGTGGCATGAATATGTACACAGTCCTTCCCTGCTTCCTCTGGGGACTATAGCCACATTCAGGCCACACATGCCTCCTTCCTGCATTCCTCCAGCACAGCAAGAAGCGAATGCCACTGAAGAGTGAGTTGGCAAGAGCACCTTGGACTCACCTGCCACTGGAAAGCAGGGAGGGCCAAGGGCCACTGGCTGCGGAGGGCACCTTTCCCACCAATGCATGCCACAGCACTGTTCATGGAGCAATCTTACCCCGTGGCTGCTGTCTACCTATGAGGGCAGCCACCTGCACCGACCCTGTCTGGGTTCTTAGAAAGAGGCTCTAGGGCAAGGCAGCTGCAGTCTGTGCATACTAGGGTGTCGTGCAGGCATGCTGAGAACACACAGAGGCACACAGTGGCTACACACCCCACCTGCCTCAGTCTCCTGACCCTGACTTGGGAATTTCAGCTGTGCGTGCACACATGTGTGCCTGTGCATGCACTACTCGGTCCAGTAGAGTCAAAGGCATCATTGTGGCTGCAGACAGAACAGAGCAATAATGCTTAGATGCATACAATGTCTCTGCAGACGAAGCATGTGCTACCCAACGTGACAGGAAAACAAATACTGCGTGGCATTCTTTAGAGGACCAGCGGCTGGTGGGGGAAGGGGGGTGAGGGAAAGAAGGGCGAGGATAAGGCTACTTAAATGCATTCCTGGGGCTGTGAGTACAAACTGGTCTCCAGAGATTCAGAACTGTCCTGTTCCTGCGTGGCACCCGCTGGCCAGGGACCCTTGCCACTCCTGCTTCCTGTAGCAGGCGGAAATCGTCTGTAGAGATGGTCACAAAGCTTGATTCCTGGAAACACTAGGACAGTTTGAGTCACTACCATAATGGGAGGACCTGCCATGCATCAGACTTGGTGGCTAGCTACTTCCTGTGGGGACATACACATCAATTCCCTGAAGCCTGCATCATAGGAGTAACTTTCCCACCCAGGCCAGACTTTTGTTCTCCTTACTTCATTTCTCTCCTGAGACTCTCAACAGAAATTTCCCTCTTGTTAGACAGGAGAGTGATACTGCTGGCTTAGGACCTGGGCTTGTTGGAGGTAGACCTGCCTGGTACCAAAGCTCTTGCAAAGTGGGGCATGGCAGAGGAGATGCCACACACTCCTCACTCCAGCCAGGTTTCCTAGTGTCACCCATGAGCAGAGCCCTGCCCATAGTGAACCAATGTGCTGTGGAGATGCTGGGGTAAAGATGTGGGGACATGGACCCGAAATCATAATCTGGTATGATGCTGAGCACCCGGTTTATCTCCAATTCCATTTCCCAGACTAAGGCAATTTGTGGCAAGCCAATTACAAGCACTATAAAACTGTACAATCAGCCTTGGGTTCTCTCATAGGGCCTAAAATGTCTCTTCGGTAGAGGTACATGTGGCAGGCTGGGATTGAGGACAGTATTCTGGCTAGAGGAGGCACACAGGACAGGTGGGGACAGGCCCCCTAGGACTTGGAATCTAGATTAGAGATCTGGAGGTTAAGAACTGGAGTGGAAGCTGAGGACCTCCAGAGATGTCAGGAGCAAGTTCCAGGCGAGGCTCCCAGAAAGACGGAAGGTAAGCGGGAACAGGAAGAGATGATCCCATCCCTGTCTGGATGGCACTGTGTGGTGGCACGAATAGCACAGCAAACCTGGTGGTGTGGACAAGATCTCTGCTTAGCAAACACACAGAGACTAGGGTCTTAACCTGGCGATTCAATATTACGTGCTGTGTATCTCCTCCCAAAGGAAATAAAGGACAGGAAGGAGTGCAGCTCCACCCTCAAAGGTAGCCTCAGGCCCCAGTCCTGCTGGGGGGCACAGCCCTCTGTGGTCCAGCACTGACCTGCACAAAGCCACCCTAGAGGCAGGCCATCAGTCAGGCACATTTCCTGGGAAGCAACTTTTACAAGTTTCCCCTTAGACTGTATTAGGGGAAAGCTGGTTCAGGGAATACTACTGTAAGGACAACCATGTTGTTGAATATTAGGTATCATGACAAAAGCCCAGGCACACGGAGGCTGAGTGAACAGTACTAGGCCTTGACCTCCTTTCCAGCCTTCCTAAGTCTTAGCATTTCAGCTCTAAGTTTGTCACTTCTCTGTCCCTAACTCTGAGAGGATAGGCCCATGACCGCCCCAGAGCAACACATTAAATCAAGAAGCTGCCCACTGATGTGTGCTTCCCTCATCACAGCTGTTTATTCCATGGTTGTTTTTGTAGGTGCCCCAACCCGGCCATTTCCAGACATGACTGTCCCCCTCCCTCCTGACCCTCCTGTGACAGGAAGAACAAGACATCATTTATCCAAACACAGCAGGGCAAAACAAAAACAGGAAGAGAAACTAGGCACGATAGGGCTTTCAGTTTAAAGTTTTCAACAGTTTGCTTAGAGGTCTGTGTATGTGTGTGTGTGGGGGGGGGAATGCTTTTAAAATGACCACTTTAAGCTAATTTCAAATTCAATGCAGCTTTGTTGAGGCTTAGCCCACATACAGTCTAGTTACAGCTACCCCCACTCAGGGTGTGGATGGTTGCAGCCCATCATCTGACTTTCAAGCCAAGTCTATTTATGCTCTGGGGGTTCACACTTGGTGCCTTTTTCTTTGGCAATATATGTTCCAATTTATAAGAGGAAGAGGGCTAGAAATCCTTCACTAGAGGTCAATGGCTGAAAACAAGTACTACCAGTGGGCTCTTGTGTTCTGACCACAGGACTTTTGTTTTCATTGCCAACATCTACAGACCTCAGGTACAGGGATGTATGACCAGCCCACCTGCTGGGCTGGTCATACATGCCCCCAACATGCCCCCACACACAGACAACAACACACCCCACATGCTAACACACACATACACATGATACTCAACACAAATGGCATGTCCCCAGCATGCGAACACATATAAGGCCCCCCTCACCCCACATGTGCTGTCTTTACGGAAGTCTCTGCACAGGACAGCATTCTGGTGTTGGCTGACACCCAAGGTGTGGTGGAATTTAGGGGGGGCTGGAGGTACCAGCTGATGTCAAATGCAGTCTAGTGTCCCCAGGCTTCCCTGTTCAACTTTCTGTCACTCTCTAGCCTCTGCTCGCAGTCACAGACCCCAGGATATCTGTAGTCGCTTTGGGGCCAGCAGCAGTAGCAGCAGAACAAGCACAGGTAGTGCTCTCAAACCAGCCATCCTCTCTCACCAAGCAAGATCTGCCCCCTCCCTTCCACATGTTCCCAAGCTAACCCCCCCCAGTTGCACTGGACTTTGTGCCTTCCTGGCATGGAGGAAAACCACACTGCTGATATGCACCCTCACTCTTCAAGCCCCTCCTGAGTGACCTGCTGTGCCTGGCCTCTGTGTGTCCATGGAGCGGGAAGAGAAATGATGTGAAAACTCTAAGAAATTTGGCAGTGGTAGGACGCAGGGCTGTAAATAGCACGTGGAAATGGCAGATCAAATATATACATGCCATGAAAAAGGCAGGGAACCTGGGAAGTCAGTGGCTGTCGTGACACAGCCACTCTCTGTGAGCCAGGCGTTGGGGGGTGGGAAGGAGAGGGGGAGTCACATGCATATAGTTGTCTCATTCGGTCTTTATGACAACCTCATAAGCTGCTCTGAGATTTCTGTCTGAAGAGAAATGAACAATGACCCTGAGAGTCACTAGGCTTGGAAAGGTGCCTGAAGTCTCCCAACTAGAAAATGGCAGATCTGGAATTCAACCCAGATCTGTCTGCTCCATATAGTCATGATGGTAAAAATAACGGCAAGGGTAATAACAGCAGTAGTATTACTGTCTGTCTACTAGGGGGCAGGTGTGCCAAGCAGCCAGGATGAGCTTCATTCTTGCCACAAAGGCCTGGTTCCTCCATGTCTCAGGGTGAAGACAAGGTCGCAGGAAGTACTACAGACGTCCATAAACCGGAAGAGCAAAGGGACAGTTATGGGCCCAAGTGGAGCACCATTTTCAACTCGCTATGGTGGAACACTCAGGCCTTGCTTGCCTGCCGTGGCACAGTTATTGTAACTTTCTTCATGAGTAGAATGGGCTTCAGGGAACTGGTCTGTTAGTTAAGCTGCTGTCTTCAGGTTTAAACTAAAATGTCACACTTATGACGTGTATGCCCAGGAGGCTGATGCTTGTCCTCTATGACCTAACGCTCAGAGATACCAGATAGTATGGGCTCCAGACTTGGTGAACAGTGAAAGGACTTGAGGGATGACAAGAGACCAGGCATGTGAGAGTTTCTGTATGTGACAGCAGATACCACTCATTCAGTCAGTCATTCGCTCCTTCCATATACGAAGCTTGGAGACTGGAAGCTATGACACATTAGATATGAATGGGGAAAACGGAGAAGTAGAGCGACTGCCCTCTACCTGCCTGTGTGTTTCTCCACACATACATCCCTCCCTCCTCAGGCAAGTCTGCATTCAGCTCAGTGCACTCACCCACCCCAGTGGGAGCTAGCCAGCTGTGTTGGATGCTTCAGATTCTCAGCACCCCCAAAACAAAGTGTAGCGCTCAACTCTGAATTCCTAGCCTACAGTGCTTAAATGTGCTTATAAAGGCACTTTCCCTTCATTCGCTTTCTACTTCCAAATGCCACATACATAATCAAATGGGAGAACAGAGACCTGCAGCACAAGCACAGTGCTGTGGTTCATACCAGGGTGTTGGTCACATTTGCCGACTCAGTGCTGTACTCACACTGGTTTGGATTTCTGACTCAGCTCCACCTTGAAATTGCTGAAGTCCACTTAGCTTTTGCATAAACTCTGCCCTCAGAAAGGTACAGGTGAGTTACCTTCTAAGGCAACCCCCACCCCAGGGAGCAGAGCCCTAGGTCTTTTCTGCCCTCAGTTTTAGAGCTCTTCCAGGCTCCTCAGAGCAGGAATGCAGGCCCAGTGGCCTCCAGCAGCTCCCAGTAATGGCACTTCCCTATCCACAACTCCTGCTTCCCAGATCTTCTCCCATACAGACTGACTGTGCCCTGCCTGGCTCCACAGCTCTAACATCCTCCATCCAAGCAATAGGGTTATGTGGAGATAATTCCCCAAGGCCTGCTCCTCCACCTAGTACTGGCCTTAGTACTCTCCTTATCCCCTGTGTAAATGTGCAGCCACTGTGGGCAAGGAGGAGAAAAGTACCAGGCCTGCCTTGTACCTGTCAGCATGGTGATAGCTGGGACACTGACCAGGTGCAGGGCAGGGCAGTCAAGTGTTCATGGATGTGATGCAGCAATCAACTGCCATGGAGAGAATACCAAGACTTGGCCCATGCCATGACCCCAAATGCCAGGGGGAGCAGGCAGAACGTGCCTGCTCAGTTTAATGAGACGTTCAAGCTGGAACAGACCAAGGAAGACCAGGAGAGGGAAGCCTGGCAACGCCAGCACTGGCTGCCTAGGGAGAGTTCGTTCTATTTATGGGTTGGGGAAGACCCTGAATAGCTGAAGGCACTCCTACTGGTGTTTTGAAAGCTCAGCACAAAATACAGCATTTGGCATATCTTTTGAATTAAAAACAAAACAAAACAAAAAAAGCATTTGTGCAATTCATGAATGAGGATTATAGTACCCAACCCGGCTGTGGCTACGGGAGAGTTGAGGGAGCACCTCTCAGGAAGTGCCACCTATTGTGGAAGTCACCTATGATGTGGAAGTCAGGCATATCACATGTGCTCTGTGGAGCATCTGCTTTCTCATTCCTACTCCATTCCAAATGCTCTTTTTTGAATCGCCACTCTCTGCAGGTCATTGGCTGAGAGGCCATGGAGCCTCTTCCATTATGCTCACTAACCACACTTGTATTTTCACTGTTAATAGCCACAGAGGCACAAGGGTTCAACCACAAGTCATCTAATGATGGTTCCTCATAACTGCTCAGAGGAAGAGCAATAGCTCAAAGCCAAGTTGGTGCCAGCAACCCCATGTCTGAATCTTGATTGGGTCCACAGTAGGCTCCCTGTGAGATGAGGCTCTGGAGCCCAAGCCACCTAGAGTGAGTTCCCCAGAGGATGATAATAATAATGACAAAGAAGGTGGGAGCAAACTGGAGGTGATGGAAATGCATATCACAGAGAGTGCTGGTTTCAGAAGTGTATCTGGGCCTAAACACTTGACAAGCTGTGGGTGTTAAGCAAAACAACTTTCCATATGTCAATCACACTCCTATAAAGTGGCTTTAAGGAGAAAAGCATTGCAGTGGAGTTGGTCCGATGCCTATTTCAACCTTGTTCCCGATGTGCCTGCTCAGTGGGCTGGTTTGACAAGGCAGGATCTTTCTTTCTTTTTTCTTTTCCTTCCCTCCCTCCTTCTCTTTCTTTTCTGGTGCCAGTACTGGGGTTTAAACTCAGGGCCTGAGCATTGTCCCTTAGCTTTTTTTGCTCAAAGCTAGCACACTATCCCTTGAGCCACAGTTCTACTTCCAGCTTTTTGGTGGTTAACTGAAGAAAAGAGACTCATAAACTTTCTTGCTTAGGCTGGTTCTGAACCACAATCCTAATTATCTTAGCCTCCTTAACAGTTAGGATTATAGAAATGAGCCACTGGTGAGGCTGCAATGTATCTCCATTTCCAACAAGGACTCTGGGTGATTCTTGGAACCCACTCTGAAAACAATGGGTCTATACTCTGAGTTCAAGATTAGGTCTCCCTCTCCCACCTTGGGTCAGAGACCAGTTAGCAGCTCTGCAGAAAAGAAAGAGAAAACAGAGCCAAGTGTCCAGGGCATTGATACTACTTCTGTACCAGAGTCCTCAGTCTCCAGGGCTTGTAGACTAGTGTGGTCTGAGGCAGTATGTGGTCATCCATGTCTTTCAATGTGTTAGTGTGTGTATGTGTAGGACAGCCACCATCTGGGTAGAGCTCTACTGAAAGATATATAGAGTATTTCAAAGCTCCTACTTCAAAACTTCAGATATTTCATACAAACTAATCATTGTCAGGTAATTATAAATAGATTAGTAATTATTGAAAAAAATTAAGTTTCAAAGTATTTTACTGTATACCTAAAGGCCTTAGAGATGAGGGAAATTTGAGGTGAGACTACTAGCCCAGATAACCATTTCTTCACACAAGTGAGGTTGGGACTCCACAAGCTTTCACATAAGTATAACTGGATAAATGAGGGGGTTGGAGATTTTTCTACTTGCTATCCTCCAATATGAATAAGCACCTATCTCCTTCCTTCTGCAGTTTCTATTAGTCACAAGGAAGTTAAAAAGTAAATATCTTAATGTGATTGCTTTCAGAACTCTGCTTTCAGAACTCCTCTTTTCAATCAAATACACTGCTAGCCATCCATTTCTGTTTGTGGCTTTATAAAGCTATACTGCTTATTCAAGTAGCTTATACTTCAGCCTGTAGCATGGCATTTTGGAATATGCCCTGTTCTCCATTGATGGGAAATAAGGAAGGCCCGCATCCACATGGAGAAGTGAACACTGTTCCCTGGCCACTGTGGAACCACCATGAAATTCTAGTAATGGTCTTATGCACCTCAGGTAAGTCTATTCAAGAATGTTTTGAACAGCCAAGAGCAGAAACAAAATTCTACACATTTTAATCACTGATTATCCAGAATGGTAATGTTTTTTGCTTATGTATTTTCAGAGTTTAATATTTGGTCTTGTTTATAGTTTGTTAATCATGCTGAGAATGAAATATCCCAGCATCAATTTATTGCCTGCTGAAAAAAAAATGGTATAAATGTAGAACTAAATAAGGACCTGGCTGAGACTTCTTTGGTGAGATAAGGCAAGTATACAGGGTTGCCTGCAGTCTATTCCTCTGGGCATAAACACCTGAGGAAAACCGTCTCTCCCCTACAGCAGTGTATCTCAAAGAGTGGTTGTAAGGCTGCTGCACCTGCTCATCTCCAGTTCCCTGGGGTAAGTCTCTGGGTGTGGACAGGCAGTGGAGACTCCCCCGGGGAAGGGCAGCAGTTCTGAGACAGGATTCTGGCAGGAATCTGTCCTAAGAACAGAACAGGCCTTTAGGTGATGCTTCTATACAACAAAGCTTGAGATCCAGTGCAGTGCACCTGATGGCTAACCATGCAACTGACCTTCAAAAGCTAAAGGTCAAGTTGGAAGGGAATGCCCTGAATCAGACTCAAAAAACAAAACAAAACAGACCAACCAAAAAAAACCCCAACCAACCCACAACTGAAAAAGCAGCTCTTGCTTCCTGAAACACACACATCTCAACAGCACAAACCTCAGCCAAGCAAACGGCTCTCAGGCCACCACCTCCTCTCTTAGCCCCCCCATGCTGAGGACAGGAACCTCCCTTTATAGCATACTGGTTCCAAGTCGCCAGGTGGGGCTGGTTGTGGAACTTTTGATACAACCCCATTTAAAATGCCAAAGAGACATTAAGTACCCAGCCCTTTCAGAATGGGATGTCCTCTGCAGCTAATATGCCAGGCTCAGATACAAGGACCACTGGAGGGAAAGGGACTCTGCAGGACAATCTGACAAGTCCTTCTAGAAGCTGACCTGCATGCAGAATATGAGTACATCTCTGTCCCAGATAGCTCAACTGCACAAGGTGCTCTGAAAATGTCTTCCTTCTTGAATGAGGACCTTTCTAATAGACAGAGTTTTTCACTCCAGTAAGAAGTAAAACAACCAGGAAAACCAACCTGATAATTGTGGCCTACAGTTGGCTGTCCTACAGAGTAAGGGCAAAAGGAAACTAGCTAAAGACTGTACTCAAAGGTTCCTATGAGCTCCAGGGCTCAGATGGGGATATGTGAGTGAGGAGGGTGCATGATGATCAGTTTAGAAATGAAGCTCATTCTAGGTAGACTGTACCCTTGGTCTGAAAGCACAGGCAGTCTGGCCATGAGCTGAAAGCCCTAGAAAACAGAGAGGAAGAGGTCATTCTACCCAGAATTTTAGGTAACAGCCACTTCAGGCCTAAAGACAGGGGCTGCTATCACACTCAAAGTGAGGGTCCCTGGAGGGACACAGGAGTGCAAGGGCCTGATCTGACTGTGCCTGTCCTGACAAGAAGAGGTCCCAGATGTCAGCAACCCCTCCCCCACCACCTCCAGAGTCCCCACAGAAAGGTAAGACCTGCCCCAGTTCTCACAGCGAACTGCCACTGCCACCCCCAGACACCCTGAGCAAGGTCCCTGAAAGCAAAGTACAGCTGCAAAGTCTACAGCAGGAGGGGGCAGCTGGGCCCGAGAAGGTGCGTATCAAAGGGTTTCAGAATCCCTGAGGCCACTTCCTTGATTCATCAAGTTTTGCTCTAAGGATGCATTGCCTGTTAAGTGTACTGTTTTTCTTTTCTTTTTTTTTTTAAACCACAGTGTATATCATCCTTAAGCATAATTTAAAAAAATCTTTTTAGAAGTCACTATGCTAAATTTTCAGCAAACATCAATGAAACTGGTTTCTGTTCATGACCAGTAGCTCAGGTTAACTAAACAATAAAACCCTGAGCAGCTCCTGACTTGGCAGCAGTTCACCATCAACTCAGGCCAAGATCTGGAAGAAATAGCCTTTGGCTGCTGAATTTGCAGGCCTAAATATAAAGTGACAGCAGCAGCCTCCTGTTTGCTGTGAGTAGAGAGGGAGCCGGGGCCTGGGCCACCCCTGGGTGTGCTGGTGACCCACAGTGGACTGCACAGAGCTGGCTTTCAAGGAAGGTCTGAGGAATCTCCAGAAAGAACACACACTGTTGTGCCCATACCTGACCCTCCAGTTGGGCTAGGCTACTACCCACCCAGTCTTCGCTGTCGCCCTGCCTTCCTGGGTGTCTCCAGCATTGGGGGCATATCTTCCTGCCATGCCCGGCAGGAACAGGAAGTAGACAGAAGGTTTAGGTGGGGAGGGGGAAGAATAGAAACCAGCAGGAGTAGATCTACCCTCACCGGCACACAAAGCCCCATGGGTAGCCTCTAAGGAGGGGAGCTGCATGCACTTCTGAATTCACCCAGAAAGCCATCTCTAGAGAAGGATGGACTTTGGAGGCTACATAAGAGCTACTGCACCTCAGGAAACCCCTGCTAAAGGACTGGGGAAGGGTGAGGATCAGCAAGGTCAAAGCCTTGAGATCTGCTCTCAGGATGGGAACAGAGACGGGGAGAAGGCTGAGACAGGCATCTGAGGGACAGGGTGAGGAGCAGAGCCACAGGAACAAGAAGACTTACAACAGTGCACTGGGCTGGAACCAGCAACAGGAGCAAGCCAGGAAAGAAGCGAGGCCAAGCCCATGGGAGCCAGGCGGGCTGCCTCAGAATGGGTAAGAGGCCAGCTGTGTCGACACAACTCTAGCCCATTGTCCAGCCTTTCCTCCAGGGTCTTGAAGGAGGCGTGAGAAAGCACATCCACCATTGCACGGGGGATAGGGGGGTCTCAGGAGACAATGACTGGTGGGACTCTGTTGCACTGCCAGATGTCAACCTCTTGAGATGTAGGTCAGCCCTTCCTTCTCATGGGAGTTTGCATTTCATTTCTTGAAACTTCCATCTCTGTGGGACTGTTCAGTATCACCTCTAGCACAGCCTGTCACCATTTCTCAACCCTGACCCCTGCTTTCCATCTCCACAACTCTTCGCTAGGTGCCTCCCATGGGCTCCCACTGGATGTTGCAGCAGGCTGTGTCACAGCATTTGATGGTTTCAACAAGGTCACAAGACTGGTGTGGGAGCCTCCTGCCCCAAGCAGCCAGTCCCACCTAGCCTTTTCATTATAGTAATGAAAGAGATAATAGAATTCTTCCATCATTCATCTGGACTTCAAGTCTAGTTCCCTCACCACAGGAAGGAGGCGAGGGCTCTTAGACTACAGTCTCTGCCTTCCTCCATCCACAAGGATAGAAAAGCGGTCTTCTTAGAATTCACTTTCGACCTCTTACCCTCTGCTGTCACATTTCCAGGGCCTGTTCCAGGTTTAGTCTGGCATTGAAGACATTCCCAAACCTGGTCCCAGCCTATCTTTTCGACTATATTCTCCTACTCACAAATCCTGTCTGGCCACGGAGGTCATCTGTGACATCTTGCTTATTACTAACAGCACAACCCCTTCGCTGTCAGCTGTCTCCATCCTTTCCATCCACAAGCACCTGACTCTTCCATCCTGCTCTGCTCTTCACCCAGCTCCCGGAGATCCTTCTGAACTCTGAACATCTACATCAAGACTCACTCTTGGCTCCATTCTTAGATGGCTTCTAATTCTCATGTTTATGGGCATGGTCCCAATTTTGCCACTACATTGAGGTCATTTGAGGGTAGCAGATATTTATACCTGTCCCCCAATCCCCTGTGATCAACTGCACACTGCCTATGAGTGCCAATGGGCAGACTGCATCCCATGGTTGCATGGTTGACGTCCCATGGTCGGCTCAGTGCATAGTCTTACCTGTAGTACCGGGACTGCAAGTAGGTAGAGCACACAGCCTTGGACACATGACTAGCGGAACCAAAGTCGATGACCTTCACTCTATACGGCTGTCGGGAGGGATCCACCAGCATAATGTTTTCTGGTTTGAGGTCAGCATGGATAAGACCCAGGCTCTTGAGCTTCATCAGGGCGGTGGCTACCTGTTGGAGGACTGGGCGAATATATTTGAGGGGCAAGGGGCTAAACTTGTTCTGCTTCAGAAAGTCATAGAGGTTCTGCTCCAGCATCTCAAAGACCAAGCACGTGTGATTCTTGTGCTGGAAGCACTCATAGGCCCGCACAAAGTTGTAGTCGTCGGCGCTCTCTGTGCTCAGCCGGGCCAGGATGCTTACTTCAATCTGTCCTTGCCGGGCATACGATGGGTGGTTCTTCAGGATCTTAATGGCCACAATTTCATTGGTGCCCCGTTTCCAGCACTTGACCACTTGTCCAAATGTCCCTCGGCCCAAGAACTCTAAAACCTCGTAGGTGTTGGTCATGGAGCATAGCACTTCATGCTGCACCAGCTGATAATCACCTTCACTGTTGGAGCCACTGTTTTTGGAGGTGGCAGTGGATGTGGTGGCAGTGGCTACAGTGGCCCCGCTGGCATTGTTCTGAATCATGGGTGGGTGCTCCTCGATGATCTGCACGCTGCTTGTGTTCTCAATCTCCTCACTCTTACGCTTGAGTCCACATTTTTGGTAGGTATCAAGAAGGCTCACAGTGCTTCGACGCATTAGGTTATGTGGTCCGCCGAGGACTTGCCCGGTGACAGAAGTGCTACTGGCTGATGTTACCACTATGTGCCCGGTGCTTCCTGGGAAGATGATGGTCTGCTCGTAAGGTAGGCTTGGGTTTGGGATCGGCAAGGAGGTGCTGACGGTTGTGGAGGCTGGCTGAGAAGGTGGTACGTTCTTGCTCTGGCTATACACTTTGCTGTGGGAGCCGTACCCAGTCATGTCCCAGTTGGAACTCGGCTCGACTTTCAATTTCTTCACACTACAGAAGGCACTTGATTGAAGGGTGTGAGGGGAGAAAACTTGCACATGTGAGGCCATACCTGGAGGAAAAGGAAGAGGAAAACATACCTTTGAGTCACCCTTGCGTGAGAAAAACTCAACAAATTCACTTAGTGGCCCACTCACTCATTTTGATCAGTGTCTTGAGACAAATACATTACTGCCCTCCCACTTTAAAACAAGCTTGAAAAAGAGCATTGCTGGCACCCAGAAGCACACTCTATTCTTTTTGTGGGACTGAGTGGTTCCCACACTCCACACCGCTAGGAAGATAGTAGATTTATAAAGCAGAACCAGGGATAATAGAATAGTGACACAGTCCTTCCTTCCTTCCTTCCTTCCTACCTTCCTTCCCTCCCTTTTTCCCCTTCCTTAACTTTCTCTTTCCCTTTCTCTCTTCCTCCCTTCCTTTCTTCCTTCTTCCTTCCCTCCCTCCTTCCTCCCTTCCTTCTTGGAGCTTCAACTCAAAAGATTTGCTCTCTTAACTTGGCATTTTTGCTCAAGGCTGGTACTCTACTACTTGGGCCACAACCCCACATCTGCCTTTTTTTGCTGGTTAATTGGAGCTAAGAATCTCATGGGCCTGGAGGGGATGTGGACAGAAGGGAACCCTACTGCATTGTTGGTGGGAGTGTAAACTTGTTCAACCACTTTGGAAAGCAGTATGGAGGTTCCTCAAAAGACTCCACATAGACCTCCCTTATGACCCGGCAATCCCACTTTTGGGCATTTACCCAAATGATCACAAACAAGACCATACTAAAGCTACCAGCACAACTATATTTATTGCAGTATTATTTACCATAGCTAAGATATGGGAGCAACCCAGATGCCCCTCAGTAGATGAATGGATCAAGAAAATGTGGTATATATACACAATGGAATTCTATGCCTCCATCAGAAAGAATGACATTGTAAGGAAATGGAAAGACTTGGAAAAAATTACATTAAGTGAAGTAAGCCAGGCTTAAAGAAACATAGGTCCCATGGTTTCCCTTATTTGCAATAACTAGTATAAGTCTGAGACAAGCAAAATGGTCAGATAAGTTGGTGTTAAGCGAAATGAACCCCAAGTTAAGGTCTCAAATGTTTTTTCTTTCTAACATATTTATAAGATATTTCTTTGTTGCTTTGTATATCCCTCCTCCATGGTATAACCCCTGTTTTCACTGTATTTGATGTTGGTATAATTTGTGGAGGGGAAGGGGAAAAACAAATCGTTAAAACAGGGATAGAGGAGGACCCATTGCAACAATGAGATGTACAAGCCGTTATGTCGAAAAACAAACCTTACAACTTTGGTGAGGGGGTGGGGGGAGGATGCGAAGGGATGGGAAGGGGAAACAAAGGAGGAGGCTACAATGCTTGATAAGAAATGTACTCATTATCTTGCCCATGTAATTGTAACCCCTCTGTACAGTATTTTCACAATAAAAAAATATGTTTATAAAAAAAAGGAAATGGAAAGACTTGGAAAAAATTATATTAAGTGAAGTAAGCCAGGCCCAAAGAAACATAGGTCCCATGGTTTCCCTTATTTGCAATAACTAGTATAAGTCTGAGATAAGCAAAAATGGTCAGATACTGTATTTGATGTTGGTATAATTTGTGGAGGGGAAGGGAAAAAAACAAATCGTTTACATAGGGATACAGGTGGACTTATTACAACAATGAGATGTACAAGATGTTATGTCAAAAATGAACTTTACAACTTTGACATGGGGGGGTGGAGGGAGATGGGAAGGGATGGGAAGGGGAAACAAAGGAGGCGGCAACCATGCTTGATAAGAAATGTACTCATTACCTTGCCCATGTAATTGTAATCCTCTGTATGGTATTTTCACAATTAAAAAAAAAAAGAATCTCATGGACTTTTTTTGCCCAGGCTGCCTTTCAACCTCAATATTCAGATCTCAGTCTACTGAGTAGCTAGAATGTAGCTAGGTATGAGCCACCAGTGCCCCAGCTGCTTTTTTTTTTCTTTTCTTCTCTCCTTCCCTCCCTCCCTCCCTTTTCTGCATTTCTTCCTTTTCTTTCTTTCTTTCTTTCCTTCCTTCCTTCCTTTTCTTTCTTTCTTTCTTTCCTTCTTTCTCTCTTTCCTTTCTTTCCTTTCTTTCTTTTCTTTCTTTCTTTTCTTTCTTTCTTTCTTTCTTTCTTTCTTTCTTTCTTTCTTTCTTTCTTTCTTTCTTTCTTTCTTTCTTTCTTTCTTTCTTTCTTCCTTCCTTCCTTCCTTCCTTTCTTTCTTTCTATTTATTTTTTTGTGCCAGTTCTGGGGCTTCAACTCTGGGCCTGAATGCTGTCCTTGAACTTTTTTGCTCAAGGTTAGCACTCTACCATTTAAGCCATAGCTCCACTTGCAGCTTTTTTGTGGTTAACTGGAGATAAGAATCTCACAGACTTTCCTGCCCTGGCTAGCTTCAAGCTATGATCCTCAGATCTCAGCCTCCTGAGTAACTAGGATTACAGGTGTGAGCTATCAGTGTCCAGCTCCATTTATTTCTTATAAAATGTATTTGTGACAAAAACAAATGCTTCCTCTATTCTCACCAGGTTATATTCTACTAGAATGGACACCTACACAAGTGGCCCAGTAACTGACATAAACCGACCACCTCCACAGTCAGCTCAGCCTTATCAACAAACCCTCACCACCGCTGGGGGAAACATGTTCCCGCCTAGGGAACATGCTCTTCCAGGTTCTAGGTGAGCTTTGTTCCCACCTGGCATCTTGGTCATCTTAACCAAGTCATGTAGGATTTAGTGGTCTGATGCTTTTCTATACATTGTCTTTTTTGGGAGCAGGAATAGCATAGTTCATGGGCTCTTCATTCTTATTTTGTTAAAGTTATATATATATATTTCTTAGAAAGTATTATGACATCATTCCAACATATCTGTAATTAGATAACCCGAGAAATCATTAAGACCCTGTTCCACTTATAATTATTGTGATACAGAACCAAACAAAACTTCACATAAAAACGTTAAGGAAATAAAGTAAAAGGATAAGAAAGGCTAAGTCCTTACAGGTGAAAGGAGAAATAATGGCTACCAATTTTCTAAGCTGCCACTGATAAATAGCAACAGAGATACAAAGGCAGTGGGTTGGATAGGTGCTGCTGGTGCTTGGCTGTCCTGTCGTCTGGGCTCTCTGAAGCCCTACCCTACCTAGAATAGTTATTTAACATCTTCCTCTTCACCATGTCACCTTGTCCCTCCCTCTATCAGCAAAGGACTCACATTCTGCTTTGTCCAGAAGCTTGACGTCAGCCTTTCTTTCCTCCTTTAGTCTCTCCTGCATTTCAAAATACTCATGAATCTCTCTCCATCTTCCATTCTCTGTGTTGTCTCTCCAGTCCCAGAGGAAGATAGATGTGCTCTCCTTCCCCCGTTCTCGTGACCCATATTCTCTCATTTTCTTTCAAACTCTTAGTTTCCTCCACTGTTCTTTTTACTTGCAGTTTTAATTTCCCCCTGGTAACCGCACCAAAGTCCTTAATAGATACTGAATAGGGTTAGCCACATGAATTAATGACCTCATCTTTTCCTTCTGCCTTCATGTGTACATGCAGGCAAAAACTCAGAGTTTGGAAAGAATGAGGAGTAACAGCTGGAGTTCCCCCCTTCTTGACCTCTTCCTTCCTCTTACCTATAAATCAATAGTTTGTGCTCCCTTTTTGTTATGCTTACTACTACTACTTTTTTTTTGGTAGTGGTGGTAGTACTGGGAATTGAACTCAGGGCCTTACTCACACTTCTCTACATGTGGCCCCTTTTTGCTTTAGTTTTTCAGATAAGGTCTCATGTTTTTCCCCAAGTCTTGGACCATAGTCTTCCTTTCCTCACAAGCTGGAATTACAGAGATGCACTACCACGATCCATCTTGTTTTTAGAAGTGTGACTTTTTGCTCAGCCTGACCTCGAACTTCTGATCTCTACCTCCTCCGAAACTGGGATTACTGGTGTGAGCTACCTCGCCTCACAATGCTCACTTCCTTATCTATCGCCCTAACATATTCATGCACTATAGTCATATGCTCTGAAATATAAATGACTTCCTAAGTGCTGGTTCCAGTGGTCTTTTTCAGCCCATCTTCTTCCTCACCTGCTGCAATATCTGATACTGGTGACCTCGACTTCCTTCTTATTGCTCTTATCTGGTCTCACATGAATCTCCAGGACACCATATATTTGGGTGGTTCTTCCTTTAAAACTCTGGCATTGCCAGCACTTGGGACTCTTCTCTGGAAGGCATCATCCATTCTGGTGGTTTAGGCTCACATCTCTATACAGGAGACTCCCACAAGTTCCTCACAGGCCAAGCACCCCCATTCTACTAATGTATTTCTGCCCCTGCTACATCAGGTCTGATGAATTCCTTATCTTCTCCCACAAACCTAGCCATCCTACCCTCCCCATCTTACCACTCCATTTCTGCTCAATATGTATTTGGTAATGCTGGAGTTAGGATAAGGGCCTTCTCAAGTGGTAGAGCTCTAGCCTTGAACTGAAGAGTTGAGGGACAGTGCCCAGGCCCAGAGTTCAAGCCCCACAACTGACCCAAAAACAAAAAAAAAGTATGAGAGCCTTGTGCTTGCACTTACTGCTCTACCATTTGAGCCATATACCAGCTTCTGTTATTTTTTGGATATTGTTTGTTTTATAGGCATGCACCATCATACTTGCTGGCAGAAAATACTCTAGTCTCTTAGTTCTCAGACTGTGGCATTGTTATGTTTCTTTCTTTTCCCCCTTTCCTCTTTTCAGTACTGGGGATTGAATCCAAAGCTCTGTGGTTGCTGAAGAAGTGCTCTTCCATTTAAGCTAAGCCCCCAACACTTTTGTTTGTACTTTGTTTTTCAGCCAGGGCTCATTAACTTTGCCAGGGCTAGCCTCAAACTCCTGGTTCTCTTGTCTTGACCTCCTGAGTAGGAGGAAAATAGGCGTGCGCCATCATGCCTAGCTGGATTTACATTTTTTTGTCAATTGTGGGGCTTGAACTCTGGGCTTGGGTGCTATCCCTGAGCCACAGTGCCACTTTCAGTTTTCTGGTGGTTAACTGGAGATAAGAGTCTCACAGACTTTTCCTGCCCGGGCTGGCTTTGAACCATGATCCTCAGATCTCAGCCTCCTAAGTAGCTAGGATTACAGGTGTGAGCCACGAGCGCCCGGCTGGATTTACTTTTGAGGATTATTTCTACAGAGAAGAAGACAGTAAGTCTTAATTTCTCCTGCCTTTAAAATGTCTACTGAATACCTGTCTATTTCTGTTCTTGCTTCTACTTCCATACTTGGAACACTTACCACTTTCCAACACAAACTGGGAGCCCTGATCTACTTGTGTACTTCTCCCTTCTACACTTGCCTACACTTGGCTGCCAGCTTTATCTTCATACAACATCCCTGAGCACACTGTTCTTCTGTCCAAAAATTTTCCATGACTCTTTAGTAGCCAGGGGATAGAGTTGAATATTCTGATTCCAGTGACCACCTGGCTGCCTTCAGATTCACACCAAACTCTAGGACTCTCAACTTTCATGAAGCTGCCTCCTCCTCTGTATTCCTACCTTCCCACTCTTCACATCGCCCTGTGGAATGCCCCCTGCCCCCACCCTGCAGTTCTCTATCTAAACACCAGCCAGTTTCAACCCTTCTTTCTAGACAGCTCCAATCCACAGAGACTACTCCCAAGTCTCTGTTCATGTGATGCTTAGCATAAATACCAGCCACTTGATTATGAATTGTGTTTCTGTCCTATACAATCTCTTATTTTATAATACACACACACACACACACACACACACACACACACACACACACACACACACACACACACACACACACACACACACACACACACACACACACACACACACACACACACACACACACACACACCCTGTAGTCTCAGTCTTCAGAATGCTGGGATTACATGTGTGCACCAGTATGGCCAGCACACTGTTTACTGTGTATACTGTTTGCTCACATATTTAGGTCATGTTTCCATAACAAAACTATATCTGACAACAGGAGTTATGGTTTTTACTTCACACTGCCTGTGTTTTAGCAGTAGACTAAGGTCATGGTGGACACTGCTGACAGATAAGCCCTCTAACTAGCCATGTGTCCAGTAGTGCTTTGGTTTCTAGCCTTAGAGAAATCACCAGTCATATGAATCTACAGAACCTAGCCTGACTTTGGAAATTAGAGAAAAACCTGCCAAGACTTTTCTACACTTGTTTTTTTTTTTTTGGTTGGTTGCAGGGTTTGAACTCTGGGCTTAAGTGCTGTCCCTCAGCTCAAGGCGAGTGCTCTACCATTTCCAATTTCTAGTGGTTTATTGGAGATAAAGAGTCTCTCAGACTTTGCTGCCTGGGCTGTGTCTAAACTGTGATCCTCAGATCTCAGCCTCCTGAGTAGCTAGGATTATAGGTGTGAGCCACTGGTGCCTGGCAACTTTTCCACATTTTTAAAACCAAGGCAGACAGCTAGGCATGGTAACATACACCTATAAACCCAGCAATTTGGTTATAAGGCTGAGACAGGAGGATCAAGAATTCAAGGCCAGCCTGAGATATAAAGTAAAAGCCTGTCTCAATAAACAAACCAACAAACCCAACAACAGTAACCAAGGCAGAGGCTAGGCAGCTTCTGTTCTAGGCATGGCAGCCAGTCTCTGCTTCACTGGACTGTCTCTACCTCCTCAGGGCAGTTCTGGCTTCATCCCCAAGCCCTATTCAGAGCCCCACCTTTATCCTGACGCCAAGGGTCAGCAGGAGCTTCCCTTCTGATTTCAGTGACGATTCCAACGTTGGCCTGGGCACTATAACTACCATCTGACCATGTCCTTGTGCCTGACAGGATTATTTTGGCTTTATGGCTCTTTCTCTTCATGTTAACCTTGCCTTAATTCTAAATGACACACAAATGGTTCTTCTCTATTAATGAAATTCCCATATCATTCTAAATATTATACAAATACCCATATTGTTCAAAATGTTTTATACAATGTGCAAATGACCAATTCCTTGACTTTTAGTCATTTATCCATAGAAAAGACTAAGCAAAATAAACACTTCCCTTCGTTCTCCTGTCTCTCTCTCTCTCTCCTTATTCCACAGGCCCCTGTCCTTGTTGGGAAGACATGGGTATCAGGGGAGGTGACAGCACAAATACACCAATTAGACATAAAGGCAATGAGGCACTGTTCCCTGCTTCTGCTCTTTCGAAAGGTTCTGGGTAGAAAGGCCAGTGTGCAGAAGTGGAATTTTACAGAGGGGAAGAGGGTGGCTTATGACTTATTTGTTATTGGGATGACAGCCAAGGGTCATAAAACTGTGGAAACCATCACTGGCTGCCTCTGGTGACAGATGCCCAGGACAGGAGAGGAGACCAGTGGCCAGAACCTCCCTGCACTTCTTGCTATGGCCAGCCGACTGCCTCTGACTCTGGACCTGGTGCAGTCCCTGCTAGGGTCAACAGCCACTATCCCAAGAACTAGACCTAATTCCCCAAACAGCTTCCTACCTTTGTACCGCAGCAGAGGCCATTTTGCTCTGGGAAGCAAAGAATAAGATATAGCTAAAGAAAGTCTTCAGTGGTTTTATTCAAAGTCCTAAAATGTCTTTCTAAGGAATAAAACACTGCTGGAAGTTTTGTAGCTTAATCTTAAAATAATCTTACAGCTACAATCAAACTTAATTCCAAATTATTTCTCCTTTCTGACTCTGTGTCAAATCCACCACCTTTCACCAGTCTATTTATTGAGATCCCTGACTCAGGGACAGGGAAGTGGGGCAGGGGACCTATATGCTTCTACTCTAAAGGAATAGCTGAATGTTTCCTCTCATTTCTTTGTGTGTGTTGACCTCTGTATTCCTCGAGGCTTGTTTACCTCCTCACTTGACAATTTTCTTTTCCCCAGAAATGGCAGGGGCTTATTAATAGGGAATTTTCAATGTAATCCTATGGCAGATCTGTTCCTTTTTAAGTTATCTCAGCCCTTCTGGGTTTTAGAAGAGAAAGTGGCACTGCCTCCCCCTCCTCCATGGTGAGAGGCTGGAGAGACTATAGTGACACAACTGTGAGGACAGTTTTGAGCCCTTGGGAAAGAACACAAGGGACCCAGGGAATCATGGTAGAATAAATCTGCAATAATCACACCTGCTCCCTACAGAGGTCATCTCACCTAAACCTCTCCATAGAAGGCTTAGTGGCCTCCTAAGATAAACTCTAACAGAATGGCTGCACTGATCGAAAGTACAAGGGACTAGTCTAGAACTTAGCTTCTACAAAAGAGTGTTCCCCTACCATGCCCTCTGACTTGTACAAGTCAAAATCTCAACACTGAACATCACACGTGATTTTTAATGCTTCAGAGTTCATGGAGATGCTATTGGAATCATCAATGAAAAGCAATTAAAAACAAATTTATTATGAGTTATGACAGCTTATATCAAAAAATTATACACAGGACTTCAATGAATGACAAATAAAAAGTAGTGCCTATAAGCTGACATTAATACATATCTATGCTTAACAGAAGTGATTTATAAGAAGTCATTCCTTGTTGTCACAGAGAACAGACAGTCTTGTTCCCAAAACAAGCTCAACTTACCCAGACTTAGGGTGCATTTTGCTGGCCTGTATGTTTAGGCCTCAAAGACCCTGACCACTCTCTTTGAACTACTTTATTCAAATGTTTGTGTTGCATTAAAAAACATATATGTGCATTTCAAAATATTAATTTCCAAATATTTGCTTTTTGCCTTTTTCAAAATGCCATCTATATCCATAAACATTCTAACGCTCAATTTCAGTCCTCCTTCTGCGAGTACATTTTATTTTTATTAGCATATATTAGCTATACAAGGGGGTCTTTCCATGCATGTACACAATGTATTCCAATCCACCCTCCCATTACTCTCCCTACCCCTCTTCCCCACTTCGTGATACCATTTCAACATGTTTTCAATGTTTCAGTTTCATACTTGCCCACAATCCATTGGACCCTATTCATCCCCTTTCACTCATTAGCCCAACTTCCTCTCACAAGTGCTCCCAACAATCTCCAACACCTGATTTCAACCCCTACTCCTCAAGATCCTATTCCTTATAATTCTCAAAAATCACATATCATTTTCTAGTTTTTAAATTTTTGAGCACCCAGTACATACCAGATGCTAGGATGGTGTCCCCTAGACAGGGTGACTCTTAAGAGCTGGTCATGTATGGTAAGCACACACCACACATGCGCATGTGCGCGCGCATGCACACACACACACACACACTCTCTCTCTCTCTCTCTCTCTCTCTCTCTCTCTCTCTCTCTCTCTCCACCTTGTTCTTACTAAGATGTGACTGTGGGAACTAAAGAATTAAGGGGTAAGCTTCTATGGGGGTAAGCTTCTATGATAGTGAGCAAAATCAGACCCTGAGGAATTAATTCACACCTGAGGAATTAATTGTGTGTTTTCTTGTCTCTCTTAGTTTTTATGGTTAAATGAGAAAGTCATTTATTACATGTTATGTTTTTTTACCTACTAAAAATACTTCAAAAAATCTTCATGATCTTGAGGTCTTAATTCATTATTTTTTTCTTTAACAAATGACATTTCTTCAAGGATTGGCTTGTTGAGTCTATTTTCCCTTACTTGTTTGCTTAGTTTCCTCATAACTTCATATTTCACAACAAGATGAACTCAAAAGTTGCTTCACATCTGAGTACATTTCCTTTCATTTCACCACCCCCAAATTATCTACTGGAAGATCAGACTCTGGTGAAACTACAGGGATAAGTAGTAAGAGTTCAATGATGATTAAAACAAAATTTTAATTGAATTCATTTTTACTAGATTCTAGCAAAGCACAGAGGAGGAATTATAAGTAAAAACTGGAGATATTTTGTTTGAATCAGTAATTAAGTTTTAATTTGGGTTGGCACATATGACATAGATCACCACTTAGTATCTAGGTATATTATTAAGGGAATGGAATCCAGAACACCTTATTTCAAGGACTAACAAACTTTTTTTACTCCTTCAAGTTTTCTGGACATACTCTTTGGTTAAAAGATATTTGATGAAAGCTATGGATTTTTTGTCTTTCCTTTTTTGTAATTGTTTTTCCCTATAATCAAGAACTCAGAGGAAGAATTAAATTCCCATACTGAAATGAACACCATAGTTGTCTTATATATTTTGCTTGTGATAAGCTAAGGAAAATGTCAAAATACAAGAATGTCAGATGCATACATCTAAATAAAAATGTTTGAAACCCCTAGGGTAGGGTTAATTTGTATTACCCTTGAAGACCCTGTGAAACACGATGACTAGATGTCTCATGGTATTGTAAAGTACTAGGAAAAATTCTTAACATAGCACATTAGATTTATAAATTTTAAATAATTACCCTGCTTATCAGTTTGTATTTCAGAAGTATGAAGATCATTTCAGGTGAGCCTCTCTCAAAATGATGCATTTTTACATAATGTGTACTAAATATCTTTGGGGATTTGTACCATTTTCAGCCAGTGTGTTTACCCACTAGTTGTAATATATAATTCCACTAGTGCATAGTTTAGGATAACCAGTATCGCCACAAAATTCTTTTGTCAATAACAATAACAATACTAGAGATTGGAACATTGAGCATTTGAAAGAGAAAAAAAGCTGAAATAAAATCAATCATTAAATCTGCATTAAGGGATCTCTACATGCTGGGTACTGGTAGCTCAGGCCTGTAATCCTAGCTGCTCAGGAGGCTGGGGTCAGAAGACTGCAGTTTGAAGCCAGTGAAAGTCTGTGAAACTCTTATCTCTAATTAATCAACTAAAAGCAAGAAGTGGAGCTTTGGCTCAAGCTGTTTAGCACTAGCCTTGAACAAAAAAAGCTCAGGGACAGTGCCTGAGTTCAAATCCCAGGACCAGCACCAAAAAATAAAAAAATAAAAAAAGTCCTCTGCATAAAAAAGAGCTACACTGGAAGGAAATATAAAGACAAAGATGACATTACTACTGACCTAAAGGAACTTGAAAATTGCACAGCATTATCAAATCCAATGGTTGTTAAGGACAATTGGCAATTCTAGATACCATAAGCAACTTGCCAAAGTAAACAGCATAGTTCAGAAGGAGGAATCAGGATGGATTGTGGTCAGGCAAGGTTTTACAGCACGATAAGATGTGAGCTGCAATTAGAAAGATGGAAGATCTGGAAAGGCAGAGGTGTTGTTCTAGGTTTTGCAAAGAGGGTAAAAAAATCAGCTTCACAGGGGGAACTATGGCACTGTAGCCTCTACCCTCAGGAAGCCTCTGCTTTGCTTAGGAACAATCTAGCCACACTTGCAAATGAGTAACATATTAACAAATTCTAGGGCAATAATTAACCATCAGAACACACTGTATACACCAACTGCTCATTTGTCCAGGTCTCATAACTCCTGCCTCCTAGAAGCTGAGTGAAGCCCCTCCACAAATGAAAGCTGCTCACTGTCTCCTCCGACCTTCACTTGCTCACACACAGGCTAGCAAGATGTAGGGACTATCACAGGTGCCTCTGCTCCTTTGTCAGACTCCAGGTGCTTACTCCCCACAACTGCACAGATAAGTAAACAGAGCTTAAGGAGATGAAACAGGTTGTCCAAAGTCACGTTGCTACTATTAGAAGGGTTGGGTTTTGGACTGAGGTCTACTTGATTCTCAACTCTATGCCAATAACAAAATTTATTTACTTTTTAGGTCCTCAAATTCAGTAGCACCAAACACTATCAGGTACAGCAACAGCCAAGCAAAGATCAAAGTCAGTAGGGAGAGAAGACAGATCTAAAATAGACTGTGGGATATATTTGAATGTATATCTTTGGGTAAAATAAAGTACACCCACAAGGAAAATCCTAAATCATCTCTCATTTCTGTTAGTATGACGTCTGAGAAATATGACTATTAGAATTATTAAGAGAAAGAAAATTCACCTTTGTCAACCAAGAAGGATTGTCACTTTTCTGATGCACACTGGCCAGACCACTGGTCTTGAGTATGAAGAGAGACTAAGAGATGCAGGCAGGTTGCATGGCCAGACGGAGGGCCTTCGCAGCAGTCCAGAGGCCAGCTCAAGAGGGATCTGGATGAAGAACTAGCTGAGAAAGCTGAGGACAGAATGGAAATATGGGGCTCTGAAGTGAAATGGAAGACACAGTGACAGATGAGATATAAGGGCAAAAGACAGAGAGGAATCAGGTATGTCTGAAGGACCAAGAGGAGTGGGGCTCCAAGGTGGCAAAAGGGAGGGAGAGGAAGTAATGCTGGAGGGGAGAATGCAACCTTTCTTCAACAAGATAAGTGACAGAACACTGGCAGACTGAAATATCCATTCTAAGCTGAAATGTACAGTGTTCAACGAACTATGCGCCCCAAAACTTGTAGGAATAGATTGCTTAGCTTATGGAAGGTCTGGTGTCGGGAGTTGTCAGTGTTTAGACAATCAGTATCTGGGGCCTATGTGCTGGATTGGCTCTTCAATGAACATAAACCATTCTGAAAAAGACAATGGGGAATCAACAGGCTGGGCAGAGCCTGAGCAGGATTAACTAGAAGTGGAAGAAGAGGACAGGCTCATGCTGAACTTGCTCATGGACTGGGCCAAACACAAAAGAACATGGCCAAAAACATTTCCAAAAAGATCAGCAGCACAGAAAGAGGACAGATCTCCAAAGGAGGAAAGTCTGCTGTAAAGGCTCATATAGCTAAGAGGCCAATAAGTGTTGTGAAGGTGAGCACACAGCCCAACCTGAGAACTCTGCTTGCAGAAAATGTTCTATATGTACCAAGAAAAACACAGGTGGTGAGAACAGGCGAGAGGTTGTGGCTAGAGATGTTGACACCTGGATGAAAATGGAATCCATGTGAGTTAAGCTGTTTCCCAGGAGAATCAGTGTAGAAAGTAGAACAGATGGCAAATAAAGTAATCCTTGGGGGCAGAGACTGTCAAATGGTCTGAGGAGGACAGTATGAGTCACAGGGCAAAGTCAAGGATAAAGTGATAATCAACACAATCAAGGGATTGGTCCTGGACAGTGAAAACAGGGGTGGTGAGGCCTAGTCGGGAGTAAGCCAGCATCTTCATTTCCCACAGGAGTCTACAGAGGAGGGAGTGCTCTCCTGGGAAGAGAACCAGACATACCACGTACATCCCTTGTTTTTCCAAGAAATGTAATTCTCTTAAGAACGTTCAAAACCCCTTACATCTGCCTTCAATCATCACATTCTACCATAAGCTGAGTTTCTTCAACTGAGAAAACATTTTTTTTTCCTCCTCCATTCTGCAAATTCCCCATATATCTATCTTCTGGTTCAGTACTAGTCAATATCAGCCTTTCGAGTTCAAGCTTTCTTCTCTTTCTGAAAGTTGCCAATCTCGCCCCCAACTCCGAGCTTCTTTCCAGTTGCCTTCCTATAAAATGCCATGGCAGACCTTACTTCCTTACAATCAGTAAATGGAAGGATTCCATGTGTTGATGCCCATAAACAATCTAAAAATTCCAGATCTAGTCCAATGCCAATCAGGACTGTGATTGTAGTCAATAGCAAAATGCTTCATTACTATATTCAAGACCCTGGATTCAAGCCTAAGCATTGTAAAAGGGAGGGAAAACGACAGGAAGGGAAGAGAAAAGGAAAAAGGAAAGGGGGAAGGAATGGAAAAGGAGAAGGGAAGGAAGGGAAGGGAAGGGAAAACTACAGCAGTACAACTAAGCTGATACTGTTGGGGTAGAGAATTATCACTAATAAGAAACATATATGGGGCTGGGAAGGTGGCTCAGTGGTAGAGTGCTTGCCTTGCATACATGAGGCCCTGGGTTCGATTCCTCAGCACCACATAAGCAAAAAAAAAAAAATTAAAAAAAAAATCCGGAAGTGGCGCTGTGGCTCAAGTGGTAGAGCACTAGCCTTGAGCTGAAGAGCTGAGGGACAGCGCCCAGGCCCAGAGTTCAGGCCCCACGACCAGACCCCCCCCCAAAAAAAAAAAAGAAACACATGCTTTTTAGTTTTCTACATAAAAGTGATGGATTCAAAGAAAAATGTACAAAAATAACTCAAAGAATCCTTTTAAAACAAGTTACAGGGGCTGGGAAGGTGGCTCAGTGGTAGAGCGTTTGCCTTGCATGCCTGAGGCCCTGGGTTTGATTCCTCGGCACCACATAAGCAAAAAGAAAAAAGCCGGAAGTGGCGCTGTGACTCAAGTGGTAGAGCGCTAGCCTGGAGCTGAAGAGCTGAGGGACAGCGCCCAGGCCCAGAGTTCAGGCCCCACAACCGGACCAAAAAAACAAACAAACAAACAAGTTACATTAATTAAGAATCTTAATTATTTTTAAGCAGTATTCTTTTTTGGTTTATTAGCATTTATTAGAACTTTCACTGCAAAACAAGTTTATGGTATTATAGTCATTCTTCCATCCATCTATTCATTTTTCTATCCATTCATTCCTTTTTTTCTTTTTAAATAGTCTCATTAAGCAACATCTTCCTGCCTCAGTGTCCCAAGTTTTGGGACTGCCAAGTGTGAACCAAAACGTGAGGCAAAAATTAGTAGCTTCAAAATTAGTAGGCCATAACTGTCCTAATAAGAAGGTACTAAAGGTACTAAAGACTTTGTGGCTTAAACAACAGAAATGGGCTGCTTCACAGTTTTGGAGCCTAGAAGCTGAAGATCAAGGTGCTGGCAGAGCTGATTCCTTCTGGGCCTTTCTCTGTGGCTTACGCTTGGCATCTTCTCCCTATGTCCTTTCATATTGTTTTCTCTCTGTGTCTTTGTCCAAACTTCCCTTTTAAAATAAGGACTCTAACTGATACTGGATTAGGGCCCACCATAATGACCTTCTTTCACCTTGATCACCTCTGTAAAGATCTTCTCTCCAAATAAACTTGGGTGGGATGACATGAAGCACTAGGAGTCAGAAATCCTGCATGAGGTTTTTGAGGATACATAAGTCAGCCCATAACAGCAGGTTAAAGGAGGCCACAGCATTTATAATTTGCTCAATATCAAATGTCATGATATTCCAAAAGAACTGTCTTTGTTTTTCCCTCCTTGGTGGTAAGAAATTTTGGTTTTTCGTTTGTTTTTTGTCAGTTGTGGGGCTTGAACTCTGGCTTTGGGCGCTGTTCATGCACTCTTCGGCTCAAGGTTAGTGCTCTACCACTTGAGCCACAGCACCACTTCCAGCTTTTTCTGCTGATGTGGTGCCCAGGTATTGAACCCAGGGCCTCATGCATGCAAGGCAAGCACTCTACCACTGAACCACCTTCCCAACCCCTAAGGTATTTTGTTTTGTACTTTTCTTCTACTTTGTCTATGAGTAGCTGAGTGCCAGTGGCTCATGCCTATAACCCTAGCTACTCAGGAGATTGAGATCTGAAGATCTCAGTTCAAAGCCAGTCCAGGCAGACAAATTGGAAGGACTCTCCAATTAACCAACACAATACCAGCAGCCGAGGTGTTGCTTAAGTGAAAGAACAGTGGTGAGTGAAAAGGTTGAGAATTCAAGGCCTTAAATTCAAGTCCCAGTATGAACACGAACACACACACACACACACACACACACACACACACACACACACACACACACACAGAACGTAGGAGTACACTTCAGTCACATATGATACTAAGTTAGGTGAGGTTCTGCATGCGTTTAGGTCACACTTCTGGGAAAGTGCCTGAGGAATGTCTCTACATATATCAAGGAGCAATTTCAGTCATGGGGGTAGCAGGAGACCTGTGAATGGCATAAAAATACCATCAACACTAGGTTTTCAGCTGTGAACCCAAGTGTGTCAAACACTTCTGGCTCAAAAAGACAGCTCAGCTGTGGCCAGGATGGAGTGGGTCGGGGCTGGCAGGAGCTCCTCCTTGCTTCCTCTGTGCAATTTTGAGAGCTTCTGACTCTCACCTGTTACCCACATTGTCCTTTGTGTCCCAAGTCTGTAGAGTGTGTTACATTTTTCAAACTGCATTTTCTTTCCTACCTAGGATCTCAGGAAGAAAATTTTTCAACACACTCAATGGGATAAAATCAGCAAACACCCACAAAATATAAAAACAAACCCAGCCTCATTTCTGGTTTCAACCAGATGAAATCCATTTAAGTAAACAGTTTTGTTTTTTTTTTTTTTTCTTTCAGAGCTCCAGCAGGCTGCTCACTTTCTCCCGAATTGCTCAAAACCAGGATGGTTAAAGTTCCAGCAGTTGCAAGTGTTCAGATGCAGGAATCATAAGCCACACAGGCATCCCCCCGGCTCTTCCCCCCTCTCAGGCACTTTTGAGCTCCCAGTCCCGCCTGACGACCACCTCAGCAAGCCAAGGAAAAAGCTGGGGAGTGGCTGGCAAGGAGCAGACCTTGGATGATTTATAAAGCATATATCAAGTTCACTCAAAAACTGAAGTTTTTTTTCCCCTGTGTAAAAAAGAATTCATTATCCTTAAATGTCTGGCGTCACACTGGCAAAGGATATGTTTTATCTACCTAGCCCTTATCTGTTCCATGCCCAGACTACCTCTGAGTTGTCTTTCTAGGCTCAACCAGAAGTCTGACACAGTCCGATATAGAGCTGGAAATCTAGTCTACTCTCCCATTCCCACTGTGATGAGACTACCATGATGCTTCTGCAAATTCATACCAGTTCTATTACTCAGGGCTACTATATCACTCTGAGTAATCTATCACTGTGTGACCCCCCTACTACCTGCGGACGTGACCTTATTTAGCAACAGGGTCTTTATAGACGTGATCAAGTTAAGATGAGGTCATTAGGATGGACTCTAGCTCAACAGGACTGGTATCCTAATAAGAGAAGAGACGGGGGAGAATGCCATGTAAGAAGAGAGGCAGGGATTGAAGTAGCTGCGAACACAGCTGCAAACACAACGAGCAGCACAGGCTGCCAGGGCCAGCGGTCACAAGGAGGAAAAGACAAAGAGCTTGCAGCCCTGGAAGGGGCACAGCCCTGCTGACACCTCAATCATCAACCTCCAGAACTGTAGAAGAGACATCTGCTGTTCTTAGCTGCTAAGTTTGGGGAACTTTGTCCTTATAGGAAAGTGATATGCTCTGTAATACAATTCAGGATATATTTCACTGAAAAAACATGCTTGCACTTTGGCTATGAGAGAGTATTTTTAACAATCACAAAGTCATGCTGGGTCAAGTGCCAGATGCCCTCATGGTCTGCCAGCCACTGTGTGTGGCCACTGGGTTGAGAGGCTGTAGGAGTGTCCACAACTTTACTCCCACATTTAAATTTTCATTCCTGCCATGGGTCTGAACTCTCTCTCCTCTCTTCCCTCCCCCCTCTCCTTTCTCCTTTCTCCCTCTCTTTCTCTTTCTCCCTCTCTCCCTCTTTCCCTCTCCCCCCCCCCTCGTCTGGTACTGGGGCATGGCTTGAACTCAGGGCCTACACACTGTCCCTGAACTTTTTTGCTTGACTGGTCCTGTACCACTTGAGCCACAGCTCCACTTCCAGCTCTGTAGTGGTTAATTGGAGATAAGAATATTACTGACTTTCCTACCTAAGCTGGCTTTGAATTATGATCCTCAGATCTCAGCCTCCTGAGTATAGAATTATAGGCATGAGCCACCAGCACCTGGCAAACCATCTCTCCTGATGCAAATGTATCTGTTTATGGTAACTGAGGTCTGGTTTCAGAGCCAAATTTCCAAGGAAAGCCCATGCAACTTCTATCTGTCCTCACTGGGGACACCAAATGCCCAAGAGTTGGGACAGCCTCTCTTCACACCGACTACACCTGCCTGCTGCCTCCTGCTCTTGCATTGTATGTGAAGCTCTGAATATTCTCCTATAGGCTGTCATCTAAGAGAACTTTGTGCAAGGTGTCACTCATGCACGGGGAGGCTGAGGGTGCAAAATGACCCCCTCCCCTTCCAGGACTCAGTTGCTCCTCCCTCTTGTTCTCCCCGCTCTACATGGTAATGGCTGTTTAAAACAGCCATTCTGTTACAACTCAGTTCCCTGGAGATCTCTTGCAACCCCCTCAGCCATTTTTAACTGACATCTGACTAAACTCAATTAAGGATTAGCTTGGGGAAGCAGAGGGAGCACCTCCACGCTGTGATGGAAAGAAGAAAGGGCAGGGAGGAAAATCCAGAGCACTGCAGGGAAAGGAGGCAGGGATTAGGGGGGGGTAAGGGAGAAAAGGAAATCAGAAACAGATGAGAGGAGAGTGGGAAAACAGAAGCCTAGTATCAGATGCACATAGAATAATGAAGCGAAACTGTCGCCTGCTTTGGAGACAATCAAGCACAAGAAAATGCAGTGCATTTAAGTGCATGTTTACATGTTCATGGATATGAAAATCAGCCAGTACAGGGATCCCTGGGCAGTGCCACGATAGCCCATTCTCAGCTGTGTAAACCAAGTAGGTCGCAAGGAGATTTTTATGCTGTGAGTCACTACATCAAACCTGCCCTGGTGCTGTCAATGTCCAGTAGCTTCATAGTGCCTGGACACGTAGCTTACTGCTGGCAGAGGTGCCTGGTTTGATCTGGACTCTTGCCGTGGGGTGTCTTCCTCCTGGGATTCGGCACAGAAGTTTGCCAGCTCTCTGTGTACTAATGTGGAAGAAGGGATGGCATCTGGTACCTCACAGTGGTCTAGAGTCCCAGGGCTCAGTTTCAGAGTATTCCTTTTTTTGTCATCTGCTTCTTTTTATCTTTAAGTAGTTGTACAGAGGAGTTGCCATTTAACAAACAAGTTTATGAATACAATGTATCTTCACCAAAGTCACCCCTTTCAACGTTTGCATCTTCCCCTCCCACCTCATCCCTCACTCTTAATTTTGTAGGATATACATTAGATTCTTGATTGCTTCTCTTCCTCTTCTCCTCTTCATTCATCTATCCTTTGCCACTTGACCTCAACTCACCACTTTTGAGTACTCACTTCCTGATGTTTTATTTTGCTGAACCTTGATTTTGTCTAAGGAATTTCTGAGTCCTACCAGGTATGTCCCTGTGATCCCAACAAATTACTTCACTCCTTTGAGCCTCAACTCCCACCTGCAGGTAGAGACAGTAACAGTGCTTCAAAGGGGATGAACGTATGCACTGTGTTTATATAAACACACACACACACACATACACGCAAACACGCACACACACACACTACCCGCATACACATAACTGAGCACAGCACCCAGCACCCAGCACCCAGCATCCTCAGCAGGGGTTTAGTGAAATACGAGGGTGCAAGGTAGCCAGCTCACCATAACTAGCATGGACAGCCACCCTGGCTACAATGAAACCAATCCAGAGCTCTTGCCCACGTGTGAAAGCATGCAGTGTGCAATTTCTGTGATTTCTGAATGAGTGGACAATACATACAGAAAGGCAGAGAGAAAGCCAGTGTACATGGGGTTAGAGTCCCTGTGTTCCTTCTCTCTGCCATTCCTGGAGAGAAGGCAGGTTTAGTCTAGAAGATTCTGAAGAGGATTCTGGGAAATTTTAAGTGTTTCAGAAGGCACAAATATTGACTCTGTATTTCTCCTAATTTACCCTCAAAACATTTGCATGTATTTTTCTATGTAACATGTTCCACAAAAACATTATCAGTGTAGGTTGCTATGTACAATACACTTCTGCAGATTTGCACCAAATATATAAACAGTGATCTCAACTTCTTTGATTGTTGTACTTAAGCCAAAATAAATGAATACTCACTGCTAATAGATGTGATATTTATTTTTCCTGTTCTGTGTTCTAAGTTACTAATATGTATGTCTATTAAAAACACTAACTGGGCGCCGGTGGTTCACGCCTATAATCGTAGCTCCTCAGGAGGCTGAGATCTGATGATCACAGTTCAAAGTCAGCCCAGGCAGGAAAGTCTGTGGGACTCTTATCTCCAATAAACCACCAGAGCCAGAAGTGGTGTTGTGGCTCAAGTGGTAGAGCACTAGCTTTGAGCTGAAGAGCTCAGAGATAGCGCCCAGGCCCAGAGTTCAAGCCCCACGATCGACCAAACACACACACACACCACACCACACCACACCACACACACACACACACACACACACACACACACACACACACACACACACACACACACAGCTGGGCACTGGTGGCTCATGCCTGTAATTCTAGCTCCTCAGGAAGATGAGATCATCTGAGGATTACAGTTCAAAGCTAGCCCCAGCAGCAAAGTCCATGAGACTCTTATCTCAAATAAACTACTCAGAAAAAGCTGGAAGTGGTGCTGTGGCTCAAGTGGTAGATTGCTAGCCTTGAGCAAAAGAAGCTCAGGGATAGTGCTCAGGCCCTGAGTTCAAGTCCCAGGAATGGCAAAAATGACAAATAACAAATAAACAAACAAAAAAGACACAAAATAGAAAAACTGAAAGAATAAGACATATACATTCAAATATATTCTTCTGTATCCTAATAAGCTGCCTTGAGCCTTACAGTCTGAGAATCCCTGAAGCACCCAAGCCATAGAACTTTGTCAGGTTTGGCCAATACAAAATGAGAAGGCTCATCTCAGTTAAAATTTGGAAGCTAGTGTTCAGCTGATCAATTTGGTTATCTTTGCCTGGTGTATAAACATTCTTGACTATGGGAGGCGAGGCTCCTTGGCCTTGGAACTAAATGAGGGCCTAGGAAACAGAAACCTTATGGCCAAAGGTGAAACATGGATGTGAAACCAACCTTTGTTGTTTGAAGCCTGAGATGTGACGTTGCAGTATGACAGAGCCCATCCTCACCAACATTAATTTTCCAACTGTTGCATCCCTAGTGAGTCTGAATTTAATGAGGTTTAATGTGATTATACGGAGCACATGTCTGTAAGTAGTTCAAACCTGTTCTCCTCCCCCCCCCGCCCCCATACACAAACATATATACAAAACTACCACTTGAGCCACACCCCAGATCTTGCTTTTAGATAGGGTCTCACTTTTGGCCTGGGCTGCAATTTTAACATCTCCACCTGCTGTACAGCTAGGATTATGGCTGTGAAAACATCATGCCTGGCTTCTTTGTTGAGAAAGGGTTTGCTAACTTTTCACTTGGGCTGACTTGAACTGTGCTCCTCCTGATTTCTGCCTCTTAAATGGCTGGTATTACAGTTGTGACCTATGATGCCTAGCCCTTTTTCTTGTATATTTTAGTATGTTGTCTCCTGGGTTCCATGAAAATGCTTCATGAGAACAATATATCAAATGATGGTGCACTTCTGATCATCACAACTCTTAGTAACATCTCATGTGTCATCACTTAGTACAAACTTTCCTGAACCAAAGGAGGCACGGATCCTCTTCACAAATGCCTCTGCTTGGTTTGGAGCTTTGGACAAGGTACTTTCTGGGGATGACAATGGAAGGATGTCTTTCACACTGACCACAGGAATGGGCCCTGCTGGATACAGCCTCAGCACCCTCAGGAAGCTCCAGCTTTTGTCTCCCGGTGTTTTGTGTGGGAAAATACACCTGTCACACCCTGCTCCAGTAGCATTCTTCAGCCTTGTGACGCAATGTGTATATTTTGGGGAAAGAATATTCTAGTTCTGACATCATAATCACCATAGCTGTTACTCACAGTATGCTCAAGCCCAGCAAGGCACATTCTGTACCCTCTTTATCACTGAAGTCAGCCATGGGTTTAAAAATAGCAGAGCTTACACACCCAGGGTACCACTGATTCATTACTGACCAAACAAGTACCATTGTACATTCCTAGCTTACATGGGGCTTTAGATTGAGATGATGAGAGCTGAGGCACAAGCATGTCCGTTTCCCTCACAGGGGGGTTATGTGTGTGTGATGTTACTAATTTATAAATAGAGATGCACAGATCCTAAGAGAAGGAAACCTCAAGAACAGCAAATCTGGATTCCAGAAACCATCTGATCTTTGATTCCAGAATGATCAGGCTGAGGTATAAGTGACCAGAGTACCCATGAACTCAAACCACAGTATGTGGACGAAACCAAACAGGATGTTAGGTGCATAACTGACTGGAATCTTGATGAAGTCTAGAAATCAAGAGCCTGTGATTTCTCACTGGCATTTTAGAAGCCTCCTTGAGGCTCGTTCAAGATGAATTTCCCCAGCCCAGAGAATGTTTTAATTTATAGATACACTTAAATGGACACAATGCCTTTTGCTTAAACTCTCTGATCAGGAAGTACCTACTAGTCTGTTATGAGGATTCCAGAAAAGACCTAAGGGAGGAAGAAATGTGTATGGAGGCACTATCTGCCTGGCTGTGTGCTAGGAACACCTCTCTACTTACATGATTCAGGTTGAACAGTCTTTTCTTAGATTAATTAGTATGAACTGTTATTTTGAATCTAATGGTAGATTTTCAAATCTGCTAAGCTGAAGGTTTTTTTCAGAAATACTTGCTGAATGCCCATGATGTTTGAGCAACACTATGGAAAACAAAAACAAAAACACAAAATCCTTTACAAGAGGCCAACGTGCTGTGGAGGGACCTGGCGGAAGGCAGACCATTACCAAACGTGGCAGAGGCAGTGGAAGAAGCTGGCCCAGTGTTCAGTGTTGTTTTTTTGCAGAGAGTACCCTGGGAAGATGAAGTATGAAAATAGGAACATCAGGACTAGGCTTGGGGACAGGCCAGACCCATTTTTATGAAGTATAAGCCAATTGCTTCCTTTAGGATCCAGGGCAGTCTGCAGATATAAGAACAAGATGAGATAAAACAGGACCAAGATGTCCACTGTAAGAACAGGAAGAATGATACATAGGCTGACCTAACTGAGCTCCTGCAGGGACAGTGGCAGATGGGTCTGGAGAAATAGACAGGTTGGGGTGGGTGTATGACAGGTCTTTAGCACCTGGTTTCCATTCTATTCTGGCAGCATCAAGGAATGGCAGGAAGTGTTTTAGAGAGGAGAAGGCCTAATGGGACTTGGGGATGGAAAATGGATGCAGCGCTAACAGCCAGCAGGGTACCCTGGAGGTGAAGGGTGGTGCTGGTGGGAGGGAAGGTTGGGTGAGAGACCAGATGGAGAAATGATCTGAAGATCTTGCAGGCTGGGGAGAAGCCCAAGCCTATGCTGACATTCAGGCATGGGATGCAGGAGGAAAAAAGGGAGGGGGAGGGAGGGCCTGATGTTCCTGAGCCAGGCTGCCTTGGACAAGGGCACTTAGCCCTGCCAGAAGGAGCTGGGTTCCACTGCTGTCCAGGTGGCCTGTCCTGAGGGCACCTGGGTAACAAAGTACAAAGGTCACATGCTCCTGGCCAAGCTCCTCTCCCTACAACTGTATCCTGGCGATGGGACCCCAGGAACAGAGCTGCCTGGAAATTCAATAGCTCGCAGTTCCAATGATAAGGCCCTCAGCTGAGTGAGGAGGACCCTATCAAAGAACATTAAAAAAACAAACCATGGGGTGAGGGATGGTAGAGGAAACACAGAAATGTTTACAAACTCTAGGGTCAACCAAAACAATCTGACCAGCTAGGATGCCTCCAGGTATACCTGCAGTGTTCATGAAGAACATCCGAATTTTGTTCCTGTTGATGGCTGGTGCCCTGGAAACTACAAAAATACCCTCAGTATACTCCAAATGAGGGGGTGGGACCCATGTCAAAAGGCCTCTGTCAGTTCTCAGAAGGTGGGGAACTCCATGGAGCCCTCGCTCACGGCATGGGCAGCCCTCAGCTGCTTGTGCTGCTGTCCTGACCCTGGCAGCCAACCCTTTTTGTCCTATTTCAGTTCAGCACCGCAAATGAAGCCATGGACTCCATTCCTACTCTGCATGATTCCATTTTCCTTTTCTGACTTGACTAAACTATATGACTTGTGCAGGAGGCAATGAGTCCAGTGATGCCTACCTTGCTGAATGATCTCTCTTCTAAGAATTGCTGAGTCCAAACAAAAGGCAGGAGGATACAGTCTAAGGGTCAATGGAAAATTCAGGAAAGGGTAAAGGATATGCCTGTTGATATACTATCTCTCAGCTTTTCTGCTTACAAAATCCTAAGGATGGAGAGGGGAACTTCCACAGAAGTGCAGGCAACAACTCAGGAATCTATTTTCCACACTTACTCATGCTTCAAATCCCCCACACCCTCACCCTGCCTCCCAAGGGATTTTGCAGGACAAGGGCTAATAATGCCAGTGAGCTCAGAGTGGAAACCACTTTGCCATGTGCTCACTTCCCCATATCTTCACCCCAAAGAACGGGTCGGGAGTCAGCAGGTGCTCACCTCTCTCTAACCAAAAACCAGGTGAGTGTCAGTGGCCAGGAGGAGGGAGGACCTGGGCCTTGAACATCTGGTCTCTGTGACTCAAGGCAGGAAGCCCTCTTGCCCAATTCAGTCCTGGGCCACATGGAGTGGTTCATGACTAGAGGATTACAACCCAGCTGCAACAGAGACAACAATGGAACCACAAAACCCTTGTCTCAGTCACAGGCTGTAACTGGAAAATACAAACACAGTGCTGTTACTGGGAAGGCCAATTTCCGTCCACTCACAGGAAGTTTTTTCTGATTTCAAGGTGCAGCCACCGATACTCAGAGACCAAATGCCAGTGGGGGGAGTCCCAAATCCCATCCCTATCATCCGAATTTGCAGAAAGAAGCGTTATGAGAAAGGAACAGCCTCAACTTAGCAGCTCCCCTCCCACATGCTTTTCTGAGGACAAAGCAAGCATGTCTTGACTCACAAAAGAAACTGAAGACCCACATTCCAAAAGAAGCGAGAACCTCACCGATGAATGCAGACTTAATAAAAATAGAGTATCAGGACGGGCATGCCTGTAACCCTAGCTACTCAGGAGATTGAGATCTGAGGATCACAGTTCAAAGCCATCGTGAGCAGAAAAGTCCTGATGAGACTCTTATCTCCAAGTAGCTACTCAAAAAACAACAATAACAACAACACACACACACACAAAACAACAACAAAAAAGAAACCACACCAAAAATGGAAGTGGTACTGTGGCTCAAGTACAGCACTGGCCGTGAGCAAAAGAGCTCAGAGATAGAGCCTAGGCCCCAAGTTCAAGTCCCATGACTGACATACATACACACACACACTCTCACACACACACACACACACACACACACACACACACACACACACACACTTACTTCATCTGGGTACCCTGTGCTCAGTACTTAAGAAGGGGATGGGTGGGTGGTGGCTCACACTTGTCATCTTAGCTATTCAGAAGGCTGACCTAGAAGCAAGCAGGCAGAAAAGTCTATGAGGATACTATCACTAGCATGCTGGTGATAGAATCCAGCAAACATGCTGGACTAGAGGGGGGTAGCAGAAGCCATGAGCAAATAAGCTGAGCAACAGAATGAGGTCCTGAGTTCAAGCCTCAATACCAGCATGAGAAAGAGAGGCAGAGAGTGGGGAGGAGGGATAGGGAGAAAGGGGACAGTAGAGAGGGGGAGGGGCAGAGAGGAGGGGGATATAACGCAGCTCCAACAGAACTCCATGTGGTTCTGGAAATGGTCCTTAGTCTCTGTTTTCTAATACAGCCTACATATGCTGCCAAGTCCTTGAAAAGGGGGTTATTGTGACCAAGGAACTGACCAAGAATTTTACTTTATTTTAAACAGCTGCAGGTAAAAAGTGGCTACTACACTGGATGTCACAAGAATAAAGGTTCCGCATATTTGTAACATGTAACGTAAGTCAGAAAAAAAATACCACATGTATGCACCTGTATGTGACAGTAGAAAGAGGAACAGTGAGAGTACGCACACTGTGTGACAAAAGCGAGCCGGGTGAAAGGACAGCAGGCCTCATCTGAGCCAAGGGTGAGGGCGGGTTCTGCACGATTGCTACTTGTGTAACTTTTTAGTAACTTTAAAACTATTTCCAAATAAAATATTTTTATAGGCCAGACACTGGTGGCTTACGCCTGGAAAGAAGGTCTATGAGACTTATTTCCAATTTATCATCAGAAAACCCGTAAGTGGAGCTGTGCCTCAAGTGGTAGAGTTGCTTGCCTTGAGCAGAAAAAGCTTAGTTAGGGACAGCGCTCAGGTCCTGAGTTCAAGCCCCATGACCAATAACGACAACAACAAAATGTCTGAAGATGGACACTTATTATTAGCCCCTGAAATGTAACAAGCTCCAACTGCAACTGGCTTGCAGGGAAGGCTTGGCCTACAGGATGATCAAGACAGTGTACATTTAGAACAAACCCTATAGTTAGGAACATCCCACATGAATTTCCCCACCCAGGGCACTGCTCTTCACCCCCCCCCAACTGTCCCCTCTCCAGGGGCAGGAGCAGTGCTTGCCACCCCAGGATGACTGTCCCACCTCTTTTCACTGGACACCAGTCTCTGTGTCCATGAAGGACTTAATTGCATGTTCAGGGCCGTTTACAGAAATCAGTTTTCTTGGCATCAATTCCCATGTCTTAGAGACTAGTAGTTTAACAGAGCTGTGTGATCCTCACCATCATATAGTTCCAAAACATTTTTATCCCTCTGAACAAGAAATCCCACACCGTTAGCAGTTACTTCCCATCTCCCCTCCCTGTGGCCAATAGCAGCCTCGAGTCTGCTTCCTGTCAGTGAATTTGCCTTTTCTAGATACTTCCTATAACCCTTGTCTGCCTTCATTTGCTTAACCAAACCTTCAGGTTTCCTCCAGGCAATTGCATGTATTAGCATCTCATCCTTCTTTATTGCCCAATAAAAATCCACTGAATAGATACAGCACCCTTTGTTTATCCTCTCCTCTGCCATGGACACCTGGGCTGTTTCTCCTCTCTGGCTACAAAGTAGAATGCCGCAATGAACTTGGGTGCAAGTTGGTGTGAAACAAATGTTTTCATCTCTCTTGGTATATACCCATTGCTAGGTCATAAGGTAGTTGTGTTTAACCTCAGGAGCCAGATCATACAGAGGGTGCAGTCAAAGCCCACACAAGGCAATTCTATAGTAATGGCTGCCCTCCAGTCATTCTGTGAGAGACCACTGTAAATTCAGAGCAGGGGTCAGGGTTTGTTGATTTGCAGTAAACAGCAAAAGAAGCTGCGAGTCACTTGGTGCCAGCAGCAGGCTCAGCCAGCAGGCCAGCACCTGGCACGGCAGGCGAGGCTGGCACGCCATGCCCTGGGCTGCCAGATGAAGAGGCGCTCTGTGTGGGCGCAGCTGCAGCAGGACACAAACTGGCCCGTGCTCTCACTGTCCCTTCACAGGGCAAAGCTGTCTGTGCCACTGCTCGGGAACTCAGGGACAGCTATTTGCTGTGGCCCTTGACTGTGCTCTGAAAGTGGCTGCCGAAAGACCAGCAGGGAGAAAGCTGGAGGGCCGAGGACCAAGAGAAATCAGAGGAAGGCATCACAGACTAGTGTTCCAGCACTGCCAGCCTGTTAGTCCCAATATATTCCAGAGTGAGGGATAAAACTGCACATATGGCCTGAGGCCCAGGGAAGAGGCCAAGTCCATCACTAGTGCAACTGGTGATTCAGTCCTGGGCATGTGTCCCCTCCAAGCTGGCGGTAAACAAATGCCTGGGCTTCGTGTTCAGGCACAGGACTGAATTCCTAGGCAGAAGTACAAATTCCCAAGCTAGACAAGCAGGCTTTGAAGCTGAGTGTTGTTGGGTTGAGAGGTAAGGTACACCTCTGTGGAGAGGCTATGAAGTTCTGGATTTGGGGAGCAGCTCTACATGGGGTACCCTTCAGAAGCGGGTTTCTCTTATGATACTGCACTGGGAAATGCTCTGCTTCTCATCAGTGCCCTTCCTGCCCTCCTGTGCCCTACACTGCCATTCTACTGCAATGTCCCACTTGTCCTTTACCTGCTACCACTCAAGACAAACTTTGTTGGCAAGCCTGGTATTACTTTGCTTTGGAAGGAAATCATTTCCCAGAGGAAAAGTGCTACCTGTTTAATAAAGCGACCTCAAGCACATTTCCCCCTGGGAGCCTGTGATCGTGAATGTGCCACACAGGGCATGCATGTCCCCCTGACCCCAGGTAGGCTCTGGCATCCACCTTCACATTTCTTCCACTCCCATGAATAGTTTAACAGTTCACTGTAGTGTTAATTTCCACAGATAATTATCCTATTTCATATGTATTCTTTTTTTCAGTCACCATTCAACAAATACCCATGATGATCATTATTGGTTTTTCTGGTGTTTATAATATGCCCAGCCTATAAAATCAGAGATGACTGAGCCCAGATCCTGATGGGATTGAAAAAAAGGTCAAAGGAATCAAAGAAGACAGCCTTGAGCCTCATAAACATTCTCTCATTTAATCCTCAAAGAACTCTGTGAGGTTATCATTGTCATCCTTACTTTGAAGAACAGGAAGAGACAGACTTAGCTTCTGAAGGTCATGAGCTATCCAATCAACAGAACAAGAACAGGCACTGGTGGCTCACATCTATAATCCTAGCCATTCAGAAGACTATGATTTGGAGAATCAAAGTTTAAAGCTTGCCCAAGCAAAAAAGTCCACAGGATTCATCTTCTATTAACCAGCAGAAAAACTGGGCTGGAGGCATGGCCCAAATGGTAGAGTATCAGTCACAAGCCAAGCAAGCCAAGAGAGCTTAAAGCCCTGAGTTTAAGGACCGGTACTAGAAAAAGAAAAAAAAAATCAGAATCTACATGTTTTACCTTATAGCTCTAAAGCCTATTATCAATCATGTAAATAATATTTTATAAATCCTAACCCTATATTCCAGCATGACATGGTCATAGTCAAACTTGTAGAGCAATCAATGGAGTAGGAATTAGAACATATAGTTTAAGCCTGGCTTTTTGTTGACTTTGAACAAGCCACTTTTTTTTCCCCTAGTCTAAGAGCTTGAACTGTCCCTGAGCTTTTTTTGTTCAAGGCTAGCACTCTACCACTTGAGCTACAGTGCCACTTCTGGCTTTTTCTGTGTATGTGGTACTGGGGAATCAAACCCAGGGCTTCATGCCTGCTAGGCAAGCACTCTATCACTGAGACACACTCCCAGCCCCCACTTGCCTGTAAAGGACACGTGCTTTCCAAAGGGCCATAGCTTAGTGCCATAGCTATTAAAGAAAAAGAAATTGATCTGAGATCAAACATTTTCAAAAATGCTGGCTTAAATAAAACTATGCTTTTTTTTTTTAACTGCAGTACTTCTCAGAACTTATATATACTGTGAATCTCCCAGAGAGCCATACGATATACTGTTATCCAAATCTATCCATTTATCAAAGGAAAACTTTTTATCCACACAAAGTATTTAATACATTGCCAGAATAGGAGATTGGAAAATGACTGAATATTCTACAAGGAACTTTCTAGTTCCAATACTGAGTAATTTCTAACTTATCTGACTAGACAGCAACTTCCTGAGGGTAGAATGTATTTTTTAGGAAATCATGAAAACAGTGTCCAGAGATGCCAAGATGGCAGCATTCAAGATGGCTTCACTGTGGCAGCTGTTCTGTAAAGATTGTATACCTCTACAGGTATTTTCTACCCTATCAGAGGAAGTGTCATCCAAATGCAACTAGGTTGGCTTTGTTTTACAAAGCAAATTTCCTGAGCACTAAAGAGACTTTAAACTGCCTTGACTGCCTTAGAGGAGGAATCAATAACATCTGTCCACAACCCATCAAATCCACATCTAAGGAGAGGCCAAGTCTTCAGGGCAGGGCCATGGCTCAGCAGCTTCACAAACTAACTTTCTGGAGGTCCAGGAAGGCCTGCCAAAGCCTTTGCTTCACTTTAGGTACCACCTCCCTGGGTAGGTTCTAAGAAGCCCTAACCACAGAGATCCTGGGAAGTTTTGGGGAGAGGGGAAGGCCCAACTGGGCTTTGAGAGATGGCTGGATCCAAATCAACAGAAAGGGGTGAAGGAAAGGAAAAAATGGGTGATGGGGACAAAGAAAGAATATGCCTGGGGGGAGGGGCACAGAGTTCAGTTGTTGGAATAATGTCCAGGAACTCTGAATAGCTTTGGTTTCCTATAAAACTCCCTTCTCTTTAAAATAAGCTCATGCTTTTCCTTGGGAATTTTTGTATATAACCTGGAATTCCCAGATCACCCCTGGAAAGTATGTTACTCAGCTTGGCAGTGACCCTGTGGAAGGAAGCCAGCATTCTCAGATGGACCCCCTTGTAGTCTCTAGCCTCAACATCCAGATGACTGTGGCACAGGATGGAGGACTCTCCACTGCAGCTGTAGCAAAACAACCCCTGCCCCCGCTCCACCCCCCTCCCCCCGCAAATCCTCCATGGTAAAGCAACAGACTTAGTAATGGTGCCCATGGGTTCAGCAGAGGGCACCTCCAGACTCCAGCAACCCCTGCTGCTAAAGATTCTAGAGTTGGGCTCTAGGATCAGACTGGCTCAGGGATCAGTAATAAGAGCTGTGGACAACACACAGGGGTGTGTAGGGGTTGGGATTCTGAAGATTTGACATCTGGGAAATAAGTTCTAAAGGTCATCAAGAAGATTACAAACTTCTGGGAGAAAATCTGAGAGGGGAAAAAACACTGGCTGTAAGTCTATTTTAAAAGCCAGGGAGAGGGGCTGGGAAGGTGGCTCAGTGGTAGAGCGCTTGCCTTGCACGCCTGAGGCCCTGGGTTTGATTCCTTAGCACCACATAGGCAAAAAAGAAAAAAGCCGGAAGTGGCGCTATGGCTCAAGTGGTAGAGCGCTAGCCTTGAGCTGAAGAGCTGAGGGACAGCACCCAAGCCCAGAGTTCAAGCCCCACGACGGACCCCCAAATAAATAAATAAATAAACAACAACAACAACAACAAAAGCCAGGGAGAGTATCCAGAATATGTAAAGAACTTTTACAACTAAAAAGAGAAAAGAAATAGCTAATGTGTATTTCTCTAAAAAAGATGCACAAATGGCCAATAAATACACATATTCATCATCTTTAGTCATGAGGGAAATTTAAGTCAAATACAATGAGATGCTAAGAAATTTGAAAACATATGTCCACACAAAACCTTGTAAACAAACATTCACAGCAGCATTATGTACAACAGTCAAAATGTGGAAACAAGTGTCCATCAAAGAATTAATGGACAAGCAAACTGTGAAATGGCTATACAACAAAATAATACTTGATAATAAAACACAATGAAGTATTGATACATGGTGCAACACAGATGAAACTTTGAAACACTGTGCTAATAAGCAAAAGAAGCCAGACACAAAAGGCCACCCACTATAGGAGGATTCCATTTATCTGGACTGTCCAGGACAGCATGTCCACAGAGACAGGAAGTAGATTAGTGGCTACCAGAAACTAGGGGAGAAGTGAATGGGGATGAGACTCCTCTTGGGGATGATAAGAATGTTCTGGAATTAGACAGTGGTGACTGATGTACAACTTTGCAAATAGGACAAAAGCCAAGAATTGGACACTTCCAAAGGGCAAATCTAATGAATATGAATTACAGCTCAACAAAGCTATTTTAAAAATAGGCACAAAGCTGCAGGTGCAGTAGTACTTCCTGGCCCACTGTTTCTTTCCAGTTTCAGTCATCTATATAATACTGAGATCTGAAAATATTAAACTAAAAATTCCAAAAAAAAGAAACAATTTGAGAGACATAAACTGCATATCATTCTGAGTTGCAGAATGAAATTTCTTCCTGCTCCAATTTTTTTGTCCAGTGTACCCACACTATGTACATTAGCCACATTGCCATCTCAGTCAGGGGATACATCACCATGTTTAAGTAACCCTTATGTCATAGCCTAATGCTACATCATAATGCTTGAATCATCACCTCACTTCATCTCATCTCAGATACTGTATCATCTCACATGACCACAGAAAGAAGGCTGAATCTGGGACGATGGGGAAGGGGGGAAAGGGAATTCATGAATCTTTTATTGTAGTACACTTAAAATTGTTTTATTTTATCCCTAGTCTTGTTAATCTATTACTGTGCCTAACAACTTAAACATTACCATGACTATGTAATAGGAATAAACATAGTTATTTATAGGGCTCAGTGCAGTCTTCAGTTTCAGGCAGTCACTGGTGATCTTGGAACAGATCCTTTGTGGTGGGACTACTGAAGATGCCTGATACGTATGATCCCCATGAACCTGAAATTCATATCACCTCCCATTTTACAGGTTAGGAAACCTGAGAACTGGTAAGGAGCAGCCAAGGGTCAAGCTGAAGCCACAAGTCAGACAGAGGACAGAGAAAGCAGATTTAAATTGTGTTTGCTGACATGGAAGAATACATTCCACTCATCTCACCATGCTGCTTCTTTCCAGATGATAAGCTAACCAGCCACTGCAGAATGGTTTTACACACACACACACACACACACACACACACACACACACACACACACACACACACACACACACACACACACACACACACACACACACACACACACACACACACACACACACACACTGTGGACAAAGGATTGCTGACCAGCATAAAATGTCAGAATTGGAGGTCATGTTAAAGGGCACCTCGCCAAATCTCTTCATTTTGCAGATGAATAAGTTGAACTTTAAAGGCACTGAACAGACTGGTCCAACCAAAGCAGCACACTGGTGGGCACCCTTACCTGTTGTTTTCCCAGAAGATGAGCTTGTGCACTGTTCACTGCAATTAGTTGGAAATCAAATGATAGAATGGAGTTCAGCCTTTGGGGTATGCGGGTCAGCAGGCATTTACCCATTTTCAAATATGCCAGCCTGTCTCCAGGCACCAGCTACCAGATCACTCGGGCTGGTTAGAGCTCATGGCCTTCTGCTATTACCTTGAAATTCCTCTACTAACCTCAGTAGTGCTCTGAAAAGTCCCACTAGGGTGCGACTGTTCAAGGACCCCTCTGCACCTTTGAGCTACTTAGCAGGAACAGAAGTTCCTGTGAAAGGCCTAAGAGACCAAGGGAGCATGTCCTACGCTTGTCTACTATGACTCCAAGTTGCAGCACTTGAGAAGCAACAAGAAGGAAAGCCACATTCTCTGCACTGGGGAGGCAGAGGGGTCTTTTCATTGTCTGCCTAGTGTCTCCAGGGGAATGTCCTGTCCCAAACAAGTTCAATGTCCCATGCGCTCCGTCCCTCAAAGCTTTTCCTCCTTTTGTTTTCTGCTTTTCCCAGGTACTTCCCCATGCTCCCTACAGCTAAGTGTCCATGTGCCTTTCACATCTGGTCTCCCCTGGGCCCAAAGACTGCTGGTTCTTACTACTGACGCCCTTGATGGTCAGGACTCACTTATTTCTGTCTGTGATCACAAGCAGAGTCCAGACTCAATAAATGTTCACTTGATCCTATCCACTGCCAGGAAAGTCCCTTTCTGCAAGTAGTAGCCAGGACCATTTAAACACAGAAAAGAGGAGATGGATGACCTCACAGAGCAGGTGACAGAGGTTATTAAAGCAAAGCTCGAGCCCAGAGTGTGGAGCAGATGGGGCTGGGGGCAGCTCTCTGTGTGCCTCCTGATGGGACAGAAAGGCATACTGAGACAGCGAGCTGTCCACTATACCTGCAAATTATTCATTATTTCTATGTGGTCCCTCTGAACTCTCCATCTGCTGACAGCTACTCTAAACAACTACAATCAAGTGAGAAAAACTCTGTAGTCTATGACTTGTTCTAGGCATGCCAAGTTGGACACCCAACATCCTCTGACTATACCTGGTGCATTCCTGTTTGGAGCAATCTTGGGCTCCCTGGTGCCCTGTCCAAAGCAAACCCATTCTCCAAAGAGAAGACAACGATTATCTGATTATTTGGCTCTAAAGAGTTTTCTCTTCATACCTCTCCAATGTGTTCTTTGCATATTTCCTGGAATCACTTGATATCTCTTGTTGCTTTAATAATGAGTTGATAAGTTCTTGGAGAAAAGAGCTTGTGCTTAAAAAGGCTAATACACACACACACACACACACACACACACACACACACACACACACACGCACATAAAGTATTATACTGAGCACTGCACTTGGCATATTGTAAGCTACTGACATGTGCATTAGTTAGCAAATATCAGCTATATTACTATGTGCTGATGATGTTCCTCATCCCAGAGAATGATGCCAACTCACCCCGTACAAGCTACCAAATCTGAAGTTGACAACAGATTTGCCATAACCTCCTTTATCTCCTTAATCTCTTCTTGAATTCAGACACTACCTTCCAAGACCCAGGAACTGTCACTGGGCACCCTCTCTCCGAGACCCTTCCCCATCATCCCTTTTACAGTTCTAACTAGTGGAGGCAGGCAGGACTCAGGGAGAGAGGCCCCTTTCTGACAGATAGCACCTCTACATGACATAATTCTTACTTTTCTCAGAACCCAGAGAAATCATAAGACTTGAAGAGCTATTTGCTTCTCTCTGAAATCAGAATGATAACTAAGTAGAGTTGGAAAAAGAAAGCAATTTTTAAATTATACCGGGCAGTGAGCCAAAGCCAGTGGTGATACAATGACAACACTTATTTGTCCAGGACTGGCCAGAACAGTCACAAGGACTCATTCTTTTTCAGTGTGAAACTGCATCTAATGATGCCCAGTTGGAGTTCCATTTTAGATTCTGAAATATCCCACATGCATGCTCTCTAAAACAGCATGGTCTGCTCAGAGGGTGGGGGAGGGTGGCAATTGTAAGAAATGTGACTCAGTAGCTATGTGGCTGAGCTCTGGGTGATTTTTCAGATGATGCCAACTACATATAACCAATGTGTCAGAGATTCCAAGGGAGCCCTCCTTACCTCTCAAGAAGGGTCCACTTCTGCCTAGCACTGGACCAGTGGCCTCTCAGGATAGCCAGAAGCCCGCAAATGAAACCTGAAAAGAAACTTCTCAGGTTACCTCCACCCACAGACCTGGCTTCCTTACTTTTCCAGTTCGTTCATTTATACCATCTTTGTTGGGGTTTTTTTGTTTTTGTTTTTGTTTTTGTCAGTCATGGGGTCTGAACTCTGGGCCTGGACACTGTCCCTCAGCTTTTCAGCTCAGGGCTAGCACCCTACCACTTGAGCCACAGCACCACTTCGGGCTTTTTCTGCTTATGTGGTGCTGAGGAATCAAACCCAGGGCCTCATGCATGCAAGGCAAGCACCCTACCACTGAGCCACCTTCCCAGCCCCCATTTATACCATCTTTGCAGAGTATTAAACCAGTCTAAGATAATTTGGGTTTGGAGAAGAAACAACAAATAACACGGCTTTAGATTAACCATCAAGAAGAAGGTGGTGGTGAGGTTGGTTCCCGCTGGCATTCTACCTGTTTCTGGCATTCTACCTGTTTCTGGTGGTCACTGGTAATCTTTGGCATTCTTTGGTGCATACACCTGGTCCCCTTCTCTCTGCCTTCATGTTCACGTGGCATTCTCCTCGTGGGCGTGTCTGTGCCTAGATTTCTCCTTTTTACGAGGACACCAGTCATGTTGGATTAGGGGCCCACCCTACTTTAGTGTGACCTCATCTTCACTTAATTGCATCTGCACCAACCATGCTTCCAAATAAGGTCACAATTTCAAGTCCAAGGAGTCAGACCTTCAGCATGTGAACTGGGGGAGGGGGGCACGAGCCCTCAAAGCCTCAAAGAAAAAGCACTCCTCCTGGCACACCATCTGCCTTCCATTATTCTATTAATATGAAAAGATCTGTAAGAAATTACTGGCTACTCAGCTTTGTGGGAGCAGGTGGTGACCCCAGGCAGAAGCTTATGCCACAGAAGGCTATTTTCATTAAACATCAAGCCAACTCACGCCTATTACACTGGATTTAGCAAGGTTCAAAACCAAAACCTGGACTTGGGCAGGAAACTGTCACCCCCGTCACACCCACAAGGACAGTGCTGGTAAGTCTCTCATATTCACCGAATGGAGTGGTCATGGAAGAGGGATGTTCTCCAGGTTGGGGGTGGGAGTGGGGGGAGGGGCAGGCAAGGTAGCAAAGCCTCTCCTGACCCACTTGGTGCTGGATCACTGTCATCATGCAAATCACTGCCTGAGAGCATCCAAGGGGATCATACAAAGTCACCGCTGACACAGAGGCCCAAAGGTGCTCTGGCTCACAGCCCACATGTCTGGTATAATGGACAAGAGATCTGGCTAGAACTTGGGTGGAAAGGAGCAAAGAAGGCTTTGGGTGCTAGAAAACCTAGTTTGGATCTTAGCTTAGAAAATGACTAGATGAGAGAGTGGAACAGCGAATCCCCCTCCTCTAACCTTGGTATATTCACCTATAATATGGGCGGTATGAGCTCTACTGCCCACCGAGTTCAGAAAACTCTCTGATGTCTATCACTACAAAAACAAGCAGTGCAGAGCATGGAAGGTATGTTCATGACAGCTCCAATGAGTCTGAGTTAAGGCACTAGCATTAGTGCCATTCGACTGGAGGAGGGAAACACTGGTTCAGCGGCCAAAGCCAGCCAGGTCTCTCTGTGTAGCCAAACTTCTAGCCACTTCCTGACGCCAACCTCAAAGGAGGTGAACAAGTGCTCAGACATTGGTGGCAGGACATAGTAGGAACTCTGTAAATGCTCCTTCCCTATCCTTCCCTTCTTTGAACTGTCTGTGTTGTGCAATGGCCCATACTGTGCTGGTACTGACCACTCCTTAAATCTCCACCAGGACAGAAGATCACCAAAATCACTTCGAATAAGGAAGGACTCTGTCAGGACACAAGCACAGTTTCATCTGACATTTCCTGAAAGCCTCTTTCCACATAATATTCCTGGAAGCTAGAGGATCCTCAGTGCCCATTCCCCTCTCCCTGACCAACCTGCCTCTGCCTGTGTGCTAAATGGTCTGGCTTGTGAAATACTTGGCCTGTATAAGATGACACTGGCATCTTGGTTAGGGCCCCACAGTTTTATCAGGTAAGCTCTGTCCCTAGGAGTGGTTATAGATAGATATTAGCACAGTTTCCCACCCAATTATCCTATTTACAAAAATAGACTCTCCTCTGTGAGAGGAGAGGCCTTAATTTCTACAGATGTCAACTGTACCAGGTCGATTCCTACAGCCTCAACCAGTGAGCTAGCATATAGTATGGTAGGCTTCACACCATCTCCTTGTATACTCTCACACCTTCAGCGTATTAGATATACACTCCCATTCATACACACATGTGCCACACAGACGTATAGTATGTGGCATACACTCCTGTCCATACACACATAGCACAAGTAGATATATGCTCCCATTTATACACACATATGCTCCAGTTAAAGGAGTAGCTGTCACAAAAACTATATAACAGACATGAAGGTCAACAAACTCACAGGACAGAATCTCCTTCAGTAGAAGGCTAAGAACTTAGACCTGTTATTTTGGCCTTCTATTATGTTTGCTGAGTTGTGTTTTGATCTTGTGCTTTGAACTTCCAATAAGAATACTAGGAGAAAGGTGTAAGCTTCCAGTTTTTTTCCTGCTGTGAGGACGCTGAACACTCTGCTTGTTGTACCTCTCAGGGCTTTCTAGGTTAAAGACCATGTACAAAATTCAGTTGAAAAGAACTAAAAGAATCCCTGCTTTTCCTGAGCACCTGGGCTGCCTTTCCTCTCCAGCAGTAAGAATTGCTGTGGTGACCAAACTTCCTTTCTGTATTTGATGCTGTGAAGCTCAGAAACAATTCAAGGCTCAGCTAAGTAGAGATGTAAGTAAGGGTTTTATTATTTGCATATCTACAATTCTTTTCCCTCCTGGCATGGAACTTCTAGATTTTATTTATTCTGATCCTGTTCCTAAATTGTTTGTGTCATATTTTTATTACAGCATATAAACTGTAAAGTCAATACAAATTTGTACAACAAAAGTATAATTAATTGAATAGAATTAAATTAAAACAATTACTTGCGTAAACAGCCAAATTTAGGGAATGCCACATTTAAACAATATACAACCTGAGTAAAGTATTTTAAAAGGTAATATGTTGAGGAAGACCCTCTACCTTCTACTAGTCATTCTCTCTTTCTACTCTAGCAGAGCCCAGATGTGGTATTGCAGTTCCTCTCCCCACCCCTGCCATCTTTCCCCTGGTGACTCAACAGTCAATCCCAGTTCCAAGGATGGGGAATTTTTTCTTCTACAAATAAACCATTTGAGTATTTGTAACATCTCTGGCCATACAAAATTATCACTACAGGCAGATGGTTTCAAGCTATCAGTATGTCTATCCTGTCCTGTACCAAATTATTTCAAGAGCCATGAAAACGCTGAACATTCCTAGCCCCTGGAAGCAAACCACTTTCTGTTCCTGGGAGCAAATAATCTAGGCTGGGCACGTTACATAGGTCTAGCCTGTAAGAAGGGAAAAGAAGTCGGGTGCCGGTGGCTCACACTTGTAATCCTAGCTACTGAGGAGGCTGAGATCTGAGGATCGTGGTTCAAAACCAGCCTGGCCAGGAAACTCCTTGGGACTCTTATCTCCAATAAACAACCAGAAAACCAGAAGTGGCGCTGTAGCTCAAGTGGTAGGGCGCTCTCCTTGAGCTGATGAGTGGAGGGACACAGCGCTCAGGCCCAGAGTCCAAGCCCCATGATCGACCAAAAAACAAACAAACAAACAAACCAAAAAAAAATGGGAAAGAGAGTAGCTGGGCCTTCGGGCAAAGTTTATTTGTTTGATGAACACTTTCTGTGGAGAAATGGATGGGTGGGTAGATAGATAAATGGATAGATGATGAACATGAGTATTGCTAGGCCAGCCATGCATACTTATTTGCAGCATCACCAGGCCCCATACACTTTGAGAGATTGCAATGAGAGTGGCAAGGGCCATGAGAAGGTAGATTCTCGCAAGCTGCCAAAGATGCAGCGCAGCTCTCCAGACTCCTCAGAATCATGACGTGGGATAAACACCCCATCAGCACTAAACGGCTCTTGTTCTTCCACAGAAGAACAGCAGGGGAAAAGAGAGAACAAGAGGATGGGAAGGAGAGAAGAAAGGTAGAAGGAAAGCAGGCAGGCTGTCTAGAAAAGCTTACTGCTCCATTCCAAAGTAACTTCATATAGGCTCTGAATTAGGAAAAACTCTTCCCATATTTAATTCCAACTGTTTACTAACAACCTTCCTTTTTCTACCTATCTTTTCTCTTAAAGAAAGACACCAGAAACACATGCATAGTCAAATGCACCTTCTTCTGGCAAAACAGAAACCCTGAACATGGACACAAAAAGTCCAAGATTCCTGTTTCATCTCCCTGCTGCCCCAGACATGTGCCTCCTTGATGTCCTGAGAACACTTACCCAGATGACTGGGACTAGCTGGGACACAGTGCAGCAGAGCCCTTCTTCATGCCCCACACCACTCTGCTCATGGTGAAATAAAATTCTAGTCACCTCCAAGGCAGACTCCACACTCCCACCTCAAACTGCGCCAGGTCCACTTTGTGCCTGCTTGCTACTCAAGGTGTCTGCATGCAACTTTCTCACCTACTTCTCTGTACCAAGTCATGCCGGTCTCCCTTGTGAACTTCTGAAAACCTCCAATCTTCCTGAGGGCACCAAAACACATCTGGGGGGCAGAATATTCCACCTGTGCTCCCCTCTGTAGGCTTCTCCTGAGGACAGGCCTCTCTGAAGTCAATCTCTGTAAAGCTTTGTCCCATATTTCCTCAGAATTGGCAATGCTTTCTCAAAGCAGAGGACCAGCTGCCCCGATGCAAGGGGCTTTCTCTCCCTTGCTGGCCATCCCAGGCTCAGAATTCCACAACTCCCCAGGGGAGTCCAAAGCCACTTCTGTGGGCTAGGATTTTGCACTAGGCTTGTCACACAGAGGAGCAAGGTAGAAACAAGCCCAAGTCTTACCCACTACCAAGAATCAGCTCCAAGGGCTGTGCCTCCATTGGGCTGTCTCTGTAGGTTAGGAACAGCGTGGGTATGCCTCAGCCCATGGCTCTTCTGCGCCTCTTTAAAAGGGATTCGGGAGGGCACTTGGTGCCTGCCATTCTGTTCTAGCACAGGGCTTTGCACACAGTGGGCCTCAATGCTGCTCTGAGACTGACTTCTAAAGGAGGTGATGGGAAGCCAGCTGCCTCTGTGGAGCAGAGGGCAGCACAAGTGGCAGAACACCCTGGGGGAAGCCTCTGCTTTAAGCCCAGTTGCAGGTAATAAAAACCGGGTTCTAAAGGAGCTCAATAGAAGGGGCCGGCCCAGCAGCTGAACTGGAAATCAGGGAGGACAGGCAGCCACAGGAGATGTTCTGTGTGTCACACTGTTCACTGGGACCAGCACCAACTCTAAAGATGAACAGCATCATGGGACACACCTGCCACCAGGAGTGGAAGAAACAGGGGAAATGCTGATGCAGAGAGATACTGAATGTCAGCAATGATAGGGAAAATTTTGACTTGGGACCATGCAGAGAGAGTATCTTTCAGCTCAGTGTGAATTTTTCCAGCAAGACACAAAAAGCTTTGCACATCAGAGTAGCTCACATGCTTAGAAAAACAACCTAGGTCGAGTGCAATAGTGAGAACATGCAAGTAAAGCTTCTGCAAACCTAAGGACTCTAACACTTGTGAAAACAACCACTTTGAGGGGGTGGAGCATTCGACACTTGTGTGAGCATGCGCCCCACTCCCCCAGCGGGCACTCAGCCACCCACCCAAGTCCAGTGCAGGGTAAGCAGTTAAAAGGTGAACCTGTCCCTTTAATTATGCCAATTGTAGGATAGGGAAGGCGCCAATGGAGAAGGCATTTAAAGCAGATTGCCCCATTTAGGAAGATAGGATTCTTGGAAATGAAGACTGGCACTTTTCCTAGACTAAAGGTTGCACTGAATAACCAGAAAACAGGAAGGTATCAGCTCTGTCTGTTGGGCTTCTACCTGACTTCAAAGGCAGGTGCCTGCAGGAGGCAGCCATGAACACCAGAGGCAAGCACAAGCCCCAGGCTGCTCTCTGCTCCGATTCAGGAGAAGCCTGCTTAACTCAATCTACTTTGGCCAAAGAGAACCCTTACAAAGGGGTGAAAGCAGCCAGGTCTGAATGCAAGGAAAGAAGAGATTCTGTCCATCCAGCCCTTGTCTCTTAATTTCAGAACCATTTTAAGAATCCTACTCCTGTTATCTAAGTCACCTGTGGTGTGGTAGATGTTCTACAAACGTCCTCTAGCTGTGGGTCACGCTGAACTGTGTTAGTGGAGAACCTACTGCCGGGACCATTTTGTGGAGAGTGAGGAAAAGAGCTAGAACCACACACTGCACACATTGGCACATCAGGACTGAAACTAAGTGTTAGAGAGTGTGTATAGAGCAAGAAAGCTGGTTCCACCAAAAGCCAGGTGAGACTATAAATGTTCAGACATGTACAGGTACACATATATATGGATACATGGGAGGGAAATAGAGGAGAAAAGAAGAGGAGGGAAGGAGAGAGACACAGACAGAGACAGATGGGAGAGAAAGTATGTTAACAAAAATCTCCAACTATTACTCTTTTACAAAAGTTATTTTTAAAAGCCGGGCACCGGTGGCTCACTCCTGTAATCCTAGCTACTCAGGAGGCTGGGATCTGAGGATCACAGTTTAAAGCCAGCCTAGGCAAGGAAAGCCCCTGAGACCCATCTCCAGTTAACCACCAGAAAACCAGAAGTGGTGCTGTGGCTCAAGTGGTAGAGCCACTTGCCTTGAGCTGAAGAGCTCAGGGACAGTGCCCAGGCCAAGTTCAAGCCCCATGACTGACCAAAAGAAAAAAAGTCACTTAAAAGGTGTGGGGTATAACTAAAAGAGCAACAATGACCTGCATATTCAAGAATCAAGGTTTCATCCCCAGCATCACAATCAACCAGTCGGTCAATCAGACAGTCATTAAAAACATTCTACCCGGGCACCAGTGGCTTACATCTGTAATCCTGGTAACTTGGAAAGTTGGGATCAAGAAGGTCATAGTTTTAGGCCAATCTGAGCAGAAAAGTTCACAAGTCTTCTCAACCCCTAGAGCTGGGTGTGGTGGTACACACCTGACAGGCCAAACTCTATGGATCTCGGTATCAAGCCAGCTTGGGGAAAAAAGTCCGTGAGACTCTATCTCAACAGAGGAAGCTGGACACAGTGGCAGTGCCTGTCACCTCACCAATGATAAGCCTAAAACAGGCAGATCACAGTCCACGTACACACTGGGACAGAAAATGAAACCCTATCTAAAAAAACTAACTGGCTGTAGGAGTGGCTCAGCAATGGAGTACCCACCCAGCACGGTTGAGAACTGAGTTCAAATAGAAAAAAAAAAATTCTAAAATTAGTTGAGTGTAGCGTCACATGCCTGTAATTCCAGCAGTCAAGCAGCTGAGATGGGGGAGGACCTCAAGCTTGAAGCCAGTCAAGTACTAAGCAAGAGCCTGTCCCCCACCCCCCAAATATCTTTTTTTCCTAAAACTAAAGTTCTAAATAAGAATTAGCTTGTGAAACTATTGAAACAAAAATGCCAAGGACCTCTTGGGGAGGACCTTGGGGAACCTCTTCTGTGCCACCCACGGGCTCTAAAAGAAGCCAAAAGAGAAGCAACAGCAAGGGGGAGCAGCACTGGCCGAAGAGGAAACACAGAGAGGACCGGATTCGAGATGACTACGCAACATCTCCACAATTCCTGGTCTGGGGAATGATGACACGACCAAAGCAGAGATCTCTGCGCCCATCTGCAAGGACAACCTACTCTGATCAAAGACACCTGTCCCTGAGGGACAGTGACTATCTTCCCAGCACAGCGGGCATAAAGAAAGTCCTGATGGGCTTTACTCAGCAAGGTTGAATCCTTCCCCTCGATGATGACAGAATACATGTGATACCATCCTGGCCAGGAGATGGAAGATATGCAGGAAGCATGTAACAAAGAGCTGATCTCTTCCCTGAGTTTGGATGTGGCACCTGAAATGGTGTCAGCCAACCCCCAAACCCAGCTCAGCTGAGAGAGCAGAAATATGGAAAGAAATCTGGTTTTTGCTTTTGTTTTTGTTTTGTGCTGATACCAGGGATTCAATTCAAGGCCTTGCATTCATTACTCGGCTTTTTTGCTCTCCACTGGTGCTCTATTACTTGAGCCATTCTTCCAGTCCAGCATTTTGCTGATTAACTGGAGCTAAAAAGTCTTGTGAACTTTTCTGCCCAACTTACTTCAAAATTTGATCCTCATACCTCAGCTTTCTAAGTAGCTAGGACTACAGACGTGAGCCATCAGTGCCTGACTGTGCCTTTTTTCTTTGCTCTTTTTAAGCTCACTTTGAATTTAGTTTCTGTCCTTTAAAGCTGAAAGCACCCCAACCAATAATATAACAAACAGTTCATAAAACAAAAACAGTTTGGTTTTTTTTTTTTTGCCATTCTATGGTCTCTAAAGACAGATAAATGCTCCTGAGCCAACAAGGAGAAACACAAGTCTAGATTTTCCCACCTCTTCCTTTTTTCATCTGTGAAAATAGGATTACGAGGCTATCCTTCAGAGACACAGAGTGCTCTCGATCATGCTGGATATCTCCAGGACCAAAGAAATTTTGTTCCCAGGTCTGTCCGCTGGGGGGAGGGACTCAACCTGAAGGGCTCATTTCTAGTCTAATGAGATCTTTTTGTGGCTTTCAAATCCTTGGCTCAGATTGGACCAACAGCTAACCTTTTCATCCATCTGCCCTTTAGATATAGCATCTGTCCATATAGTTAAATTTGCATTTCCTTTCAGAAAAAATGTTTTCTTACTGTAAGTGCAGAAATTCTATCTCAGGCTTAGAGAGTACAGAAAACTGTTTTATTTAACCCATAGGATGAGTGATCAATTAATCAATCTCCCTCTCTCTTTTTTCCTCCTGTCTCTTTACTATCTTCAATGCAAACATGGCTAATAATAGTGATAATCATACTTACAATTACATATTTTGGAACAAAATAGGGGGTGATATAAAAATCTAATACTGTGTAACTTTCAGTCTCTAGATAATGTCCAAAAGTCTTTGTGGCAAACACACACACACACACACACACACACACACACACACACACACACACACACGCACGCACGCACGCACGCACGCACGCACGCACGCGCGCGCCATGGCCTAAACTAATATCTTTCCTTAAACACTGACATAAAAAGGGAAAACTTCTTCATTATTACTTTTCTGGCACTTAATTATGCTCCTTTTCTACAAAATGTATCAGCTACGCTCTCCCTTTAAAACATTTTCCTAACCTTTATTTTTGTGGGCAGTTTCAGGCTCACAGAAGAACAGAGTGGAAGGTACAGGGATTTCCCACCCCTCCACTCCCATACATGCATCAGTTATCTACTTTAACACTAGCTTGAGACCCATCTTCATTGACCTCATTTCTTTCTATTGCCAATTGTGATCTGTGCATACATGACCAACTTACAAAACAAGTTTAGAAAACAGCCATTGGTAAATTTAAGACTTCTTAAATACATATAAACTTATTTCAACTGGATTGCCCCATTTAGACAATCTCATTCAAAATTCCATATTCCCAGCATCCAAACAATATCCTCACCTAATTTCTCACCTCTATCTTATTTTTGTTACTATGAGATCCAAAATCAACAGAATCCAGAGCTAATATCATGTTCCTGAAAAGATAATGAGAATCTTAGACATATGACTAGTAACTCCCAGTCACTCATTTTACTGTAAGAGTAAGTAATGTTAGTCACCATGAACCATACATTATACAAAATTACTTTACCAGGCTTTTGGATGTAACACATGACTTTCCCAAAGCGGGGAAAGCCCACCTTCTAATTGTATTTTGCCTAGGGAGAAAAATTTGTGTTAAAACACTTCTGAACTTCAAAAAGTAGAGGTGGTCTAGAAACATAATAGAGCCGGTCTTGAATCAATAAGTATTGATTGAATACCAAACACTTGCCAGGCACAATGTAGGCACTGGGGCTTTAGAATTGAAAGCTTACCCCCTGCCCTTGTGGAATCTCATAACTGTAGGTGGCAGAAGAGAACTGATGCAGAAATGAGCAAATCAAGGTCACATATAATGAGACACCATTTTGCATCCACAAGGATGGCTATTATATGGGTGAACCCTGAAAACATTTTGCTAAGAGAAAGAAGCCAGTTGTAAACAACTGAATATTGTATGATTCCACTGATTTCCATGCAATGGAGTAGGATGACTGTTAATCAGTATAAGATTTGCTTTCTAGGGTGATAACATAGTTGTGAGAATGCACTGTAGGGATGGTTGCATAATTCTGTGCATATTCTATTGACTACCTGAACTACATATATAAAGTAAACTGTGTGAATAGCTCAACAAAACTATGAAAACCACATGTGGGAATCAATGGTCTTCATACAGACAAGCAACCAGTTAGAAGGCTATAAAAAAGACATTATTGAAAAAATTAATTTATGATAAGCACATAACCTATTGCAGAAACCTTTCAACACTGCTGAAGTATACAAAAAATACATGGGAAAAAAAGATGATCTTAGTTAGGAATACTCAACCTCAGAAAGATATTAATTCCTCCTAAGTAATTCATAAATTTAATTTGATCCCAGTAGGATCCTAGTTCTTTTTCTGAAATGAAGACATATTGATTCTAAAGTTCATATGGAAAAAGAAACATGGAGAATAAGCCAGGAAAACTCTAAAGAGGAAGAGCAATGAGGGACAATTAGTTCTTTTAGACAGTAAAAGATAATGGGCTTGTTAACAATCAACAACAAATCAACCAATAGAAAAACATACAAAATCCAAAAACAGGCCCTCCAAAACATTATGAATTTAGTTTATGCTAAAGTAGACTTTATGATACTGTAGGCAAAATATAAACTTTTAAACAAAAGGTATTGAGAAAAGTGAGTTATTGAAATAAACACAGTTTCATCCAAATCTCACAACATGCCTGGTATAAAAAAAAAACAAATGAACCAACATGTAAATGGAAAAAAGATCAGATTATAAAACTCAAAGGCATTTAAAACATGCAGTAGAAAAAGTCTTTCTGTGACTCAAAAAACAGGAGCCATTTTTTAAAAGATAAATTCAACCACACAAAATTATTTCAAAAGACCAAATACCATCATACTTGAACCAAAACATACATAACCAACTGGGGAAAGTTTATTTCCAATAGACAGACACATGTCCAACTTCTCTGGCCATAAAAGAAATGCAAATCAAAACAACATTGAGGTTTTACCTCACCCCTGTTAAAACAGCCATTATCAAGAAAACTAACAATAACAGATGCTGGTGGTGATGCAGCCAACCAAAAGGGAATGCTACTAATGTTGGTGGGAATGCAAACTTATTCAACCATTATGGAAAGCAGTATGGCAGTTCCTCGAAAGACTAAACATAGAGTTTCCACATCTGGGCATTTATTTATCCAACAGACCACAAACAAGGCCACACTAAAGTTACCAGCACAACCATGTTCACTGTAGCATTGTTTACCACACTAAGATATGGAATAAACCCAGATGCCCCTCAGTGGATGAATGGATCAAGAAAATGTGGTATATATACACAATGAAATTGTATTCATCCATCAGAATGATATTGTACCATTTATAAGGAAAAGACTTGGAAAAATTGTATTAAGCAAAGTAAGCCAGACACAAAGAAACATAGGTTGTGTGGTTTACCTCATTTGTGGTAACTAGAATGTATCTATAAATTTACAAGTAAAGACACTGGATGGTAGAAGAAAAAATATATACCAGGACATGATAAATTATACAGATCTCTAGTAATTCACACTGAGTGAGACTGAAGGAGGATATTCTTAGTAGAGGATCACATAGCTATGTGCTTCTGACCATATAAAATAGTATTTATCCAAATGAACTCCAGGAATAGATTATTTTTCTTCTTTGTTGTTATTTTCGTTTTCATTTTCTTTGTCTTGTTTATTTATCTGTCTTTGGAAGGGTAAGGGGACACAGAAATGGTGGGAAAAGGAGTGAGCAAATGCAGCAGTGATAGGCACTAGACAGTATGTTGAACATGAATTATACAACTTATGGGTAGCGATAGGAGGAAAAAACTGGAAGGGAGCAAGGGAAGGGGAAACACTGTCCAAAAAGAAAGATACTCATTACCTGCCTTGTGTAACTAACTGCTCTGTACATCAACTTTACAATAGAAAATTTAAAGAGATTAAGGAAAAAAAGTGCATTTAGAAATAAAAAAGAAAAAGACCAACAACATGGTAAGAAAATATGTAAAGTTCAAAAAACACAATTCTCATAGAAATAAATGCAACATGACATTTAAACAAATGAAAAAATTCTTACTTATAATAAAAGAAATGTAAACTGAAACTACACAAAATACCATGTCTCATCTACCAACAAAAATCCAAAAGTTGAACCACAGATTGCTTGTGCAATGTCTTAGGGAAGTAGGTACTTTCGTATGCTGTTTGTGTGTGTGAATATGGCACAAACCTCACAGAAGGAAGTGTTAACATATTGCTTAAATTATACATTTTCTTAGCCTTTGACCATGAAATCCCACTTCCAGGGCAGTGTCCCCACAGAAGCTCTGCATGAGTATGAAGTGATGTGTATGCAAGTTTTTCTATTACAGATGACTTGTAAACAGCAGGAGATTGGGTACAATCTAAGTTTACACTGTTGTTCTGCAAACCCTTGGAGTATTCTCTAGCCATTAAAAAAACAAAAAAAAAAAAGACTGAAGATAATCTCCTAGTGCTAACATGGAGAGAACTCCAGGATGTTATTAAGAGAAAAAGAACACTACATCTGGCACATTACCTTCTGGAGACACAGTAAAAAACCCACAAAACCTCACATCCACATCCATGAAGAACACACCTGAATGTGTAAACAAAAGCTTCAAAGGATTAAGCAAGACACTAACAAAAATGGTTATCTGTGAGAGAGAAAGTAAAGACAGCAAGACTTGGTTAAGCATACCCCCTCTATGTCCTTTAAATATGACAAAGTACTTCAACTTTCAAACATACAGAAATGTGGAAAGGAAATTTTAACAAGTGCTCATATGCCCATCATGTAGATTCAGTATCTAAATAGCTTTGACAGTTTTGGTCATGTAAATGCATTACTTATCTTTAATAAGTCCCATCGAAAAATTTCTTAAACTAAAATGTAACTGTCAAACTGGTAACACAATCAGTCTGAGAAGAATTTATTTCTAGAGACTTTAGAATATGGTGTTTTGTACTCTTTTTGTGGTGCATCTGAAGGACAAAACAAAACTTATAAAGAAGTGCTGAACCTTTCTTTGTGGCTTCATATTTGTAATAGTTCAATTATTGGTATTTGTGTAGGTGGGTGGGTATGGCTTGAACTCAGGGCCTCAAGCTCTTGTTTAGCATTTCTGCTCAAAGCTAACCCATTTGAGCCACACCTCCACTTTCATCTTTTTGGAGTAAAGAGTCTGGAAAATTTGTCTGCAGGAACTAACCATGAACCATGATCCTCAGATTTCAGCCTCCTATGTAGCTAGGATTTCAGGTGTGAGGCACCAGTACTGGCCATATTGCATTTTTAAACTGTTATTCTTTACATGTATAAGTTAAAGAAGAAATGAAGATTTTGTTCATAAGGGGACTACGATAATAAAATTGAGGAAAGTAAATGAATGAATGCACTGTTTTTAAAGTATACTGAACATGTCAACCTGCACTTGTAGTTTTCAAATAGTGTGTATTTTCTGGCTTTTTCCATTGAAACCCCTGGAAATAAGTCATGTATGCAGCAGTGACCAGCCCCTCATGAAGACTGTGAGGTCAATACTATCACCCAATGTCATTGAGCTCGTCAGCCAAGGTCACTTTGGAGCCTTGTGTTCCACCACATGTGCTGTGGAGTTTGGAGCTATGAAGCAAGAAGAATGCTTTGCAAAATTATGATTCTTGTCAAAAGGTCACAGGATCCAGCTAAAGGGGTCCTACAGCCTAAAGTTACAGCAGAAGGTTAATGATTAAAATGGAGCAAATCAATAAAAATCTAAAAATGTTAGAATGATAAAAAGAAACAAAAAAGATTCCTTTGCCATTTTTTAAAGGTTGTTGAACCTTTAGAAATCACTAACTAAAGGGCAAGTTTGACCAATGATCCTACTTTGCTAGTTTGAACTCTAGGTCAGCCAGCCCTACTCTACCTGACAGAACAAGGAGAAAACTAGCACACAAAACCTAGTGAACATTTGATTTCACACAAGAATGACCACTGAGCGCTACAATCGTTAAGTAAACAGTCTGTATGTCAAAGTTATATCACAACCAAGTTCCAAAGAGATCACTTTGGTCCTACGGAGGTACACAATGAAGCAGCTCTAAGCGAGGGGCAAGGTTACATCACCAATGGTAGGTCTTTCCAGTAGCAAACTGCACAAAATTAGCTTTAGTGTATTTTGGCCAAAAACAATGGACTTGAATCCAGCAAGACTTTAGACAAAGGAAATAGGGGATGGGGAAATCAACTTAATCACCCACACACTAGGCAGGTGAGCCTTTCTATTGGCACCTGGACTGGCTCTTCACTAAGAGACTGGGCAGGATTAAGGGACTACAAGGAAATCAAACAGGACACAGAACATTCATTGATAGGTATCCTTTAGACACTCATTTTAATATACCACTTTCAAAGGACTTCAGATGGCCCTACTGGAAATCTGAATATGAACAAAATATTAAATGCATGAACTTCAGTGAAATACACAGTTAAAAATTATTAAATGAAAAAAGCAGTAACATTTTCCTTAAAAAGTTGCAGGTATCGACGTATAGGAAAAGACCTGAAAGGTCTAACAGTAGTAATATCTAGAGAGAAAAAGGGTGAGAAATGTGTGTTCTCTAGGGGGTGTGGGATACATACTTGTATTCAACTTGCCTTTATTTTCTATAATTCACACAGTGTTTCTGTGATAAGAGAAGCTAAAGAAGGCTTTAAAATGCCCAAGAAGCCACATAAGCCCATCATAAAATGATGTGTCATCTTCCTAAATACCCTAATGACATGTCCATCAGTGGCACCCAAGGTTCTTGGAATGACTTAAAACCGGCTCTAAGTTGGAACATCGTTGCCTACAGGATTCTTTGACAAATCAAAGATTTCTTCCCCAGATGGCAGCCAAGCTACAGAAACAAACTACCAGCTGAGGCCTGAGAGGGATGGGCGATGGTCTGAGAAAGAGAACAGGAGCAAAGCCAATTCTTAAAAGGGCACTGAATGCCTCTTCCAGCATGCTTCACTGCCCACCTGCCACATGAAGACATATTAACAAAGTTCCAAAAAGCTCTAGAAAAAAAAAATCTAGCAGGACTTTACCCAGCACTCCAGTCTCATGGAGAAAACTGACTAAATAGCTACCTGTTAGCAGAGTGTCTGCCTCAGAATCACAATGAAGACACACCTTCCCACCCATTTGCAAACTCACTTCTCAAGGTGACTTTTGTTTTGAGTCATCACTGTCATTTTTAGAAGACATACTATACATTCTAACTGGGTGACAAATGTCTACCACAGTGTCTATTAAAGTCTGTTATGAGCAGAACTATGTGGAAAGATCATTCTCAGCACATCTTAGGCAGCGTCTTCAATGTATGTGAAATGGTAGGGAACACAGAAAGCACAGACACCTCCTCTTCACAGAGCTTGCAAACTAACTCTGGGAGAAACCAATGGACACAAGTTAGTTTACGCACCTGAAAATGAAGGAAAAAAAGAGGGTGCTCTGAGATCAGAAAGGGCCACCTGACTGACAGGGCATGTAGGAAGGCCTCCTGGAAGAAGGGACATGAGTAGGAGTATGTGACTTCTTTGAGGGAGGAAGACAATTACGTAGAGCCCCGGAGCAGCGAACACTGGGAAGCCAGGCAGTGACTGGTGTGAGGGGCACACTGGCAACTGATGAAGACTGTAGAATAAACTGGGCCTGCACATTATTCAGAATGTGGGGTTTTATTGGAAGTGGTTTTATAGGAAGCAGTTGGACATCTGAAGTGAGAGGATGGTAAGACCTAATTGCACTTAATATCACTCTGGGAAATGGACTAGAGGCACTCAAGTATGGGCACGGGAAGCCAAGTCAGGGAGCCAGTTCAGATGGGACTGCATACTATATGTGGGTTAATAAGGGCCTGATTCTATCCAAAGTCTGTTTTGTTTTGTAAATAAAGCTTTTGTAGGGCATGGCTCCACCTATTCATTTATACATCATCCAGGCCATTTTCACATGACAGCTATGGAGTTGAGCAGCTGTGGTGGAGATGTCATGGTCCACAGAACCAAGGAGATACCCTATCTAAACTTTTAAGGAGAAAGTTTGTCAACCCCAGACTAGGGACAATAGTGGAGAGAAAGGGACTGGCCCGTAACATAGTCCACCACCCCTCATCACGATTCTGTGTTTGTAAATTCACCTACTCACTGAAGTTTGTTTTGCAACTCCAAAATCAATACTGGGGCACAGTCAGTCATTCCCAGTCCTTCACAAGCATGTGCAGAACAGGAGTGGCGCTGCCCACATGTACATGCCCAGCTGAGGCCCAGCAAGCCACCCTCTGTCGTCTTGTTCCAGCTTTTCCACAGTGAATAGGAGTTCTTAAGCAGCACCTCATTTGGTACCTCCTTTGTACTTTTGTGCTTTTTGTTTTGTGATTTTACTGTTCAAGATGGCTCAGTGTGATGTGTTTTAGAGTTCCTGTGTATACTCATGAGAAAACGTTGTGAGATAAGCTGGTTTGGGCCTGAGTTACAGCACTATTGGCTCTGAGTTCAATGTTAATGAGTCAACAGCATGGAAATAAGGTTATCTTTAAGCAGAAACACCCATAAAACAATATTACATCAGCATATGTAATGTTAGACTAATACATAACACCCACCTACATGTAGCACCATTACCCAATGTTATATATTGATCAGCTGATAAAAACATGATCGAAAGCTCACAGGAAACTAACCAACCCTGTGTCTGCAGTAGAAGACACAGAGGAGACACAGGTTCCGTATTTATGAAATCAGTACTGCCAGAGACTTTAAAGACTACGAGGGCTGGGAAGGTGGCTCAGTGGTAGAGCGCTTGCCTTGCATGCATGAGGCCCTGGGTTCCATTCCTCAGCACCACATAAACAAAAAGAAAAAAGCCGGAAGTGGCGCTGTGGCTGAAGTGGTAGAGCGCTAGCCTTGAGCTGAAGAGCTGAGGGACAGTGCCCAGGCCCAGAGTTCAGGCCCCATGACCGACCAAAAAAAAAAAAAAAGACGACACCTAATTAGAAATGTCAAGTACACTGCTGGCTTTATTTCTCTGGGCCTTAAAGAAATCTGGATAAAGATGAAAGATAAAGGTGGTGTTGGAAGCCTGGGACTGACATGTTACTTAAGGAGAGAGAGAATGAGAGCAGAGTGCAGCCCAAGAGCGGCAAGAAACACTGTTACTTTCAGAATGAAAAGGTGTGTTCACTCAAATTTGTAGTTGGCTTGATCTAATAGGAGAGTACTTTGGAGAAGAAACAAACCTGGTAGTATGTATCTAAAACCTGACAAATGTTCAATTCCTTTGGTAGTTAATGGTGAACTAGTCCTAAAATTCAGATAAACCTTTTAAGATTGCACAGAATCACCCTGAGGGATAATTCATGATGACAAGACCAGAAATCACCTTTACATTTGGGGAACAATTACACTGACAATACTAACGATATTTTCCTCTGTGATTTCATCTATGCACTCTATTACTAAAACTTCAATTGTTCAAGAGGTTTAATAAATATTTGCTTCTACTTCCCTTATGCTTTTTAAAAAGTAGATTCTCTGTCTTTATCTACTAACACGCAAGCTGGTTCCAGGCGGGGTTTTCTGGTTTCCTTCACTGCTGTATACTCAGCATCTAGAGCAGTCTGTGGCACACGGTGGTCAGTGCTTGGCAGATTTCTGTTGAATCTCACACATGCTCAGTAGGATTTCTGGTAGGGACATGAGAAGATGATGCCTGTGGAAATTTTTCAAACTGCTAACACCTTGTCCCATTCCATTTGTCTAATCAGCTTTCTTTTTCCTGTGGCTTCATGGCTCCTCCCCCATCATTTATTTGTTCAATGCTTTCAGACAGCAGGGCCTTAACTCTTGACTCATCTAATTTGCCCTAAACGTGCTGCTAAATTTGAAGTGGCCAGGTTGCCTTTACCCTTACAAGTCTTACCTTTCAGCCAGACTGTTCTATACCCACACCTTATCTTTTATGAAAAACATCAGAAATCAGTATCCTGTGTTTTAAAATACTAAGATTTTTGACTGAAATGAAAACCATAAATTTGGAGAAGGATCATCATATTACAAATTTCACTTCCTTATCTAGGAGGGTTTGAGAACTCTCAACTATCCAGGGTACCAAGTGGACCCCAAATGTCCCAGGTCAGTCCTTGCTCTGCTCCCAGAGGTGGTGCGTGCTTTCTTCCCTTTCTTTGTGTGTCTATAAAACATAGTGGCAGTATAGCCTACCTTGCAACTTACCACAGGAGTGTCAAGAATCTGTACAGATGAGCCTCAGAACAGATCTGGAAATAGCAGGTGCTTAGTCAGTCTACACTGACAGGATCATCTTTTCATAATACTTTTCCCCTGGAAGTCTTATGAAAAAGATCATTCTTAAGACATGTCATCTGTTTCGCAGAACACAGGGGGACTTATACAGCATGTCTCCCCTCAGACCACACCCCTCCCACATGCCAGCCACATGCTTTGTCTTCATAGCCTCATCTGGCCTGAGTAGAGCATCAGGACATTTGTGTTTGGGATAGTAACAGTCTAGCACTGGTAGTCTCCAGTTTAGTTATCTTAAGGAGGACCAGATCCATTTTGTTGAACGACTGCCCTAGAATGCTGTGTGGACCTCTTTAATTCATTTATAAGAAGTAGGGCAGCTGGCCTGTCAAGACAAGAGCAGGCTCTGGCGTCAGGTGGACTCAGGTTCAAGCTCTGACTCTACCAATTATTGGTTAGGATACGTTATTTAATATCACTAAGCCTCAATTTCCTCTTCTGTAAACGGAGAACATCACAGAGTTCTTAAGTGCTAGCTAATAATAATATGTTACCGTGAAAATGATATCTGCTCATTCTGTTCCGGGGCCCCAGGGCCAAACTGCCAGGTCCACAGACTGGCTGGCTCTAGAAAATGAAGAGAAAATAGCTGAATGCTTGCTGACCTGCCCAAGGAGGTAGAAAGGCAGACAAGAGACACAGGTGAGGCGGAATCTGCATATCCCTGAACTTCTCCAAAAGTCACAGCCACAATGGCATCAGAAATGCAAGTGATGTCAACACCAGAGCTCTTGTTCTCATGCATCCAAGGAAAGCTTTCATCAAAACAGTTATGGTTAGCTGGGTGTGGTAGGGTGTGCTGTACAGGAGGCTAAGACCAGGAGGCTCAAGGTTCCAAGTCAGCCTGGTTCCATCTTGACCTTCTCTTAAGATCCCATCTCAACAGAAAAAGCTGGGTGAGGTGTTGTATGCCTGTTACCATAGCTGTGTAGGAAGTATAACCTAGGAAGATCATGGTCTGGGCTGGCCCAGGAAGAAAGTCAGATCCTATCCCCAAGATATCCAGAACAAAAAGGACTAGAAGGATGGCTCAAGCAGTAGAGCAATGGCTTAACAAATATGAAGCCCTGAGTTCACTCCTCAGTACCACCAAAACCAAAAACCTATGGTCTGATTTTAAATATATACTGAGTTTTCATATTGAATATATTTTTTCAAAACAATGACTTTCAAGTGAAAATTCAAATACCAGGGTTCTATCACAGCTCACACAAGTTAGAAACTCTGGGGACAAAGCCACACATGTTAACAAACCCGCCAGGTGACAGGTCACCAGGTTAGAGAACTTCTCCAAAACAGTCCCCTACACAAACCTACCCCAGAGTTCCATGTGGATATCCATTCAGACTCTTATGCCTGCCACAATAACAAGGCTTATACACAGCCCTAGCTACTCAATGCCAAGAGAATTAGGGGGCAATTGTGGGCAAATAAGAAGCAGACAAAGCATTGAGGAAGATGCCATCAAGGACAGACAAGACAAGAGGGAAGGCCGCATATGCTGCTGGCCAAAACTCACAAGGCCAAGCAGCTGTCAGATTATGGGCTTTCTGAAAAGCTTCATCGGTGGGAGGAACATGCTGGCTTACTGAGCTATCATGGCCTGCAATGGGAAATGAGTTTGTTTCACCACTTACCTTTATGAACCTAGGTATAAGAGGAGGAGAGAAGGGGAAAATGGCAAACAGAACCTGAGGTGAGGCAATCACCAGCCATCACTTGTACAATAGGAAACATTTCAACTTTGTTGCCCAAGTATTTGAAGCAAGGTTTCCCCTTACTAGCCACTGCCTATAAGGAAGGCACCAGGGCCTTGGCCATACCTGGCCTGAAGGATGGTAGGTCGGTCATGGGGTGTCTGTTCTTGTGTACTAAGCATCCATTTGCTCTTACCTCCATCCTTAGGGCTTCAGAAAAGGATGCCAAAATGCCTCATGCCTGCTTCTAGGCCCCTACCCAAGGCCTGTGGGGGCACCTGCCTGTCAGGCATCCAGGACGTACTCCCTTTCCAAAAGGAGTTGGGTGGTTGCAGTTTGGACATGCAAACCATGAGGAGAGAGAGGATGGAGTGATTGGTAGGCTGGGGGCTTGTGCTGTCCTCTTGCCCAAGGACCCACAAATGTCAAGGCAAGCTTGGCCCCTAGTTTGTGCTTATTCGTGGGAAAGCCTGGGCTCAGACATTGTCCAATGCTATTCAACAGCACTGAAATGCTTCCAGGGCAGGCCAGGGCCAGCATGGGATGAAGCAGCACTCACAGGATCCTACATGGGGTCAGAATGCCAGGCCAAAGCTAAAAGGCGGGGGGGGGGGGGGGCCTTTGAGTGTGGTCAGGTCAAAAGAAAAGAATAACTCGAAACTGGACCTCAAAAAAAAAAAAACCTGTATTTTTTAAGAAACACTGCTTAATGACTTAAAAGTGCCTTGAGATCCTGTGAAATTCATCACCTTATACTTGTTCCTTTCCTATGCAGTTGTTGTTAGTAACTTGTTCAGAGACACAAGAGGAACAACTACCCAACAGACTAAACAATGGAGCGAGGACACTTGTGGCCTTGCTTTTAGGAAAGAGAAATAACATCTTCCAGGATAGGCTATGTGTGGCACTGCAGAGCATCGTACCAGAGGACAAAAGTCGGTAGCTTCCCTTAAGTCCAGGGACAACAGGAAATGGCTCTAATGGCATCCTAGGAGCCACAACACTGGAGAGTATCTGCTAGGGCAGCCCAGCCCAACTCTACTCATTTCTGGAGCTACCTTGCACACTGCCAGAAGCAGGGGACAGAAGAATCCCAGATCCTCTCTTCCCCTACACTTCCTCTGCAACATCTGCCACTTCTTCATTGCTCTTTACCTCAATGTCCTCTTCCCTCAAAGGCTGAACACTAATAATGCATAATGACCACATCAGGTTATGCTATGATCAAAGAAAATGCTATGTTGGGGCTGGGAAGGTGGCTCAGTGGTAGAGCGCTCGACTTGCATGCTCAAAGCCCTGGGTTCGATTCCTCAGCACCACATAAGCAAAAAGAAAAAAGCCGGAAGTGGTGCTGTGGCTCAAGTGGTAGAGCGCTAGCCTTGAGCTGAAGAGCTCAGGGACAGCGCCCAGGCCTTGAGTTCAGGCCCCATGACCGGACCCCCCCAAAAAAAAAAAAAAAAAGAAAAAAAAAGAAAATGCTATGCAATATGAGGAGCCTACAGAGAATAGATGCTTAGAAGAACAGAATAAATTCCATTTGTTGCCAAAACCATGTCTTCCCTGATCCTAGACCCCTGCCATGAGGTTCTGGAAGAAAGCAAAAAGGAAGAAATATTTATGAACCCTCTGCGCCAGGCATGCTGGGAAGGGCTCTCTGTGGTCTTCTCCCACAGCTCAACAGCGGGTCCCATCCCCGCTCTGGGATGCTGACACCTCCCACTATACTACAAGCCTCCCAGTAGGGCTTTCCCCAGCTGCCTCTTTCCTTTATTATGTCCAGGCCAGTAAGAATTACCTTGTTCAAGTATCATTTTGATTATATTGGTCCCCTTCTCCACACCATAAAATGTCTCTTGAATTAGAACCCCTTTTAAACCTTTCAACAACTGATCCCAAACACTTACCATTCTCATCTGCTGGTCTATTTTGTGCTTACCACGCTGCCAAGCAAAAATTACTTTGTAAATGAATTCCATTATACACTCTGCTTATTCACCTTGTTAAGCCAGCATAAGAGCTTTGACTGTTTCTGCTGTCTCTTTATACAGGAATGCTTCATTTATCCGACTTCCTTGGAAATAAGCTGATCTACAAAACTGATCTACATAAATTAATTCCCCCTTCTACCAGAAACTTAACCCTTTACGGGGTCTTAAATTCTTTTTGGAGCACATAATGACATAATCAAATCAAAGTGTTTATTTTAACCATTTTCATTTCTGAAATACAGTATACTTCCTAGTCTCAGCAAGCAGAACATAATGAATATCAAGTAATCCTTTCCTGATGTGCAGGTCATACTTAATGACTAACAGCAATCACACTGAGCCATCAATGAAGACGTAAACGGTCCAAGAGCTGCCTTCTCCCATGCCCTTTCACTCTCTTACTCCCTCCTTGGAACAAAGTTTGAAATCTGCTTTCCACCCGAAGTCCTTGATCTTATATTGGCATGAGTTGTAATGAAGGATATAGTTCTCTAGAATTTGGTAGTGTGTAAGTTTCGGCCTTTCTGTGCAATTTCAAGAATTTACATTCTGTTTTTTCTCAGAACTCCATAAATTCTCTATTGAAGAAACAAGTGGAAAATACCCACCTCACACACACACTTTCATAACCAGCAACAAGCCAGTGTTTTCTAAATCTCCTTAGCATGTGACTTTTAAGAGGCCTGCAGGCACAAGTACTCTTAAAATGTACTTCTTGGATGCTGGGAAGCTAGAAGTTCCACACAGAACTGGCATGAAGCTTGATGGATCACTTTTATTATGATAAACCCTAGGAAAAGTCACTTTATATTTGAATAACAATTCATAAGTTGAATCAATAAGGAAATATTGGTGTGGGGGAAAATGATAAATATCCACAAGCAAGCCTTTTTCATCAAGTTGCAACCTGTAACTATGTGGACTGAGCATGCTTTTCCACCAACATTGTAGACAGCTCCCTAGCAGTCTTTTACTACCCATGGACAGTTACCTAGGGGTCACAGAGGGAGAATGCCCTTGTTCATTCATATATTAGACTGCATTCTTTTTGTGACAAAGTTTTTATATATGGCTACAGTATTGGCGCATGCAGAAGAACCAATCAATCTTAATTCTGCTTAAACATGATGGCATTCAATTAATGAAAACCCACCAGGGCAAAAGTAGTCAGGCAACAGAACGTCATCAAAATCACCTCAAACTTGTTCAATGCTGCATTCAGAAATAAATGACTATAAAACTACAAAACTGTTCAGCAGTTTTAAAGGTTTACTGTTTTTGCTGGTTGTGGGGGACCATTTTCCTAGCTTGCTTTTTAACAGCAAAATCATCATGAAATATACCAGTAGCAATGAGGCTGTCCTTTACATCTTTTGCCTTTTTCATTGGCTTTAGACCAAAGAGAAGAAGTGATTCCCCCCTCTTCCCCCCCCACCCCCACAAGCCTGTCATTCTCCCAAACACATAGCTCACTGACTTAGAAGACCCGGTTAAACAAGTATAGCTTTTGCTGACTCAGAATCTCTGAAGAATCTGACAAAGTATCCTTTCTAAACCTGGATGAACTAATACTACATTGAATTATCAAGATTCTTCATTCAGGTGCAGGTCAAATCTCTTCTACTTGACATCCTCTGCTGTTTGTCAGCTCTGCAGGAGGTGATAAAGAAAGACTCTTAAGAGTTAGAAGTACAGGGTAGTATTATCCTTAGTAAGAATGAGGACAAGTATAAGAGAAATGAAGGCTTGGGCCCAGGTGAGTGCAAACTAAATATGAGTCACCAATGCAGGATTGTCATAAAGGAAGTTATTACTATGACACATTGAAAAGGAAAGCCAATCCAATAACTATTTATGAAGCACCTACTAGGTTAAAGGTCTATACTGCCAGAATAGGGGATACAAAGATGAATAAGACACTGTTCTTGCCCTCTGGGGATTCCCAAGGATTTAGAAACCCTGAAGTTGCTCTTCTTGTATCCACCATACTAATGAGAACATTATTAAAGAACTTTATTCAAATCTGATCATCATCAATTTATTTTTAAATTAGGAGAAATTAGAGTTCACAAGAGAGAAAGAAGATACTTTTTTAGAGACCCTGTAATTATTTCCAAGTGTACAAAAGGTTTTAGAGAAAAGAGTAAAAGAAAACAAGTAAATGGGAGCAAGTGAGATTTCTGCTAGACCCAGGAATTTCTTGACAATCACATTAATGGATTATAGGAACCGGTCACTGAGTGAGTTCCTGGTGCCCTTTCCTGGAAAAAAGAATTGAAGCAAACTGAAGATTTCAGTCTGGCAAATTAACCTTCCTGCAGGTAGAGTGAGTGAGTATGTGTGTACAGGCAGGTGACACTATCTCTCTGGATGTCTTCTCCAGATCTGGGATTCTATGTTCTCAGGGGTAAGTGCAGAAGCAGACTTTCCTCCATCCACAACTTCCAGAATGATCTGCTTCTGGGAAGTAGCACCAAATACTTCTATATAAAACTCCACCTATGTCCCACCAGTAAGTACCACCACAACTAGCTGGAAGGCAAGAGGTCAGATGGGCAGCAAGATCAGGAATCAGCTCTCCAACAGCCATACAAGGACATAAGAACCCATTTGCAACAGAGCCTGTAACTCTAAATGCAAAAAACACCTGACGGCTTGTGCAAAAGAAAAATGTATTTGCGTTGACAAAGATACAAAATTTAAGTAAGGAAAGAGGAAGACAGAAACTTGTAAATGAGAGGTGGTAATATCTAAGAAATTTCTAAGGAAATCTATAATGGGTATTTTTGACACTCAGAAGTAACTTTAAAAAAAAAGTTCAAATGAAGAAAGTATTTCAAGAGAAATGAGGACTTCCTTAATACCTGAGGAAAATATAAGCATGTAGGAACTGCTGCATCTGGGGTCAGAACCATCCTCCAAGAGACCAAGTTTAAATGTCTTGACTTTCACTTCCTATACCACTCCTCAGACACAGAAACAGAGTCTTTTATCATTTCTCCAAACTAGAACTTGCCATGGGGCCTAGCACAGGGACGGTTCTATATAAACAGTCCCTCACTGAATTGCACTAAGATGTGCCTCAGCCCACAGAGTAGGGGGAAGAGGGAATCTGAACAGCACACAGCACAAAGCATTGTCTAAATTATAATTACCACCATCAACCACAGGCAAAGAAGTTCTTCTTTTAGAGGAAAAATAAAGATCTTCCAGGTTCTTAATTTTCTGGCTTTTGCTTTCTTCAACAGGGATCTTGCTGTATGCCTGGAACTATGTCAAGTACAGGCCTTTCAAGTTCACATGCTCTATCAGTGGTTATTCAAGGTCTGCTGCGATTTTTCTCAATCTTGTGCTTAATACCAACCCCAAGAGCCTTAACTATCATCACAAGATGCCCAGAAAACACAGACAAATTATGTGTTTGGAGAACAATAAAAACGCTCACATAGCCTACCATCTTGATCCATGCAAACCTCAAAGGTGGATCCCTCAAACTGGTGGTCTACTGGAGGAAGGAAGAGAAAAACAAAGGACCATACAACAGAATATAAAGGGCATGAACAGCTGGAACTTGCATAAAGTTGCCAATTTTCCTTGGTGGTTTATAGCTCTCTTCTATCTCCTGCATGGTAAGGCAGGCCCTCACCATGTCTGGAGGCTGGATAGGAGTCTCCCAGCTAAGGAGGCCCTGTGGAACAAGGTGGAGGGGGAGAAAGAGAGGGGTCCTTCCCTCCCAGCCTGCAGTCTTGTTTAGGAATGGATCCCAGCTAAAAGCAAAGGTTTGCCTTTCATACTAGGGATACTTTCCCCAGGTGCACAGCTGCAAGCCCTGAAACTCTGTTTCAGTATCTGTTTGCACATTTTTCAAGTAGCACAAAAAAGTGCTACTACAGAAGAGAAATTTTCTACCTGAGATCTACAGATGCTAGATGGGAATAAAGACTCTGGAAAGGTCACAGAAGGGTAAAAAAGAAAAAAAAAAGCTGCTTTCTTCTGTGGCTATAGGGGGTTTATTGTTGAGGGTGCCTAAACTAGAGAAAAAATAGCAAGAGATTAATCATTGAAATGTTGCTATTATTGGTTTTCTAAACTATTTGTAGGTTATGCTTTCCCTGGGGTTGTCCTGCCTGTAAGCAGTTCAGAAGACAGAGGATTTAACACATACTGAAAAAAGGCCTACTACAGCCAGGGACATTACTAAATATACTAGTTTCTAATAGTATCTGTGCACAATCCAGAAAGCTACAAAAAAGATCTGAGAAGTTAAGTAATATACCCAAAGCCATACAGCTAGATTCAGACTCCACTTTCTTTGATTGTGGGGTCATATCATTCTACCCAGAATCAAGGATTAAATTAATGAATTCTGACTCACTGTTCTAATGTGATGAGCAGGAAAAATAATCATTTCTACTTACTCATTTAAAAACATAAAATATAAACAACGAGAAGATATTTTAAAAACATGTGTCATCTTCTCTTCCAAGAGAAGATGATTCAGAATCTTATTTCTTGGTAGGCATCTTAGTAGAGAGGTGTCTTCAGTCCATCTGATTAGGACTTCAGTAGGACAGTTTTTGAAAGACTGAAGTGTTCCTTGATATAAGCCAACACTGATCAACATGGCACATCTCAGGTACAGTAAGACACAATTAATTTGGAAGTTAGGTTCTTATAATTCAGAACCATGGCTATATAAGACCTCTATGGCCAGCCTTTGCACTACATATTGAAAAGGCATTGCTAAGCAAGTTGATGGAGTAAATACACTCATGAGGCAAATATTTAATCTTCTAAAGAAAATAAACCTTTTTCAAAAGAAGTATAACTTTATCAGTATCCAGCCACTAAAAACAAATGCACTATTTATAAACCTACCTTTAAAGCAAGCTCTGAAAGACTGATCATACACTTTGTTGCCCATTAATTCGCATTATCAAATATGCCTTGTTTCAAAAGCAGTGTTCCTGTCTAAATCTCTGGCCATTCAGAATGCTCACCTAATGCATTCCAGCCTTCACCCCGTACTCCAACCTGACACAGTTACACTCCATTTGAGCAATTCCAGCTGAAAGGCCCGGAATGCATCATTTAGACTTCTCCCAAGATGAAGCATACTCAATTTTTAGGAGCATAAAACCCATTAGAAATCCCTCTTCTTGGAGAATTCCACAAGAAAATCCCTATGCATTTAACACACACAGCTCCGGTACTCTGACTGGGATAAAGTACAAAGCAGTTCACTGAATCCAGAGGATGTCACCAAGGAGGTAAAAAGGAGGTCACTGGAGTCTTGGAAGCTGTCACCATGGGGAGTGGGGAGTGAATGTAGGTCCTCACAGTATAATCCTTGCCTATGGAGGTCACCTGCGTGCTTGATAGCATGCCTGACTCTCTCTCATGAAGGCCAAGCCTGAAGCTTTTGGCTGAGTGCTGCTGGGCTGGTGGAGGAGGGCTGTGGAGGAGGATTAGGAAAAGAAGATGCACAGAAAGACTCCCATAGAATTAAAGGCTGCAGAGCACAAGAATAACAATAGAGTTCATAGACAAAATTGAGGACAGCCCAGAGTTGGAAGGGGTAACCAGGAAGGTGAGCTGGGATAGGGCAAATAGAATCTGTGAGCTGAGACCTTTGATATCCATGATTATTCTTAAGCCCCAATACCTTACACACCTAGACCTCTTAATCTGGTATAACACACTAACAAAAACAAAACAATGTAATAAGTCTAGGAGTGCCAAGCCTTAGCCACAAAGGGATGGCCTACATTCCATCTGCATTTAGCATAAAGCAAACAGGAGAACACTGCAGGTCCAAAGATGGCTTTGTACAAAGTTAACAAAATATACCCCAACCCAGGTATTCAGCCCCTTTAACAGAGAAAGCCGACTTACTATAGTTGTGAATTCTATACCAAGTTCCTTCTCTAATGCTCACTGAGTGTCCAGCAGAGGGAGTCTCAAGGAGGTACTTAATAAAGAGAAAACTGTTTCATTTTAACACTCTAGACAGTGGGCGCTTTGACTGCAGCCCCCTCCCCTAGATACAGATAACAATGAATGCCCGACAGGGAGCGTGTCCACATATCCACCAACATGCTCTATTCAGCGTGGTGGGGAGATCTGAAATTTTGTTTTGTTTTGGTGGAACTGTTAATGGTCCTTGTGTTCTTCAGACTCAAAGAGGAAAGCCCCTGGAATAACATCTCTCTGTTGCCTTCTAAACAGCTCCTTTGTTTCTAAGAGAGTCTGAAAAAAAAATATTTACAGTCGATAGGTTATTTACAGCCTCGTTATCCAAGGCCTGACCGGTAACTTTATTCCATCCAGAAACCTAATTCATTTGGAGCACTGGAACTAATAACAGATTTTCTTTTCAGATAAGTTTTTTCTTTTTCTTTCTTTTTTTTTTTTTAAATCAGCCTTCCTAACAGAGATAAAACTATTAATGCAATCTCCCTCACTGGCCACAACTGTTCTCCAGGTTTATAGGATTACAGCCTGCTCTTGCCCTCCTATGGGATCCGTGAAAACCCTTTTCCCCTCTCATTTGCGATTTCTTCCACAGAATATCTGAATAAAACCGAAAGAAAGCCAGATTGGAGCCACGCTAAAAGTATGTAAAGGCTGCTATTTCAATGATTTCATGCGGGAAACATTTTCACGATCAGATGACTGAAAATAAATCGGACACACTTTAGTTGAAAAACCTTTCGTACTACAACCAGCACACAAAACCACATCCAAGAGTAAAAACTTAAGTTGATTCGGGTTGGATTTCTGGCTGGAGGCTGACGGAACTGACTGAAGAGAAACGAGGAGAGAGTGTGCTTCTGCCTTACCTTCTTTTTTCTTTCTTCCTGAAGACAGCACCGTAAAAAAAGAAAGAAAAAAGGAGAGAGAGAGAGAGGAAAAAAAAAATACACCCCTCGCCAGGTGAAGGTGCACACACAGTACGGTCTTATCCAAGCCCGATCCAGAAAAAAACGTCTCCACACCCGGCCCCCGCCTGAAAGCCCAAACTACAGCCTCCCTCTCCACCCGCAAATGCGGGGAGATTTTAGCCTATTTCATTGTTCTGCCTGGGTCTGAGATGGACTTTTCATCTCCACCACCCCCCTCGCTGCCTGGCCCCACACAATCCGCTTCCACAGACCCCCCACCCCTCCCCAAATCCGAGGCTGGCGAGGAATAAAGGCGTGCGTGCGGGGTGGGAGTGGAGAGGATCGGGAAGGGGACCGGAGAGGGCCGAGAAGTAGAAGGAGACAATCCTAAGGTGCGGGGGGTGGGGGCTGAACCGCATCACCTTCATTGATCACAAATAAATAAAGAGCACGGCCGCCGATCCGTCTTTTCCCAGCCCCCCCCCCCCCGCGCCCCGGTTTCTTCCGCCCCGGTTTCTTTTCTCTGGGCAGAACGGGCACACACCCCCCTCGGCACCCCCACCTTTCTCCGCCCGGCTGACTGCGGGATCCGGTCCCGTCCCGGGCGCGGGGCGGGGGCGCGGGGCGAGGGCGCGGGGAGGGGCGGGGCGCGGGGCGGGGGCGCGGGGCAGGGGCGCGGGGAGGGTCCGGAGCCCGCGCGGCCGGGGAGGGAGGGGGCCGCGGGCGAGGGGCGAGGGGCGAGGGGCGCGGGCAGAACAAAGCTGCGGGGGCCGCGGCGGGCCGGCGGGCGGGCGGGCGGGCGAGCGGGGTCGCGGGGCCCGCGCCCCTTACCTTCGTAGACGGGGGCCATCGGAGCCGGGGTGTCCGCGATTCATGGCCACGGAGCCGGGAGAGCGGCGCGCGAGCTCGGCCCCCTCAGCCTCAGTCGGAATCTGCCATCTTGAGCCTGTGTCTCCGCTCCCGGCGCCGCCGCGGCCGCCAGCGCCCGCATCACCGCCTCACTTGGCCGGCGCCGGGGGAGGGGGCCGGGCGCGCCGCTGCCGCCGCCGCCGCCGTGGCCCGGGCCCTGCGCGGGGGGCTCGGCCGGGCGGGCGGGCGGACGGACGGGCGGACGGGCGGGCGGGCGGGCGGGCGGACAGAGCGCCGAGGCCGAGGGCCGGGCGGCCGCGGCCCCGAGCGGGTCCGCGAGGGCGGGAGCCGGGGCGGGCAGCGGCGGCCAGGGCCCGGCCGGAGCTCAGCTCAGCATGGCTGTGTGTGGGGGGCTCCGGCAAAAGTTGCACGGGCGGCGGGGGAGGGGCGGCGGGGGAGGCGGGGCGGCGCGGGCGGAGGCGGGGCGGCGCGGCCCGGCGCGAGCGAGCGAGCGAGCGAGCCGGGAAGAGCCACAGGGAGTCCGCGCGCAATCGAGCGCCGATGGCACGGATGCGAGGCGGGGAAGGCCGAGCGGAGGGCAGAGCCGGGCGCCGGGTGGCGGGGAGAGGCACCGCGCGGGGAGCGCGGGCAGGGCGAGGGCGGGGAGAGGGCAGCCAGAGGGAGCCGAGCCGCCGTCCAGGCCGGGCCCGACGAGCCCTGGCTCCGCTCCGCCCCGCAGCACCGGGAGCCGGCGGGCCGAGGGGGCCGTTAGAACTTTGGGTGTGTGTGCGAGTGTGCATGCATGTGTGTGCGTGTGTGTGCGCGCGCGTGTGTGCATGTGTGTGTACGCGCGTGCCGGGGCGAGGGGGCCCAGGGGCCAGCTGGAGACACCCGCTGGCGGTGCCTGGTCCGCTTTGCGGGCTTGCAGCTCCGAGACGCGAGAGGGATGAATGGAGGGAGTGGGCGCGCCGCCCTCCCGAGAAAAGCGGGCGGAGGGGCGGAGGGGATCCGGGCCAGGTTTATGTGAAGTCACCGGGGGGGGGGACGCCCTGGTGGTCGCTGGTCCCGCCCCCACACACCCGGTCCCCGCTCTAGACTGCCTCGGGCCACCCCGCACCTACGCTGCGTGGAGGAGCTCCCATCACCTGGGTGCGAGGCTCCCGATCTTCTCGTTCCCAGGTCTCAGATCCGAGCTTGAGCTAAACGTTCTCCAAGCTCTTCCCCTCCCCGTGTGCTTCCCCAGCTCCCACCTGAATGCGTGCAGGGGGTGCCCTGGCATCTTTGCCTCCCACTTAAGACTGGTTGAGTCTTAAGCGGTGTGTTTTCAACTATGATTGTGACACAGAAACTGAGCACAAAATGAGTTCAGTGGATAGCAGCTTGCTCTTTTTATTGTTTAGAGAATCTGAATCCAATCGAAAAGAGCGCGTTGCTCTTAGTAAAGACAACTATTGTTTCGTAGACCTTTTGTTTCACTTTCATATATTGGGCAAGTGTACTGGAGACCAAAAAAGTTTAAAAGCTAGCTGTGGAGGATGTAAAATAACCATCGCTAGCACTGTAACTTTCTTAAATTCATTTTCTCACTTCTTGCCCCTTCCAACAGAGAGAGAGAGAGAGACAGAGAGTTCTTGATCACAATTATGAAGAAATAGCATTAGTGGTTCAGCATTCATAATTCTCCGTTCATCTCGGGATGATTTTTAACTCTGATCTTCTGATCTTCTTTGCTGGGTAGTCAATGCTGCACTCCCTAGTGTTTCTCTTAGTCTAATGTGGTTCATATTTGCAGAATCCTAAACTAGTTCCAAAAGGATCTTCAGGTCAGGTCCTCTGGGCCAGCCACACCTTTTAGAGATGTAGAAATAAGGCTTCTGTCACGCAGTATTGAGTCTTAGGATTAGGTGTCTTGGCTCCCTTGCTGGTGTCCTTTGCTTCATACTATCCCTTCCTCCCCTTCTTTCCTTTCTCTCCTCCCTCCCTGCAATGTGTGTGACCATGGCTGTGCCAGTATAAGGGCTTGAACTCAGAGCCCAGACACTGTCCCTTAGTTTTTTCACTCAAGACTAGCACTCTACCACTTGAGCAACAGCTCCACTTCTGGGCTTTTGGGTGGTTAATTGGAGATGAGTATCATGGACTTTCCTGCCCAGGCTGGCTTCAAACCTTGAACCTCAGATCTCAGTCTCCTTGGTAACTAAGATTAGAAGCATAAACCACCAGCACCCAGCCTCCCTGCAATTCTTAAGTGGCCTTCTGAACTTTGATCTTAGCCAGTTGCTCCTAGTGTTGCCCTCTGCATAGTACAAGCATCTGACCGTGCTGTGCCCCTGCCCACCATTCTGTAAGGCCTCGATCTCTGCATGTAGGACAGGCTATATTGCCTAACAGCTTGGCTTTTAATCAAGCCGGCAGGTCCTGACTTACCTCTCCTAGGACATGAGTTCAGCAAATCATTGCCTCTCTGGCCAGACTGGTTTACTTGTCTCCAGCCTTGCCCATCTGTGCCTTTGCCCAAATTGTCATTTTTCCTCAAGGGTATATTCTCCATCTTCTCCTTTGTACCAGTTTCTGGCTGGGCCTGATTCATTTGCTTTATAAAAACTGTCTCAGGTAGCATGGGAGTAAGACAGATCTCAGTTCAAGTCCCAGCTCTTCCACTTCGTACCTATGTAAACTTGGCCAAATTGCTTAACTTCTCTTGAGCCTCGATTTCTACATTGGATTATCATGGGAAGAATAATAGTAATGGTTGTAATAACATTTTTCTCCTACCCCTGTTAATCTCTGTCATTGTCTACCATACATTATGTGATACCCAATTGCTTGTAATTTCACTGCTTCTTTCTGGTGCTGGCCAGAAGAGTGGATAGAGTAATGAAAATCTGCATCCACTGCAGCTGTGGATCACATGGAATGCAGCTAGTGTGACTGAAAAACTAAATAATCTTTCTTTGTTTTTGAGACAAGCTCTTGCTGTGTAGCCCAGGTTGGCCTTACACGTGAGATCCTCTGGTCTCAGCCTCCTGAGTGCTGGAATTACAAGGGTGTACCACCACACCTGGCTCCCAGATTTTAATTTTAATAGTCTCTTAATAGATTAGTGGCTACCATATTGGACAGAGCATCTTTGGCTTGTAAGCTCAGTGAGGGCAGAAAACATCTGTATCTTGTCTGGCATTCTATCCCCAGCAGCTATACATGGTCTGACACTTGGTAGTCTCCATTTAGATATTTATTAAATAGATGATAGCTGTGATTTATTGTATATTCACTGTGTCCAAGACAACACCAAGAACTTAATTTTCATAAAGTTCTCACTACAGCTCCAGAGATTACATTTGGGAGAATTTGTATAGAGTGCTGACACAGTAGGATTCCAATAAAAGGTAGTTATTATTGTTCTGAATGCCTCCATGTGACTGATTTTGATTTTTATCCTACTGAATTTGATCTCTTAGGCTTGTAGAAAATTCCCTGTCGACAGGCAAAATTGTCCCATAGAATGCTCCCACTGTGGTTAACTCTCTTCTTTGGTCTACAACTACATTGACAGTTCCTTGTGACAAACTCCCTGGCATGTCCTCAACTGCGGCACTGATTGGTAGCTAGTAATAGCCTCTGAGTCTATCCCAGATGCTGAAGATTGGTGAATAACCTGGGCAGACTGGCTCTATGAAGTATACTCTACCCAATCACTAAATAAAAATGTAGCAAAATGAAAACATTTCCAAGGTAGTCTCCTTCCTAGTGGAAAGGAGCCATGTTGGACAAGGAAATGGAGTTCTATGAAAGGGGAATAAAATGGAGCTGTACAGATAAGATACCCACCTCCTCATAACCACACCTGTTCCCAGGAATCCAAAACTTCAGTTAAGAAAAAAACAGAAATCAACCAATTCCACATTGTACCAAGCACTGATAGCTCACATCTATAATCCATGCTACTTAGGAGGCTAAGGTCTGAAGATTACAGTTCAAAATCATCGGGGCAGAAAAGTCTATGATAACCTTATTTCCAATTAACCAACAAAAAGCCAGAAGTGATAGAGCACCAGTCTTCAGCAAAAAAAACTAAGAGATAATGCCCAGCCCCTGAGGTCAAGCTTCAGCACTGGCATAAACAAAAAGAAAAATCCCCATTGAGCTAGCATACTTAGTATCATCTAGATGAAAAATATTATTGAAATGAACTTAGATTATTCTTTCATGAATTGGCAGATGAAGTAGAGCTAATTGTCTCCTTTCCCCATGGTGCTTCAGTCAAGTGGGAGCCAGGCATAAACTAGCAGCAAAGTGCTACTGTGGGAGAGCAGGAAGGGAGATGATCTGAGACAGAGCCCTGAGAGGCACTAGTATTTAAATAATGGGAAAGGGGAAAGAGCGCCGCATAGATGAGAGCACCGAGAAGCAGGTGAGCAAGCAATGAAGGATGGTAACATCATAGAACAAAAATTACTCATGGAGGGAGAAGTGGCCCAGTGTTGCTGGCAGTGGCAGCTTACGTGAGAAGAAAATGGATAGGCAGCCAATTAGATTTGACAAGTTGCTTCTGTGTCTTTGATGAGACTAGATTGATTGATTGATTGATTGATTTTTGCGGGCAGGGGAGGGGGAGTAGAATTGCAGAACTCTAAATTCTGCCTACTAGAATGTGGTGTTTAGATTAAGTAGAGATTGGAGAGGTTACAACAAGCACCAGAAGAGGGCACTAGAGAGAATTCCAATAGAGTCAGCAAGGCCCAGGTCATAGGGCGGAGATAAGGAGTCCAAAGGCTACCCCAGTTGGCTAGAGCTAGTATGCATTGTACTTTATTTAATAAATACATGAATGTTAGCTTACAAACATTTACTCATTTAATCAGATTTTTTTCAGACTGTAGAACACTAGGTAGCTGAAATACCAAGTAACTTCAGGATCTTTTCCTCCCCCTTTGCCCCCTCCCCTCCCCACCTCCCAGGGCCTCTCACTTTCTTAGCTTGCTTACTCAGTGATGCTTTTACCACCTGAGCCATGCTTCCAGCCAGGCTTTTTGCTGGTTGTTTTGGAAATGGAATCTTAACCGAGCTTTCTGTCTGGTCTGGCTTCAAACTTCAGTCCTCTTGATCTCAGCAGGATTACTGGCATGAGTCACTGATGCCCTGCTACCACTTCAGAGTTCTTTGATAAATGAAACTGAAGGCCAGGGAAATGGAAAAGAGTTAGTTAACATCTATGCCAGTACCCTTGTTGTAATCCACCTTTCTGTAAAATGGTGCAAGTCATAGCTTTCTCAGAGTTAGAGTAAATGTGGAGGAAGGCTGACCCCATATCATTGTCTTTTTGCTTACAGAACAGTAACCAAGGACTTTTCTGCATTGTGCCTATAGCTGTGGAAATGCATACTTCCACCACAGCATCAAGGCCACACAATGGAGAAATCACTCTTTTGCTTGTGTATGTTCCAGGTTTATAACTTGTTTTTACCCTCAGTGTGTCCGCAGAAAGATGATTCCTGTGCAACTTGTATCTTATACTAGTTTGGTGTATGTTGTTCTCACTTTTCTACCAACTCCTACTTGACAGCATACCCCAGCTGGGACTATCTCTTAAAGATGTGGCCATAGGAGACAGATCACTGTCTCCTAGCTTTCAAAATCGCACCTATCTTTTAGTGTCTTGCTCTGTCTCCATGATCTTCTCTCTTTCTGAGAGAGGATCTCTGTCTTACTTTCTTTTCCTGTGTATCTTTCCCACATGATCTTTTATTTCATCTTCCTCTCCTTTCCTTTATGGCTCAGTTTCCGGAAAAGTCATAATACAGACCTACTTTTGGTTTGAGTTATTCTTAAGAAATGATTTTGTATTAGTGCTTTAAATTTTGGCTGTTTTTCACAATGCATCTTGTAACAAGTTGGTGTTTAATGATGACAGGATTCCTTACCTGAATGCACTCACGGAGAGGTTATTATTATTATTATTTTCTTTTTTTCTTTTTTTGTCGGTTGTGTGGGCTGAACTCTGGATCTGGGTGCTGTCCCTCAGCTCTTCAGCTCAAGGCTAGCACCCTACCACTTGAGCCACAGTGCCACTTCCAGCTTTTTCTACATATGTGGTGCTGAGGAATCGAACCCAAGGCCTCATGCATGCGAGGCAAGCACTCTACCACTGAGTCAACTTCCTAGCCCCTATTATTTTATTTTTTAATTAAAAATTTTAAATTATTATAAAGGTGATTACAGAGGGGCTACAGTTACATAAGTCAGGTAAAGAGCACATTTCTTTTTGAACAATATCACCCCTTCTCTTGCTTTCTCCCAGTTTTTCCCTCCCATCTCTGCCTACAAGTTGTAGAGTTCATTTTCAACCCAGTGTCTAGTGAGTACCACTGCTGCATTTGTTCACAGAGAGTTTTGAAAGAGCAGATAACTCATTCAAATGAGGAACAGTAGGAATTATGGCTTTGGGGGCAACTGGTAGAAAGAAGCTTGCCAAGATGAAGAGGATCTGCTTTTCTCACAGAAATGACAGCTTTAGAGAAAGTAGAATACAAAATGACAAGGATAGGAAGCATCATCCATTTTCTTCTACTGCTTCTGGAAGAAAAATGATCAGATACCTGATCAGGGTTTGGGTAAGGCAAAATGAGAGCCTAAGAGCACCCACAGAAAGGAGTTGTGGGAAGAAAAAAGCCCTGCAATCTGACTATGGATAAGGAAGAACTTGTAACATAGCTGTACTAAAAGCAATCATGTTGGAGTATAGCTAGTCCTACATACTGACCAGACAGACATGGTTCCATGAGAAGCTAGTAGGCAGAGATAAGAAGAAGGGGAGTCTTTTAAAAGCCCTGCTGGTGGATGGTATGGTGCACACCTGTTACTGTTACCCCACTACTGGACAGACTCAGTAGATAGATCCCAGACCAGTCAGAAAAGATAGCTGGAAAGATGAAGATAGATAGAAAAAGAAAGGGGGGAGAGGGTGTCTGGAGGTGAGATTCAAGTTGTAGCACTTTGAATGCAATACCCTGAGGTCAAATCCCAGTACCAGAAAAATAAAAAAGTTTACAGGTCCTGTTAAATGAAGTCAAGGCTGGCTCAGTGATTAATGAGTGTGCATGTGCACTGCTGCGCTGGGTCAGGCTTCTACTGTGAGGTTTCCTTCTGCAGGTAGGAAAGGGCTTACCCCTACATGGCAGCCCCTGGGGGAGAGGGTGACTTTGGGGGCTTTTGCAATTGACTTTGCTCTGAGGTTGCCAGTGACTTCTTGGATGCCAAATCCAGAGTCTATTCTCAGCTTCTCCCCTGCTAGATCTCTAAACAGACATTAGCTGGACACCATTCAACCATTCAATCGATCTCTCCCCTCCTTTGAAAAACTTTGTAGTTTCTCTGCAATTTTCCTTATCATTCCCCCTCCCTGTCACAACAAACCAAGAAATGTAATTTATCTACTGGTCCATGAGTGCATGCTTTATGTGAGATTCTGTAGCAGGAGTATAATGGGGAGAGGAAGCCAGAGGCCTGACTTTCAAACAGCTGAAGTCCAAAGGAAAAACACCAGTTAAAGAGCAGTATACAATAGGAAAAACAGTGCAATCAAAAGGATACGTACTGTCAGAAGAGTGGGGGGAGGGGGAGGGGGAGTGGACAGGACATATGGCAGCCAGTGTATTTAGGAGTAGAGGAGATGACACTTCTGTACCCAGCACTATCAACAAGGGCACATCACACACAGCAGAGAGGCATGTGTGTCCAGGATCTGCGCAGAGTCAGATTATTGCTAAACAGGATAAGTAAAGCTGGAGCTGGGGTGGAGGAGGACGCTAGAGGTCCTGTGCCAAGCCAAGGAATTTGTACTTTGTTCTCCACGTGCCAGGTGTGGGGAGAAAAGGAGTTCAGTTTTGAACATGTTGAGCTGAAGGTTTCAGTGAGATGTGCAGATAGGGCTCCTCAGTTGCCAGGTGGGTGTTCGAGACTGGAGCCCAGCCAGGAGGTTTTAATGGGAGATAGAGATAGTTTTGAGTCATTTAATCCACAGGAGGTGTGAGATCACACGCAGAGAGATTACATGCTGCTGTCTCACAAAGGGTGGTCCTCAGACTACAGGTCCTAAGTCCCTCAGAAGCCATGAAAAGCACCCCAAACAGAATGACTTAGGAATATGCATTTCAGTTTGCTCCCTAGCACCTATGTTTATATTGAGAACTCCAATCACCAGTGGAGGAGGGGCTAAAAAGAAAGAATTCACGATTCACGTGGGACGGAGGGTGCAGTCATTTAAGGGATTGTGTCCTTCTCTTTGTCCCCATCCTGGATGACCGCCATCTGCATCTGCCTAAGTTCTCTCTTCCCGCTGTGCTTGCTGTCTATGGCAAGTTCACCTCTATGTTCCTGAGACTGATCTTTGAATGAATGCAGTGGTTCTAGCATTGGCTCCACATTTCCAGCTGCCTTCTAAGAATCTCTATGAACCAGAGCTCATCTTCTCCCAGGCTGGCTCCTCTTGAAGAACCACCGTCCTGCCAGCACTTTCCTGGCCATCTCAGGCCAGTGGCCACTCCCACTGCTCTCTCCCCTTGACGGCTCTCTTCCTGCTCCTGCCCCACTTCAGCTGCTAATACCTGGCTTAGCCTTCTAAACTCTCACTCTAACTGCTTTGCACAGATATCACTGGCTCACTGACTCCTCCTCCTCCTCTTCCTCCTCCTCTTGATCCTCCTCCTCTACCTCCTGCTGCTGCTCCTCCTCCCCCTCCTCCTCTTCTCCCCCTCCTCCTCTTCCTTCTCCTCCTTCTCTTCTTCCTCCTCTTCTTTTGCTTCTCCTCCTCTTACTCCTACTCCTCTCTCCCTCCTCCCCCCCCTCCTTCTTCTTCTTCCTCAGTCATGGGGCTTGAACTCATGGCCTGGGTAGAAATTAACATTACACAAAGGCATTTCCACTCAGAGAAGCACAAAGTGACAGATCTGAAAGCCATGCTCTTCCCTAAAGGTATATTAAGGTACGATTCCAAGCCACCTGTGGAAGGTGGCTGAGCATAAAATGTGATAGGCTTCATAGAGGAATTTAGTTTTGAGACTGTTTTTTGTTTTTGTTTTGTTTTTTTGGTTGGTCATGGGGCTTGAACTCTGGGCTTGGGCGCTTCCTTGCACTCTTCAGCTCAAGGCTAACACTCTACCACTTGAGCCACAGCGCTACTTCCAGTTTTCTAGTAGTTTATTGGAGATAAGAGTCTCATGGCCTTTCCTGCCTGGGCTGCTTTTGAACCGTGATCCTCAGATCTCAGCCTCCTGAGCTGAAATTCATAGACTTCTTTTTTCATTTTCAACAGCTTCAATATTTTACTTTCTTTCTAAGGGCTGGGTTCTTTTGCTCACAGAAATCTAAAGTTTTTTGCTTTGTGGGGCAGGCAGGCACGGGAGAGTTCCCCAACTCTCATCCCTCTTCCTTGCGTGGGGAACTCGGTTTGATTTGGGAGGTATTATGTCTCTCCTAGGAGGTAAGTTGTGATGGCCCAAGTCAATTATGCCAAAAGTCATGTACCCAGTGGTGGCTGCTCCTAGCCAGTGAAATTAGAGGGAGCTGGGAAAGGGGCTTCTTTTCAGATACAAGACTTTCCCAGACTGGCACTAGTGGCTTATGCCTATAATCCTAGCTACTCAGAAGTTTGAGATCCAGAGACTGCCAGTTCAAAGCCAGCCGGGGGCAGAAAAGACTGTGAGATTATTATTTCCAACTAATCAGCAAAAAGCCAGAAGTGGAGATGTGGCTCCAGTGGTAGAACAAAATGTAAGTGAGAGTGTGAGGCCTTGAGTTCAAGTCCCAGTACCAACACATACATGAAAAAAGAGTAATCTACCAGAAGAGATGGTCCCACCATTTCTGCTTCATTATCAGCCAGGTCATAGTGGGGGGAGGGGGGAAGGGGGAACTTTGAGTGATCGTTCAGGGCTAGAAGAATCCTAGTGGCTTGGCTCTAAACTTGGAACTACTAACTTCCCATCCTAGTGAGAGGAGAGATGTCTTTATTAAGACATCTGTTGAAGAGTACCCCATTTCTGACAGCTAATAGCATCTTAATTAATTTAAGGAAGAATTGAATTTTGTGATTTCCTGATAATGTTTTATCAGAGCCCATGTGTAAATCTTTTTAAAGCCTCAAAGTGTACTTTCTTTTTTAAGAAACAAAGAACCTTTTGTCATAGAATTCAGAGGATTTTCACTGTGTGGAATGGGTCTGAATTTTTAAAGAATTTCTTTGGAATATGGCAGTATCTTCTGTTCACAAACCATTTGCCCTAGGTGCTACTCTTAATTAACATTCAGAAACTGCTGATTGGCTTATCTTTTCTCTAAGAGGCATACACCACCTGGCTGGTTTGAGCTAGTTTGTCTGGTTGAGTTGGATGTCTAAACAGAAGGCCAAACAACAACAAAAACGTTACACACACACACACACACACACACACACACACACACACACACACACACACACACACACAGAGTCAGGCACTTATTTCTTTTAACGTGATTTCATTGATTATAAACGTTGTTTTTTTTTTTTTTTTGCCAGGTATGATGATGCACATCTTTTGTCCCATTATTGGAGGGGAGGAGTCTGATATAGGAGGATTCCAAGTTCAAGGCCAGCCTGGGCTACATGGCAAGACCCTGTCTCAAAAGAAAATAAAACTTTTAAATGTTAAATCCTGTGTTAAATAACCCCTGAGAGAAACCCAGAAATGGAGCTGTGGCTCAAATGGTAGAGTATTCGCCGGTAGCTAAAGTGCTCAGGGACAGTGCCCAAGCCCAGAGTTCAAGACTCATGACTGAAAAAACAAAAACAAAAACAAAATAAAACCCTAAGAAGGGAAGGTGGTGTGAGGAACATTGAGGATAAAGTGGGCTTTTGAGTGACTGAACAGCACCTTTGGGCGCCTGAATCTAAGCACTGGACCAAGTCTGGAGAGTGAGTTGAAGATAGGTAGGAAGAACATGTGCCAGAAATGGGGGTGTAGCAGAGCATAAGGTATGAGACCTCCCTTTTCCCACATTACAGAATATTGCAGCCTGTCTTCCGCCCCTACTGCATTCTGTACCCCGTGTCCCCTTACCCCATGTTCTTAACCATTATTTATCTTTGGATATTTTGGTCAGGGAAACCTTAGAGATTAACTTGTTCTCTGAATGATGTTTCTAAGCCTATTCCATGAAACCATAAGGTTATAAGTAAGCTGTGTTGAGGTCTTAATAGATATGTTTCTGTATTAGTACTTTAAGCAATGAGATCTAACCACAGGTCTGATAGTTGCAAAGTAATGATAAATGTAAAAAAAAAAAGATTCAAAACAGCTGCAAAAGAATAGATACTATCGGTGGCTTCATTTGGTAACGAAGTCACAGTTATTGCTCTTACTGTGCAGGTCGGTTGCCCATAGTCAGATAAGAAGGTTTAATGAAACAAGCCTGGTGCTAATGTCTCACTTGTAATCCTAGTTACTTAGGAGGCTAAGATCTGAAAATTGTGGTTCAAAGCCAGCCCAGGCAGGACCAGTAGGAAACGAAAGTCTGAGACTTATTTCCAATTAACCACCAAAAAGCCAGAAGTGGCACACAGGACCAGCACACAAACACAGATGCACACATATACATATACATGTATACACATATACAAGATTAATGAAAATAGACAGATGTGGCAGTACATACTGTAATTCTAGCTAGGTAGCCATTGTGTGTAGGTAGAAGGACATAGGAGGATCACAGTCTAAAGCAGCCCCTGGCAAAAGCACAAGACCCTGTCTAAAGAAATAACTAAAGTTAAAAAAAAAAAAAAAAAAAAAAGACTGGGAGGCTGAGATCGAGGATCATGGTTCAAAGCCAGTCTGGGCATGAAAGTCTGTGAGACTCTTATCTCCAATAACCACTAGAAAACTGGAAGTGGCACTGTGGCTCAACTGGTAGAGCTCTCCTTGAGCTGAAGAGCACAAGGACAGTGCCCAAGCCCAGAGTTCAAGCCCTATGACCGACAAAAAAAACTGGGAGCATGGATCAAGGTATAGAACACCTGCCTACCATGAAACCTTAATCAACCCCAGTATCAAGTAATAATAGCAATAACAATAATAACAGTAAAAGTGTCATCCTGCCTCTATGCCTGCTCAGAGTCACTGAATTGTGTCTGTGACCCAAGCCCTTGTAGGTCTAGGACTCTGGGTAAGAATCTCTGCTCTTATCCTGCACTGATCTTTTTCATATCATTTACTGTCTTCTCCAACCTATCATATATTACTTACCTTTTTTTTTTGTCAGTTGTGGGGCTTGAACTCAGGGCCTGGGCACTATTCTTGAGCATCTTTGCTCAAGGCTAGCACTCTGCCACTTGAGCCACTGTTTTTTCTGGTAATTAATTGGAGATAAGAGTCTCACAGATTTTACTGTCTGGGCTGGCTTTGAACTGTCATCTTCAGATCTCTGCCTCCCGAGTAACTAGGGTTATAGGCGTGAGCCACCAGTGCCTGTCATACTTATTTTTAAAATAATACTATAATGGTATTATACTATCTGGCAGCTTACGGAACAGAAATGTACTCAGAAATGCCAACAATACTATATTTAATTTTTTTAAGTTTATTGTTACTGCCTTCCTTTCCCTATTGGATATAAATTTTACAAGTGTTTATCTACTTTGCTCAGTGATATAACATGAGCACCTAGAATTCACTGCCCAGCACTTAATGAAGACTCCATGAATACTAGTTGGTCTGTCCAGACCATACAGGATAACTGCAAGTTAGCTGGAGAAAGAATAAGTGAGACATAAGCCAGGCCATGTCAGGCAAGAATTGGGACAAAGAATTGGGATTTGCCCAGAACTACTGGGAGGACAAGGAGTGACAAGGTCACATGCAGGCATTCCAAAGCCTTTATGGGTTACAGAGAGGCCCACAATGATCAGGAGGTCAAGAGTGATAGCTGCAGTGATAGTACCTCAGGAGGAATGACTGGCTTCGAGAGATGTTCTGGCATTGAAATCTACAGGACTTAGTGAGTAAGAAAGCAGAAGTATAATGAGTTGAATCTTGTCTTCCTGAAAAGAAGAAATAACATTGGAGTTCTAATCCCCATACTTGTGATTGTAACCATATTTGGAAACAAGATCACTGGAGATGTGGTAACATGATGAAGACGTCTTTATAAGAAGGTGGGCAGGTAAGTAGACACCAAGAGAATGGCATGTGAGAACCAAGGCTTGAAGGCATGACTACACACTACAAGGAACATTGAAGATCCCCAGCAAACTACCAGAAGCCAGGAACAGGTAAGGAAGGGTTCTGTATAGCTTTCAGAACTAGGAGTGAATACATTTCTGTTCTGTAAGCTGCCAGGCTTGTAGTACCCTGTTGTAGTAGGTATAAGAAACTAGCTCATTGGAGAGCTCAACCACACCAAGATATGGACCATTTCTTCTTCTCTGAACATATGTCATGGTGTTTATTACAGAGGTGAAAAGTGTGAGCACAAAATCAATGAAAACTGGAGAATATTTTTAATTGATTAAGAAATGCTTCAAGGTCAGTAATGACTTGAGGATCCACCATCTTACTCGAGGTTGTGTGTGGTAGTTTAAATAGCATGACACAGATGAGATCCCTTCATTTATGGTTAGCTAGACATATTGAAGCTTTGGCCTCATTTTAATCAAATAAAAACACAAAGCCCTGTTGGTTTCACCCACTTGGTAGTTTCCACACATGGGACTGGCTCCATGGTTTGTAAAGTCCAGAACACAATGGAAATGCGGAGTTTCTTGTTCAGAAAATATAGTTTGTCTCTTGGTATGCACAGGGGATTGTTCTAGCACCCTCCTGGGTGTCAGAATACACAGATGTTCAATGCTTCATGTAAAAGAGCTTGGCACCGAAGGCTTCCATTCCTAATCCTAGCTACTCAGGAGGCTGAGATCTGAGGATTGCGGTTCTGATCCAGCCCAGGCAGGAAAGTCCATGAGACTCTAATCTCCAGTTAACCACAAAAAGGAAAGTGGCTGGGCACCACTGGCTCACACCTATAATCTTAGCTACATAGGAGGCTGAGATCTGAGGGTCACAGTTCAAAGCCAGCCCTGGCAGAAAAGCCTGTGAGACTCTTATTTCCAATTAACTGCAAAAAAGCCAGAAATAGAGCTATGGCTCAAGTTGTAGAGGACTAGCCTTGAGCACAAAAGCTCAGAGACAGTGCCAGGTCAGAGTTCAAACTCCAGGACCCAGGACCAGCAAAAGAAAAAGAAAGGAAGGAAAGAAGGAAGGTAGGAAGGAAAGAAGGGAAGAAGGGAAGGAGGGAGGGAAGTGGAACTATGGCTCAAGTGGTAGAATGCTAGCCTTGAGCAAAACAAACAACAAAACAAACAAAAAACTCCAACAACTCAGGGACAGAACCCAGACCCTGAGTTCAAGCCCCACGACCAGCACAAAATAAGCAAAAGGAAAGGACATGGTATTTGTACATAATCTATGCACATCAACCTGTGCACATCAGATCATCTGTAGATGACCTATAATTCACATTAAAACGTAAATGCTATGTAAATCATCATTACAGTGGATTGTTTAGGAAATAATGACAAGCAAAGAAGTCTATATACATCCCATACAGGTACAATTAAAAGTTGTTTCCAGTTGAATCCATGGATGGAAAACTCTTAGACACAGAAGGCTGTCTGTACAGGCAAAGACACAAGGCACACATTCACACACACAGAACCACTGTGCTCTGCCTCGGATGATGTGAGCCTACCCAGTGTTTCCAGGGACCGAGGGCCCAGGTGCAGAGGCAGTGTTAATTCCCTGGAAACTTGGCCCAGATTTCAGCCTTGCAGCAGAGTTGCCAACTACTTGTCACAAAAGGCAAGGACAGGAAGGCTCAGAAGAACTCTTGACCTCTGGGCATAGAACACTCATTTTCAAAGTGCAGTCTAAGACCTCTCCTACCCCAGAATCATCTGAAGCGATTTTCAAGATAACGACCTATGAGCATTGACCAGGTGAACAGCCCTTCCGGATGTGAGACCCCACTACACCTTGTGAGCCGCCCTGCCATTCAGCCATCTCACCCTTTGGAGAACTGGGGACCAGATTGCTGTGTGGAGGAGGGCTCAGGATGCCCAGCTCTGCCCACAGCACTAACAGGTCTAGATGTATAGAAGGGAAGAAGAAGGGCAAGGAGAACAGACTGGCAATGGAGGAATGAGTGGCACTTCGATTTGCCACATCCATGAAATGACTCTTTCAAAATGGTAGACAGATGGTAAAAGTGAACATAAAATAGAGCTAGATTGTGAAATTGGGCCTAGAGTGCTAGGTAGAGGTATTTGAGTCTATTTTCACAAGCATTGGAGATACACTGAATATTTGTGAGCAGGAATCCAGGTTGGTGGAGACCCAAAAGTGGCACAGAAAGGCTGGAAAGCAAAAGCTACCAGATTCTGATTCTAAGCATGTATCTACCTGGTAAGTCACCATTAAAAGCAAGGTAAAGAGGGGGTGGAATTGAGAATGATGGGAGGGATTGATCAAGATGCATGTACTCATAAACCGTCATATTCAAAGGAAGCGCCTTTGCCTAACTATTTAAGGACAATAAAAATAAAGGTTTAAAAAAACAAAGCAAAAATAGGACCACTTTTGCCAGTTCTGTATATATGACACTGATTTTCTAAACAAGGGTCCTAGGGTGACAGTGATTCATTTCACCTTGTCCAAATGCTCCATGAGGTGTACGTAACCACCTTTGTCTCTTATATTATAGTGTGAAAAAGTATAGAAGCACCCATACCCTGAGTGTTTTTCATCTCTTTATCAGTGACGGGATTTGATCCTGTGTAGGATTTGATCTAGTGTCTAGGATTTGACCTTTTAGTACTGCCTCAAATCACTGCATTCTTTTTTTTTTTTTTTTTAATTTTTTTATTGTAAAGATTCTATACAGAGGGTTACAGTTACATGAGTGGGGTAATGAGTACACTTCCTCTTGAACATTGTTACCCCCTCCATTGTTTTCTCCCTACCATCCCCTCCCTCCCTCCCTTCCCCAAGGTTCTTTTTTTTTTTTTTGATTGTGATTAAGTGATTACTTAATTTCCGGAAATTCACAGTATTGTGGAATAATGATGCTCATTTAAAGTCACACGTTCATTCTAACTTTCCTGGAGCAAATTGTCTATCACAGTCTGTAATATATAACGGTGTTCATATGTTATATACCATACACGTGATCAGCAGCATGGGGATATTTAGTAGTGGTTCAACCAGATGATCACTGCATTCTTTAAGTACTTTTTTTTTTCCTGGAGTATTTTTCTTTTTTGGGTCTGTACATGTAGTTTGACATCAATTTCTCCATCTGCCTACATGGATCCCTATCGACAGCTGTGTAATCTGAGCAACACAGTCAGTTAGCTCCATGGTTGGCATGTTAGAGACATGGCTTCTGTGTCCGGTTATCTCCTCACCCTGCAGTAACAGATTCCCGCTGTCCCATGGACCTGTGACAGAGTGGCAGTCATTTTACCCCAAGCTGCTGCACCAAGATCTTATGCCTGACTTCGTTTCCCTCAGTCATGAAGTGGATGGAACCCTGATTTAGAAGGAGTGAAAAGAGGATGATGATGGTGTTTGAATGAAACATCCAAACTACCACTGTGAATACCATTTTTAAAATCAGAGCAGTCCAAATCCTACTAATTTTCTTCTTTTTTGGAGCCCATATCTATCTTTAAAAAAATTATCTTCTAAGTAATTGTACAAAGGAGTTGCTATTTAACAAAGCGGTTTATGAATACAATGCATCTTGATCAATGCCCCCCTTTCAATGTTCTCACCCATCCCTCCCTTCCCACCCCTTCTCTTACTTTTCTTAATTTTGTAGGATATACACTGAATTCTTGACTGCATTCTCTCTTCTCTTCTTTGTCTACCCTTTTCACCTTGACCTTACCTGCTTCCTGGTCTATTTTGTTGAAATTTGACCTTGCCTTTCTAAGAAATTACACTATTTGAGTTTACCATATTTCAGTTAATATATTTATATGCACTTGCGTACCACCCAACATATTTACTTATAAGTTTATAAGTGAATTCTTCCTTCCACATATAAGAGAAAAAGATGCATCTTTTGTCTCTCTGTCCTGACTTCCTTCACTTAACTTTTTTCCAGGTCTTTCCATTTCTTTAAAAATGATACAATATCATTCTTTCTAATGGAGAATAAAATTATATAGTGATTATATAGTACATTTTCTTGATCCATTCATCCATTGAGGAGAATCTGGGCTGATTCTATACGTTGGCTATGGTGAATAATGCTGCAATAAACATAGTTTATCACAAACATTTGTTTGTGATCATTTGGGTAAATGTCCAGAAGTGGGATTTCTGAGTTATTAGGACAGCTGTATGTTTAGTTCTTTTGAGGAATCTCCATACTGCTTTCCAGTGGTTGGACAAGTTTATATTCCCACCAAAAATGTATTAGGCCCTTTTGGCCATATCCCCGCCAGCATCTGTTATTGTTCGTTTTCCTGATGATTGCCATCCAAACTGGGGTGAGGTGGTATCTCAGTGTTGTTTTGATTTGTATTTCCTTTATAGTCAGAGGTGCTGAGCATTTCCTCATATGTCTAATGGCCATTTTTATTTTTTCTTCTGAGAAGACTCTCTTTAGCTCATTAGTCCATTTATTGTGTTGTTGGTTTTTGTGAGGGCTTAACTTTTTAAGCTGTCTGTATATTCTGGATATTAGGTCATTGTCTGATGTATATAGCTGACAAAAATCTTCTCCCATTTTGTAGGCTGTCTTTTCTAAATGTTTTATTATACTGGTGATATACAGAGGGGTTACAATTACATTTTAGCTTGTCGGACAAGCCTTTCACTGTGCAGAAACTTTTTAGTTTGGTGCAGTCCCTTTTATCAAGTCATTCTTTGATTTGCTGTGCTTCTGGATCTTTACTCAGAAAGTTCCTTCCTGTGACAAGGAGTCCTAATGTTTCTCCCACTCCTTCTTAATAGTTTCATGTTCTCAAGTCTTACATTGAGGCCTTTGATTCATTTTGAATTGATGCTGATACAAGGTGATAGATAGGGTCCAGTTTCAGTTTTCTGTATCTGGATATCCATTTTTTCCAGTACCATTTGTTGAAGAGGCTGTCTTTCTTCCAGCCTATATTTTGGTTTCCTTATCGAATATTAGATGGCTATAAGTGTGTGGATTTTTTTCTGGGTCTTCTATTCTGTTATATTGGTTCTCAAGCCTGTGTTTTTGCCAGTATCAAGCTGTTTTCACTACTGTAGCTCTGTAGTAAAATTTGAATTTTGGTATTGTTATACCCCCAGCACTACTTTTACTGAAAAGGATCTCTTTTGTGATTTGGGGCCTTTTATGGTTCCATATGAGTTTTTGGATTGTTTTCTCTATTTTTTGAAAAATGATTGGGGATTTTAATGGGCATTGTGTTGAATTTGTTGATTGCATTGGGAAGTATAGTCATTTTCTATTTTATTAATTCTGCCCAACCCAGAAGCATTGAATGTCTTTCCACTTCCTTCACCTTTTTCAATTTTCTTTTTTTTTTTTTTTTTTTTGGGGGGGGGAGGTCCGGTCCTGGGCCTGAACTCTGGGCCTGGGCGCTGTCCCTCAGCTCTTCACCTCAAGGCTAGCGCCCTACCAATTGAGCCACAGGGCCACTTCTGGCTTTTTTTTTTTCTGCTTATGTGGTGCTGAGGAATCAAACCCAGGGCCTCATACATGCAAGACAAGCGCTCTACCACTGAGCCACCTTCCCAGCCCACCTTTTCCAATTTTCTTCTTTAAATGTTTACAGTTTTCACTGTTGAGGTCTTTTACATCCTTGGTTAAGTTACTTCCTAGGTATTTTTAATTTTTTTTGAGACTATTGCAAATAGAGTTTCTCCTGATTTTAGTCTTGATCTCATTGTTGGTATACAAGAAAGCTACTCATTTTTGTCTAGTTTTCTTTAATTCCCTTTTCTTCTGCTTTTCCAGCTACTTTTTATTCTATTCATCATTTATCTTACCTTTAAAGCAAGAAAAATTGAAATAATTATGTTTCTACTTCTGTCAAAACAACAAAACCTATATGGTTTGAATGATTAGTCAGGGACAATAGATCAAAGGACAGAGCTCAGAAAGAGAAATGGCTCCTTAAACTCTTAGACAAAAGAAATCAAGTTGGCACAATGATCAAACTGAATGAAATTATAAGTAAATTTTTGAATGTCAGACATTTTTCTGGTTCTTATGAATTCATTCTGGTAAGTAAGTTAAGTGGCCTGATTACAAATTAAATTTGTATGAACTGACGGATACTTAAAAAAATTGTGACAATTGGCTGCACAATTGATTAATATACATTGTGGAGTTTGTATCTGGTTATCTATTTTTTTAAAACCCACCAGAAACATGAGGATAGTGAACGGTGATGCCATTTTTTTCAGTTAAATAATACAAGCTGCAGTAAGATAAATGCTAAGGGTAGACTACCACAATGAAGGTGTCTGGTTCTTAGTACAGGCTGAGTGAGCCTCAGAGTCCTTCCCTTCCTATCTGACAGATAGGAATGAAAGATGAAGGATTCCCATGGGTGGGTTCCATGGGATAGGCCTGTGAGCACTGTTCTATCTTCTGTCCACACTCTGTGGTGACACTCAGTGATTTGGCTACATCTAACCACAAAGGCAGCTGGGAAATTATCAATGATGATATACTCCTAAAAATAACAAGTTTGTCTTCTAGCCATTAGCCAAGGAGAAGTGTCCATGATATGTTAGTAATCAAGTAAGTTTCAGAGTGAAGCATGTCATATACTATCTATAAAAGAAGTGTGAACATCCCTAGTTGTGTTGTATATCTAGCTTAATCCTAGTAAAAGCTACAGAAAGCCGACATAGCCCAGGCCTTGCATATATTCCTAGAGGGCTAGACACTGGCATGCTAGCAGATACATGAGACTATTAACTTCCTCACGCAGCTTTGGAGAGATGGATTTAAAAAAAATATTTCTAGTAGGGATCACACAATTACTTAGAAATTTAAAAAATTAAGTATGATTTTAAAATATCCAAAAAGAATCACTTTATAATGACATGTGTCCTTGTGAAATTCAGGAAAAAGAAGTAATTAGAAAGAACATACCTGTGTGTCTCATTCTGAAATACTGGTTTCTCTGTGAAAATAGTTTTCAAACCAGAGCATGGAAGAAAGTGTATATGAGGAAATACAACTCCCTAAAGAATGCACCTCAAAGTCTTTATTCCACACTTAGCAAATTATTCAGTTTCATAAATAAGTAAGGGCTCTAGATCTAAATCTTTGGGTCCTAGGATTCCCTCTCTCTCTTTCTCTCAACTAATTAATATTTTGATTTGGGAGAAAAATCCCAAAGCAAATCTATGGTTCCATTGGAATGGAACTCTTCGGCAAACTGACACAATAGGCTGATCAAAACCACAAGGCTGAGAATTAATCTCCTGGATCCACAGAGGTTTTTCCAAGATCCTGATGCTTATAGGTTGAAAGCACCAAACTGGTTGTACCCAGTTCGTTTGATGGTTTGTTCTTTTGCCTGCATTATCACCTACGGGTTTGTCTATGTTCGCTCTGCAGATATCAGAGGTTAAAGAGACTGCCTTTTAGGCAAACTTCCTATAGATCTCCCCCCAGCATCTGGGTATCATCTATTGACAATGAAAGCAAACAAATACATGAAACACTAATGGGATTTTGGTAATTGTTCTTGAAGAATTGTCTGAAGCCAGGTCAAGTGAATGGCTAGACAGTCCCATTTAGTCACCAGAGATGTGGGCAGTAACAGAGGTCAAATGCTAGGTCTAGTGCTCCCACAGCTGGGGTTTTGGCTTCTAAGTCAACTCTACAGGGAAGGAGAAATGAAGAGGAGAAAAGGACTTACCCTCACCCTTTCCTGTAAGAGAGGTGTCTCAGAGAATGTACTTGGAAATTGTAAGCATCGTTCAGGCCAAGGTACGAGAACATGAATAAAAAGCACAGTGAAATGGTAAAGGAAAAAAAGAATGACTCAAGTGTATGTGGAGGGGCCATTATCTGACCAACACAAAGACATATCAATGAGTTATTGGTCTTCAGCCTGCCTGATTCATGGCTAACTAGGCAAAATGTTCAGACCAGATCATCACTTTCTAGGTATGTGGTGGAATGGTTATCTATTATGTGAATGTCATAAAGTAAAAAAAAGGAGACATTTCTCTCAGAAATCTAACAATGATTCACGCAATTTCATAAGTATTTATTAAAACCCACCATATGAAGACCTTTGTTTCACAGTCTTAGAGGAAAAAGGTAAAACAGAGATTCAGAAACAAACAAACAAATGTTAGTATGTAAGATTGTCCAGATGGAAGAATTTTACTATAAATTCTTTTACTCTGGAGGGATGGAAAGGTCACAGGGTGTTGAAACAGACAAGGGGAGCTAAAATTTTGATCCAGACATTTAGGCTGGATTTGATTAAGAAAAGCAGAGAGAAAAAGGAAACGTATCTCCCGTGAGATGGGCTAGCACACCAGGGATATTTGCATAGTGTTTTACAGTTTGCAAAGCTTTCTCATCCATGATGCAGAGGTGAAAATGAGCAAAGCTTTTCAGAGCCAAGGGCTGAGACCAATCTGACTACAGTAGAGAGGAATCAGCCTCCTCTTTTCTGCTGTCTCCTGGCTTTTCTTCTTGATCAAGGGTTCAAGGTTTCATACTGACTTGCTAATCCAAAACCCTTTAACGGAGGGATTTCTCTATCAAGAAGTGGTAAAGAGAGCCAGGAGGCTGTATTTCTGGAAGAAAATAACCTTATTTAATGTGTGTGTATGTGTGTGCGTGCATGCACGAGCATGTGCATTATATGGGCCAGTATGTACACATATGCCCATGAGCAATTGGCATAAGACATTTTCTACTTGGAATAAACAAGCCAGTTTGTGGTTTATAATTTCAGATTAAGTATCTCCCCAACTGAAAGATTCCCTTTGCTAGCCAGCCTTTCATCTCATCCCTTTGCAATTCAATGTCAGTCCATCTTTTCCCTGTTTCATGACCCCCACCTTGCCATCACTCCCCTCCTGCTGCTTGCTCTTTGCTTCTCTGTCCATGTAACTGGACTTAAGCATCATCACCTTTCAGTTTTGAGGCCAAGCTCTACCCGCTTCATGAACTCTTCTCCAGCTAGGATTTCCCATGAGGATTATTCACTCCTGTCTCTACGTCTGCCATGCTTATTAATATTGAAGATGGGAGCATAATACATATTTTAAGAATGTAATAAATCTCTTGGGCTTTCCACATGTAGACACACAAAAAGTATGTCTAGTTTCAAGGGCCTTGTGTTCCCAAGAAAACACTGGTTTTTCTAGATCATAGTTGTTTGGTACAAACATAAATACTTCGATGGTTGTTTTTTGTCAGTCATGGGGCTTGAACCCCACCACTTGAGCCACATTTCCACTTTTTTTGTTTTTGCTAGTTTTTAGTGATAAGAGTCCTACAGAGTTTTTTTCCCCAAACTGGCTTGGAACCTCGATCCTCATATCTCAGCTTCCTGAGTAGCTAGGATTACAGGAATGAGCAACAAGCACCTGGTTATGTACATTGTTTTAAACTTGCTATCTAACATGATGGTGACACAGGATGGTGATCCAGGATTTTTGGGAAGGGTGATACATACCTGTAATCCTAGCATTTGGTAGGTAGAAGAACGAAAATCAAGAGTTTAAGGCTAGCCTGTGCTACATAGCAAGACTCTTGTCATAAAAATAAAAGATAGATAGAATGATCTAACCTAATTATGACTTAGTAAGACATATTCTCATGAGACAAACTCAGCCAATCCTAATGCCAAAGAAAACCCAACACTCAATGCACAAATTTCAACATGAAAAGATTCATTAAAATGTAGTATTACCATAAGTCGAAAGAAGACCTACACAGGTATGTTGCCATTTAAAAGATTCCTTTCTTCTTGGTCTGTTTTTGTATCTTAATAGAAGCTTTGAGAAAAGCCATATGCACCTAGGATGAAACAAATATTAGGAGGCACAGAAACCTAGCCTAGTTAGCAACAGAATCAAGTTCACCGTTTTGTTTTTAACTTCAAATGAAATGCTTAAGATGAGTGACCCAAGACACTTCTCCCCTGTGGTTCTACCTGAATCGATTACCATGAGCCTTCTGTATCCTTAGCCTCCACAGCTCTGGATTCAGCCAATCAAAGGTAAAAAAAATATATTCCCTTAAAAACTGCATCTGTACTTTTTTATTCCCTCAACAACACAGTATAACAGCTATTTGCATATCATTTGCATTGTATTAGGAATTATGAACAATCAAAAGATGATTTAAAATATACAAAAGGCTGTGGGTAGGTCCTAAGCAAATATTATGCCATTTTCTTTATGTTACTTGGCATGTGCAGATTTTGGTATTTGCAGGGATTCTCAAACTCATTTGCTAAGAATACTGAGGAGTGACTGTTGTGAGATCAAAGAGGAGTTTTGTCTACAGTGTTAGCCATTGGCCCTGACATTGATCTTCAGTTGATATTACCTTGCTTGGTTATTAAAATAGCTGAAGAATGGCAGAACCATTCCAAAGTCTGTTGTTCTGTTTATTTTCATAAGTTGATTATCAGAGCCATTGGTTATCAGAGCATTCTTCCTCATTAGATGATATTGTAGTTTGAATCTGAAATACCCTCCAAAGGCTGATGCATTACAGGTATGTTTGCCAGCTGATGGAGCTTTGTAGAAATCAGATTATGAGCGTTTTGAAAGCCTAGTGAGTTCATCCACTAATAGACTCAAAATCTGATGACATTATTGGAAGGTGGTAGGGATTGTGGCTGTGATGCTTAATTGATGGAGAAAGTTACTAAGGGTGTGACTTGTCCTCAGCCTTGTCTCTTTATATACTTCCTGGCTACCGTGAGAGGAGTAGCTTTTCTCTGCCATGATGCTCTGCCTCAGTACTGTCCAGAAACAGTGGTACCAGCCAATCATGGACTTAAACCTCTGAAACCATGAGCCAAAATAAATCTTTTAAGATGTTTCTCTTAAGTGTCTTGTTATAGCAACAAAAGCAGGAAAAAGGAAGGTCCCTCCCTTACATTCTGCCACCCATTCTGGTACCAAACAAACAGCTCTCACCAACTTTTTACCTTTCTGTGAACTCTCTGGATGTGGTTGGGAGGTGGAAAGAGTTAAGTCAAGGGTCAATAAACAAGGGCTTAAGGGTGGCAAATACTACTGGTCAGTCTGAAGTGTTCATTCATGAAGGAGGAGACAGTATTCAAGTTTACCCAAAGGACTACACTGCCCATACGAGTCCTTGAGCCCCAACTATGATCTTGCCTCATGAAACATTCATTTGATTCCATGTATAACCTTCTTAAATTATTTTGAAAAGAATGTTTACCAAATAAACAAAGAGACACTTGGTTCAGCTCTTCTCAGTGTACTTGTGATATGCATTCCTTGTGCTTAGCCTGGGGATCATCATTGGGTACACACAATAAATCTCAGCTTATCAAGTAGTTGCAAAAATCAGATAACAAGACCATTTTTTTTAACAGATAGAAGTCAGGGAGGGCAGTCATTGCTCAGACAATGAGACTCAAGCAAGTTCTGAACCCTGGAGCTCTGTAGGGAAGGAGACGGATGAATTGGGAAAATAAAAAGAAGACAAACACTTCAGAGGGGAAAGAAAAAAGTCAGTGAAGCAGGAAGAGAAGAAAGCATTAGAGGGGAGGAAGACCAGAAATGGAAGCCAGAAGTGGGGGAGGAGAAGCTGGCCAGGGAGAAAATAGGGAGTGTTGAGTGGGTGGAGTCTTTTGTGCTGAGAACAGAGGAAGCCAGGTATATTGTTCTTCAAACCACATCGCTAGCTGCCTGCCACATGGCTTTGAAACTAAATGCAGCAGGAAACTAAATGCAGCAGGAAACAAAATGCAGAAACCAAAATGCTAGTCAGTGGAACTGGCATTGAAAAAATCATAATCTTGTGTAACTTTTGAGATGTGTAAGAATAGAAACCACCTTGCCAGAAGATGAGTGCCTTTATACATTACATCTCAAAACTCAAGAGGGTGTTTGCTCCAAAACCTGAATAGTTCTCTTCTAAATAAAGTTGTCCCACACCACAAAATTCATGTTCTTGGTGACCCTATAGCAGGACAAAAGCATGAAGGGGATCTCTGACTTTTCAAAGAAAGACTAATGATGTTGAGTGTGGTTTGACTGGGAAATACAGTACGTGAATGTCACTATATTCTAATCTTCTGAAGATGGTGAATCTAGGTGGAAATGACAGAAGCACTCTCAGCTACTCAGGAGAGGGTCTGCTCATCAGCCAGGCTGGGCCTCAGACCTTGGTCCTGGCTCTGCAACTACCATCATCTGAGGTGTGTTTCTACCCAGGATCCTCGTGGATGTTCTGAAACATGAGCACAACTAGCCTCATGCCTCCCCGGGCCCTTTTCTCCAACATTGGCCTTGATCTTCCCCATCTTTACCTTTAATTCTCTCTTCTGCACTTCCACGTGCTGCCACGTTTTTCTTCAAAATCTCTTTTAGTTCCTCCCTTGTTGTTCCCACTGTTCATTAAGACTCCTATTTTAGTCAGCACGCACACATGTCCTAGATTTTCCCTAGCTGCTTTTACCTAGCTCTGACCCCAGAGTCTCTGAGGTCCCCCTATTTCCTATGGCAGCAAGCCTGATCTGCTGTCCCTCCCCCCCCCAAAAAAAGTTCTTATCGAGCCCTATCTACTGATTTCCTTCACTCACCCTTATCGCTATCTTCTTCTTCAATGTGAAGCTTTACCTCCAGGTTCAAAGCTAGAAATTTAGGGATCATCCCTAAGTTTAAACAGTCCATGGACAGGTCCTACAGATTTTACCTGCCACCTGCTCTTCTCTATGGTTGCCATCTTCTTTGTGGTCTGCGTTGTGGAGACTTCACTACCTCTTCCCTGTCTTCTCTGGCCCTCTCTTCCCCTTCTAGTCCCTTCTCCACACAGTGGTACAGAAGTAACCTTTCCAAATACAAATCAGTTCGTATCATCTGACAATGGCTTCTCAGTGCACTAGCTAACATCCCCAATTCTGTTGTAGCCTCCATGGTCCGGCATGGCTAAGCCATGGCCTCTGTCCACCCATATGACCACATCATTCTCATTCCTGTTCCCCACTTCCTTCCAGACTGTCCTTCAGTCTCTAATTCTTAACCAGCCTCTCTCCTTGGATCTTGGCTTAAACATCTTTAAAAAAAAAAAAACCCTTCTGGACTTCCCTAGGAGTAATGTTCCATCTTCCCGCCATTATTCTTATTATCATCTCTAATTCCTTCATACATTTTAATCACCATTTGCAATTATTTTGCTTGTTTCCTTGTATCTTGTCTGTCTTCCCACTGGACTCTCAATGTCAAGAGGGCCCGAATCATGTTTATCTTGTTAACCAGCCTTTCTCAAGCTCCCAGTGTTCCCAGTGGTCTAGGTTGTAATTGCTATTTTACCATTGCTTCTTGACGACTCCAGGCTTCTCAAATGAAATATTCTCCCTCTAGCTAAGGACGTCTGTGCCCCTCTCCGATGGCCTCTCATCTTCTCTAATACTTCAAAACTCTGGCTTCCTGCCTGCCCTAAATGTTCAGTCTTCTCCTGTTGATTGCTTAATGTCTTCTTTCATTTTGAAAAGCCTTTTGACTCAATCCAATCTTGCTTCCTCTTTTACAAATCTGCAGTAGGAATGGTTTATGCTTCAGAGTATTCTCTCATTCTTATGTACTTCTAGCCTATACCCTTTCATATTCATATTCATTGATGTCTAGTTCACTGCTTTTATTACTCCAAATTAGTTTCAGATAGTTGAGAAAATTTTGGAAATATCCCTCTTCTGCTTCCTGAAATGCTCTTCCCTTTGCCTTCATTATGTTGCATCCTGTTCATGTCATTCCTCAGACTCCTCTTCATCCATCCACACCTAATTCCTCCTTCTGTTGTCCTCAGCTCACATCCTCTTTGGTGATGTTACACTGCTAAAGCTTTTATTTTGTTTGTTTTAACCATCCTTACACCTAGAGCCTGGTCAAGGCTCTAAGCCAGACCTCCACTTGGCTTTTAAACAGCCAAGTGCCTGCAAGGTTAGTTCCATCCGAAGGTCTCACAGGTCAGATACCACAAGCAACATGTCAGAAGCCACCTGAGCCACCTAGTCTCACAGGACATGTCTCCTGCATAAGGCGTGAGTCCATCTCACCTGGAACCACCCTTCAGGTAAGGCAGGCATCTGCTTCTAGCTTGCCACTCTCTAGTTGAATATTTCTCACTGCTGAAGTCTTCTGAAGTCTCCAGCTCTCCCTTCTCAATGGGATTGCCAAGACCAACTGGGATGTAATTCCCCTCAGTCTCATCTAGCCCTGTTCCTTGCTGCCTTTGATTTTCAGTTTTCTGCACAGCTTGGGGAACCCTGTCTTTATCTGATCCCTGTCTGCTGATCAATGGTTTTCTGCAGTGGGTGGGGTGGGGATAATTCCTGACCCATTGTACTTTGTGGTTTCTGTAATGTAAACTCTCCCATCATATTCAATCACAGATTCTGACTTCCCTGAACAGGGAGTACAGAGAAGATATGCTGCAGCCACCACTAGGCAGTATTTCCACCGTAAAGATGCAATAAACTTAAACGAAGTCTAGGCCAGTGATAATGGAAAGCCTACTGAAAAAAAATTAGTGAGTAATTCATTCTTAGTATTTATTCTCTTTATTTTTAATGTAATTCATTTAATTGTACACATAGAATTTACTTTTTTTTAATGGCAGAATTTAACAATTAGTGGGCAAGATTCCTGCACATTTAGCAGTTGGCCTTCCTGAGCCTGTTGGACACAGCCCCAGTGCACAGCCAAGCTCAGCCTTTGCCAGAGATCTCTCCTCATCACCAACATCTGGCCAGTGTTTATTCTCTGCTTGCACTGAGGGAATTCGCCACTCTCCCACTCCATCTCAGCTCACACTACATCCTCAAGGATTTGATTTGGCACCTGTCTCTACTCTTTTATTTTGGTGGTCATGGGACTTGAACTCTGGACTTGGGCGCTATCCCTCAGCTCTTCAGCTTAAGGCAAGCATTCTACTGCTTGAGCCACAGTGCCACTTCTGGTTTTCTAATGGTTTATTGGAGATAGTCTCACAGACTTTCCTTGCCCGGGCTGGCTTTGAACCGTGATCCTCAGATCTCAGCCTCCTGAGTAGCTAGGATTACAGGCATGAGCCACCGGCGCCCGGCCTATCTCTACTCTTATTCCATGAGTTTCCCTAGGACAAAGGCTATGTCTCAATCACCTTAGTAATCTCAAGCAGTGCCCCCTACACACACAGGATTCATTCTGTGTATTGGTATCTAGAGTACTGAAGATCCTTTTTCTGTTGGTACCATCTTTTCCTGATCTCTCTCACACATGGGGAAATTGGTTCGAGGATGGAACTATGGGTGTTTATTGATTAGATGAGCTGACCAAGTATCTAAAGCATTTTTTTTCTAGAGCATTTATAAGCATGAATAGTTTACTATTACCTATTTGGAATAGTCATGGTCTCCCAATTGGTCTTCAAACATGGGGTCTCCATGTCCATCACTATTGGGGCTCATACTGACTGGGCCTATAGAATGCAAATGCATCATTTGTGGGATGGTGATTTGTGTTAGGCAAGGCTCACTGGAGACACAGAAACTGTAGGATGAATGAATGAATGGATGGATGGATTAGCATTGGCTCACGTAATTATGGAGACTAAAAATGTCCCATGATAGACTATCTGAATCTTGAATCCTAGGGATGCTGGAGATTTGTTTAACCCAAGTCTGAATGTCTCAGAACCAGGGAATGATGTGTCTTTCAGAACCAGGCAAATGGAAACTAGGATGGGAGGGTAGAAACTGACACGAGTCCTGGAGCTCAAAGGCCAGAAGAGCTTGAATTTCTTGATGTCCAAGGGAAAGAGAAGAAGGACCTCCATCTCTGGGATGTTCTGTGGGGAGTTGACATCAGGTTAGATGTCCCACCTACATTGAGGAGAGATTTCTACTCAGTCCATCCACTCCCATGTACACTGACATCATTACAGCCAAATCTAGAAACAATGCTTCACTAGCTATCTGGGTATCCCCTAATCCAGTCAAGTTGACATCTAAAATTAACCACGTCAATGATCACTTAAGACAGTTCTGCATTTGATGTCTTGCAACATTCTAATCCCTGGTCTGGTATTTTTTATTGGATGAAAATTAAATTAATTCTGTCATCATTTTTACTGTCAGAAAATCAGAGTAATCCACAGGGAAGAGTCATCTGTTGGACAGAAGGAAATAGTGATTGAGCATTCACTGTGTGACAGGTGCTATATCAGCCATGGGAATGGACCCTTGGAAAGGAATCTGTAAATGTACTGATAATAATTTTTGAGTTTTTCAGTGAGTTGCTTGTCATTTTAATGATATAGGCTCTAATTTCTAAGCCTTTTTTAGAGTGACTCATTTTTTGTAGCCAATTAGCTACACAGGCATCTATCTTAGACCACCTTATATGTCACATATTTATAGAAATTTAGCTCACATCTCACTAAGACAGAGAAGCAGTGTGCTCTCAAGAATGATTTTATACTGCACTAGGAAGACTTGTTTATGTAACAGAATCTTTGTTTTCTTTCTTTCTTTTTTTTTGTCAGTCATCGGGCTTGAACTCTGGGTCTGGGCGCTGTCCCTCAGCTCTTCAGCTCAAGGCTAGCACTCTACCACTTGAGCCACAGCCCCACTTCTGGCTTTTTCTGTTTATGTGGTGCTGAAGAATTGAACACAGGGCTTCATGCATGCAAGAGCACTCTACTACTGAGCCACCTTCCCAGTCCCTTTTCCTATTTTCTAAAAGATTCAACAATTCCAAAAGTCATTGTCACTTCAGAGCAGATATTAATCTTAGCAAGATTTATATTTCACAAATAAATATTTAAAAGCAATTCATAACAGAGCTAAAACCTACACTATCACCTATCTTTCAATGATGCCAATAAGTCTGGACTTGTGTCTTGTAGGATTTGTAACTGGAGCCTGAAAGATTTTATTTTCTCCCTAAAGAAAAGTTTGATGTCCGTAAGATTCTATCTATACATATACCACAGTCTGAAAAGCAAAAATCTAAAGATGGAGATCACTAGATTTTCATTCAAATTCAAATAAGTAGAATTTGATTGGCTGAATTTTGGACTGGATTCCACTGGATTAAAATCTCTCTCTCTTTCTGATAATACTGGAGTATTTGACTCAGTGCTTCATACTGTCTAGGCCACTGCTCTTCTGCGGAACCCTGTTGTGTGTGCTGGTTATTTTTAAGGTAAGTTTTACTTCCAGCCCAGGGACACACCTGGACCATAACCTGCCAATTTTAGGCTTCCCATCATAGCTAGAATGACAGATGCACACCACTAAGACTAGCTCTCAGTTGAGAAGGAGTTCTTTCAAACATTTCTGCACAGGACTTATACCACAACTCTCCCAATCTCAGCATTTCAAGTAGCTAAGATTACAGGTAAAAGTCACCAGCACCCAGCTCTCTCTCTCTCTCTCTCTCTCTCTCTCTCTCTCTCTCTCTCTCTCTCTCTCTCTCTCTCTCTCTCTCTCTCTCTCTCTCTCTCTCTCTCTCTGTCTCTCCCCTTCTTCCCCTTCTCTCCCCCCTCTCCTCTCCTCTCCTCTCCTCTCCCCTCCTCTCTTCTACTCTTTCTCTCTTGTAAGATTTCTTTGGACATATTTGGGTGTGGCAGAGCCATTTTAGATGTGCAGGGTGAAATCGAGAAGGTCAAGGTTTTAGCCAAGTCAGAAAAGTGTTTGAGAAGCCATCTCAACTGAAAAATCTGAGTGTGATTCACATGCCTGTTTACCCAGCTATAGTGGGAGGTAAAAAAAATAGGAGGATCCCAGTCCAAGCACATGTCCACATGTCCAGGCACATGATACTTTATATTTCAAACAATCAGCACAAAAAAGAGGCTAAGGATATGACAACCATAGAGCACCTCCCTGCTTTGCAAACATGAGGCTCTGAATTCAAACCCCAGTAATACACAGAAACAATACACACCCACATATGATAGGGAAATATGATTTCTGGTTTAGAATGTGTACAAATGTATACATACTCTGCACATGCAGTCACTCTTTGTTACAAATGATAATGGGTCCCCTTTGTGGAGGACAGATATTTCACCAGAGTCTAAGATTCTTGACCAAAGGCACATATGTAAAGGTGCTCCAATTAGATGTTTCCAAAGAGAGCTGAGCCTCATTATTGTCTGAAAGCCAAATTGTTCCCACTGGAAGACAAAACGGCACGAGAATACTCCTCTTTGCCTGTCCTTGAAAAAATCTTGCTCAGGTGACTTGTCTGCATCTGACCTTAATGATTCTGGACTAGAAACTATTCTACAACATGACTGGGTCTCTTGGAAAGAGACACTGCAGAAATAGCTGCAGGAATCCAAGTCTAGACATGGTGTTAAGGCTGAATACAAATCTGCTCAAAGAAAGCACAAGAAGAAAGAAAGGGGAAGGATTCTTTCATTGAGAAGAACCACAATAGTTGATAACTCTAAATGTGGAAGTTATCAATGACCTTCAGGGGGTTGATTATTTTCTTGACATTGCTTTATAATGCTTCCAGTGGCTCTCTTAAGAATGGGAAATACCTCTTTAAAATGAGCAAAGCCTGAACTAGCCCAGGTGATTGTGTTCTGGTTAGGTGGGATTTTTCAACCGTGCACTTCTTGGTCTGTACCCTTCAGAACAATTGCATTTCATAAATTTTCAGACATGAGCAAATGGTTGAGAGTTACAAATGCCCATAAATCTGAGCTCCATGATTTCCAGCTCCAAAATTCAAGGTTCTCAAATGCTGGCCTTGGCACAACTAGAATTCATGTCTTCCACTGGTGGTAATCCAAACCTTACATTTCTTTCTTCCTACCATCTTTGAAAAGTAGCAATATGTAGGAATGTTAAAACAGCCTTCTTCTTCTGTATCATCAAAGGCTAGTAGAAACTGGGCACTGGTTGCTCACCCTGTAATCCTAGCTACTCAGGAGGCTGATGTCTAAGGATCATGGTTTGAAACCAGCCCATGCAAGACTCTCATTAATCAGTAAAAAGCTAGAATTGAAGATATCGATCGAATGATAGAGTGCCAGCCTTGTGTGAAAAAGCTAAGGGACAGTACCCAGGCCCTGAATTCAAGACCCAGTACCGGCACATAAAAAACAGGGTGAGTTAGCTGGGCACTGGTGGCTTCATGCTTATAATCCTAGCTATTCAGGAGGCTGAGAGCTAAAGATTGTGGTTCAAAACTAGCCCAGGCAGGAAAGTCAGTGAGACTCTTATCTTCAACTAATCACCAAAAAGCTAGAAGTGAACTATGGCCCAAGTTGTGGAGCACCAGTCTTGAGCATAAAAGCTAAGGGACAGTGCCTAAATCCTGTACAACACACACACACACACAGCTAGCGGAAGTTCTTTCCAAAGCAAAGAAAATTTAGGCAAAAATGTTCTGAAATACAAATCTGAATGCACAAGCAGGAGAGAGGATATTGGCCCCAAATTGTTGGGTAAATTTATCACAGACAGAGGAACAAATATCCTTAGAGCAGCTCCCTTCCTATCAGATGCTTTGATTGAAGTCAATAGATTTTTTTTTGGAACTTTCTTCCCACTGCAAAGTAATACATGTTCAGTCTACATTTCAGCAAGTTCAGGTAAAGATAAGGAAGAAATTCCTTTCACTTTTGCCATGAGTGTCCCAGGGTTGCATTTTGCAGATTGTGTCTACATGAAGACACAGGTCTGTGCCAAACTCTGACAAATATCAGGTCAATAATGACAGAAGTAGATTTCTCCAAGTAAGTGGAAATCGAAGTGGTGACGTTTAGTCACCAAAGCAGACAAGAGGCATGAGATGAGGCCAGGAAACAAGCAGGAGGGACAGGCTGGGAGTGGCGGCAGAATGCATTCATTTCCCTAGTGGTGGGGGAAAAGATGGCGAGCTCTGGGAACATGGCACCTGATGAACTTCCCAGGAAAAGTGGACAGCCCCTCGATCTCACCCTGAGAGCTGGGACTTCCTGCTAGGAACCGAGTGGCGTGTTGGACAGACAGATCCTTTGGGGAAGCACTTATGAGTGATATTTGAGAGGAAAAAGTGTGGTGGAGGTGTAGATCTTTCCTATTCTGTGTTTCAGGTCTTCCCAACGTGAGCTACTGCTGTCCTTTTAGGACAAGGGCCACCATCGATCCTGTACACTTGACCATCTCCTTCACAACCAAGTCATGTCTCACTATCATAGTACTGACCAAGAAAACACCTCTGGTCAAAGAGCTGAGGAAAAGGCATTACTACCACACTGTCGGTGGCTTTCTGAATTGAGGGAATAAATCCAGGGCTCCTGAGGTTTGTTCAAATATGGGTTATTGTCTGTCATGCCTCTTGGGAGTAGTAACATAGATTTAAGGGTTACAGCCACCTAAATGGTCCTCAGACTCACATTGGGTCCCTGAATCCCACAGTACCATTTTCCTGTAAATAGGTCACAGACGTCACCTCACCCCTGGCTCTAGAGTTCAGAAACTCTGTGACTCAAGGGAGCGAGGTTGCCCAGGTCTGTGCTAAACTCTGACAAACACCAGGGTCAATAATGACTGATGTGGATTTCCCCAAGTAAGTGGAAATCAAAATTGTGACATTTAGGCTCCAAAGCAAACAAGAGGAGTGAGATGAGGCAAAAATGGGAGCCTTGTGGGTTCTTCCTCCTTTGGGTTTCTTGGGGGGGACAGGGGGTACATGTGACTTTGACACTGCCTTTCCCAGCACCCCCCTGTCTTGCCTGGAAGTGCAGGGTATGCAGATGGTATTGTAGCTTCACTGTAGCACATCATTGGAGTAGGAGGAAATAAATATTTGAGCCATCGAGCACATAGAGAGCAGTATTCCCCAGACTTCTGTTCACTTCCTGATCCATGCAACCAGGGCCTGGGCCATTGGTTTGTTTTCTGGGAAAGCCAGAGTCTGGAGGAGTATAGGGCTCCCATCCCGTCTAGTTCCCGAGCTTTGCTGGAAAGGCTGGTTACCAAGATACAACCCCCTGTCCATGTGACAACTGAGTCAAATTAAGGGAACAGCATTAGTCCAGAAGGCAAGCAGCCCATTTCTAGCTTTTGTCTTTGTCTAGATTCATTGAACTGGATGAACAGGATACTCGTCCCATCTTTGCCATCAGAGGAAAGAACAGACATGGGAAATGAGGGTTAGCAGTTTCCCAGAGCTCCAATGAGAGCCTCATTGACTTCTGATCTTGGGGAAACAGGATTTAGACTCTGAAACTCAGTGACAAGAAAAAGGCTGCCCAGAAATAGAGGAATTCAAGCTGAGATGGAATCACCTGAGGCTAGAGATGGTCTGAAAGCAGAAGATTGATAAGGCACCCAGAGTTTCTGTGAAGTATCCAGATGTTTCTAAAGATGGCAATTGTTGGTGCTGGCCTCGAGTTCTCGTTCACATGGCCTTTGCATCCTGGAGCCTCCATTTGGGTCTGGTGTCCTGGTCACTGGGTAAGGACACATGGACTCCCACAACACCAGATATGAGAAAGTCCTCTTGAAATCCAAACTGCTCACACCACTGTACAGTGTTTGTGGGGAGATGGAGAGGCATGCACATGGCCCCGACAATACATATGACTAGAAGCTCAACTTTGCCACCCAAGGATTTTGATGTAAGAGAGCATGAATTTAAAGCTGACGTTACAGCTTTTATAAAAGTTTTTTTTCTTTTGGTGCCAGTACTAGGACTTGAACTCAAAGCCTGGGCTTTGTCCCTTAGCTCTTCCTTCCTTCCTTTCTTCCTTTCTTCCTTTCTTCCATCCTTCCTCCCTCCCTCCCTCCCTCCCTTCTTTTCTTCCTCCTTCCCTTCCTTCCTTCCTTCCTTCCTTCCTTTCTTTTTGTTTATTTTTATTTTTTTATTGTGAAAATACTGTACAGAGGGGTTACAATTACATGGGCATTTTTCCTTCTTTTCTTTCTCTTTCTTTTTTGCTCAAGGCTGGTACTCAAGGAATGGTACCACTTGAGCCATAGCTTGAGTTCCATCTAGTTCCAAGTGATTTCCTGGTTAATTGATGATAAGAATCTCATGGACTTTCCTGGTCAGGCTGCCTTTGAGCCATGGTCTTGGATCTCAACCTTCTGAGTAGCTAAGATTATAAGCATGAGCCACAAGAACCTGGCTTGACATTAGAACTTAAGTTTGAGAAGAGACCCCCCTGACTTGGCTGCTGCAAGGTTGCAAGAGAAGCAAGGGTTGCAGGATAAATGGAGAGAGAGAGAGAGAGAGAGAGAGAGAGAGAGAGAGGGAGAGAGAGAGAGAGAGAGAGAGAGAGAGAGAGAGAGAGAGAGAGAGAGAGAGAGAGAGAGAGGGAGAGAGAGAGAGAGAGAGAGAGAGAGAGAGAGAGAGAGAGAGAGAGAGAGAGAGAGAGAGAGAGAGAGAGAGAGAGGGATTTAAAACATCCTCCATGCGGCTCCCTGGCCTCACCTTGGCAAATTTCCTAGTTTCTAGGCAGCCTGACCAAGAAGACAGAACAATTTGGTGAATTCCATGGAGAGGTCGCCTATTTTGAAATGTATTATTTGATGAGGCAGCTTATTCTACAGAGCAAATGCTGTGAGTTAACACACACCCCCAAACTGATTTTGTTGGTAAACATCCCCCAACTGTTTTCTTATTAATTTACCTTAGCAACACCTCTCCATCATGCGGTTATGTGGATTTCAGACCCATATTTCCTCCCATCCCACACACCTTATGTCTGTTACCTCATCTGCGGCTGCCACATGGGGACAAGGGACATTTGGTTTCTGCAGAACCTCAAATGACTCAGTTGCAACATCAGATCCCAGGAGTTGGTAGTGAAGGGCAGGGACAGCCCAAGGCTTGGTAGGCGTCACTTTGGAGAAGAGATTGGGCCGGTGAGCAGGTGAACAGGAAAGAGGAGAGCCCATCTCATTTTCATGATGCCACAGCAGATATCTCTGGAATATAATTTTTTAAAAAAACCACAACAACAAGGTGATCATAGCTTATTGTGAAAGATCCAAGTTCTAAGTAGTAACATTTAGCCACTTGTTCAGTTCACTGTTAGGGAAGGTTCAGATGCCCGTGTGTGTGTGTGTGTGTGTGTGTGTGTGTGTGTGTGTATGTGTGTGTGTGTGTGTGTGTGTGTGTATGTGTGTGTGTGTGTGTGTGTGTGTGTGTGTGTGTGTGTGTGTGTGTGTGTGCTGGTCCTGGGGCTTGAACTCAGGGCCTGGATGCTGTCTCTTAGCTTTTTTGCTCAAGGCTGGCACTCGACCGCTTGAGCCATGGCCCCATTTCCAGCTTTTTGGTGATTAACTGGAGATAAAAGTCTCAGGGACTTTCCTGCCCAGATTGGCTTTGAATCACAATTCTCAGATCTCAACTCCCTGAGTAGCTAGAATTACAGGTGTCCAGCTACACTAGGCCTTCTTCAGACTTGAGTTTCCCGTAGAAATGCTGTCTTGGAATCCCATGTGTGGCAGAGGGAAACCATCTTTCATCTGGATGCTGATTCAGTAGGCTTTGGACTTTAGAATTTAAGACAATCCCTCCTCCCCCACCTTCTGTGTGTCTACTACAGGTAGGCAGGTGGCGTTGAGAAAGCCGGGCGGCAGCCCAGATCGAGTGAGTCAGATACCCACACAGGGCCCAGCCATCTGTGTTTTAAGGAGCTCTGCAGGTAGACAAGAGGTTCACTGGCGTTGCAGAGGCACAGCACGGGAGACCAGGAACCTGAGGATGCTCTTCTCTCCCCCTTCTCTCAGAACCCGGCCCCGGCCCCCTGGCCCAGCCTTGGTTCCTCAGTGTCTTCCTTACAGGGCTGAATGGGACAGGTAGGCAAGACCAGGTGTTGGCAGGTAGAAGTCCCATGTCCTCGCGAAGCCCTTGTCTTCTAATTTACAAAAAGTCAGTGTTTAGCCAATGATCAGGGTCCTTCCTGAACTCCCTTCTCTTCCTTTCTTTCCCATCAGTCTCTCTAAGGAACATTCTTGAAGCCACTTCCAAGTGTCTCCCCACCTTTGTCTCCAGCCTAGCCCTACTTCCAAGACTCCTGGGGTCCCCAGAAAGCCTTCCATGCATGAATCTCCCCCGCCCCGCCCCCCGCCCCTGCTGCCGGTGGCCACCATGCCTTTTCCAACAACACTTGACTCATGTCCCTCCTCTCCCATTCCGCCCCATTAAGAACATGCTTGAATCCTTTGCACACCCATGCCCCCCACATGCACACGAGTGCCCCTCGTCTTCCCCAGTGGGACTTGCTGCCTGTAGGGTAGTCTGCCCTTCTCAGCCTAGATTCCAGATGCCTCCTACTGCACCTCCGAGCCACCCAACCTTATCTCGCCCAGCCTTCTTCATGAACCCTGCCTCCAGTCAAACTGGTCTCCCCAGGAAACTCTTGATAAGATAAGCAAGTAAAATTAGAGACAATGAACCCGGAACAGGCACAGGCAGGCACCGGGTGTCAGGGTGGGACAGCTGCAGAAACTTCCAATGCTCAGAATCTCCCTAGATACCTTGGGTCTCTGAGTTGAATCATGTGACACTGATGGTGTTGCTTGGGAGAGAACTCAAGGTGCCATCTCTTTCTCCCCTCCTGGCATTATATTACTTTAATAGCCTTCTTCGAACTTCTAGTTGGAAAAGTGACTTTGGGTTACTTCAGTAAATCGATACATGTTATAGAAAAGTAACTGGGTGTTTGGGTGTATGCACCAAACCCCAATTCATTTCAGATAAATTGCTAGAGAAAGCAGTAGCACCTACTTTCCTAACCCAAGGAACATGATCGCCATCTGGTGGCAGCTACCTAAAATATATGTAGGAGTGAATTCATTCATTCATTCAGCAAACATGCTCCTGACCACTGTGAATACCTTGTTGAATCAGAGGGACTGCTTCTTTTCCAGAGGACAAATAGAGGCTAACTCAATGGGAGTAGGTTTGGGGTTATGGTAGGATTCAGGTGGACAGCTCATGGTTTCTGGAGATTCTGGAGGACTTCCTGGGGGGTGGGGCATCTGCTCTGAGACCCTGTCAGGGAAAGATCAGAATATGGGCAATGTGGGGTTTGTCTTAAGTCAGCTTGGCGCAGGTACAAGGCGGTCCAGGACTTCTGTTCACAGACAAGCATAATAGATGTTCTCAATAAGAAGCTGACTTCTCCTTGCAATTTCTTTTTTATTTGGGGAAGCACTTCTGGGGTTTGAACTCAGGTTCTCATGTTCACTAGGTCTGCCCTACCCCTTTGGCTTCAATTTTTTTCAGGTAGGATTTCATATTTTTGCCTGTTCTGGTCTGGACCGTAATTCTTCCATTTACACTTCCCACATTTATGAGGTGACAGTTGTGCATCTCACACCCAGTTTATTGGTTGAGATGGGGGTTTCATAAACATTTGGCCTAGACTGGCCTCAAACTTTGAACCTTCTGATCTTTGCCTCTGAGTTGCTGGGATTATAGGTATGAGTCACTGTGCCTGGCCTTGGAGCAAATATTTCTGATTTGTATTGTTCTTTGGATGGTAGAGATCTGAGCTTTGGCTTGAGAAATACCACATTCCAGGGGGGCCTGTGTGGTGGGAAAAGAGCAATATGCCACACAGATTACTCCGAGACAGGTCAGATGTCAGCACCCCATCACCTCAGGGGCTACGAAGCCCCTCTTAGGGGCTAGCACAGTCAGACATATGTCTTGTTGTGAGGCCAAGTTTGGTCATGAGGAATGCTGAACTGGCTCCCAAGCTTTGGCTTTGCTAAGTTGCTAGCCTGCACCCTGTTCTTGTTTCCTAAGTGGGACTCACGATGTCTAGGACGGGCCTAGGGTACGCTTTTACTCATGACGGAAACAAGCAAGGCTCATCCGACCTGCTGCCTTTTCCTCCTGAACTGACTCCACTTCCCATCCTTCTTTGCATTTACGTGCGGCCACCTGTCTAAATTCAGGCCACAGCCAAGCTGATAGGCATGTCCCCATCATTCTCAGGCCTGGTCTCTAAAGCACTTCCTCACCACAATCTCTCCTTTTCCAGCTTGCCAAGAGGGTGTGATATCCTAGCAGGAAGATGTGAGGTTGTCGTGAGTGTTGAGGTCACAGGATGGGAGGAGCCTGAATCCTTGAGTCACTGCATGGAAGCGTCCAGGGAGCACTACACCTCTTACAGCGAAGCCTTTGTGCTCTGGGAGCTCCTTGTTACAATATTACCTCTATCAGTTCATCCCTCAGACTCAGTGCTTATTTCCTGGTTGTCCTTCTAGGTTGAGAGACTTCCTCAACTTAGCTACCCATGTCTTCTATGAGTTCTCACGATGGGTCTTGAGCACATGCCACAGGGCCCGCCTCCTTCTGTGTGAGGGTGTCCTGGTGCTGACGACTTGTGAAATGCTACTTTGGGTCTTGCCATCAACCCCTGTGGATTCTGGATTCTGGATTTAGTCAATGCCTGGCTTACCCTGCTGACTGGGAGGTGACAAATGACTGTTCCAGGTGCTAGCTTGCTGAAAGCTCCCAGACTTGCCTTTAGGCAGTCAAAACATCTGCCGACTCTGAACATTCACACGCAAAACTGTCTCCTGATCACACTGCCACACTTGGCTCTGAAGAATGCCAGCAAAGATTTGGTAACAACTTAGAAAGTGCCAATATCTGACAGGCTGAAATCATGGATGACAGAAATTGACGAGGAGGCGAAAATGCGGAGGATGTACAATGGGCCCTGTCTGATTAGCAATGTCAGGAGAGGCCCGTGGTTGACAACATTGTCACTTGCCTTCTGATGACGCTTATAGCCATGGGCTTAATGACAGTGTGGCCTCAGTTCCCCATTGTGTGGCAGGGACACCTGAGTGATATTGACATGGGGCTGCTAGATGACCATCTGATGAACCTCTATTCAGTGTGTGTGTGTGTGTGTGTGTGTGTGTGTGTGTGTGTGTGTGTGTGTGTGTGTGTGTGTGTGTGTGTGAGCGCGCGCGCGCCCCCCCACGCGCGCGCGTGCCTATCCTGAGATTTGAACTCAGGATCTGGAAACTCCCTGAGCTTCTTTTTACTCCAGGCTAGAGTGCTACCACTCGAGCCACAGCTCCACTTTTGCCTTTTTGTAGTTTATTGGAGATAGGAGTCATAAGGACTTTCCTGCCCAGGCTGGCTTTGCACTGCAATCCTCACATCTCGGCTTCCTGAGTAGCTAGGATTACCGGCATGAGCTACTGGATTCTGGCCTCATTTTTATAATAAAGCCAGATGGGATACAGCTGGCCTAGATAGAACCAAGCAACTTTCCCACCTAAATCTTTTCAATAGCCTCTCTTTCCTCCTTTGGAAGGAAGTCATACATTGTTCACATGGCTCCTAAAATCTCCGATGTTCTGACCCCTTATCTTGTTCTCCTACATCATCCAGTTCTACATCACCTCTGGCTCAAGGCCTCTTAGCCTTTGCAACATTCTTCAGCACTCTCCTTACACAGCCAGCACTTTGTACAAGCTCAATAACTGTTAAGTGAACAAATGAAATAATGGGAGGCCAATTTGGAAGCTTGTTGTCTCGGGACAAGAGGATAGAGATGTGGTGGTGGATAAGTGGCCATCTTTCTAGATGCATATGTGATGAGATTAGAAACCTTGCTTGTTAGCTGTCCAAAGTTCTCTTTGAACAGAACAGTGTCTGACTCTGAGTGGCTGTAAAGGCAGGGAGCATTGAACCAATGGAACGAAGTAGAGTGGATGGATACCTGCAACACAGAGAGTCTGGGACAAAGGTGCCATACTCAGCAGGCGAGCGGATTCTACTCAACACCAGCAAGAACTGACAAGGTGCAGACATCTTCATCCTGCAGATCACAGACCAGAGACTACCCACGAACCAAGACTCTGGCATGAGTAGAAGCCTGAAGTAGAGTGGATGAACTATGAATATGGCCAAAAGGAGAGAGACTTAGCAGGCAGAACCAAAAGGGCTTGGTAACTAGCTGAATGTAGGAGTAAGGTGGGACCAAGAAAGAAGGAAGAGTCAAGGATGAGCCCCAAGTTTCATTTTTGGGGCCTGAGTGGAAGGAGAGAAGATTGACCGAGATGGAGAACGTGGGGTAAGGTGATGGCAGCTGTGATGATGAATCTTCTGGTAGAAATTTCTTGCCTGCAGCGTCCGTGGGATTGTTGTCAGAGGAGGCCCAGTGGGCAGCTGGATGTGGTGTGAAACTCAGGAATGAGAATTGAGCTGGAGAGAATAGGCTGGGGAGGGAATCAGCCTTTGGATGTTAATGAGAGCAAGAAAGTGGAGGAGATGGCGATGCCGCAGACAGCATGGTTGTGCAATGATATAGAAAATATGGTCCCTGCCCTCACAACCAATACAAAAACATCAAGATTTGACATAGACCTTAAAGCTGTTTATGCGCCCATCCACATCTCCATAGCAACTCTGAAGGGAAGAGAGAGCTCTGCCCTTATCACAGGCAGGGGGAACACACACAGATGGCTGCTGTCTCTCATGTCTACAAATGCAGGAGCTGTTCTTTCTTTATGCCAGCCTACAAGCAGTGCACCTGGAGATTCTATTCCTGTAGCCAGTCTAAACCGATATCTTCTCCCATCTCTTGGCTACGATGCTCAAGTTTAGGGTGCACAGTGGGTCTGCCTTTCCTAAGCCTCCTTTTCTCTAGCTCTGTCTCTCTATGCACATTATTCTCAAAGTCATTGTGAGGAGAGGCACAGTAGAGCAAGTCTAGCTACATGGGAGGTAGAGATCAGGGGAATCTTATTTCAAGGCATGAAAGTTTGTGAAACTCCATGTCAATGAATGGCTGGCTGCCATGGTATTGCCTGTCATACTAGTAACAAAGAGAAGCAAAAATAAGAGGTTTGCCATCCAGGCTGGTCTGGGCATGAAGTGAGACCCTATAGTAAAAACCAACAGCAGAGTGGCTCAAGTGGCAAAGTATCTGCTTAGCACTGAGTTAAAAACCCAGTGCCAGCATCAAAAAAAAAAAAAAAAGTCATTATGTTGAAAAACGAACTTTACAACTTTGGCGGGGGTGGGGGGAAGATGGAAGGGGATGGGAAGGGGAAACAAAGGCGACAATGCTTGATAAGAAATGTACTCATTATCTTGCCCATGTAATTGTAACCCCTCTGTACAGTATTTTCACAATAAAAAAAGAAAAGAAAAGAAAAGAAAAAAGACATGGGCTGAGGATTTAGCTCAGTGGAAGATCACTCACCTGGTATGTACAAGGCCCTGAGTTCTGTCCTCTGCTCTGAAAAAAAGTCATAGTTTGAGGTCACCTGGGCAGAAAAAAAAAATCAAAGTCCATCTCAACCAATAGCTGGGTGCAATAGTGCATCCTGTCATCCCCAGGACACAGCGAAGCACAAATGGAAAGATCACAGCCCAGGCTGGCCAGGGCATAAAGCAAGACTCTACCTTGAAAATAGCCAATGAAAAAAAGGGCTGGAGGAGTGTTTCAAGGGGTAAAGCCTGTCTAGCAAGTGTGACTTCAATCCTTAGTATCTCCTCCCTTGGCGGGGTGCATACTTTGCATGATCCGGCTTCAGTGTACCTCACCATCCTTCCCACTCACCCATAGCTTCCACTATCCTTGAGGAAATGTCAGCTGTCAGCACTACAGAGGAAGCGCCCAACTGTTCCACTCACGTCTGTCCAATCTGAACTCAGGTGTCTTTTGTTTCAAAACTTTCACCAAAGCCTCAGTGGCTCATGCCTGTAATCCTGGCTACTCAGGAGGCTGAAATCTGAGGATCATGGTTCAAAGCCAGCCTGGGCAAGGAATGTCTGTGAGACTCTTATCCCCAATTAACCACCAGAAAAGTGAAAGTGGAGCTGTGACTCAAGTGGTAGAGTGCTCACCTTGAGCTGAAGAGCTGAAGGGCAGCATCCAGGCCTAGAGTTCAAGACCCATGACTGACAAAAAATACCCCCAAAACAAAAAACAAAACAAAACAACAAAAAATAAAACTTTCACCAATCTCTTGCTCTCTGATTTTGGTTCCTTCTGAGCCCTGAACATCTTTGTATCATCTCAGCTATGACACTAATAGACACTTTGGTGCTTTAGGGTCTGTTTCTTGTCCTGGAAGATGACTCCAGATTGGCAAGCTCTGGCTCTTATGTGTTGGGTTTCTGATCCTGGTGGCCAGCACCCATGGATTATTAGTTTGTGTTTGCTGATTGGATGAATTAGGGGACAGAGAAGGCCTCCTAACTCATCTTATGTTCTCCAAACTTGGATACAATCTCTACAATTGGAGGACATTGAACCCCTGTACTCAGAGTGGACCAACTTGGGAGGCAGTCTCCTAAACACCCCTTATATCCTCTAGGGAAAGTGAGCAGACCACAGACAGGCACAGCTCTGTCTTCCTTAGCTTTAAACTCTGTACCCTGAGTAGGCAATTGTAAGAACAAACCATATCACCACAAACTCTGAACATTCTAAACCACATGAGAATATTCTAAGCTAGAAAGCTGGGGCTTAGAATGCATCAACTGTGGATTTCAGAGTCATGGAACATCCCCAACATTCACCCCACTTCTTCAGCATGGAACCCAGGAACCTCCTGGGACACTTCTAGACAGAAATAAAATCCTTTTGCACTTGTGCAGTGCTGAGGCTGGACCATCCTGTCCCTTCATGGGTCCTGCCTGGTGATCAGCGCATGCCCTGAAGATGCCTCTTGGGACCTCTGCCTCACCCCTCGTCAGAGATGACAGGCTTAGCGCCCAGCAGCTGGGAGCCTTCCACCCAGGGGGAAGGTACTGCTTAGACATTTGCATAGGCAGTTTTTAAACACAAGGAACATAGAGGAAATACCACAAAATTTATGGAGTGAAAGCTTTAAAAAGAAACATAAGATTTGAGTCAAAACAGTTGACTCAACTCTGGGACACAGTTGACTCAACTCTGGAGAGATGTCTGCTCAGAGGTAGGAGGAAAAGAAGATAAATTCAGAGTGGGTGGAGATGAAGGAAAAAAATTCTGTGTGAGCTCAGTGGGCTTCTTTGTGCACATCTTTTAAACTCAACAATTTGTTTTTTTTGGGGGGGAAGTACTGGGGTTTGAACTCAAGGCCTCATACAAGACAAGTACTCTACCACTGAGCCACACTACTAGTGTTTTATTTATACTGGTTATTAATAAACCAATTAAGTTAATTAATTAACAAATTAATTATTTGTACTGGTTATTAATTAACCAATTAATTAATCAACAAGTTAATTAATTGTGTGAGTACTGGGGCTTAAACTCAAGGCCTGGGTGCTGTCCTTTAGCTTTTTTACTCAAGGATGGCACTCTACCACTTGAGCCACAGCTCCACTTCTGGCTTTTTGGTGATTAACTGGAGATAAGAGTCTCATGGACTTTTCTGGCCAGGCTGGCTTTGAACCTCAATCCTCAGATCTCAGCCTTTTGAGTAGCTAGGATTATAGCTGTGAGTCACTGGCAGTGCTTATTATTTTTGAGATAGGGTCTCACTTCCTGCCCAGGTATACTTGGAGTATTTAGGCTTCCTGTCATCTAGGACGACAGGCATAGGAACTACTACAACAAGCTTCATCTGTTCAGATGGTCTCTTAGACTTTTCTTCCCAGGCTCACCTTGAATCTTGATCCTCCTGATCTCATCCTCCTAAGTAGCTAGGATTACAGATGTAAATAGCCAGTGATCCCTAACAATTCGAAGAATGCATTTAAATTTGAGAAAACTGGAAATAACTTGTATGCACTTCAGTACATGCAATTCATTGTATGCAATTCAGTACTACATGAATTACAGCACATATGTAGAGTGGAATCCAAAATAGCAATGGATACATTTATCTAGGTAGAGACATGGCAGATACTCAGCAAGCAGTTAGAAAAAAAAAGACTGGTGGCAGAATGGCCTGGATATTTTTATCTTGTTTTCACAAAAGAGTAAAAGTATACAATGGTTTGTACATTTGCATGTAGTGTTGGGGTTATCAGATATTTACTATACTAATCTAGAGAGTGGGTTGTTTTTAGTAGACATATTAACCAAAGAGGGGGAGAAATGTCAAGAAAATTGTTAGAAACCTATGTTTAATTATGGTAAATATCATGGCAACAATTTTCATCCTGGAAAAATTTTGGCCAGTGTCTGCGTTGCATGGTAGAAATCCAAACTACAATACACCCTGAGTCATATTACTTCCCCAGTAACCCTTAGATCTTTCATTTCCAATTCATCCTGCTTTGTGTATGTCTAAAAGCCCCAGAGCTTTATCTCCACTCTGCAGCAGACCTAGAAAGAACCTGGGAATCTCTCCATGGCATTCAGGATTTCTTCAAATCACAGGTAACCAAGAAAAGCCTCCGAGAACCTGAACAAGAGGAAATCAGTGCACCTGATTAGAGCAGGCAACCTCTCAAAAGCTGGACATCTCTGGGGATCACAAGCATTCTAAGGAGTCTTCCTGAACAGGTTGGACAGGTGGAGGGGTGCCATGTCCAGTAGTGATGTGAGGGACAAGTTCTAGATGCAGAGCCTGGGGAGGGAAAGGGAGATGGAGTTGCTGTCGCCAGATAGTGATGGGATCTTTTAGGAGTTTCCTTTTAGGTTCCTTTAGGAGTTTCCATTTCCTCCTCTTGTCTTGGTCAGCATTCCTCAAAACCAGACTCTTGAAGTCTGGCATCCAGGCTATATTAGCGAATGCCTCTGAAGAAGGATTCCATAGCCAAGTGCATTTGGGCAACACAGCTTGCCCTAGCCCACTCTTGACCTTCCCAGGGCACACGAGCAGGTTTGCATCTCTGAGTTGTGCTTGTGACTTCTTCACCTTTACACTCATATTTAGTCAATCCTGGATATTTGTTTCTGGGCATCTATCTGCTACATGTACTGAATGAAGTCACAGCTCACATCCTTCCTCCCTTTCTGAGTGATGGCCATGCAGCCTTGCACCGTGGCTCCTTGGATGGAAAGCAGAACATTGCCAGATGTTCGTGGCTCATGCCTGTAATCCTAGTTACTCAGGAGGTTGAGATAGGAGGATCACAGTTCATAGCCAGCTCGGGCAGAAAAGTCTATGAGTCTCTGATCTTCAACTAATTAGCAAAAAGTTGGGAAGTGGAGGTGTGACCTAAGTGGTAAGAGGATTGGCGTTGAGGAGAAAAGCCAAGGGAGAGCATGAGGCTCTGAGTTCAAGCCCCAGAAGCCCCATTGAGATGAAACCTTGGTCTGTGGGAGAGAACACAGTCTGTTGATATCCCAGGCCAGACACTGATTGGCTGGAATCTAGGGGAGGGGACATCTCAAAGGGCTCAGTTACAGCCTGCGACACAGGTGTGGGAGGATTGATGTCACAGAGTTGCAGACACCACCGGTACTCAAGGAGGACAGTGTGGCTCACTGTCTCATTTACGACTGTAGCTCTGCTATTCTCTGGGTTTAAATGCCATATGCATGTTGATGATTTCCACATTTGGATGTAATCTTCTCATGAAGAGAATGGCCTTTGAAGCCATGTAGCCCTATATACCTCAGTTTCTCCTGTAAGATGAGGCTGATCCACAACCTTTACCTTACCGGATTGTTTCTGAAGACTGTTGACATACACAAAAGCTCATACAATGGTAAGTGCATGGAGTAGGTTATTAATTATGATTTTTTAATTATGATTTTTTATATGTTCAGCCAAGGTCCCCATCTTGGCTCCACAGATATCTCTCTGCCAGGCAGCCCAAGCCTAACAGGACCCAAACAGAACTCTTGATTTCCCAGGGCGACTCCATCTTCCCTAGCTTTCCTCCTCTTCCACACCATCCCTGGAGCTCAAGTCAGGACTTGGAAGTCAGCTGGGGTCCGGGCTTCCACTTCCCTTTCACATCGATCCACTTGGAATTTCTACTGCGTTTATTCCGTATCTCTTTCCTTCCCTTCCCTTCCCTTCCACTGCCCCTCCCTACTCTGGCACAGGCCACCTCTGGCCTGAATGAAGGAGTAATCTTCAAAGTGGCCTTCCTGCTCTTCCCTCCCCGTGGCTTCTCCAGCTGCTGCCTGAGTGAGCGCTTGCAGCCCTGCAGTGGCACCGGAAATGAAACCCAAGCTTCTGGCCATGGTTCTGTGTGGTCTCACCTCAGTAGATATCGGCTCTTCCTCTCAGCTGCCTTCCCTCGCAGGTTGTTGACTCCAGCCACACTGGCCTCTCGGTGGTGTCTATACCATGTGATGTTCTTTCCTGCCACAGGGCCTTTAGCATGGCTCAACATTTTGCTGACGTCACTCCACTAGCTTTCCTCTACAGACAGACTTCGGGTGCTACTCCCTCTTTGTGGTCCTTCCACACAGCCTCGACCTTTTGCTCTTTCCAGCACTTTCTCCTCTTGCAATGACTCCTGAATTTGTCTTCATGTTTACTGCCCATCTCTCTCTCTAAAGAAAATCACTTTAGATTTAATGCCAACCATTTGTAAGCCCAGCACTGAGCCTGGCACTTATAGAGTGCTGGATGAATGGATGAACATCATTGTTAATAAGCCCTCCTCTCATCTGCCCTTCCTAATTAGTCAAGGTGGTATGTACTACCTAATGAACAACAACAAGGACAAAAACCCTATTTGTTCTACTTTAGTCAGATAAGCTCAGAGCTAGAACACAGGACCCACACGTGGGCCTATAGAATTGCTTTTAGACATTCAAGAAACTCACCAACTCATGCTGAGAGTATGGGTCTCAGGCAAAAAAGCTGTGGTTTCTTCCTATAGTTAGATACTGAGGATACCTGAGAACCAAGAAATCATTAGATCCAGGAAATAAGGAATTTTGCAAAGTGGGTGGCTGCAAAACAGACAATATGTATTTTTTTTTCCATCAGATATCTGGCCTCACCAATTTCTGGGACATGTAGAATCTTCTGATCCATATATAATCAGGTCATCCAAAAGATCTACTATAATCACACCTTATTCATAGATTTTATTATACAGTCTTGATCAGGAATGGTCAAAAATAATTGTAAACTTTAAAAAATCAAAAAAATCGGGTGGGGGGAGATAGGGGGAGTATGGGAAGGGATGGGAAGGGAAACAAAGGGACAACAATGATAAGAAATGTACTTATTATCTTGCCCATGTAATTGTAACTCCTCTGTACGGTAGTCTCACAATAAAAAAAAAAAATCAAAAGAAATTACAGGTGGCTCACACCTGTTATCCTAATTACTCAGCAGGCAGAGATCTAAAGATTGCTGTTCAAACCAGGCAGGGCAAGAAAATCTGTGAGACTCTTATCTCCAAGGAACCACCCAAAAGCCAGAGGTGGGGTTGTGGCTCAAGTGGTAGAGTGGTAGCTCCAAGCACAAAAGCTAAGGGACAATGTCCAGGCCAAGTTCAAACTCTAGGATTGGCACACTAACACACACACACACACACACACACACACACACACACACACACACACACACACCACACCACACACACACACACACACACACACACATACATACACACAAGATATTCCAAAAACAAAAATTCTAAATTCCTGTGTAAGCATTAAGCAGCTTGACTGATATGGAGGAGCTCCCAGTCAGTCTTGTGTTCTTATCAGTTGTGTTTAAATCACTGTGATCTGCTCAGTGTTTCCCTTCTCTTCATTTTGTGAACATTTCCCTCCCCCAAAAGCAAACTGTGTCCTGAAAGCAAGGTAAAAGCTAATGTGCCTCATCTAAGTGATAAAGGAAAAAAAATTTAAATTTGTTGAAAGGCAGCAAGCAGGTGCTTAGCCAAAGTTGGGCAATGTTACGGGAAAAATGAATCAAGTATCTGCAGTATTTGAGATAAAGAGCATGAAATGAGATCAAGCTTTGGACAAGCACTGTTAATGTACACAAGAGTAATTGATGTGAGAGTATTTTGCTGTGAATGAGCCATGTTAGAAATATAGATGGACATGCTTGTGTCTTTCCACAATGCCAGAATCCATTGAATAACAATAAATCATAAGTGATTTCAATTTCTTTGTCATTAATTGTCCGAGTACTACTGAGGTCACTTGATAATCTAGGCCACTGGAATGACAGGTTCTTTATTCCAATCTTTTGTTACTAACCTTAACTTCAGATCACACAGTACACTGTACTAGAAAGGTCATGGGTGACTGGAAGGGTTAAAGCAACCTCACAGTTCAAAGAGGCCTTGTTCAAGGCAGGGCAGAGAGGGTTACCGATGTAAAGAGAGTCAGCCCTCAGACCATCTGCTGACAGGTCAGGTTGGAGTGCCACCTAACCCAGTGCTATGAGTTCCTCCTTTATTTCATTCAGGTGAGGAACTTGCCTGGATCTGGTATGATCAGTAAGTTCATACTTGGTGTTTCTGATATGATTTGGTATATTTGCCAGTGTAATTGTTCATGGGTACAAATAAACCGCCAGTTTGTTCCTCTTAATGAGCTGACAGAAAGAGTGGCTATTCACTTGCATAAACAAAACGTAAAGTCTTTCTCTTTGGGCGCTTATACTCAAAAGTGGGATGACTTAGGTTAAAACTATTGCTTTACTTTTGTAAAGTACTGAGGCTTGAACTCAGGGCCTAGGCTCTGTCCCTTAGCTTTTTAACTCAGGGCTGGCTTTTTGGTGGTCCACTGGAGCTAAGGGTCCCATAGACTTTTCTGCCTGGGATGGCTTTGAACTATGATCCTCAGATCTCACCCTCCTAAGTAGGTAGGATTACAGGTGTGAGCCACTGATGCCTAGCTTATTGCTTTACTTTGGAACTGGAGCAGCTCAGGGCTCAGCCTTAAAACTGCTATTCTACACATCACAGAAGAACCCAGCAGGCCCAGCCTGCTCTCTTCTGTAATGTAGGCTGTGGCATGTGGTTTCAAGTTTGGATGCTCAGACCTATCGTACAGAAGGTATAGATCTATTTTAGAGGACTGAACTCTACACATCCTGCGAATATAGGTTTTCTTCAGTGGTGGTCTCCTTGATACCACTAACCCACGGATACCAAGGATCTACTATGTTTATATAGATGAATATTTTGGAGGCGAGTCTTTCTTGCGGGATTACATGTCAGAGTAACAGCTGATGGCTTGAGCCATCAGTGACTCTGGAACCCATCTACGCTATCGCCTCACAGGGAAGCTAACATAAATGTTTATTGACATCACAGTCACCAAGAACATAGTTGCTGATTCATCGCCTTACCCTGAAACCCTTTGTTTTTCCCTCCCCCTTCCTTCCTTCCTCTTTATAAAGAGACACTGAGAAAGAGCATATCTTCTCTTTGGACCCAGTTGATGGATGACATGTTCTTGGGTGCTCACTCGGTCCTCTACTTCCCAAAGACCCAGGCTCCTGTGAGGGCAGAGGATTAACCCCTCTTTTCCCTGGAGGACCAACTCCTGTGGGCTCAGGGGAACAATGGAAACCTTAGGGTTTCTGAAATTGGAAGCGAGTGGTCCCATGGTGACACTGGCCCTGTCTGTGGTTCTCTTGGCTCTGCTGAAATGGTAAGTGCCAGCAGCCCCAGTATCTGTGACTTCCCTAGAAATGCCAGCCCTGGAGCCTGGCTGGTGCCAGCTGGGCTGTGCGGGAGTGTGTTTGCCTTCTTTTTCTAATCTAGAGGGAGTTGAGTATTAACACGGTTTCAGAATGAAAAGCAAACAGCCAGGTTAATCTTTTGCTAAAATGCATGTGATTGGAGGGTCAGGAAATGCTGCTGATTCAGCGGCTTGAGAAGGGCGCCACATAATTAAGTTTGAAAGAGATGGAAAGAGAAACAAATTGGAAAGGTATTAGGTCCGAGGAGCAGTATTTCCTCCTCTCCCTGTCATATCTTCTAGACTTATTTTTCGAAGATCCTCTCTCAGTGTTGGATTTATAATGGATTCAAACGCTTGAATTATATTAAAAAAAAGGAAAAGAGTTTAGGTGCTGGTGTGGTGGCTCACATCTGTAATTCTAGCCATCCAATAGGCTCTACTATGCATACTGTGGTTCAAAGCCAACCTGGCCAAGAAAAATCCATGAGATTCTTATGTCCAATTAACCAGCCTCCCCCCACCAAAATATAGCTAGAAGTGGAGGTGTGGCTCAAGTGGTTAGTGCATGAGCTTTGAACTGAAAAGCTAAAGGTCAGTGCTCAGGCCCTGAGTTCAAGCCCCAGGACTGTTACATACATACACACACACATGCACACATGCATGCACACATGCACACATATACAAACATAGAAGCCTTTTTTTATTAACATGAGCCCCTTTGTGGGAAGTTATTGACAGGGATTTGGGCAGATGTAAGGACAAAGGGATAGATCTAATTGTGCACTATCTGGTGAAAGGACATAGATTCTTAAGAAGGTAGAACATACACTCCCACAAAAACCTGAGGCTCTGAAAGAACCTCAAACTTGAACTACAAGTTACTCCCCTGTGGTTTTGCTAATTCAACAGCAGATTTTCTTAAGCCTGGCTCTCAGATGTCTATAGCTTCAAGACCGCACATATGCTACATTTGTGCATCTTCAGCCTTGTCTGTTATACTTATTAAAGTTACTCACTCAATCAAAGGCACTTGGATTTAGTTGGTTCTGGTTTTTTGAGGGGAGAATGGGGGAAAAATAATGTAGTTGAACAGCATTTCAATTTATGTTTCCGGTGGTAATAAAGCCTCCTGTAGATTAATAACTGAAAGCACTTTGAAAAGCATCAAGCATTATGCAAATGTGAGGTATTATTCTTTTGGAATTTGCATAGCTGAAAGTGGAATTCACGTTTGATGTTCTATGATGATGAAATTACTTCTTGGAAATTGGCTCTGCAACCCAGCTTCAGTCCCAGTGCTGCTTTGCCTTTTAAACTGGTTTAATTATCTTTTGAACTTTTCCATCTTGGCGTAGTTTATCCAGCATTGAAACTCGACACATGCAAAACCAAAAGCAAATGGTAGCCCCTTCCCTGCAAATTGCAATGCTCCTTGCAATGTGTTGCTGTGTTCAGTAAAGCACATAGCACAGAGCATGCATGTACAGGTGCATAATAGATGTTGGCCACTCTGAAAAAGTATCAACGATCTGATCTATAAGTAGAAGATAAATCTTGGGCTGGGGGTGTAGTTAAGTGGTGAAGGAAGTGTGTGGCCCTGGGTTTCATCCTCAGCCCTGTCAGAACAAAAGTTGTCTTTGGTGGCTTGGATTTATAGGTTTATTTTTATGTCTTAATATACTCATTTATTTGTATTTACTGAAGTGCTGATACTGAGGGCCTCACACTATGAGGTTTTTTTTTTTTATTGGTTAACTGGAGATAAGAGTCTCATGGACTTTTTTTGCCTTAGACAACTTTGAACAGTAATTCTCACATCTCAGCTTCCTCAGTAGCTAGTGAGTCACCAGTATCCAGCTAATACAATATTTTTTGTCGGTCATGGGGCTTGAACTCTGGGCCTGGGTGCTCTCCCTGAGCTCTTCAGCTCAAGGCTAGCACTCTACCACTTGAACTATAGGCTACTTCCAGCTTTTTCTGCTATGTAGTGCTGAGGAATCGAGCCCAGGGTCTCATACATGCAAAGCAAGAACTCTACCACTGAGCCACCTTCCTACCCCCCAGCTAATATACTTTTTAGTATTACTTTATTATCACTAACTCTGCTGTGATTGTGGTTCTTAAAGTTTGTTCCATCAGAGCCTTTCCAGGTGGGATTAAAGCATCAGTGTTGACTATTGTACACTTCTCTACATTTTCTTGCTGTGTTTTTCACTTCTGTAATCTGAACTCACAGCTCTGCACCAGACATACAGTATGGCCCAAATTGATGTCCGATAAGTGGATTGCATACATGGTCATTGCTCTGGTCATGGAGAGGGGCCTGTGCCCTAGCTGATAAGCTGTGGTGAATGGGTGTTTTCAATCAACTCAGAGCAGAAACACAAGGACACCACACCAGTTAGCAAAGCAGCAATATGTGTGTGTGTGTGTGTGTGTGTGTGTGTGTGTGTGTGTGTGTGTGTGTGTAATCAGTTTCTAGGCTGGATTAATAACTGGGTTCAAAGACTCAGACATTAAGATAGAGGCTCAAAACACAGGTGGTAAATGAGAAGAGAGACCTGGCTTCCATTTGTTATCACAGAAATATTTATTGACCTGTTAATGTGTGCCAGGCATGGTGGGAGGCCCTGGTTCAAGGTCAGGGAACAGGAGGATGGGTCACGTGTCCCACACATGGGGAACCATGGAGATAAGCTCAAAGGAGAGAGGTTAACGCCAGGAGGGAAGAGGCTATGGGACAGCATGGCCTCCTCCAGATAGGACGCCAGGCAGACAATGTGAAGAAGACCCCAGCTTGCATTCAGCAAGGCTTTCTATTGCTGTATCCTCTGAAGAGTGCCCACAAGGAAGGGGAAAGATGGGGCTGTCCCTGGTGTTAGGGTTCACAGACAAGGACCCCAGGGGTGTAGAGACACTCAGGGCCATGCTGTGCCCGTGGGGATTTGTGCAGGGTGGTGTGTTCTAAATGGACAGAAACAGTAGTCTTTCCTTTAAGAGTTGCATCTGGTCTCAGGACAGGTGAGATTGCAAGCAGGACAGAAGACTGTGTCTTGTCCTCTTAGCCTCTGAGCTCTTCAAGAGCAGAGGCAAAGGCTCCTCTCTCCATTTAATTCTGAACCCTGAACATCCAGGACTCAGAGACCCTCCTAGTATTTGGCTGGGGGAAGGCACATTAAGAAGTCTAGGACTTGCAATGTGGTGGTTCTGTCTCCCCTCTAGCTCCCTGACATCCTGTGCTGTGGTCGTGTTGATGGGTGCAGTATTGTGAGTGTCATGTGATACCACACGAGGTTGGCGTCCTTGCTTGGATGCCATTGTTGGGCTCTTCCTTGCCACATTGAGCTCAGGGGTGTGTCCGCAGGGAAGCTATTTCCTGTTTCCCTGCTGACAAGCCCCTTCTCAGACCAACTTTTATCCAATTCCCCACCCTCTCTATTCCTTTCAGAACACCTGGCACTTCCTTGGTGCCTAATGTTGACAAAAGGCTCATTCCAGCCCCTAATCTCCATTAGGAGATTGCTTCTTTGGCCTTCTGTTTGTCTTCTCAGATTCATACAAAACCTAACTCTCTTACCCGCTGACTCACCTCGCCCCTGAATGCTTTTGGTGTGTTTGGTGTGGGCTGATCACTGTCTGGTTTTACAATCGATGCAGGTGAACAGTTTTCACCTTGTCGACAAGAGTCCATGGCACTGACCAATAAATACTTAATAACCACTGAAAAATGAGCAAATTAAAAAGAAAAACTTAGGGGCATGGCTTAAGTAATAGAGCACCTGCTTAGCAAATTTGAGACTTGGAATTCAAACCCAAGCAAAGAAAGAAGGAAGGAAGGAAGGAAGGAAGGAAGAAAAGAAGTAGCAGGTGATTCTCCTAAAAAAAAAAAGTGGCTGATGCATTTGTGTCCCAGTGGAAAAGAGGAAGCTGTACACAGAGGAAATGAAGCATTAATATCACCCCGAGCAGTCCTGGAGGTTGCCGGAATTGATGTCTTAGTTACTGCAGGATGTCTAGAGGCAAGAGCAGGAAGAACACTTAGAGCTGGCTCCAAGTGCAGCGTTAGGGAAAGTGAGGAGCCACAGTGATCCAGCCAGGTGGCAGGTGGGTTGGCTTTGGTAGGTTGTGAGCGTCCTCAGCAACCACCAGGAATGCCATGAAAACACGTGGTGTATGACATGGTGCAGGTGACGAGAAACCTCGGATCCAGACTCCATGGCTTCTGTGTGTAGTGACGCTTCTGTATGGACAGGTCTGGGCTGTCCCTGCTGCTATCCATGCAAAGCTAGTCGGCTTCGACCCAAGACGATCCATGAATGAAGCCTCCTTTTATCTGGGTGCCTAATTGTCCTTGGTGGCATTTCCTGAGGCTAACAAGCTGTCCTGGGAGACTGGAAATTTAGGGTTCATTGTAGCTTCATGCATGACTCTCACGTCTCCCTTTCTAGCCACAGCCTTTCAGTCTTTCTGGGTCACCAGCTAGTCAGACTTTGGAAGAGGAGAGTCTTAGGCTGAGTGAAGGCGGGGAAGGAAGGACAAGGCAGAGGAGAAGAGGGAGAGCCTGTCAGAGGGGAAACCACCCAGGCAAAGGAAGCACTGGAGTTTGTAACATTTGGTAAAAGGGTATGAACAATGGGTACAGTTTAGAAACACATTGTAAATTCCACGGATAACTTCCAGTTCCTTCCGTATCTACAGAAGGATGCACATGCTCTTTCTTTCTGTGTAAAACAAAAACAAAAACAACCCCTCCTTTTTTTTTTTTTTTTGTATTTTTGTCTAGCATCTGATGGGTACTTCAGTTTAATAACTCCGTGATGAGCCTGGAGATAAAACGGAGCTTGCTTATGAAAACTAGCTCTGTGCTTCCTGTTTTAGAATATTATTTTTGTTTGTTTTCTCTCCTCTAAATAGTTATTCACAATATCCCTGTCATTCTCCTCGCTTTATTGATTTTTTTCCAGAACGAGAGTACGAGGTATGACTGTAAAGTAACGTGACTGATTATTTTAGCATACATACCAGAACTTATACAGTCAAATGAATTTTATGACCTTCAAAGGCATTTTTTCTGATAGGCTGAACCCTCACTGCAGACTCTCTACTATCACAAAATATGACCTCAAGCCTGTCCTGAGGCACGGGGTGGGGTCTACATGTCATTTCCAAAAGCTCTCAAGGCAGCAAATCCTTGTTGCGAGTGGATTGATTTTTTTTTTTAAGTCCTGATTTTGGTAAATAGGTAATTAAACCAGGTAATATTATTTGCAATCCAGAACAACATGTGATTATAAACAACAACACTTTATAGGCATTGTTGAGGTAATAGATCAGTTCTAGGAATTGTGTGGAAAAGTCACACTCATTGGAAAGATGACTTGGGGTGTGTGTGTGTGTGTGTGTGTGTGTGTGTGTGTGTGTGTGTGTGTGTGTGTGTGTGTGTGTGTGTGTGTGTGTGTGTGTGTGTGTGTGTGTGTGTGTGTGTATGTGTGTATGTTGGTCCTGGGGCCCGAATTCAGTGTCTGGGTGCTGTCCCTGAGCGTTTTTGCTCAAAGCTAGCACTCTGCCACTTGAGCCACAACTCCACTTCTGGCCTTTTGGTGGCTAATTAGAGATTGGAGTCTCACAGACTTTCCTACTTGGGCTGGCTTTGAACCATGATCCTCAGATCTCAGCCTCTTGAGTAGCTAGGATTATAGGCATGAACCACTGATGCCCAGCTTTTATACTTTTGTTTTGTATAAAAAGAAAGCAGTAGCAATATTCTCATTGCTTATAGTTATCCCTTTGCTGTCTAGGAAGGAATTCAGGCTTCTAGTAGCATCTACTCTGGGGGCAGAAATGAAGCAAGAATCTTGTTTGTTACAGAAAGAAAACAGCCATCGGATTTATGTCTGTGTCTCACTGAGCTGCTGGTGCATGCTTGGGGCATCTTTTCACTGGGAGGAAGCAGCACTTCCAGAAATAAAGCTATCGAATGACCCCTTTCCCCACCCCCAGAAGCTGCAAGGACAAACCTAATAGCTTTCACTTGCCACGGAAAATAAGTGCCCATCTTCCAGGGTGTCCTTAGCTTTGCACGGACTTTTTCTGCTAGCGGGAATGTACATCTGTGTGGGAGTAGAAGGAGACTTGGGAGAGAGGAGGCTGGGGCAGATGCTTACGCTGTTGTAGATCGGTGCTTCAGTTATGGAGAGCCAGGAACATGTGCCCTTGTGGTTCTTGGAGGATGGTGTTCCCCAGGATCCCTGGGCTTCTTTTCAGCCTGTGCAAGGTCTGCCTCTGGGCCACTCACGGGGCTGTCCCGTCCCTCTGTGTGTCTTCACAATGGTGCCTTTCGTGACAGTCACATCCCCAACAGTCCCAGAAAAATGCCTCTTCCTCCCTTTTCTCACAATATTTGAAAAAATGGCATCAGACCTTGTCAAGAGGCCAAGTAACTCCTACAGAGAGTGACTCCCATTTCCTGAACACTGCGTGTGTGTGTGTGTGCGCGCGCGCACACACACACACACACACACACAATTGTGACATTGGAAATTGGAGAACAAGGCTGAGGGAGGAGAGATAATAAAGAGTAATAGAAGGAGATGAATTTGATCAAAGGACATTAAATGCATGTATGGAAGCCTCACAGTGAAATGCCTTTAGATAATTCATTTGAGATAATTAAAAAGAAAAACAAAGAAATCTAAGACCAGCACTGAGGAAGAAGGGGATGGGACTGAACATAGGGCACAGATGTTAGCAGATGTGGTAGGTAGAGGGGGTTACTAGAGCTCACACCCTGACTCCAGCAGAAGGGAGAAGAGGCACCCAACCCCCAGCAAAGAGCCAGCCTCCTCTACCCTCTTCTATTGATCAGCAGTGGTCACAATGGAAAGCAATGGCATCTAGATTCTACCAATAGCCGTTTGTTTGTATTCCTTTCCCCCTAGGTCCTGTGTTTGATTGTCCCAACTGCAATGTGTATTTAAGCAATGATTGATTGATTTTTCCCATTTCCATTATTCAAACACAAGCTGATTGGAGGCTCTGCTAAGGAGAAGAGCTGATCAATGAGATAACCAGCATTAGTGTACCACGTTACAACTCGACTCCAAATCAAAGAGGCTTGACATTTTAGCTCACCTGCACCCTCTGATTGTCAATAAATGCACAAAGTACATTAGACTGGCGGAGAAGTTGAGGTGCCTCACGCACTGCCATATCCCACCTTCACAAATCGATAGGCCGCGGGGGCCCGGGCTGAAAGCAATGAGGAGAGAATGCAGCTGGTTGTGTTCCCAGCTTTTAACCCTCTCTGTACCCAGGGAGTGGGCAAAAACCAGTAGCCACGTCTCCTGAGAGGACGGACTGTGCAGTTGGGAAGTGTGGCATTGTAAAAATCAGCCAGGGACAGAGACATCATCGTTGTTGTTTTTTTCCCTTTGAGGTGGCCTGAGCAAGTCCCCTGTCTTGTCTGTCTGCTCATAGGGAAGAGGAGGCCAGAGGCACCCGCTCCTCAGTGTGCGGCACATTTTCTTCCTGGGCAGCACCTACTTTCAGGAACTCAGCCTTATCTCTCTCTTGTCTTTCATCCTACATCCCATCAATCCTCACTATCTTTTCTTCTCAATCTCTTCTCCTTACTATGGTGATCAAGGGCTTCCAGAACATTCTACAGATAGAACTAGCTTCCCACCACTGGCTTCTGCTCTGTGCTCCATCCTGTAGCTGCAGCCACCAGCAGTTCACTGCCCCTGTGTGTAACACGCCCTTCTGGTTGTCCTCAGGAGAAATTAAGTCCTATTGGCTTGGCTCAGACCTGGGACCCAGGTCTCAGGCCCCCCCCCCCCCCCCCCCCGCCAGCCAATCTCCAGTTACTGGTCACCTGAGCTCTTCCTGCTCAAGGCTCGGGCCCCTCACCACTGTTCCCACCATGTTCCTTCCCCTCCTCCCGCTGTTCAGGGCACATCAGAAGGTGAGTTCCCCAAGGGCAGTCCTGGGTCCCATTCAGCTCTATTTAGCCTAAATGCCTAGAGTGCTCCATACAATAGGTAATAATTTGTTCAACCAAACTGGATGGCAGAGACCCACATGTAGGACTTTGCACGACAAATACCTGGCATTTATGGGCATCCATGCTTGTTCCTTATTCTTTGTCACTGTGGATGCCAGTATAGAGAATTTCTGTTCAGTCTGGGTTGCATACCACGGCAGCCATCCTCTTCCTGCTTCCCAACTTGTGACATTATAAGGTTTCATTGAAGACTTGTGCTAGCAGCTCATGCCTGTAATCCTACCTGTTCAGGAAGCTGAGATCTGAGGATCACAGTTCAAAACCAGCCTGGGCAGAAATCTCAGAGACTTTTATCTCCAATTAACCAGTAAAAAGCTGGAAGTGAAGGTGTGGCTCCAGTATAGAGTAACAGCCTTGATCAAAAAAAAAACAAGTGAGATTGCAAGGACCTGAGTTCAAGCCCCAGTACTCCACAGACACACACACACAGACAAACAGACGCACAGACACACAGACACAGACACACACACACTTAGAATTTTGTTTTTAAAAATCAGGCTAGACTGGGCTGAAAGTTGAAGTTCATCTCTGTGCTATTGACAAAAGCACAGGTTGTGAGATCTGATCATAAATGCAACGATGGCTGAACCCATTGAAGAAACACACTGCTTTCGAGCACGTGAGCAGTTTGCCAGTTCATAACAGTGCCTTTAGAAACACCTCACTCATGGCTGCCTTTGCCTTGTCCAGAGCTTGAGCTTAGAAAGCAGTTCACTGTGTTCCAATCCTTGCTGTCCTAAAGCAGCCAGGTAAGACTCTGTGTCTCAGGATAATAGTGCGCCTGCCTTATGGCATCTGGGGAGAACTGAAGGAGCTAAATCATGGCCTGACTTGGAGCAGTGTCTGGCACAGCCAACATTCAATACACGTTAACTTTTTGTGTTCTCTGGTAACTGCAGGCAGATGCTTGTGGAGATGCTGGGTGAGTAGATCTTGGCTTTTATTTGAGCTCTTTATTGGCCAAACATCCTCATGAGTGTGAGTGGAAAGTGGGAAGGGAAAAGAGCTCCAGGTGGAACAAATGGCCTCTTGTGGCATGATCTTGAATTCCTACCACTAAATTTGACCTTGAACTACTCCAGGGACTCAGGGAATGGATTTGGCAACTAAGGAGTGTTAGGGGATGTTTGAGATGATCCCCAATAGTGTGATGGTGGTGACAGTGAGGAATGGAATCCAGAAGACAGTGGAAAAGAGCACTGAGGGTATTTCTTCTAAGAAGATTTGAGCCAGTTCCAAACCTGGCATCTTTCGCTGTGGTGATGTGGAGTTGTATGTCCCTTCCCTGTCTCCCAGAAAAACAGGATGCAGGCTTTGGGATAGGGAAACGGACACCAACATAGGTTGTTACTAGGCCATTGGTGGCAATGTTTAGTCCCGTCACTGTTTACTTCTAGGTGTTGAAAACTGAAAGATCTATTTCTTGAAAGACGCTCTATAAATGAAGCTCAACTTGATTCTGCTTTCCAGGAGTTTCTCAGAATTTCCCATGTTGAAATTTGCATCTATCATCTGATTCAAATGGGAAGAGCTCAATTCTTTGTTATTTGTTCTTTTCCCTGGTCGATAACTTGCCTTGCCCTTGCACATGATTACTTGATGTATAAATGTTGTGTAGCAAATTGGTAGATAAATTCTACCCCCTCCCTCTCTCCTCTCCTCTTCCTGCCCCACACCCCCGACTCTTTTGCCAGTCTTGGGGCTTGAACTCAAAGTCTGAACATTGTCCTGAGCTTTTTTGCTCAAGACTGGCACTCTACCACTCAAATCACAGCATCGCTTTTGGCTCTTTTGGTGATTAACTGGAGTCTCAGGGACTTTCCTGCTCAGGCTGGCTTCAAACTGCAATTCTCAGATTTCAGCTTTCTGAGTAGCTAGGATTACAGGTGTGAGCTCCTGGCTCCTGGCTAGTACTCCTGTCTTGTCTCTCATAGACCAGATTTTTTTGTATCACTCTAGTCTAAATCCTTACCTCATCATCCTTATCTGTATCAATGGAAGCATTTCTTTGTAGGCTTAATTGGTTACCAGCCAGGTGACCAATTACCTCTTCTTTGCCTGATCCATTCATTCCTTTCATTCTTCCCTTCCCAGCCAGTGGCTTTAGAGGACCCCACCTTTGCTCACTAATGTACCTCCTATGCATCCTTCAATTCTCCAGTGAGGCTTCTCCTTCATCTTCCCCTGGACAACTTATCCCAAGGCTGTTGAGAGTCCCAAGTTCTTTACTTTAAATTATTATTTTTCAATCCTTCTCTTCCCCTAAGCTTTGCTGTCTTTGACTCTGGTCTTTAGTCTCTGATATTGTGGGTACAGGTTGTAACTATTAGTTGTGTTATATGAGAAAAAAAAGTTGTGCGTCTTTGATTATAATCCAATGGACCTATTTTGCAAATGCAATAATGAAGAAGTGAAATGAATAGATATGTATTAGTCAGCTATTGTCATGTAACAAACAACCTCAAACTTATTGGCAAATGGCCATGTTTATTTTCACCATGATGTGTGGGTTGAATAGAGCAGCTCTACTCCAGGCTGAGGGTGGGGTTCAAACCTGATCTTCTGATGGAAGATCAGGAAAGCTCAGGCCCTGAAAGTTGACAGGTATGAGAGAAATACAGCCAGAAACAGAAATGTCTTTGAGGTTCCATCTTAGAAAAACCACATTCCACTGGCTAAAGTCATGTGAGCAAGCCTAATATTAATGGACTGGGGGAAAAGACTCCATTTTTGTAGCAGATGTGCTGGAGACTCACAAAGGGTGCTCATGTAGATTTGGGTACAAGGCAGGCAGGAAGAAGCAGGAGCCACAATTCCATCTGCCCCATGTCCCAAGATCACATATTTGGATTCTGAACAAAACAGAAAGAGGTCACAAATGATATGATAAAATAATACAGGTAAATAAAAACAAAAAAATCTTATAGTTAGTGAACATTGGAATTTGTTTATTTATTTATTTTTGTTGCTAGTACTAGGGCTTGAACTCCCCAGAGCCTTGTACTATTTTGGTTGTTTTGTTGTTGTTGTTCTTTGGTGTTTTTTGTTTTGCTTATGTCCGATGTTCTACTACTTGAGCCATACTTCCTGTCTGTCATTTTGCTGATTTTTTGGACACGGAGTGTCACAGACCTTTCTGCCAACCCAGCAGCTCTCAGCTTCCTGAGTAGCTAGGAACACAGGTATGAGCTACTGGCACCCAGCCTGGAATTTTTATTATAAATGAAAACAATGAATCTCTGAGAAAAGCCAGACATTAGTGGGGAAATTGCTGGCTGAGACTACTGACACCTGGGCCTTGCCTGTGGAGTGTTGAGCTATATCAGAACTCAGTGTAGGGCTCAGATTGGATCTGGGCTGAGCCTAGGAGTTTGTAGCCAAAGAATGATGGAAGGCTGGGCTCCTTGATGATGGGCTTATGCATCCTCTAAGAAGACCAAATAATTGAGTCAGACAGAGTATGGCCTGGAGGAAGGGCCTATGATATCAACTCTGGTCCGGGAAAGCAAGGCTTAGGGAAGAATGTCTGAAGTCCAGACAGCCCAAGGTAAGCTGGATGCCCAAAGTACAGTGCTCGCCATGGCCTGAAGTATAACAGCCAGGGGACACCCTTGCCAATTGCAAGCTGTATTGTTTAGGAGAAATTCATTGTTCAACTCTGGGAAGTAAATTTATGAATGCTGTTATGCCAAGCAATGTTGATGGCTGGAAACATAAATAGTTCCAGAATTATTTTAAGTGTGCTCATGGGCACTAGAGCTCTACTGGGTTATTAAGGGGCAAGGGGAGGGGGAGTAGTTGATTATTTTTCTTTCCAGAAACTACTCCTTGGGTGCTGGCTAGTGGTAGTAAGAAGGAAGGGGCTGTCCTTATATTACTAGGCCTATAGCACACACTGTATTTAACTTGGGTTTCTGAAGATTAAAAAAAAAAAAAAGATGTCACACTGCCATGCCCCTTTATCGTGCCTATGTGTACCCTTTCCTCTAGGGAGCTGCTGGGAATCAGAATAGTGTGGGGGGGAGGAATAAAAGGGGGAAGGGGATCTCTTGCTCTGTCTTGGATTGGGGGAAGCCAGCAGCCCTGTTGAGCAATGCTGGAGAGATCCACATGGAGAAGTCTGAGGAGAGTTCCATAAATGATCAGGGAAGTGGGTTCCTCAGCTTAATGGTAATTTTCTGGGAGGTCCTTATCCCAAAGACCTAGTTAATCTGCATCTAAATTCCTCCTGACATAATACATGTTTGCTGTTTGAAGTCACTGCAGGTGGGGGTGGGGTGGAAGTGCAATTTGTTATGCAGCAGTGGCTAACTAATACAGATGGTGAGATAAGAATGGCTAGGAGGGCAGGAACTAGAACAAGGGACTGGAGTAATGGTTTGATTTTGAGGCACAGGTGCAGACAATGGATAGGCCCATGGGTTGGCCATAGGAGAAGAACCAGGAGGTTCTGTGGGTCTGAGCATCTGGTACAGAATCCAGAAGGATCAGGCCATCCACAGTGATGAACAATGGGCACTGAGACTTGGCTATCTTAGACTGGAGCTATGTATTGTAAGATTTTCACTAGAGTCACAGTTGAACACTGTAGCTAAGAGATAACCAAGGGCCAGTGGGTGAACTTGCCAAGAATTAGGTCAAGACAAAAATGTGGAGATTATGGCAATAAACAAAACGCAATGGGGTCATAGATATTTTGGGGAATCACACAACACCCTTTTGTTCCTTTGACTTGCCCAAGCACTTTATGCTGTGTGCAAAGCATCAGAATTGCTTTCCTGGCCTTTACTGGGCTATTAGGCATGTCACAGAGAGACAGAGGGATGGAAATATCAGCTGGCCTAGAAGGCATAAGCTCATGGTCAGTTGGCAGAGCTTTTTTTGAAGGCCTTCTCAGGTTCCAGACAATGAAGTTTTGAGCCATCCTCAGTACCCAGGACAAATATCCAGTGTCCCCTGTACCAGAGGCTCCTGAGTACCAGTCAGCCAATGAAATGCCCTCTCTATGCTTAAGCATAGACCAAGCCTTGACTGCCGACCCAAAGCTACTCTGCTTGATGGATTTAAAGCCTGTAATGTGGCTTCTACCTAGGCACAAGATCCTTCGGCCACATGCATCTTCAGACAGAGGAGAAGGCCTGCGTACAGACTGCCCAGGACTAGGCAGGGTAGATTCTGGACAATTTGTGTTCTGCAAATGCAGAATGATAGACCACAAAGCCTGCTGGAGAGCGAATAGACTGCCGAGTTGGCAGTTGGGGTTTAAATCTCCTCTCCATTTCTTTCTTTTCATTTTTAAAACATTTTAAACTTGTTATTAAAAATGTGATGTACAGAGGGGGTTATAGATACATAAGTCAGGTAAAGAGTACGTTTTTGGGGGACAATGTCGCCCCTCCTTTGCCCTCTCCCAATCTTTTCTTTTTTTGACAGTATTGGGGTTTGAACTCGGGGCCTCATACTTGCTAGCTGCGCCCTTTCACTTGAACCATACCCCTCATCCTTTATTTGCTTTTACTTTTTTTTTTTCAGATAAAGCTTAACTTTGCCCGGGTTGACCTCAGACTTAGATCTTCCTATCTCTGCCTCCTGAGCAGCTGGAGTTACAGGCATGAGCTTCCATGCCTGGCTCAGCTTTGCATTTTGCTGCGTGACTTAATCTCTCTAAAAAATGGGAATGAAAGGAGAGATGAGGTCCTCTGTGTACAGCACTCCTTGGAGCTCTGCCTTCCCTGCACCCCCACTATGAGAAGCTGAGTACTGGTTCTGTTTATCATCCTGCATACAAAGGCAGGAGCCCTGGCTGCCCTCCCTGGGTGCTCACTGAATTGTCTATTGGGTTCAACTGAGGCACATGTCCCTCTTGCACAAGAGCATCTCAAGGGTTCTTTAAGGACTTCATAAAAACAAAGGATTAGCCACAGATGACTAAGCCGCCAGCATGGAGACAGAGCAGGTACCATAAATAGTGAATCTGGGCAGGATTAGCTTCTGACAAACAGAAACACAGTGTTCTTCACTCTTCCCTCGCAAGCAAGCATGCCCCACTGGGGATGCTGAGAAACTCTGTGAGTGGCCACGGAAAGCATCTCTGTGGGCTAGGGTGGTCGGGGGAGGAGGAACACTGATTGCAGGGGGTTGAAGAATGAGCAGGACTTGCCTGGTAAAACAACAACAATCAAAAAAAGACAATACACCAGGTGAGAGCAGAGCTGTGTGTGGCTAGGAGAGGGGGAAGCAGATTTAAGGAGGCCCTCCCTGTCCAGGATGTTTATGGACGGGCCTTGCTCTTGAACGACTCTGAGATCAAGGGCCTCTTTAAATGTGGTAACTAGTACCTTATTTGCCACCTCTTAAATCCTCACCAAAGCCCAGAGCAGAAAACAACTTGGTGGACCTAGAAACACGTAACATTGCCTGAGTCTAAAGAAGGACCAAGACCCACTGCACAAAGAATTCTGAGCAAGGTTGCAACATAGTCACCTGTGCATGTTGGCAAGTTCTGGCACTGGTGTGGAGGGCTGATTGGTGGAGGCTGGAGACCAGGTGCTGGGCATTGGTAGTGCTTATTCCCATGGGGAGAACGATGGCTGGAGCAGGGCAGTGGCAGCTGGCAGGAAGTGGGAAGCAGTCACTCGGGCACAATGACAGTACTCGGTCCCTGACTGCAGATGAGAATTGAAATAGTGTCTGGCGATTCTCAGAAGCCAAGCCTGGCACAGTGGAAGTGTGAGGCCCACGGGGAAGCCTCTAGAGCTAACTTCCTGAGACCAGACACCTGCCCACAGAGCTGAGGGTCCACGAAGCCCCCCAGACCCCCTTCTGTCAGTTTCGGCTGAGTTGGATTCCCTGTCTTGCACTTGAGAAAATTGCAAAATACCCATTGGAGGTGTATTTCCCACCATTTCTATCCAAAGAAAAAGATTAAAAAAAAAAAAAAAAAAGCAAAGCTGAGCTCTTGAAGCATTAATTAAAGCACCATGATTTCTTTCTTTTTTTTTTTTTTTTTAAAGCAGGGCTACTACCTCATCTGGGATCATTGGTAAAGCACAGAGCCTTTGTTATCCTTGACAAAGTGATTAATTCAGACTCCAGGTGAATTCAATAGCTTTTGATGTGCTAAGATTCCCCAATGAGGACAACATCATCAATTACTTAAACAAGCCACTACTGTGAGAGTGAGAGCTGGGTTTGCCATGAGGCCCAGCCAGCGAACTGCCAGTTGGAGAGACGTGGGTGGGGGTCTGGGGGTGGGGCTCAGCACTCACCTGTGCTTGGGGGAACAAGAGTCCTTTGGATGGTTTCGTGGCAGTGCTGCTGCTGGTCTGGGGGACGGCATCAGTGGTTTTAGGACTATATCCCTAACACTAGGCCCCTGCCTGTGGCCTCATTGCCTTGGCCCCTAAGTGGGCAGAATTGCAGAACTGCGTGCTGGAGACAGAGAGGTGAGTTCAAAGCTGATGGAAACAAATGCTCCCATCCGAAGACAAGGTAGGGGGTATCATGGGCTACTTCCTGTCTGGGCCTCCTGTTTCCAGATTCCTAAGCTGCCTAGCACACAAGGCAACTTCAAAGGATTTAAATGTATTTTAATATGTTTCTATTTATGCCTTGAATGAGTCCCTTATTCTTCTCCCTCCCACCCTGGCTTTGGACAAAAGTTTTCTGTTGCATCTATCTATTCCATTATATTTTCTAGTGGGAAATTCAGTCAAAGAACCAATACCACCCACCCCAGAAGTAGTTCAAAACTATTAGCCGTGTCACTGGTTTGATGACATCGCTCAATTGCTTTGTTCTAGTTTCAAAGCAGAAACAAAGGCTGCATGTGCCCTCACATGCTTAGTCATTCTCCTGTAATTGTCACTGGGATGAAAGGCCAAGATTGTCCCAGGTCCCTTCCAGGGACCAGCTGGGATCAAAGTGGAGTCAGGCTTGACTCTCAGCAATCCCTTCTTAGCCTCTAGTTCTACCCATATTCCCTTTGCCACCATAGGCCTAGAGCACATTGCCTGGGTTTTTCTGACAGAGCTGAGTTTTCTTGGGGCTGGAACAGGCATTTAAGGACACACATTCTAAAGTCTCTTCCTGTGGCTTTATACTCCTGTCCTCTGTGCCCACAGGGCGTGTCCTGTGACTCATCTGGTGGGCCTTGGCTTTTTCCAGCACCTTCTCTTAATAAGGTTCAATGATGTAATGAGAATCATGGTTGTTGGACAGCTTCGACATTACTTTCCTGGGTTTCGTGGCTTTCTGAGGGAGGAGTCCTCTTGGAGGGCTCTGGGTTTTGGTTTGGGTTGGTTTCCACACTCGCTTTGGTGAGAAACAAGAATATAAGGACTATTTTCTGCAGATGACGATTGAAATATAGTCTGGCGATTCTCAGAGGCCAAGCCCGGGTCAGGGGAAAGTGTGAGGCCCTCTGGAGCTGATTTCCTAAGACCAGGCACCTGCCCACAGAGCTGAGGCTCCACTAAGGACTATTTTCTATCTTTCCAGGCTCAGCAATAGTCAGAAGCATCATCAAAATAGGAGTGGGATAGGCCGGATCAGAATATTCTTCAAGGACCTGAATAACAGTGCTTAAAGCACTGTTTGCTATTGCCTGTTGTCTGTTCAGTGCTCTAAGCTGTAAGTGCCACAGGCCAGGCATGGCTGTCATGATCCACTGGGCATCTTGCAGCCTGGTACCCAGCACCAGGCTGGCTGGGCAGACTCTCTCAGAGAATGTGGGCCAGTGATTTCTCCATTTCCCCATGCTGATTCACATGAGAACTTTCTTCTTGTCACTTTTCTCCTATGTGCTGGTAAACTCTGTGTCTTAGTTTGGAAAAAAAATCTATTGCCAAGTACAGACTGGTTTTCTGTATTTCTGAGACTGTGAATACAGAGCCTGTGGGTCATTTGGTCCAATCTACCACATGCACTCTGGGAAAGGACTGAGATTACCTTCTCTGGCCATAGCCATATAAATAAGCAGATCTCATTTGACATGGTGGCTTGCTTGGACCAACCTGGAGAGTTCCATCTTCCCTGTAGTAGGGGTGGACAAAGATGGCAAGTGAAATCATTGGAGGTTGCGAAGACTGAATCATCCATTATAAAGAATTATTTTACCTTTTCAGTAATTCTAAGGATTCAACTCAGGGAATCATGTACCAGCACCTGGCAGCATCAGTTTGTTGGGATTTTTGTGTGTGTTTTTTAAAAACATTCTTGTGGTTGAATTATGCATTATCAAACATGATATCATAAGTTAATTATCTAATTTCTCACAATGGCGATGCATTATATTTTTTATATTACTATAAACTCATAGATTTAAATGCATCTAACATGTTTTGGTCTATAGCATTATTACTTGATTAAATTGTCCATCCAAGACATGCCCATATTCTGATGGCTGAACTCAAGGTGTCCACAGGGCAGGCTCTGGGGAGGATCTGTCCTTTGCCTGGTTGGTGTGTGGCCACATCACCCCAATCTGTTTCGAGTCTTCACTTTGCCTGAAGGAAATGGGGTGAGGATGTACAAATCTCCAACTTGTAGGGATGTCATAATATGGGCAATTGTACAATCTATGAACTCACCAAGATTCCTGGCTCAAACCATGAGCAAACAGGTTGCAATGGTGACAATTTGGAGTTGGCTTAAGGCACCACCAATTTAGAAAAGAACTCCAAATAAGGCTTCACATTTAAATATTGAAAAAAATTTAAAAATTGAGGAAACCTTTAAGTGTTGATATTTAAAGTTTAAAATGCCTAGAAGACATGAAAAAGGTGCAGTTACAAAAACAAACAACAAAAAAAGAAAAGGTGTGATATGTTGAAAGATGAAAAAAAAGGATTGAAGCTCAGTGGAGACAATGGAGCGGTTGGCTAGAGTCAAAAGAGGCTGCTTTCTCTTTCATGATCAAAGACTGGAAGATTTGTTTGCATCCTGATAGGAGTGATCAAGTGTGAAAAAAGAGATCAATGAAAGTGAAGGAAAAAATAAGAGTATCAGATATATATATATATATATATATATATATATATATATATCAGATATATAGATATACAGACAAGAGAGAAAAGGAACGAAAGTGAATGGACTCCTATCCTGGTCATCAGCTCAGCAGTTTGTATTATTATTCCAGGTAACTGGTTCGCAGTACCCTGCCTATATTCTCAGCATATTCTCTCTGTGTTCTCTTGTCATAACCTAGCCTAGCCTAGAAGATAGAACAGGAAGGAACAGGTTAGTGGAGACTGTAGATAAGAGACCCTGTTTGAAATGCGGCTGATCTGGTTTCAACTCTAGCTCAATCATTAGTAGCACTTGAACCTTCTCTTTAAGCTTTAATTTCCTAATCAGCACATGATTTGTATCTCTGCCTTCATATAGTTGGTGTATCATAAGAGAGAGTATATAAAAAAAGCTTACTATATATATATATATATATATACACGTGTGTATATATATGTGTGTGTATATATATGCGTATATATATGCGTATATATATGCGTATATATATATATATATATATATATATATATATATATGATAGAATTCTATGCCTCCATCAGAAAGAATGACATTGCCCCATTTGTTAGGAAATGGAAAGACTTGGAAAAAATTATATTAAGTGAAGTAAGCCAGGCCCAAAGAAATAAAGGTGCCATGGTTTCCCTAATTTGCAATAACTAGTATATGTCTAGGACAAGCAGAAAAGGTCAAAAGCTATGTGCATATGACCTTATAAGATGATGATAAGTGAAATGAACCCCAAGATAGGGACACAAGTGGTTTTATCTTTCTTGCTGTTGTTTTTAATGTATTTATAATGTACTATGTGATTTTTTTGTTTCTTTTGTATGTTCTTACCCCATGTTATAACCCCTGTTTCACTGTATTTCATTCCAGTGCCCTGTGTCTTGTATATACATTTTTCTAATTTGGGGAGGGAAAGGGAAATAACAAAAAGCTGAAATAAGGATACAGGTTGACTCACTGTAACAATGAGATGTACAAGACACTATGTTGAAAATGAACTTTACAACTTCGGGGAGGGGCGGGGAGGAGGGAGGATTTGAGGAATTGGGGAGGGAAGGATGGTAGGGGAAAAACAAAGGAGGGGGTAATAGTGCTTGATAGAAACGTACTCATTACCTTACCCATGTAACTGTAACCCTTCTGTACAGTATTTTTACAATAAAAATATATATTAAAAATGCTTACCATAGTGACTGGGACATAGGAAACAATATTACTTGCTATAAATTATAATGACAGCAATGATTACATAATTCATATGTCATTACCAATATATAATATTTCTTATGTTGTGGCAAAATTGTTTTTAGGCTAATGGCTGCAATGATTACATTTTCATGGAAATTACAGTAGTGAAGAAAGAATTCATGTAAGCCAGCTACTTAAATATTTATTTAGTAGTCCTCATTGTTTTTCTAAAGTAGTAAAGATCATAAGCAGTTCACTTTTCTGAACCTTTGGGGACAAATTATAATGAGTGCTACTAAATCTTTTGTATATGGCTGTATAGAACTAAGTATGTGTTTTTCTGTGATTTCTTGTATGTATCTTTTAAAAAAATTTTTCATTTTATTGTCAATGTGATGTACAGAGGGGTTACAGTTATATACATAAGGTAGTGAGTACATTTCTTGTTGAACTTGTTACCCCCTCCCTCTTGTGTGCATCTTATAAAACATTTTATACAAAGAAATCTACTATTAGAATACAACTCTCATATGATGAAAACAGTGCATTTTAAAATGAGTGGAATGCAACTAAAGAAATACTTAGCAATTTATAGCTTTAAGTGTATTCATTTAAAATAAGCTAAATTTTTAAAAAGCTAAAAGAAAGGAAGAGAAAGTACCCACCAAAAAAATAAAAAGATACTATAATCAAAGCATGAACATAAAATAATTAAATAGAAAACAGAACTTAGATTGATCAACATAAAATCTAGTACTTGACAAGACTAAAAACCTAGACAAGGGGCTGGGAAGGTGGCTCAGTGGTAGAGCGCTTGCCTTGCACACCTGAGGCCTTGGGTTTGATTCCTCAGCACCACATAAGCAAAAAGAAAAAAGCCGGAAGTGGCGCTGTGGCTCAAATGGTAGAGCGCTATCCTTGAGCTAAAGAGCTGAGGGACAGTGCCCAGGCCTAGAGTTCGGGCCCCACAACTGGACCCCCCCCCAAAAAAAAAACCCTAGACAAAGCTATACAAAACTAATCAAGAAAGAAAAACTTTTCCAAGCAAACTAAAAATAGAAGGAAATACCATTACTTCAACCAAAAACTATTAAAAATTCACAGCAAAAGCTCACAGTTAATCTTAAAATATTAGATATATTCCTATAGATTCAGAAAGAAGAAGATGCTAATTCTTACTACTTCTCTCTAACATTGAATTAGAAACCCTAGCCATTGTAATAAGACAAGACAATGAAAGGGAGGCAAAAGGCTTAAAAAGAAAGACAACAAATTGATATTATTTGCATGAAATGTAATTGTCAACACAGGCAATCAAATAAACTCCACCTGCGAACCAGAGGAACTAATAAAGTTTAGAAGGATCACTGTGTACAAGTTTGGCATTAAAAATGGTATGTCTACAGATGAGAAATTCCAGTAATAAATATATGTAAATATATTCATTCATGCTTTTCTATGCATAAAATTATTGTTACCAAAGGACAGAGAGAAGAGAATCACTAGAGAGGTATACCACCTTCAGAGATGAGAAGAATCAAGTGTTACAATCTGTTGGCATTCTTAAAATTAATGTATACATATAATTCCAATTCCAATAAAAGTCCAAACAGGATTTTTAAAAAGTCAACAAATTAATTCATTTCAAAATTAGAAACAAGAAAATAAGATATGAAGAAGATATTTTAGAATTGTAATAATTAAAATATTCAGGCACTGGCATAAATTAGACAAGAGGGACCCAGGTACCAATACTGCCAAGAGTATGGTGGAGATGGCAGTATAAATTTGTGAGGAGAAAGGGCCAGGGCAGCATCTTCACCAACCCTATAGTGGGCAGGATTATTTTATCAGGGTCTCCATGAAATATCAGTCCTACGGAGCCACCTCTTGTGGCAAAATCTGGCTTATGCTCCCTTCTGATGATTGATGTGTCTTTGCAGCCTCCTGGGCTCTGAAAGATGCCAGATCCTGATTCCTGGGGAACAAACCACTCACCATTATAAATTAGTAAACAAACATTATTATTTTCCCATTGAATCTTGGGAGGTAATCTAACTCCTATGGACACATGAGCAAGAGTGAAGGAAGGTTCCCAGCCTTAAGGACCAGCTGAAGACAGGTCTCCAGGGAGTGGAAAGCAGAGGGAACTTTCTGGGCATGTCAAGACACACCCACGGTGCTGAAATGGGAACTGAGCAGGCCTCACAAACTCTGCATTTCACAATTTCCCCACAGAAAATTGAGGCATAACTGAAGCTGCTGTAGTTGGGGGTGCAATGGGACAAGGAAAGAAAGAAAATGGAATCCAATCAAAGTCAGCCACTCAAGTTGGCGTTGGTAATTTTCTAAATGAATGAAAACAGTTCAGAATTGGCCAGCTGGTTGTCTTTGTGCTCCTCCTTTCCCTTCCCTTCCCCTCTTTCTCTCCTGCCTCCCCTTCCTCTCCTCTCACTTGGCCTCTCCCCCGTCCTTCTCCTTCTCCCCTCCTTTTTCCTCGCTCTCTCCCTTCCCCTATGTTCTCCTCTTCCTTTCCCTCTCCCCTTCCTCCTCACTTGTCCTGTGCTTCTTCTCCCCTTCTCCTTCTCCCTCTCCACCCCTTTTCCTCTCTCTCTCCCTCTCCCTCTTAGTAGTCATGTGCTTTATCACTTGAATCCTTTTAGTTGATCAGATAGGGTCTCACAATACAGATGTGCAACACTTCACCCAGTCCCCAAGTGAATTCTTTATACACAGCTATTATTCTGCCTGACACCTAGATAAACAATTGTTAAGAGTTAGACAAAGCAGGGGGAGAGGAAGAATAGAGAATAAAGTAGGGAGAGGAAGAGGAGGAAAGGAAGAAAGGAAAAAGAATTTCAACATTGGGGAAGTTTTTTTTTTTAATGCTGAAGAAGGTATAGCAAAACATATTCTTTTTCCTGAGTAATGAAAGAAATGCAGAAATCAAGATATATTGATCCACCAAATTAGGGAAAAATAACCTTACAAGACTGATGAAATAAGTATGAGACAGTGGGACTAAACAGGGAAAACTCTGTAAAGTATTTGGCATTGTGTACCTATGCTTAAAATAGTGACGTGAATTTCAGGTGTGTCTGTGAAAGTAATATATAGCCGTGAATCATATCCATGATAATTAATATAGAGAAATAAAACTAGAAAAATTATGGAGTATATAGTCTCAAATGTATACAATACACAGAAAAACTAACCAGAAAGACTCGGGGAAAGTAGACTATACTTTCGCCTTGAGAGTCTAGCTTTCTTGCCCCAAGGTCTGTCTCATGCTTCAAGATTTACTTTCTGGAGAGCCAGTAAACCTCATCTTCTGCTCCCAACCCCCTATCAAAACCTTTTGAACACACAATAGTTTAACACTCCCTGATGATGCTTCCACGGTGCCCACCACTCTCTATAGAATGACAGTGGGTTGCTCTTCTCTGAAGGGCAGGGTAGATGTGTTGCTGGCATCCTTTGCTTCACCTGGTCTGGGAGCCTCACAACTGTTACTCCAGGAGCAGCTCTTTATTCCAAGAGTACTTTCCACTTCAAAGACATCAACTACCTCTGGAACTTCCTAAAGCAGCTAACCATGGAGAAATTATTTGCTAGTAATCATGAACATGGAATGAATGAACCTAGGAGCTGGCTGCACTCAGACACATACTAGAGGACAGACCAATTCCTCTAAGGCTGCGTAAGACATGCTGTGAGGATAATCCTGTAGGACAAGCTAGTCTTGGAATGCTTCTTTTGCTCCAAATGTCAATCCATTTGGGCCTCTTTTATGATTCTTCAACATATCCCCAATTTATTCTGAGTGGCTACTTTGATTAAACAACATACTACATACCTATGTGAGATCAAAATAGGGCATTTGTCCTGAGGAAACTGAAATATTGCGAACATTCCCAGCTTTACCATTTGAGCCTTGTGTTGAAGATGGTGCATATGGTTTAATTTATTATGAGAAGGGACAGAATAAGTATCACCATCGGCGTGGCAGGATTTATCTCCTCTAGCATTTAATGACTGCCTTCACTGTGAAAATAAAACCAAAGAATGCTCTCTGAAGCTATATCTGCTTTTTGTTGTCATATTCCAACTTCAGTATCCTTAATGTAAACAATGACAGATGTCCATAATCATAATTGTAGGATTCATTTGCATTAATTCCTGTCAAAGGAAAGCTGTTCTAAATATCACACCATGCTGATCGAGGATGATTGTACATTACCTGCTTTTCCCAGTTGCATCCCACACCACCTGTACATTTTTGGATGACAACGAACTTAGTGACATAAAAGAGAAACTCGTTTTACAATGGTGATTTTTAAAGTAACAGGAGGAAAAAACATTAAGGTTTTTCACTGACTCTCTAAAACTCAATCATGAGTATCCCTGGGATCAGTTTCCAGACGTGTCTGGAAAGCCAAGAAATCTAGGTGTCAGCAAGGCCATACATACCCCGATCCTGTTCCTTCCTTGGCTTCCCCTATTTGGTTGCAGGCAGTTATTCCTCTTGCTGCCTTCGTAGTCGCTTGGTGTCCTCCGTGTGTCTTGTCTTCTCCAGAGCATCTTCTTAGAAAGACCTTTGCCACTGCATTAGACATATGCTCTACTTCCATATGACTTCATCTTAGCTAATTACATCTGCAACAACCCTATTTCTGAATAAGATGGTCATTCTGAAGTTCCTGAGGGTTAGATTTTGAAGTTGTCTTTTAAAAAATTATTGTTATTAAAAGGTGATGTACAGAAGGTTACAGTTATATAAATCAGGTAAAGAGTATATTTCTTTTTGGACAATGTCGCTCCTTCCTTCACTCTCTCCCAGTTTTTTCCCTCCCATCCCTACCCATGTGTTGTATAGTTGGTTTTTGACACAGTGTCTAGTGAGTACCACTGCTACCTTTGTTTACCATTGGTCCCTTCATTCCCAAAGACAGATAATAAACAAGCAAGACAAAAAGAAGAGAAAACAAAAGCAGCAAAAAAAAAACCCTCTTGTTTCCATTTCCTAGAGTTCAGGCATTGTGCCTTTAGGTTCCTTTCCTAAGAGTATCAAATGATCATTTTGAACTTACCAACCCATCACAGGTAGAGTCCATGAATTTGGAGTTAAGAACCTGAATCCAAAGAACATGAAACAAGGGGGCAGGGACGGAAGTGGGAATGAGACTAAGCAAACTTACTGTGCAGGTTGCCTGTAATCCTGGTGTGGAGGATCTTCCCCCGCAGGTTTGGGTGGTGAGACTCTGGTGACTGGCAATGATACTTGGCCAATTCCTAGCAGAAGACACTCACATTGTGCCCTGAAATCTGTGGTTAGGCCCAGGACATTCTCTGCTGTTGCCATATGTTTGGGGGAAAAAAAAGATGTCTGAATTTTGTGCAGAGACACATGGGCAGTGTTCTTGTAAGTGGAGTTACATAATTAGGGCATGGGCTTGCATAATAATTAGCATGTATAATTAGGCACAGACGTCTTGTCCTTTAATTAGACAATCAAGACATCTAATTACAAAAATTAAGATGTAATTACGTGGCTCAAGATCTTCATATTTCTCTTTTACTCTATCCGAGGTTCCATTTAGAAAATAATTCACAGAAACTGATGGGAAAAATATACCTAGACTCCTGGTTTGAGGTTGTTAGAGAGGTGGTAAGGGAGATGCTGTAAGTCTTCTTTGATCCCTCTCATTGGGTATAAGGACCATCGTTTAAAATACCATCACCTACTTGAAAGAGTAACTTTTGCCCACTGTGCTGGTGCACATGTGCGTGGAGAGGAACGTTGGCATGACTAATCCGCATCATTCACAGGAGGCTGTGCTGTGGTTTGTAATGGCACTTGAACTTGGACTTCAGTGTGATGTCCTGGGAATTCATTCCATCCTAACAATGTCCCCAGATGATGGAACTCTTGGTGGTTCTGGCAGAGGAGTCTGCTTCCCGCTTCTGTCTTGTTTGATTCTCTCCTATGGCCTCTGCAAATGGAGACCCATTGCCTAGAAGAATACAAACCCACACCCACGCTGTCTTGCCCTTGGTCTGAATGTTTAATAATGTGCAGAAATGTCCCTATATTGTAAGTGCTGCTTCTTAGACTGCAGGTAATAAATGAGTGATTCTTACCACTGAGTTTTGTGGAGTTCTGGTTCCCTTTAGAAACCAGTCTGTGGAGTTCTCTGTTGTTTTTCCCAGTCTCTAAATTGTGCTTTGGCTGATCTCTGCATGATGCTAAACACTCAGTTTGACTCATTAATTTTTCTGAACTAACTGAACTTTTGACCTAATTGGCTGGCTGGTTAGGGATCAGGGCCATATGGCCATGGTTTTCTAAGCCAGGCTTTAACTCCTGTTATTCTTCTCTTCCCATAAACTGCTGAAATATCCTAGTAATTCCAATGTTTTGACAGCCATACTGTATTGCTGCTTTCTCTTGGAAAGTGGCACGGAAGTCTGTCAGACCACACTTCCTGGTTTTTGATTAAGAAAGTCTGCTTCTCATATGGTTGCAAGCTGGGGGAGGGGGGATCGGGGGAAGGACTAACAGAGGTTGGTGATATTGTCTGGTCTGCTCTCCAAGGTGTGCTTCCATCTCCTTATTTAATTTTTTTGGTTGTTTATGGGGCTTGAACTCAGGGCTTGGGCACTGTCCTTGAGCTTTTCTGTTCAAGGCTAGTACTCTATCACTTTGAGCTGTAGCTCTACCTCCTGTTTTCTGGTGGTTAATTGGAGATAAGAGTCTCACAGACTTTCCTGCCCAGTCTGGCTCGAACCACAGTCCTCAGATCTCAGCCTCCTAGTATTATAGGCATGAGCCACCAGTGCCAGGCTCTGTCTCCTTCTCTAGTATTTAATTATTTTCTATGGAAAACAATTTTCAGTTCATCACTGAGCCTTCTAAGCAATTGCTCATGATAGAGGCAAATCTGAGCTGGGATGAGATATGTTTGTGAAGATCATGATGGGCTTCTGGGTGTGGGGAGAGGCAGTTAAGCTACTTCATCCCTAAGGCATCTCCCAACTCTGAGGTTTTCAGATCACTGGTCTCTGGCTCATCACTCAGGAATTTCTGACTGAGTTATTCTTTTGGTTACTCTTGTTGTACACCACAACGACTCTCCCTAGACTCCTGGTTTGAGGTTGTTAGAGAGGTGGTAAGGGAGATGCTGTAAGTCTTCTTTGATCCCTCTCATTGGGTATAAGGACCATCATTTAAAATACCATCACCTACTTGAAAGAGTAACTTTTGCCCACTGTGCTGGTGCACATGTGCGTGGAGAGGAACGTTGGCATGACTAATCCGCATCATTCACAGGAGGCTGTGCTGTGGTTTGTAATGGCACTTGAACTTGGACTTCAGTGTGATGTCCTTAAGTCTTCTTTGATCCCTCTCATTGGGTATAAGGACCATCATTTAAAATACCATACAAATCGTGTTCACTGGGAATTACTCTTCTATCTTTACTCTATACTTCCAGTGAATTCAACTCTTCCGGTTCCTAATAGGGCCAAGACATGAACAGAATCTTCAGTTTCCTTTTTGTTGTTGGTGGTGGTGGTGGTAGGGCTTGAACTCTGGGCCTGGGTGCAGTCCCTTAGCTCTTCAGCTCAAGGCTAGTGCTCTATCACTTGAGCCACAGCACCACTTCCAGTTTCCTGGTGGTATATTGGAGATGAGAGTCGCATGGACTTTCCTGCCCCGGCTGGCTTTGAACTGTGAGCCTTAGATCTCAGCCTCCTGAGTAGCTAAGGTTACAGGCGTGAGCCACCAGTACCTGGCCAGTTTCCTAGCTTTTAAAATTTGTTTCTTCCTTCCAGGTATTCCACATCAGCATTCTCAAGACTGGAGAAGTTGGGCATCAGACATCCCAAGCCATCTCCTTTCATTGGAAACCTGATGTTTTTCCACCAGGTAAGGCATGAACTCACTGGGCTTTGTACAGGTCTTCCCCCATGAAGAACTGGTCTTCTCTAGGTCACCCCAAGTGGTTTGTGTGTGAAGGTGCTATGTGATGCAATGAGCCATTGTCTACTGTGCTGACAATGCTCTTTCTCTTGTCGGCCATCAATATGCTGGACCCTTTAATTCATTCACTACAAATCTGTGAGAACCCTGGAGCCCCGTGGGACTGTGCCTGGCCCATGTAGATTTGACTAGTGTGTGAATGACAGCAGTGGTAAACCCAGGTTGTATATGTGTGAGTGTTTGACCTTCTGCAGTAATCCTGTCAAAAGACAGGAGGAGTCTCTGTTTCTCTGTGATTCCTGGCCCCCTATATTTGTTACCAAAACTGCCTACTTCCTGATTTTCCTTGTTATCTACCTCTTGGATTATGCCATTGTTTATCATCCTGTAACTCCCTTAAGATAGCCCTTGGCCAATCTGAACCTATAAAAGTGGAGGTTGGGGGGAGACACTTAGAGTTTAACCATGTGTCAGTTAACCCAGTGTTCACCCCATGATGGTACTAGATCATGACTTATTTAATATTAAATTACAAAATGAGATATCACTGCATGGACATTTCTTCATCATTGCTCTGGAATCTGCTGGTCAGAACTAGCACAAACTCTTTTTGTTGAGTGTCTAATTACCCATGCCTTAGAATTCAGGTTACTTACACCCTCAAGTGCACCACTGAATGGCGGTATACAGCACCAAAGCAGGATTGGGTAGTGGAGCTGGGGGCTGTGGTCTTACTGTAGACAGGATGGAGAACTGTCAGAGTGGAGGCAGCTGTGGGAGAAGCACAGACACCAGGGGAGGAGCACTATGTGTGTGCCACGTCGCTAGAATGACAGCTAGAGTGTCCACTAGCCTGTACCCGCCGGAAGCTAAGAGGTAGAGAACACTGGGAAGTATGGTAATATGTCATTTGTTTACTCACACTCTGAAAGACAAACTCAGAGCTGTTCATGTTCCATCATTCTGAAGTGAGGTCCATGGGAATGCAAGATTCCCCTGCCAAGGGCCACCAACAGTTTAGGTTAGAGTTACAGAATCCATCCAGGCTGAAGTGGTAAGGGCTTGTTACAGGATAATGATGACAGCCACAAGAAAAAGAACATGGGCTGGGCACCAGTGGCGCATACTTATTATCCTAGTTACTCAGGAGACTGAGTTCTGAGGATTGCAGCTCAAAGTCAGCCTGAGCAGGAAGTTCTGTGAGATTTTATACTTAATTAACCACCCAGAAAATTGGAAGTGGAGCTGTTGTTCAAAGTGGTAGGGTACTAGCCTTGTGGAAAAACTCAGGAACAGTGTCCCAGTCCTGAGTTCAAGCCCCATGACTGAAGAAAAACTCAAAAAAGAACCTGGGCAAAGTTGGGAATGATGGTGATGAGAATTCAAGGCAAAAGGAGTTAAACATGAGCCTTCGATCTGTGCCAGGATTACAGGGAGAATGGCTGTAGGATGACAGAAATAAAAAGTCAGAAAGGGTGTCTGGTTCTGCTACAGAAACCCTGCTTTAAGTAAACTGTCTTCAATTTGCTGGAGTGACATGTCACAGAAACAGCCCAGGAGGCACTTGCAGATAGGGACTCTGGTCTCTATCTTTGAAAGTTATTTTTTCTCACATTGGGTTTTTTCAGAAGCCTGTTGGTTTATCCTCCTAACTCACAGGGACACTGCCAGTAGAGCAATATCAGGAGCCAAGAGATTGGATTGTGTGTGTTAGTGAAAAGCCACACAAAGCAGGAAAAGACTAGTTGTGGACTAACCCTGATAATGACCATCTAATGGCTCTTCAGGACACCCCCTTCTCCCTGCCCCCTGGAAAGGCAGCTCCTTGGCTCTCGGCCCAAAATAACCGTAGCTATTTTTGCCTCTTGATCTCCCTCGCTTAAATTTCTTTTCTATCATTTTGGTCTCTTTCTCTGCTCTCATCCCTCTCCAGGATTTGTCATGTTGATTGCTTGCTCCCAGTATCTTAACCCCCCAGCCCCCTCACTCCACATCTTGTTCTCTGGCGTGTCTAGAGAGTCCAAAACAACTCTCTCCTTAAGGCTTCCTGTGGATCCTTGAAGTAAGTGTGAAGGATGTTAGAAGTGTCAGATAGGAAACAGGAAATGAATGTCACCTTTTGCTGGGGGCAACCATCCTGGGTACTGAGTTGAGTAATGGATTTAGACTCCGCATTTGAACAAAAACAATATAACTCAGGGTATGAGGAGAACACAGAGCTGTCACCTCTTGAACATTTCCCCAGATACTCCTTTTCAGCCCATCCTTGTATGCACAGATCCTGCCAAGTTCTTTCTAGAACTTGCTAGAATGTAGTCCCTTCAGTGACTATTTTTATATTCATGAATACTTTCCTTGGTATATGGCAAACTAAGCCTGGAGAATTCAGTGGATTTAATGGCAGTGGGGTCTATTTCCATTTAGGACATCCACTTCATCTAACCCTCAGCTCTCCTCTCATACTATATTACTTATTTATCATATATACCCTTGTACACCCTACCCCAACACAAATCCAGCGCTTCCCACCCAACTCATCCATGTGTATTTTCATATATACGTCACTCCGCCATATTGAAATTTTTGGAGCCCCAACTCATGTGATGTCCTCAGGTGTCCCATGCATTTGCCACCTTCACAGTACAAGAGCTTTAGACTTTTTCTGATCCTCCACCCAGTTTGTCCCACATATACCTTCTGGTAAACTCCACTATGAAAATATGCCCATGTTTTAGCCTATGTGGAATCAATCTAAAGTAATGTTATACTTTGAATATGTTGGTTTTAGTTAAAAATGTAGCTTAATTGGAAAGAATTCTTAACTGGTGATAATTCTGATAGACTCAGAAGTTTACACATTTAGGGGTCATGAAAGGAACTTGGCCAAAGAATCATCTGAGCCACAGTAATGGGGAAGGGGGAGGCGGGGAGGTTCTGTGCATGTTTTAGTAGCAGTTAGGCACAATAGTTTAAGCACTAGTGATCTCTTTCTCCCATTAAAATGGAGCTGCTGAAGAGTTTAGCTTGGCAATATTTTTTAAAGCCTCTTGTTTATCCAATATTCTGCAGTACTTGAAAGCAATATAGCTTGAATTCTTTTTTATGGTTTATGTAATTTTGCCCTTGCCTTTCTAGAGTTCTTTTTCCTGAGTAAATTTGAGAAGTTGAAAGTTTGCTCAATCATTCTTACTGTAGTATGTGTTTTCTGCAGGGTTTTTGGGAAAGCCAAATGGAACTCAGGAAACGATTTGGGCGTCTGTGTGGGTAAGGAAACTCAGCTTTTATTCTATATGCTTGCATGTCTGCACATTGAGTTGATGTGACAGAAATAATAAGAATAGGAATGTTACTTATGTTTCTATTCACTCCTTTGGGATAGTTTCTTTCAAATTTAGTTTTTTAGTGCATTTTAAGTGTTTTGTTGTAACATCTTCATATGCATGTGTTCAATGTTCTTTGATCATATATATTCATATCCCCATCATTTTCTCTTCTCCCCTTCTCCCTCCTACAGATTCCCTTCCCCCTTCCCAATAGTTTCCCTTCTATTTCCATGTCTCTCTCTTTTTAAAATCTAGGTTCCTCATATAAGAAAATCGATTTTGATACTTGTCTTTCTGAGTCTGGCTTATTTTAAATAAGCTTCATGTAATTAGCTCCAATCCCATCCATTTCCCTGAAAATGGCATAATTTCATTCTTCTTTATGGCCAAATAAACCTCAATTTTCTATCTTTCTTTGTCTATTCATCTGTCAATAGGTACCTGGGCTGATTCTCTAACTCTTGTTGAGAGTCCACAAAGAGGGAGCCCTCTAGTTCAGGCAAGATTCCTAGAGAAAACCCTCAGGGTTGTTCAGAGAGGCTTGGTGCTAGCCTGAGAGACCCTGGCTGTCGGTCTCAGTCACTTCACACTATCCTGGCAGGCATTGTGCTGTACAGAACGTGACAACCTCCACACTCTGTGGCAAACAGCCAGCTGGCTTTGACAGCCCATGAACGTCTTACCTTTCATTTATCTACATCTTACTTGGCCCAGCACCCGTTTCAAGCGGAAGGAAGTGTTATTAATAACTACATAGGATAACAGTGTAAACAAAGACTTCCTGGTTATGCTGCGGCATATATCACCCTTGCTCTTGGCCATTTAAAAACGATTCAATTCTTCCCTTTATTTTTCTTGAATTTTCTCTTTCATGCTTCAGAGCAATATCCTCTTTTTCTGAAACCCCAGAACTGAAGAATAAGCCCATGGTCAGACTACTTTCTCTATTAGAGACTTTACAGGCTTGAGTGGATTTTAACGTAAGTCTTTCCACACTAGAGTCCTCATCACGGTATTCTGTTTTACACAGCTTCTACTCCGATATGGGGTGTTATTTAATAGCATTTTCTTTTCTTTCTTTGGTTCTCCAGAGGTTTGAAATCCAGGTCTTGTGCTTGCTAGTCAGGGGATCTACCACTTGAGCCCCAGCCTTTATGCTCTTTGTTATTTCTTTACATTAGATCTTTTGCGTTTGCAGAGGGCCAACCTTGGATCGTGATTTTCCAACATATGTAGCTGGGATTATGGACACCAACTGATTCCTGGCTTATTTATTGAGGTTGGGTCTTGTTAACTTTTTGCCCAGGTTGGCCTTGAACCATAATCCTCCTGATCTCTGTCTCCCAAGTTACTGGGATTACAGATGTGAACTACTGTGCCCTGTCCATAGTATTTTTTGGTAGCTGCATTAAAATTCCATTGGATTGTGATCATCTTAACTGGAAGCCTGTCTGTTATAGGATTTTGGACTTCTATTCTCTTATTGCTTATTTGTAAAGATACTGAATCATAGTCTCAGTAAATGACCCTACCCAGGAGAGGTATACTCTTGGCCAAATGCTTCTACCTACACTGTTTTTTTGTTTGTTTGTTTGTTTTTCTTTTTCTTTTGCCAGTTGTGGGGCCTGAACTCTGGGCCTGGGCACTGTCCCTCTTCAGCTCAAGGCTACCACTTTGAGCCATAATGCCACTTCTGGGTTTTTCTGCTTATGTGGTACTGAGGAATCAAACCCAGGGCCTCATGCACACAAGGCAAGCACTCTAACACTGAGCCACTTTCCCAGCCCCTACACTGGTTTTTATATAGTCCTAAAAAACTAATAAATTAGCACGCAATATTTGATGCTGTCCATATTAGTTTGTCAGTGCTTCAGAGTGATCTAAACTGCAATTGATGATTTATTGTGTGTCTAAGGATTAGCTGGAGCTGACTGGTTTAAGCTGCACATAGCTTCTCTGGACTTCCTGCTGTGTCAGGAGGGGCGGTCTCATATGTATACTCCTGCTCCTGCAACTCTCAGCCTCTGTGGAAGGGGAGGCTCCCCAGGGAAGGATCTTCTCTGGTGCAGGCAAAGACTTAAGGAGGAGTTCAAACTGGTTAAATTCCTGTATACACATGTGTGAAATCCCATGGTATGAAACTCCTTTGAACAATTAGCATACCATGACAAAAACAAGAATAGGAATGGACAGCAGGACCTGTCCAGGGTTGGGGAACTAGTGGGAAGAAGAAGGTGAATGAGAGGGTCAAAATACTTGATGGTAGTGGAGCTGTGGCTCAAGTGGTAGAGCACTAGCCTTTAACAAAAACAAACAAAAAGCTTAGGGAGAGTACCTAGGCCCCGAGTTCAAGCCTCAGAACTGGAACCAAAAGAAAAAAAATACATGATATATATGTGTGAAAATGGAATGAAGAAGCCTGTGATGGCTGGTTTGGGAAAGGGGAATGGTGGAGGAAGAAGGTACAACATATGCATCTATGGCCATACAGAATTGTAACCCCCTTATACAACTAATCGAGGCTAATAGGAAATGCTTTTAAATATAGAAGAAAAAGGCAAGTAAGAAACACACTGTACCAGATCAGCTGACATCCTAGTGATTAAGTCAAGTTACCTGGCCAAACCCAGACTCAGGGCAGGAGGTGCACTGTGAGCCCAGAGCATGTCCCTAGGCCAAGCCTAATACTGTCAGAGCAGGGAGATGTACTCTGCTGGAAGGGCAGGGAGGTGGGGAGGGGGAGAGATTGTCATCACATAAGGAGCCATGCTAGCTCACAAAGGACTAAACTATTTAACCTTTTATTCTATAGCTGGGTCTCTGAATGCCCTGCCAGGATGGTTCTAGATTCTGGCCCAGGGTTAGGACTGCAGGTGGAGACAAAGCAGCAGGCAAGGATGACTGGAGGGCCACAGAGGCTGGAGAATCAGCGACAGATTTGCACTTTTGTAGTCTTGATGTTTCTATCCAAAACCAACATCAAAGAAGAGTGTGTCAGGTTCAAGGTGGGAGGAAGCTCATTCCCCATCAGTGACAATCAAATACAGCATCAATAACTTCTTTATCCCCTAAATGACAACCTGCACAGCTGTGTTCCCAAACAATAGAATGTCTCAAATTAAAGTTACATAAAAGCTCTATCTCTAGTAATAAGTGCAAATCAAAAACTTCTATATTTAATTGAATGGTACCTGCAAGAACTCCAAGTTGTTCAATGCAAAATGCATAATAGAGTCATTTGTAATAGTCATGAATCTTTGTGACATTTGTCAGGGTGTTCTCCCTCCTGGAAACAAGTCTTGAGAACACATGCTTTTATGCAGAGATCTTTTGTCAAGAAATTTTGTGGGGGAAGAAAAAAGAATGGCACCACCTCAAAAATTACACACACACATTTACTAAGTTCTCGTGCCTCTTACCCCTCATTGAGGACGCAAACAGGATTCTAACCTGATCCAAAGAGAATGATATTCTACCTCTGTTTTCCAATTTTAAATAAACAATCATTACAAAATCCAAAGAAGCAGCAAACATTCAATCACATAGAGCTTCAATTTTCTGCTTAAGCACTATTTTATGGGCAGAGACTCAAGTTTTCAGAAACCTATGAATGAGCCAGATACGGGGGCACACGCTGTATCTGTAATGTCAGCACCGAGGAGACTGAGGCTGGAGGATCTCAAATTGGGTTTTTTGTTGTTGTTGTTTGTTTGTTTGTCTGTCAGTCATGGGGCTTGAACTCAGGGCCTAGGCACTGTCCCTGAGCTTTTTTGCTTAAGGCTAGTGTTCTACCACTTTGAGCCACAGCACCACTTCCGGTTTTCTGGTAGTTAATTGGAGGTAAGAGGCTCACAGACTATCCTGCTCAGGCTGGCTGGCTTTGAAACACGATCCTCAGATCACAACCTCCTGGGTAGTTAATATTACAGGCATAAGCCACCAGTGATTAACTGAGGATCTCAGGTTTGAAGCCAGTCAACATTCTACAGTGAAACCCTCTATCAACAAAACAAAACAAAACACTAGGAAAGGAAAGGAAGGAAGGTAGGAAGGAAGGAAGGAAGGAAGGAAGGAAGAAAGAAAGAAAGAAAGAAAGAAAGAAAGAAAGAAAGAAGAAAGAAAGTTGAATAATTAATAATGCAAATCAATAGTTCTAACCCTTATTACTCACGCAGGTCAAAAGATAAATGACAGCATCTAAATGTCTAAAATGAAAGCTGTTAGAGCAAATTAGACTTTGCCAGAAAACCATTCAGACATCCAGGTACCAGGTACACAGAAAAGGTTTATTGCCAGTAAAGGGATTGGCACACCCCTTCTCACAACAGAGAAGGTGACCTTTTATAACCTCTGAGATTTGGGGAATGTTCTTGCTTTATAGGGTTATAGTTTCCCTCTCAGGTGACCCATATGACATGTGAGGTTTAGGGGATCTCACTGCATTATATGGTGGTAGTTATCCCAAAGGAGAGCCTTCTGTGGTGAGTCCCTACCCTCTGGGTAGGGACTAATCATTTACTGCCTTTACTAAGTGCCTAGCGTTGCCTAGGGAAAGAGCATGCTAATCTATGAGAGGAGGCTATTGGACTAACAAAGCCATTGCAAATATTAGTGTAAACGTTCAACCATGGTCATGCACTGTCCTATACACATTTGAAATTGTATCAGATTCTGAACCAAAGCTCTTCTCTACACTGGAACGAAGTCTCCTTCCTTCTTTAAGTCTCTCTGAGTCTGGGTTGTTTACTATGCATTCCAATTAGTCCTGATCAGTCTTTTGTGGAACATTTCTCTAGCAATGCACACAAAGTAATTCCCTGGAAAGGCACCACCAAGTTTTATGATGCCTACACGCCTGGGGCAGATAATAGAAACTTAACTACTAAAATAAGTTCCTTGATTATTCTTCGAATCTCAAGACCATGTTCTTAATGACTTTCCTCCATCTTCGTCTCCAACTGCAAGGACCTTGCAATCCAGAGTAAAGTTGTTCTGCCCTAACTACAGCACATAATCTTTTGGCCTCTGTGTGGGGACTTGACTCTGACCTGTTCTCCAGGCCTCACATTAACCACCAAAAAAAGGCACTGTCAGTAGGTGGTTCTGCTTTTTGCATCTGCTAAAAGAAGAATCTACTGTCTTACGTCCTGAACTTTGGCTGATGGGTGGCCTGTCATTGCATGCCAGGTACGTGTGGTGACTGAGTACTTTTGTCTTACAACCCCTGTTGCCACTTCTTGGAGCTACTCAGCCTTCAAGGAAGTGGCCATTCAGAGATGGAATCAGCATGAACATCTTTCACAACAGGATCACTGTGGCAAAGAACCTAGCTCCTCCCTCTTCTGCATGGCTAATGTGGTGGTGGCAGGTGCATGGGTGCTCATTAACCACCGAAGAGGCAGTTGTTCAATGGCTTGAAGGTCCTTTCTCTCTTCTCCTCTTCCCTCTCTCTCCTTCCCTGCCTCCCTGTATCTTTGTCAGTGCTGGAGAGCAAAGCAGGGCTTCGCACAGCATAGGCAAGCATTCCACCACAGAGCTCCATCCCCAGCCCAGGTTTGCTCTTGTTGATCTCTTCCAAAAGACCCCAGCCCAAAGATCCCTAGCTGCTGCTTGTTAAAGGAGTCTTCAAGTTCTCTGTTACAGTTTAGGGTCACCCAGACCATCCCATGAGGGGGGAAAGTCTCCCACCCTTATCTTCCTCAGCCTGGGAGCTCACTGGGTGCTTTATCTTTAATCTCCATCTTGGGGTCTTGAATGCTGTCCTTCTCCAAGTCCACACCAGGGAGTTAGGGCTCAAGAAACCACATATAGCCCCCAGAATAAAGGTTTCAAGTTTATATGCCAACAAAGTGACTCGAAGGAGGCACATCACCCTCCATAGTAGGGGGGCTGAGGCACCTGCTTCTTGGTCAGATCCATACCATCAAGATAACATAGCGCTTACCATCTTAACCAATTTGGGGAGGCACAATGTAGCAGGATTAAAGTTAGTGGGCCTCTGTGTGACCATGGCCACTGCCACCATTCATATCTAGAATATCATTCTATATCTAGAATATCATTCATATGTAGAAATTCATATCTAGGACTGAAATTTTATCCTGATCACTGCCCTCCCCCACCAGTCCCTGGCCATCCCATCCCACTCTCTAGGGACCAATGTAAGTGAATCACACAATTTTGGCTTATTTCAGTTAATATGTGTCACATTTCCCTCCTCCCTGACTCCATCTCCCTTCCCCCCGCCCCCATGCTGGGGATGGAACCCAGAAAGTCACACATGCTAGGTGTGTACTGAATCACACTGACCTACATCCACAATCTCTCCACCCACATTCTTTTGATGACACTGGGGTTAGAACTCAGGGCCTTGCTCTTATTAGATAGGTGCTATACTGCTATGCCATGCCTCTAGCACAGATTTTGTTTCTATTTAAGGCTAAGGAGGATCGACCATTTGAAGCCAGCCAGGGCTACATTGCAGGATCTTGTCTCAAAAAAAGAAATGCAATGAATGGATCAAGAAAATGTGATATATGTATATGTATATATATATATATATATATATATATTGTATATATATATAGTATTATACATATAATATACAGTATAAATAGTATATATATAGTATATGTATATATACTATATAGTATATATTATATATATTGGAATTCTATGCCTCCATCAGAAAGAATGACACCACCCCATTTGTTAGGAAATGGAAAGACTTGGAAAAAATTATATTAAGTGAAGTAAGCCAGGCCCAAAGAAACATAGGTCCCATGGTTTCCCTTATTTGTAATAACTAGTATATGTCTAGGACAAGCAGAAAAGGTAAAAAAACTATATATATGTATATGTATATGACCATATAAGATGATGCTAAGCGAAATGAACCCCAAGATAGGGACACAAGGGTTTTATCTTTCTTGCTGTTGTTTTTAATGCACTCATAATGTACTATGTGATTTTTTTTTGTTTCTTTGTATGTTCTTCCCCCATGGTATAACCTCTGTTGTTACTGTATTTGATTCTGGTACCCTGCATCTTGTATATACATTTTTCTCTAATTTGTGGAGGGGAAGGGAAATAACAAAATACTGAAATAAGGATACATGTTGACCCATTGTAACAATGAGATGCACAAGACACTATGTTGAAAACAAACTTTACAACTTTGTGGGGGAGGAAAGATTTGGGGAGGTGGGGAAGGAAGGATGGTAGGGAAAAAACAAGAGAGGGTAATAACCCTAGGTAGGAAATGTACTCATTACCTTACTCATGTAACTGTAACCCCTCTATACAGTATCTCTACAATAAAAGATATATATTAAAAATTAAAAATGTAGTTATAACTGTAAGAGTACAAATATATCTTCAAGACTCTGCTGCCAGTTCATTTGGTAGCTTGTCAGAAAATGGAATTACTAAATCAGATAGCAATTCTTGTTTTTCTTCTTCTGAGGATCCATTGTACTATTTTCCCAGTGAACCCATCATTTGAAGTTTGGAGGACATGTTATAGCAATATTTTGTGGTTCCCTTTTCACCATGATTCAGGGGCCATTATTTTTCAATTACAAACTTTAAAAGTGAACTCCAGGTGAAAGTTACTCTCCATTTTGTGCTCTGGATCCCAAATGGATCAATGAGAACTGCACATTTCTTTTATTTTTCTTGTATCTTTCTTTGTGTGTGTGTGTGCGGGGGTGCACGCGTGTACAGATGTGCGCGCCAGGGCCTTGCACTTGCACTTTTTTGCTCCAGGCTAGCACTCTACCACTTTAGCCACACCTCTACTTCTAGCTTTTTGCTGATAAGTTACAGATAAGAGTCTCATATATACTTTTTTGCCCAGACTGCCTTTGAACCACAATCCTCAATCTTAGCCTCCTGAGTAGCTAGGATTACAGGCGTGAGCCACCAGCGCCTGGCTGAGAACCACACATTTTCTGATTGGAATGTGTGACCTCCAAGGTCCTAATGCCTCCAACTTCCTGCTGGCTACAAGCCAGTGGGCACATTTTTGATCAAACTAACCCCATTGTCAACGAATGCTTGACAGGTCCATAAATTCAGTGGCTGTAATACGTTCCCAGTGGTCGCCACCCAGAGCTCCTTCTTCTCTTATCTCGCTCCTCTCTGCCAAACCCTTTACAATTTATGTGTCTGCTTTTTCATCCTGCTCTCCTCCCACCCCGAATTTCCTCTTTCCCACCAGCTTCCAAGGGGCCCTTGTGTCTTATATACATTTCCTGCTCTCTGTCTGGGACTTCGGCTTCCGTGTTCATGAAATTTCCACTTCTCTCCCTGCAGCCAGTCCTTCCATCGTACAGCTTCTTACCGTGTCTGATAACTTATTAATTCACACACTTTTCACTGCTTTCATAGGCATAGGCTCCAGCATTTGCTGAAGGACACATGCTGTGTTCCTCATAGTCCCTGCTTTAGCACGTGCTCCCTGAGAGAGGTTAATACCTACGCAAATAATGGAGAGAGGGTGGGGATACCTAAGCTTGGGAAGGCATTGAGAGCTGTTGGTTTTGCTGGAAAGGAGCAGAGTAGAAGCTGAGGGTGTATTAGGAAAACCTGGTGTTTGGGACATCAATAAAGAGGACAGGCTTGGCAGTGACTACAGGATGGTGCAAAGGGGGTGGATTGCCTCAAGAAACGTGAGCAGCTTTTGAGAGAGGAGGAAGCACAGGAAGAATGGAATTTGCAAAAAAAAAAAAAAAAAAAACTAAACAAAGCATTATTATTTTTTTAGTCCTGGTGAGATAACAGTGACTTGGATTAGGAGAAATAGAAGGAAAAGAGGGAGAATTTTGTTTTAAAATGTCCTGTAGGTGTCTACGGCTATACCACCCTGAATGCACTTGATCTCATCTGCTCTCTGACCAAGCAGGACTGGTTAATGCTTAGATAGGAGACTGTGTGGGGATACTGGATGCTGTAGGTAATGGACTTCTGGGTGCCGGTGATGTATGCCTATAATCCTAGCTACCCAGGAGGCTGAGATCCAGAGGCTCACAGTTTAAAGCCAGCCCAGGCAGAAAAGTGTACAAGACTCCATCTCCAAAATAACTCACAAAAATTCTGGCCTGAAGACATGGTTCATATGTATAGCACCAGCCAAGCAGGCAAACCAAGCAAGTGCAAGGACTTGGGTTCAAACTCTGATAGGGATAATAAAAGAGAACAAAAAGAGAAGGGAGGAGAAGGGAGAAAGGGGAAGGGAAGGGGAAGAGAGGGGAGGAAAGGAGAGGAGAGGAAAGGAGGGGAGGGGAGAAAGGAGGGAAGAGGAGAGGGGAAAAGAGGGGAAGAGAGGGGAAAAGAGAGAAGAGAAGAGGAGAGGAGAGGCCTTATAGGAAAAAAGGTATCAGAACTGAGGAAATAAATCCTCAGTTGTATGGATGAATGAATCAGCATGAATCGCTGATGTTGGCTTGAGTTCTAAGGATGAAATTGGTTTCTAAGGTGGAACATGGGAAAAAAGAGAAGGAGAGTTCATCTTCACCATACTCAGGTGGAGCTTGTGTTAGTTCACTCAGGCTGCCCGGCAAAATACCATAACTGCATGACAGAAAAAGTATTTATTATGGTTTGCAAGCTGGGAAGCCCAAGATCAGGATACTAGCAGATTGGATGTCTGGTCAGGGCCGGTTCACAGATGATGCAGTTCACAGATGACACCTTCTCACTGTGTCTGTACAAGGAAGGGGCGGGGAGGAATGCAAGCCTGGGGTTTGGGATCTTCCGCTTCTCACTCCGCAATCTCATGTGGTGTTTCCCACAGTGTGTCCTTTGGGCCATTTCCATCAATAATAACACTTGTGACATAGAAAATAAAAGAGAAGAGTCCCCTTTGGTCAAATACAGAAACACAGCATTAGTCCAAGCAACACGGGGCTCCTTATAGTCAAATATGCTTGGGAAATCTCCCAAGTGTGGATTCAATGCCCAGGGTTTATGAGACTACAGGACTGTTTTGTTTCCCAGAATACCTCTTGGGATTAGAAGATGGGAGACAGACTCTAAGACCAGATCGAACATGGGTCTAGTAGCGAGCAGTATTTTCCTCCTAAAGCATAAGAAAATAATCCTTGATAATGGTGACTTGTCACCATTACAGCCACTAATTACTAATGATCTCCACTTCAGGTTGACTTGAGGGGCCAAGGGCTGTGGAACAATGGAGAGGCTGGGAATACATGGCTGTGTGCTTTGCTTCTTGATTTACTCCCTTGACCTGTTCTCTCACTCCCTTTCCTGTGTGCACCCTACACATCATTATTTGGTTCATACTATCTTTAGTGCCTGCCAGTGGTAATGCTACAAGTCTTGTGCTTTGCTTTAGTTTTCTAATTAGCACTATGCTTTCAATACCTGTCACATCACCATGTTCCCATCGAATATGTTACTTCTAACTGTTGCCCAACTCCTACAGCTGTGCTACCTGTCTGCTGTCAGGGAGAGGCACCCTGTGGTGAATTCTATGACGCTTATCTATCTTGCTTTAATGAGTATAATACATGCCTATGCTCTGGGGCCATTTTCATATCAATATTAGTAATCTATTCAGAGTTTTTTCACATGGGTCTTATCTTTCCAATATAATATCTCATATATGACCGTATAACAACACTTTATCTTAACACATCATCTTCTTTAATACAGAGACACAAGTGACCTCAAGGTGAGAAGAGCATGTGGACTGTAAGATGCGCAAGCAGGATTGTATAGTGTACTAGTTTCTTTCCTGTTGCTATGACAGATGGTCTGACATAGACAATTTAGAAGGAGGAAAGGTTTATTGGTTCATTGTTGCAGAGCTTGCAGGCCATTATAGGCAAGTTCCATTGCTTCTGGGCCCATGGTCACACAATGGCTACAGAGCTGAGAAAGCATGTGAGAAATAAGCTGTTCACCTCATGGTGGACAGGAAGAAGACAGGAAAGGACCAAGACAAAACATCCCCTTCAAAGAAATAACTGTAGTGAGCCACTTCCTGTAAGGCAGGGGCCTTCTATAGCTTCTATCACTTCCCAATAGTTTATTCAATCTTTTTAATCTATCAATGGATTAATCCATTTATGAATATAGAACTCCCATGATCCAATTGTCTCTGTAAACTCCCTCATAAATACTCCTAGAAGTGTGCTCCATTATTCTCTCTAGGTGTTTCTCAGTCTAATCAAGTTGACAGTCAACTTGATTACCACCACATATGGGTTCTCCTTATTAATCTGAAACTCTCTGGTTCTACTTTTTTTCTGGTTGTTCCTTAGGTATGCTAAACACTTCTGCCTTAGAAGTTTGCCTCAACAATAGGTAATGTAACCAGTTGATTTTCTTGCTTTCCTGAGAGAAAACAAGCTCTGTGAGGACAGAAACTTTGTCTCTTATTCATCCTGATATTCCCCATGCCTAGAACAATATTGGACACATAATATATGCACAGTAAATATTTGGTGAATGAGTAAATGAATTGCCTCTTGGTACACGTCTCTTTCATGATATTTAGCCTCAAGGAAACCTCAAATAGGAAGATCTTGTTATTTTTCTAATTTTTGTCATTTGTCATTTTTTTCCTTGAAGATAAATGAAAAGAGCAAGGGGAACTATTAAAATCAAGGCTTGGGAGGTGAAGGTCCTTAACTGTTTCCATCAGTAGTCCCTCAAAGTAATGAAGTTAAATTATATGTTATACATAAATCATCTGGTAATCCAAAGGATCAATAGATAAGGCAAAATATGTCTCATGACACCAGCTGGGTTCCACTGACCCAGATCATCACTTGGGTTTTTACTGGGTGTCCTCTCGTGTCCCATACCCGAGTATGCCATTGCCCAGGGCTTAACTGTTGGGGGTCTGCTCAAAGAATCAGAAAGAACATAGGATTAGAAACTATTTCTGGCTTCTGGTCTTTGCTCATCTATGTCCATCTCAGGACTAAAATGAGTCACTGAAGCCTTTTCCTTGCCTTTAAAAATGGCTTGAAGGCCAGAGGTGATGGTATATACCTGGATCATCACTTCAGGTCATGTTACCATGAGATTTGATCTGGAAAACAAATGAAAAGCAAAAGGACAGGTGGCATGGCTCAAATGATAGAGCACTCAACTAGCAAAGCCCTGAGTTCAAGCCCTAGTCCCACCCACCAAAATCTATTGGAGAGCCTGCCTAGATTGCAGGTCTCATTTGCACTCCCACAGTGTAGACCTACCAAGTTCTAGTTGGGATTCCTCTGCTCCTTTGGCTTAAGTTCACAAAGCTGCTTGCAGCCAGCTGTCTTGGAGAGATGGATTAGTTCAAGAGCCCCCTTCCCTGGACAACTTGGGGCAGGGTACCCAAGTCCCTGCACAGGAACATGCTCATCTTTGTGTCTCTGTGGAATCCCTGCCCTGTGTCTTCTCCCAGGCTCCTCCTGGGTAAGGAATGGCACTTGAGAAATGATATGTGTCTCCCTGTCATTTTCTTTCCTAGCTATGAAATGGGGTGGAGGGGAGGAGTAAGGCTGGAACAATCATCTCTAAAGTACTACAGTCTGTGCTTAGATCTTTTCCTCCTGACTCTTGTTTCTTCCCAGTGTTGTCTGAAATTCTTCTGCCATTGAATTCTCACATCCGGCCTTTCTACTACCTCCCACATTCTTCCCATGGCACTGAGCCTCTTCCTTCCCCATGCAGAAGTGACACTAGCTTCTGCCATGTTGTGAGCCTATATCTCATTAGAGGAGAGGGGATTTTGTTGTATACACTCACAGGATATATGTCCTGCATGTATTCTATATCATAGGACACATACCCGCATACACATTTCCTGCTGCTATTCCAGAATACACATGCCTTGGTATAACGTGTGGGTGAAAATATTCAGGGACAGCCAAATGACTATTTTAATGTTTCTTTGTCCCTGTGGTGCCATCCAACTATTTATTTAGTAGCTGCATGCTCATTGCCTCGACAACTTTGCCTTAAAGGCTGTTCTTCATGTTTATGATTCTTACTGTGAAAAAAATTGCTTGCCTAACATCTGTTCTGAATTTGTTTTTTTTCTTTATTTTTATTTATCTATTCCCAATTGAATTAAATTTGCGCCAAGGACAGTAACTTGAATTGGAATCTTCAGTGTCCTTCAGGATTTCTATACACTTCAATACATCTCTTAATTACTCTTTTTTTTATTGTTATGAGATATACATCTATACCCCACTCACACAGGCAGATTGGTTTGCAGCTTACCTCAGCCTGTCCTCCTCTGGGGAGCAAGTTTTATTAACTGAATAAATTAAATGGGAGAGTATATTCAATAGAGGAGGGAGGTTTATCGTTATGGGCTTGTTTCAGATATTTTTCCTCCTGGCTGCCCAATTCTCTCCTGTAGCCATTGCTCTGTGTTGAAGGAAACTTAATATAGTCTTAATTCACTAGGATGAGAAGAGCCACTTCCTCTTACTGAGGAAGACTCTGAGGGGGAGGGGCGGAACTCTTCTCCTGCCCACTTCCAGGAAGGAGAGAGTAGAGCCATCCCAGAGCAACAAGGGAGAAGAAAAACATTTGGACCTGTGTTTCCTGGCTGCTAGGCCTGGGGTCTTTCCCAGGTGCCAGAAGGCCTCCTGGGGGAACCCAACCACCAGCTGCCACTATACCACTGGAAAAGCCACCAACCTTCCCAGAATGGGCACTATGCATGGTCCATGGGTACAGCAGGGTGGGGCAGCTAGAAATGGACAGGGTAGTGCAGGGCAAGTCAGGATGGGCCTCCTCTTCCTTGGAGACTCCCCTGGTAGAATAATGGTTTTCTGGTTTCTTCCAGGCTGGTGTATATGAGATGGGATCCAAGTCTACATACATTGACCCCTCTGTTGTTTCCACATAGAAACCAACCTAGTGAGCTACCATGATGCATATCCCCCTCAGAGGGCATGGAGGTCCCCAAGAAGGGAGTGAGATTGCTTTTTGACCCAGTGCTTGGGAATCTTCCAGGTATAGTGACAGTGGCCCAGGCAGTGCAGGGATTGGCCCAACATCACAGTTATGACCCCAAATGTGATGCTCTTTCTACCATCTGTTCTCTGATTGTTCTAGGAGGAGGGTCCTCCTTAGCTCCTTTATGACCTTTCCCACACTCTTCAGGGTCTATGTCCACATCTTGTTGGACACTGGACAAGAGGGGTGACTACTCTATGTTTAGGATTCTGGACATGGTCTGTGCAACAGCAATTTCCATCTTTGCTCTGTGTACGACTTGGAGCTGATGGACATGGCAGACACCACCCTTTCCCAATTTGTGTTTGATTTAGAAGATTAACACACTCATGGTCTGAGTTGTGCTGGAAAGCCAGGTAAGAAGGGGCTGACTCCACCCCACTCCCAAGTAGAACTGGAATCTAGAGCTACAACTTGGGAAGGATTGTACCTATGATGGGGGAGAAGGCTTCCTGCAGGAGGCGGTACTAGAACATGGTCTTCAAGGGTGAATGGAGAAAGAGAGGAAGAGGGCGGTTAGGAGAAAGACTTGAAGATGGCATGGGAAGGAAGCTGACAGCTGCAGAGGGAGGCAGGGCTGGGTCAGCTGGCTGCTGTCATGTCATGGAGTCCTGGTTGCCAGGCTTAGGATTGGGTGGTTGTACTTTTTGCTATGAGCTGGTTAAAGCTATGTCTTATAGATTGGCTTTTTTGGTGTCCTGGGCCTTGAACTCTGGGCCTGGGCACTGTCTCTAAGCTCCTTTTGTTCAGGGCTAGCACTCTACTACTTGACTACATACATCACCACTTTGGGCATTTTCTGTGATTAATTGGAGATAAGAGTCTCATGGACTTTCCTGCCTGGGTTGTCTTCAAGCTGCAATCCTCAGATCTCAGCTTCCTGAGTAGCCAGGATTACAGGTGTGCCACCAGTGCCTGGCTAGACTGGCTTCTTGATGCTGACAAGGAAGTGGATATGGGTGCAGGATGTTTATTAGAGATCCTTACCTATGAAGGGCAGATGGCAGGAGCTGAGAAAGTCATTCCCTAATTGGACCAAGTGGACACCTCCATCCTCCTGTTGTCATTGAATGCTAGCTTTCTGAGTGGAAAGGAAGAGCATGAAGAGGGGGGTAGGGGGGTGGGGTGGCAGTGCCCTTGGGCAGGCAATGTGGCTTCCTGCGCCTAAAACCAACAACAACAGAGCTGACAGCTGCCTTTGTAGCTGGTGACAAATCCTCCCCTGAAGGGAGGTCTGGGTGACAGACACATCATAGACACTTCCACAATGTAGAAGCATATTCAGATCAATCAGAAGCATTGGGTTGAAATAGAGGGTGAGCCATGGGTTCTGTGGGTTCCATTCTCCAGCAGCCTTTTTTTTAACAACTAGATCTAAGATTCCCTCTATCTGGGTCACCTCAAGGATAGACACGTGCATATTTGATGAAGCCAGTCAAAGTACTCCACAGGTGGCACTTCTCCTGGTAGTAGAGTGAACAGAGTGGTTAGAGAATAGCCAAGGCTTTGAAAATGGGGAGACAAATGTGAGTAAAGAGAAATCAGTTCTGAGGTTTCACTTCTGAAATTTCAAGGACTAGAAAGACAGACTCAAACCATCCTTGTACTTTTCTCTATTGGCCCAGTGTTCTGCCAGCTTCTTGGGGGATGTAAGGAAAAGTAAAACAGGCATATCTAATAAGACTAGGCAGAAAGTATATAGGAGGATCACAGTCCATGGCCAGATGGGCAAAAAGAGTGAGACCCAATCCAAAAAAACTAAAATGAATGGGTTAGGGGCATTGTTCAAGTGGTAGGTTGACACCTAGAATGCTCAAGGCCTTGAGTTCAAACCTCAGTACAACCCCTCTCCCCCCAAAGAAGAAGAAGAATGAACAAGATAGCCTCATGAACCAATCAGAGATAGAACCCAGGACTCCTAGGGCTTCTCTATAGTACTATGGGAGGCACCAGTCCCAGAGGAGTCCCTATAAGGTAAACTTCTGAGAATTCCCAGCCCTGGCCTTATTAGCTTTCTCTGGTCTTTTGGAAGTTGTGAGTCTCTCAGACATTTATCTCCCTCTCCCCATGGAACTTCCTGATGATACTATATATACAGTGCAGCCAAAGGTGAGGTGTGAGGTCAGGACAGCAGTTCCCCTGTTAGCATCCTCCACCTATTGGGAAATGAAGCAGTTACTAAGATGCAGAGTTCTCCTGCTGATGCCCTGTCAGTAATCTCTTGATCTCTCATGGGGCAGCCTACATGCTGGGGCAGGCAAAGCCCTTTGTATTTTGTGGCACCCATTTGTACTCATGGTGTCCATGTTCACATACAACTTCTCTACTGACAAACTTCTTGTTTAACCTTCAACATGGTTTCATTTATCAAAGGAACAGGCTCAGCACAGCTGAGATTTGCTTAAGGTGACACAGCTAGTAAATTGCAGACAAAGCCTTGAACCAAGTCTAAATCCCTCAGACTTGTGCATCATTTGGCAACTTCATTGTACCCCATGTCAGCCTCAGTGGGCCAAGCCAGTGACACCTCCCCCACCTACCTTGATTCCTGTTCAAAATTCACCCACAATTATTGGAAAATATTGGAACATTGGAAGACATAACATGAAAAGTGGCAGGGACCAAGGCTTGTGGCTTCCTCCAGACATTTAGGAATTTATCAGCAGGACCCAATACAAGGCCTAACCCAGAATATGTGCTCAGTAAACGCTTCCAAATGTACCAATTAATGCTAAAACTATTAACAGCTATTGCTTATTAACAGGACTGGACATATTATTTTACAGTGTGCTTTTCTACTCAGCTGTGTTCTGCCCGAGAGTGACCTTTCCCCTCAGAGCCTTTATAGCTTAGTCACCCTGGCAGGGGGGAGGGCCTTCTGGAACAGGACCAGGTCACCCCCAGGCAAATGCCAACCATCTCACTTCCTTTGGACCTAATGCAGCTGTGCTGTTTTGGCTGAACTAACTGGTCAGTTGTTGTTGTTGTTTTTTTTTCCTTTCAGAAAAGAAAACCACTAATTAAATGAGTCAAACAAGTGTTATTTTTGCCTACATAATACTTCGCTGATTCGCCCACGTTTTCTCTTCAACCAGGTGTTTTCGGGTTGAATAAGCAAATTATTATGTACATAAATACGTATAAATGAATAACTGGTTACAAATTCCATGCCCCTAAAGGAGTCCATGTATAACTTGAATTAGAGGAGAACAAGACCTCAACCTCCTTAATTGGGTTCAAGGTTTTCTGGTCCATTAAGCAAGGATCTGCCCAAAACCTCCACCTTGAAAACATGAGGTTTGCAGAGTGCAGGGGCTGCTTGCCCTGGGGCTGGGTCACAGAGGAGGTGAACCCGGAAGAAGAGGAGATGGCGCATGCTCAGTGATGACAGGCAGCTCTGAGACTGAGGTCAAGGCCTTCATCTTGGGCTGTCTGTATTTCCTGTTCCCTGTCCGTTTTCCACAGAACTGGGTGTGATGATAGAGGAAGTGTACTCAGTAAATGCCCACAATTGTGGCTGGGGCCTCTAAGGGTCTGAGAATGGTCTGCAAACCTTCCAAATACTTCCCTGACCACCTTCGCTTATAGAGAAGTTTCCTTGCACCAGAGAGGAGACAATGAAAACCATCATTACATTCCTTCTGAATTCGTTGGAACCATAGGATTTAGAGCCACAGCAAACTGCGGAGATGACCTAGACTTTGTTCCAATATTCTGCTGCAGCCCAGAGAGTGTCAGGATAAACTCCTGATAAACGGGTGACATAGTTCCTCTCCTGAGCAGGGGGGTGGGGGGGTGGGGGGGTGGAGCTGGAGAGTGCAAGTCCCTCTGGGGACCGCCGTGCCCAGGCCCAATGAGGCCCTGCATTCATGTTGTCTTGGTCCATTTTTCTTTGCTATAACCAAATGCCGCAGGCTGGGAAACACAAAGAAAGGTTTCTCTAGAAAGGTCCTTGGAGACTTTAGAGGCCCAACACTGATGGATGGCATTTGGTGAGAGCCTTATGCTGGAGGTCCTCTCTGTAGAGAGGGTGGTACCAAGGCATGGCACAGTAAGAAGAGCACATCTAAGAGACAGCGTCAAACTGGATTTCATAACAAACCCATGATCCGTGAATGGACCAGTCTATTCAGGTGCAGAGCCTTCATGACCTAGTTACTGCGCAGAGGTCCCACCTTTTAATATTTTGGGAAGATTAAATTTCAGCAGGAAGTGGGGCGGAGGCATTCAAACCGTAGAACATTCCAAAGTTCAAAACTGAGATCAGATTGTTTCAGAAAAGAAAGCTTTGAGAGGCAGGATGGCCTCAGGTCTTTTCACAAGGTTGAGAAGGAAACAGTGGGACCATACTAGGTAGGACGCTGTGATTGTTACTGAGTGATAAAAAGCCAAAGTCAAACTAATGTCAGCACAACTAATTGATTTAAGCTGCAGCAGGCAAAGCTCTGAACTTGACTTTGTACTTTCTTTTTTTTCTTTTGTCGGTAATGCGGCTTGAACTCTGGGCCTGGGCACTGTCCCTCAGCTCTTCAGTTCAAGGCTAGCGCTCTACCACTTGAGCTACAGCACCACTTCCAGTTTTTTGGTGTTTTATTGGAGATAAGAGTTTCACGGACTTTCCTGCTGGGGCTCCTCAGATCTCAGCCTCCTGGGTAGCTAGGATTACAGGCATGAGCCACCAGTGCCCGGCCTTGACTTTGTGCTTTCTAGACAGTGTCTCTGTGCAGCTTAAATCTCTGCTCCTTCTGCACATAGATTCTCTCCATGTATTTGAAAAATGGCTACCATCTTCTATTTCCCATTGTGTAGCTCCAGAAGAAACAAAGAGCTTTTCACCCCAGCATCCAGGTACAAACCCCAATGAAGGATTCTGACTGACTCTAATTGGGTCATGTGTACAACTTTTAGACCAGTCATGGTTGCCCAGGAGACAGATGCTATATTGAGCCATGCTTGGATGGTGACTCCATCTCCATGACCAGTTCTCATCGATAGCTTCTTCAGAACTATTCAGAATGGGAGGATGGCTTCCCAAAGAGCACGGGCAGACGAACAGGATGCAATAATTTCAAGCATCCAAAAGAAAGGCTATGTATGCATAAGCCAAGCTTCATTGACATTCTTCTCTATTCAAGATCTTTCTAGGAGCCCCTCAAACTACAGATAAGCATTTTTATAAATATAAATTCACAAGATTGCCCAATTTACATGTAAAATGCGGCCAGTTTTCTCCTGAGGTTCATAAACCAGCACTGAAGCAATTCTGAAGGAATTGTTTCAAAATTGTTTTTAGCATTAGCAATATTACTAGGAAGAAGTAGAAAGGCTCCCAAGGTGACTACTTTGGAAGGACAACTTGGATCAGAATATGAAAGTATTATTTTGTTTTATTTTTAAATCCAAATTGTGTGCAAAACTATTTGGACTAATAATAAAATCAATACAAAATATCACCTCAATATCTGTGCATCCCATAATGAAACTGCTTTTCATTCATATCTAAGAATTTAGGGCTTCTGATATAGTGACCTTACCTGTAATCCCAGCTACTCAGGGGGTGGAGATTGAGAGGATCATGGTCTGAGGCCAGTCAAGACAAAAAGCAGGAGATGCTTATCAAAAATAAATAAATAAAGCAAAAGGAGCTGGAGTAATAGCTCGAACAGTACAGTCCCTGCCTAGTACAAGGCACTGAGTTCAAAACCCCGTTGTTACCCCCCCAAAAAAATTTTTTTAAAGCATTTAGGGAAATAAGAATGGCTGAAAATGGCTGGGAATGTAGCTTAGTGGTAGAGTGCATGAAGCTCTGGGTTCAATTCCTCAGTACCACATTATCAGAAAAAGCTGGAAGTGGTGTTGTGGCTCAAGTAGTAGAGTGCTAGTCTTGAGCAAAAGAAGCTCAGGGATAGTGCCCAGTCCCTGAGTTCAAAACTGACAAAAAAATGGCTGAGAACCTTGGTTAAATATTTGTCAGGTTTTTACTGTCAGTCACATCAGGACCCCTTGGGAGCTTGTTAAAATAAGAGGTGACCACTGAGATTCTGGTCTGGGGAGCTTGGGTGGGGCCAGGCACTATTATTTCCTGAGTAAGCAACAACAACAACAACAACAACAACAAACTACTTGTTTTTGACCAACTGCTATGGCTCAAAGTCACTGTCCTAGGAAAGCCAGCATTGGTCAGTGTATAACTAGATCTTGCAAGAGAATCTTGAGTGTCAGTTCAAATGTCGGTTTCTGGTTCCACTCAGGCCTGGTAGATCTGATAACTAGATAAGGGTGTGACTTGACTAAGCTTCTGGGAGACTTGTTAAAAGCCACTTATATTTTGAAATAATTATACTCATTGGAAAAAATGTAAAAGGACATCCTGTGAACTCTTCATCCAGCTTTCCCCAGTAGTAATCTCCTGGTAAAACCGTGGTGTATTATCAAAACCAAGAAGTTAACATTGGTTCATACACAGAGTGTATTCAGACTTTATTCAGGTCTATATGTACTTGTGTGTGTGCACATGTATGAGTGTGTGTGTGTGTGTGTGTGTGTGTGTGTGTGTGTGTGTGTGTAGAGTACCTATGGCATGTGTCTGTCTCTCTGCTTGTACCACACAGTCTTGGCTACTATAGTCAAATCTTGGGGATCATTTTCTCTGATCCCACCTGCTCTAGTTTTATATTAGTAAGATTTAGTTAGTTATTCTAAGTCCTTTCTCTTTCCATATAAATTTTAAAGCTTGTCTATATCTCAAAAATCCTTGCTGAGAATTTGGTTGGAATTGCCTTACACCTATAGGCCACTTTGTCATCTTTAAAGCATCATTGAATCCAAGAATACGCTACATCTCTCCATTTCCTTAGGACTTATCTAATTTCTTTCATCAATGTGGTAAATGGTATTCCGTTTTAATTTTGGCTTCCACCTGTCATTGTAGTATATGGAAAAGTTGCCAGACATGGCAGCCCATGTCTGTAAATTGGGAAGTGGAGGCAGGAGAATCATTATTCAAGGCCAACTCCGCAAAAGTTAGCAAGATCTTATCTCAAAAGGAAGATATAAACAAAAGGACTGGGAGGATGGCTCAGGTAGCAGCGTACTTGCCTAATGTACACAAACCTGTGTTCAATCCCTTGCAGTAGAAAAGAAATGCTATTGATTTTTTTTCATATATTGATCTTGAATCTTGCTACCTTTGTACTATTCCTTAGTATATTCTCTGTGGACAATCATGTTATGAAAATAGAGACAATTTTTAATTCCTTTGCAATCTATATGCTTCTGAATTCTATTTCTTGCCTTATTGTACTGGCAAGCATTTCTGGTATGAAGTACTTCCCAGTATGGGAAAAGCATTCTTTCCAGTGTTGCACCACTAATTGTGATGTTAGCTGTAGAGTTTTGTAGCTTTTCCTTACAAGCTGGAGAAGTTTTCCACTGAGCCCTTACCATTTTACCGTGAGCAAGTACTGGGTTTTGTCAAATGATATGATCACATTTTTTTGCACTTTTATGGAAATTAATATGATAGATTAGATGAATGCTTTTTAAAATAATTGAAGCTGAAAAAAACTTTGCATATCTAGTATAAGTGGTTATGGTGGATAAGTCTTTTTACACATGGCTAGCTCTCATGTGTTTAGTGTCCAGGATGTGAGACATGCTGATCTGTGCTTTTCTTGTTTGTATCATCTTCACCTGGCTTTGATATCAAGATAATAGTAGCCTCACACAGAGTCCAGAAGTGTCTCCTCCTCTTTTCCCTTCTGAAGGAGATTGTATGAAGTTCTTACTAGTTCTTCAAGTGCTCTGTACTAAAGTGAAACACTGCAATCATCTGGACCTGAAGAAGTCTTTTTCGGGAAATTTTAAACTGAATTCAGATTTTATGTTCATAGGATTATTCAGATTATGTTCATTTTGGCTGAGCTTTAGTCATCTTGGATTTTTTTTGGTTGGTCATGGGGCCTGAACTCTTGGCCTAGGTGCTTTCCCTCAGCTATTCAGCTCAAGGCTAGCACTTTACCACTTGAGAGACAATGCCACTTGCAGCTTTTTCTGCTTATGTGGTGCTGAGGAATTGAACCCAGGGCCTCATGCATGCAAGGCAAGCACTCTACCACTGAGCCACCTTCCCAGCCCCTCCTCTTGGATTTTCAAGAAGGTGTTCTATTTCTAGTTTTCAGAAGCAACAGGCAACATGGTTTGTAGTGGTCCCTACTAAATCTACAGAGATGATCTCTTTGTTTCTGATAATGGTCATTTCTATCTTTTCTCTTTTCATCTTTGTTAATATTGCTAGAAATTTATTGATTTTACTGATTTTTCTCCTGAGAGTCACTTTAAAGTCACTTTAAAATTATCTATTTATCTACCTATCTATCTAAATTGGTAGTACTGGGGTTTGAACCTAGGACCTGTGCTTGCCAGGCAAGTGCTCTACCATTTGAGCCATACCCAAGCCCTTTTTGCTTTTAGTTTGCTTTTCAAATAGAGTCTTATACCAAGCTGACCTCATATATCAATCCTTCTATATTCACCTCCTGAGTAGCTGGGATCACAAGTATGTACCCCACCATGACCAGCTTCTTTCTGAAATAGGGTCTTGCTAACTTTTGCCTGGGGTTCCCTCCAATCATGATAATCCTATTGTCACCTTCCAAATATTGAGATTACAGATATGAGCCACCACATCCAGCACAATTATATTTCTATTGTTTTCTGTTTCCACTTTATTGCTGTCTGCTCATATCATTCTTTCCTTCTTTCTACATAGTTTGGGTTTTTTGCTCTAGTTTTTTTCTAGTTCCTTGAAGTAGGAAAATAGATTATTCATTAAGATCTTTTGTAAGCTAGTGTTCAGTGTCATGAATTTCTCCCTTAGCATTGGCTTCAGCTGCAACTCCATACCACATTGTGTCATGTTGTTACTTCACTATTGTATCACATACATATTTATAGTAATATATGCATATATATTCCTTTAATCCCTTATTTCTTGTTTTAGCTTTCTTGCCATCTTATGGGTTAATCATTTTACCTTCTTATGGGTTACTTAGACATTAGTGTTCAATTTCTGACTTACTAAAACTTTTTTTTTGGTCGGTTGTGGGGCTTACACTCTGGGCCTGGGCACTGGCCCTCAGCTCTTCAGCTCAAGGCTAGTGCTCTACCACTTGAGCCACAGTGCCAGTTCTGGTTTTCTGGCGGTTTATTGGAGATAAGAGTCTCTCAGACTTTCCTGCCTGGGTTGGCTTTGAACCATAATCCTCAGATCTCAGCCTTCTGAGTAATTAGGATAACAGGTGTGACTCACCAGTGCCTGGTTTATTAAAACTTTTATATATCCCTTTGTGCAACTTTCTCAGCGGCTGCATAAATATACTTACATAATTTATCATAGTCAATGAATAAGTATGCCTTACCATTCCACGTGATATGTAGAAGCTTTCCATTTTGGTTCCTCTACCTCTTTACTTTTAAATACAATTATACAAGTATTCCTTTAAGTACCTTTGTCACATCAGATGGGGTAGTAATTTTTGCTTCAGTCATCAAGGACAATTTAAGAGTTTCGTGAGAAGGATAATCTATCATTTTTATCTATTCCTTAGTTCTTCTTTTCTGAAGTCCTAAACTTGCTTCTGCTTTTCATTTCCCTTTAGCTTTCCTATAAGAGTACTAGTGGCTCATGCCTATACTCGTAGCTACTCAGAAGGCTGAGATCTGACAATTACAGTTCAGAGGCAGCCCAGGCAACAAATCCACTAGACTCTTTTCCTCAATTAACAAGCAAAAAGTTGGAATGGAAACATAGCTCAAGTGGTAGAGTACCATGTAAGCAAAAAAGGCAAGCAAAAGCATGAGACTCTGCGTTCAAAACATGGTTCTAGCACAAAAAATGAAGTAAGATCAATCAGTGATAAGTTCTCTTAGCTCTTCCTCATGTTATTATGCTATTATTTTCCTGAAAGTTACATTTACCAAACAACTTGTGATTGAGGGTTGTTTACTTTCAGTACTTAGAAAATGTACTACTTCCTCCTGGCCTCCATAGTTTCAGGTGGGAAATCTGCTGTCTCTTGTATTGTTGTTACCCATAAGTAATCCATAAATTTTCTCTGGCTATTTTCAGATGACTAATTTATTTTTTAGTTTAGGTTTCAGAAGTTTAATTATGATGTGTTTTGGAGTGGAGTTCTTTGATTTACTCTATTTGAGGCTCACTTAGCGTGTTAAATCTGGGGAGATTTTTAGCTCTTACTTCTTAGAACTCAAGTGACTTTGAAGTTCATTTTACTCAGAGTAGGGTTCAGAAGCTCCAGAATCCTTCAAATGGTACACAGAATACTGTAAGCTGCTCATCTTTCTTAAGAAAATTCCCAAGACATTCCATACTTGCTGTAAGGTTTAAAAAAAAAGTGAAAAGAAACTAATTGTATCTTCTCTTCCCTTGTACCACATCTGCTAAATTTCAGTGGTCCAAATATATCATCAATAGTTTTAGAAAGTATGATCATTCAAGTGAATATTTTCTGATTTCCTAATAAGTTGCAGATAAATACATTTTAATTTTTCCTTAGTGAGAAGGTGAAGAATTCAACATAAAATCAACATCATTTCTGGCTTAGGAAAAGTCCTGAGTAAGAAGGCTTCTGGAAAGGCAGTTCTAATGGATGCCTTTCCCCTTCCAACTTGCTCTCTGCTTGTAGACTAGGTAGGAATGTGCGGTACGTGGTGAGCCCATCCATCCTTACAATGTTCTGCCCAGTTGCTCATCAGCCACTCATTGTGCTCCCTGGGAAGGCTTGGCCTTGCCAGTGTGCAGGATGTCTCCTCTGCCTGCCACACTCTCATCTCTTCTGGACTAATTCCACCCATTGTCAGAAATGTGTTTGGGTTACATTGTCTCTAGGAAGTTTCATTTTCTCTGCTCCGAGCATTAAGTCGAGCCCTCCAATGTGATTTCCTCTTGGTCCCTCCTCTCAGACCATGAGAGCCTTGAAGGTTAGAATGGGGTCTTGGTTGCTTTAGGCCCCAGTATGGTCATAAACAGAAGCTCTGTATATAAGCACTGTCCCTTGTCATAGCTCACCACCACCAGCTCTCTGGCCGAGCCTTTCCTCCATTTCTTTCTTCACTCCCTGAGTATCTGCTAAGCTTCTTCATAGGAAGTTGGGGAAAGTAGATGCCCAGGCTTTCCCCAGTGGTTTAAATAATCTTGTCCTCACAAACATCCATTTATTCATTTGCTCTAGGCTATTTTAGGTGATTGCTCTTCAGTTGATGGAATGCCTACCTTATGGACTCCTTGCAATTACATTAGTGTCTGAGTCTCCAGGGCAGGGGAAAGAATTTGATGTAAGCTCCCCATCGTACCATTGGGTCCATGAGACATGGTTTCTTCATCTTTTCTACATCTTTACTTCAGATTTTTTTAGTCTTTATTCTAATCTAAGCTGCCCCCATAGTTTTTTGGGGGGGAGGAGAGTTGAAAAGCAAGATGAATAAAGGCAACTTGTCTTAGTCTTCTTTTCATTGCTCCCAGGTACTATCTTGGTCGTCAGATGTATATTGTCATCTCTGAGCCGGACATGATCAAGCAAGTGCTGGTTGAGAACTTCAGTAACTTTACCAACAGAATGGTATGTAGTCTTCTTTCTGTGTGGTGCTTTAGCTTCCTTCTTTTCTCTTTCTTTTCCTTCTTCCTTCTTTCTTCCCTCCCTCCTTCAGTCCCTTTCTTCCTTCCTTCCTCCCTCCCTCCCTTCCTTCTTCCCTCCCTTCCTTCCTCCCTTCCTTCCTCCCTTCCTTCCTTCCTTTCTTCCTTCCTTCCTTCTTTTCTCCTCCTCCTCCTCTCTCTCTCTCTCTCTCTCTATCTCCACACACACACACACACACACACACACACACACACACACACATTTACACTGATACTGAGGCTTAAATTCAGGGCCTCACACTCTTGCTCACTCGTCTTGCTTGCTCACGGCTGATACTTTACTACTTGAGCCACATCTTCAGTCCAGCATTTTGCTTGTTAATTGGAGTTATCCTCTTGTAGGCTTTTCTGCCTAGGCTGGCTTCAAACCACAATCCTCCAGATCTCAGCCTTCTGAGTAGCTAGGATTCTGTGTGTGGATTCTAAGTGAAAAGAGGCTGCCAGGCTATGTAAGAGGGGAGGGGAGGGATTCTCTTATCAGCTTGAGGACCAATTCCATTCAAACTTGAGCTCCTCAGTAAACTTCCACTTTCAAAAGAAATATATGGGGCTGCTATAGAAAGGTGCCCATTCAAGAAACACTTTCAAGAAAGCTAGAGTACCAGATAATTCAGCATCAGGAAAGATGCTAAAACCAAGGAGATTTCTTAAAGCTGTGTTCAAAGCTCTAGAGATCTTAGACTGCACAGACCACATGTTAAGAAATACCATGCAAGGCTAACAAATACCAGTATGAAAGCAAAATTCTGAGGATCTTATATTTACATCTTTCCCAGAAAGTATAAAAGTATTAAGGCTGGAAAGGGAAGAAAAACAACATTTGTAGGGAAATCTGTGAGAGGCTCTTTATGTCAGTTCAAGGCTCCAGCCTACTAAAGGATGTATATGGTTTAGAGAAGTACATTTCCTTCTTTTTATCTTTGATGAAAAAAAAATTCTCAAAGAATGGGATTGAGGCCAGAAAATGGTCAATGTTGGTGTTGTTAGTATTTTTCAAAAGGGAGAGAGAATTTCTCACAGAGAACTTCAACAACCTCATGATCATTGTTGGAAAAAGTTTAAAGAATTAATAAACAAAAGCTGTGAGCATTTAATCATTGTGCCAACCATTTTTCTTTGGGTCAAATTAAACTCCCCTTTCCATTCTTTGAGGGGCCGAATGCATTTCTCCTTTTGTTGATTATTGGGCTACAGGCCAGGCTCTATCTAGGTGTTAATGGTGAAGAAAGAAAAGGCTCAGTCTTGATCTCACGCTCACGCGTGAGGGAGGGAGGCAGACCGGTGGGAACTCGCACAGCACAGAATGGAGAAGCTCCTGCAATGGAAACTCGTACCATCCAGATGTGCACAGGGGAAGGGCTGGTTGTCTGTGCAATCATGTGACCTGAGTTTTAAAGAATTCATAAGCATCAAGGCTGAGCGCAGTGGCTCATGTCTGTAATCTCATCTACTTGGGAGGCAGAAATCAAGAGGACTGAGGTTCTAGGCCATCTCTGACCAAAAATGTTAGCAAGACCCCATTTTAACAAACTAGGTATGGGGGTCTGTGCCTGTCATTCCCAGCTACACAAGAGGCAGAGGTAGGAAGAGCACAGTCCAAGTAAGCCTTAGACAAACAATAAGACCCCAGATGCAAAACAAAGCAAATAATGTAGGTGTAGCTTAAGTTGTAAAGCCCCTGCCTAAAAAGCATGAGGCCCAGTACTACCAAAGGAGGGAAGGAAAAATGGGAGGGAGGGAAGGAGGGAGAGAGAGAAAGAGGGAAGGAAGGAAGAAGGAATAGGGGTCTTTGTGTATTCTCCTGCTTGAGCCATCCAGACTTCTTTTTTGTAAGATTCTCTGACACTAGGACAATCACTGCCTTCCAGACAAGGAAACTTAGGTCCAGGACACTACATGACCACAGACTGAGTGGAAGGAGACCAAGTCCACACACCCTTCCCAGCCCAGAGCTCCTTTGACTGGGCTACCACCACAGCAGCCTCGGGACCTATCTAGGTGACCAGGTTTAATGGAGATCATTTGCCACTCGCCATTTGTCTGCCCTCCTTCATTTCTTCCAGCCAAGTCCTTGAGTCCAGGGTCTCAACCTCCGTGAGGTTGGTACCAATTTCCCTTCTCTTCCACTCCCACAGAGGAGTCAGCATTTTGCACCTGAGTTCCCCAAACAGGACTTCAGGACTCTGTAACTCAGACCTAGGCTGTGTGTCCTGATGAAGGGTCCAGACTCTCCATTCTCCCCCCAACTTGTTCTAGAGAGCTTGAACCCAGTACCTTTGTACACGCTGACAGTCCTCAGACCACCAGACAACCTCACAATGACTCAATTGTTTATTAGCAGCGTGAAATTGAGCAAACTTCTTCATCAAGCTCCTATTCCTCCTCCGGAAAAGGGTTCTGTGCTCTACCTGCCTGGAATGGGCCACACGGTCACACCTGTAGGCCAGGCCCTGTACAATGGTGGGCAGTTGAGAGATGCTGTGAACATCTGATCTGAGCAAGAAAATCTTTTACCTCTCCACATCTGTTCAGATCCTAGGCTTGAACTCAGGGTTTCACTCTTCCTAAGCAAATCCTCTACTACTTAAGCCATGTCTCCAGCCCTTTTGTGCTTTTGTTATGTTTCAGATAGGACTTTGCATTCCCGCCACCCCCCACTCCCATGGGGCCAGCCTGGATTACAATCCTCCTATCTACTCCTCTACCTCGAACCACCTGAGCCTGCCACATCATTTGACATATTGCTTAAGATGGGGTCCTGGGCTGACCTTGAACCGTGATCCCCTTGACCTCCGCCTCCCTAGTAGTCTATTGGCTGAGATGACTTCTTGCAAACATTTTGCCCAGGCTAGCTTCCCACTGTGATCCTTCTAATCTTTGCCTCTCTAGTAACTGGAATTATAGGCATATGCCACCATACCTGGCCTATTCTTTAAGGCTTTCTTCAGCTTCTGCCTCTTCCAGGAAGTCTTCCCTGCCTCCATCCACATTCACTTTTCCTCCCCACTGAACTTTCTCCTCTCACTTACCTGCGTGGCTCATTCATTCAAGGGGTCCCATTGTGCTCTCTACTATTGACAGTAAAGGATCACATGGGTTTGGTCCTCACTGAATTCTTAGTTCTTTGGGGCTAGGAACTGCTACTTCCTTTTTTATGCCACAGTCCCTCTTATACTTTCTACTTCCTTTTTATACCATGAGCCAAAGATAGAATGATCATTCAGACTCCAAAGGGGATTGAATCTCCAGCAACTTGACATTCTCTCCAGAAGTGAGTGACTCTTGGTCCCGGAGATTCTGTGCCTACCTCTTCTTCACTTCTTCCTTCACGATGTGGAAAGGGACTCTGTGGGGCTTAAATGTTAGAGCACCAAACTGGTAAGCACTAAGTCCTGAGTTCAGATCTCAGCAACACACACACACACAAATAAGAAAAGAATGGGAGAGAAGAAAGAAAAGAGTAAGTCAACATAAAAGGAAAGGAAAGAAAGAGAAAAAAAGAAATGAGAAAAGAAAAAAGAGGAAAGTGCCGTTTAGGTCTCTAGGAAACCCTAGCTTATCCTTTAACATCTGGGAGTATCTCCACTTGGCTTTGTTTATGGCTTTGAAGCCACTTCCATATTCATGATTTAAAATCTAAAAAAAACACCCAGCCCCCAGTAACTCAATTCTTTCAAAGAAGTCACTAGAGTAAGGTTTTCTCCCAAGTTTTTGAAAGTCAAATGAACCTGGGCTTCCGAGAATTCCGGATTAGCCAGGCCTGGTTTCCCCTTTTTGACTCCACGCTGCTATTTTCCATCTAACAAGCCGTTTACTAAATGTTCAGTGAGTCCTCATATCAGACATTGGCTCAGTAAACATTAAACACTTACTCCATGCTAGCAAACTCCAAATGGTCCCTGGTGGCACAGAAATATGACTTTGATGCATGAAGTGGGAAGGAACTTAAATAACACATAGTTTCATTGTTCATCAATAGAGCTTGCTCTGAGCACAGATCCAGGTCTAAGTTATGGGTTTGAGTGAGAGAATACTGATGGGAGGTGCGGTGAAGCACCCCCACTAACGTTGGGAGAGGACTCTGACTTTCATCAGTACTGAGAAAGCATTTGAATTTCAAAATCATTGAAGGAAATGTTTATTTTTTCCCATTCACATTTTTTTAAGACACTTAAGCCCATATAGCTTCTCTCTCTTTTTTTAAATGCTCATTTCCTGTATGGACTTCCTGGACTACTGTTGGTGCCTTCAGTCCTTCCAGAAGTTTCTCTATGTTTGTGCAGCCATTGTTTACCATTATAACTTAATCTTAGCATTTCAAGAATGTCAATTGCCCCAGAACCTTGGCCTGTGAGTTTTTTTTAATTAGTGTGAATTTGTTCTTCTTGGTTATGATACTCATAAGTCATGAGGTTGGCTTTAAAAAAAAAATCTGTGGAAGCCGGGCGCCGGTGGCTCACGCCTGTAATCCTAGCTACTCAGGAGGCTGAGAGCTGAGGATCGCGGTTCAAAGCCAGCCCGGGCAGGAAAGTTTGTGAGACTCTTATCTCCAATAAACCGCTAGAAAACTGGAAGTGGTGCTGTGGCTCAAGCGGTAGAGCACTCGCCTTGAGCTGAAGAGCACAAAGACAGCGCCCAAGCCCAGAGTTCAGGCCCCACGACCTACAAAAAAATATATATATTTCTGTGGAAACTGGGTCTACATGACTCAGTAGTAACGGTCCTACACAGTGCTTGAACTTACTGTTGGCCTGGAGTTGGGGAAGCTGGGGAGAAGGGGTCATGAGAGGCAGGCTGTTCTTTAGCCTATGGTCCAGTTGGATGGGGACATGGGAGAGATAGGCCAAATCACACAACATGGCACTTCAGAGATAGTTTTAGTCCAAAATGGTGGGTGGGCAGAACCAACAGGATGCAGCTCCCAGCTCTGCTGCTTGGAAGTGAAGCAGGTGGAGTTCCCAATGTGTGCAGAGAAGAGGCACCAACCCCCAGGTCCTCATGAGCTGCCCAGAGGTCAGCTCTCCACAGACAGTGGGCCACACCATTGACTCACAAATGTCACATGAAAGCCATGTGAGAGATTTGGCGAGTGATTTTATCCAGTACCATAAAACCTCAAGGGTCAGCCTCTCAAAGAGAGCAGCATCTACTTGCATGGTGGGCGGAATTGTAAGGATGAGTCACATGAACCCATGACCTCCTTGGGCCTGGTCACATGACTCAGCATTGAGGCACAGGAGTTACTGGAAGTCTTAGTCCCTGGCACCTTCAGCAATGCCAATCCATCTCTGACTACACTGGCTCACCACAGTTCATTGACAAGGAGCACCCTATCCAGAGCTACAGGAAGATTAGCCCCGGCCCAGGGCCTCGGGGACCCTCCTGCTGATATGTACTGAGAAGATAAGGTCACCACGGCAAGTTTGTCATACCCCCTTTCAACTTGTCCCTGCCACCAACAGACTTTTGAAAATCTGTTCATCTAGATCTCCAGGTAACCTCTTTAGCCCCTACATGAACACATCCTGACACATCTGTAGTGTGTGCAGTGAAGATTCATGTGTGCGGATGGTGGACGTGCATTCCCCAGGGAAGCCCGCCTTCCTTCAGTTGAACTTGGCAAGTGATGTTGTCATGGTTTCAGGCAATGCTAGAGTTTGAACTTAGAGCCTCACACTTGCTAGGCAGGCTCTCTACTGCTGAGCCACTCCTCCGGCCCATTTTTTAAGAACAATTTTTATTCTCTTTAAGTAGTTGTACAAAGGGGTTACCATTCAACATAGCAGTGTATGAGTACAATGCATCTGAATGAGTATCTCCCATTCATCATTCTCTACCCCATCCATCCCCTCAATTTTCCTAGTTTCATAGGGAATGGTATGATTCCAGCTCCTTTTTGCACTGATTATTTTGAGCTAGGTCTTGCTTTTTTTTTGCCTGGGCTGACATACGGATCATGATCCACCTATTTTAGGACCCCTGTTATACTGGAAAGACAGGCTTACTCCACCATGCTCATCCCATGTTATAGGATCTGCAGGTCTTAGTCCTGAAGAATTCAGTACCTTTTTTTTTTTTGGTGGCACTCGGATTTGAACTCAGGGCCTCACCCTTGCTAGCCAGGTGCTCTACCTGTACCACAGCTCTAGTCCAGTCAGATAGATAAGAGTTCTTCCTGCCAGAAGACAACACAAAACCCAAACCATGGGATCAACTGTATCACCCATCACCCCTCTTTCTCTGTCTCTGTCTCTCTCTTCTTGGGTGGATGTGGAAAATTTTGCAATGCACGAGAAACTTTTGGTCTGAGATGTGTGTTGCTCACCCCAGGTTGGGCTGTCCACTGGGAGAGCCAGTGACAGCCATACTGGGCTGCTTGTCTCCTGTCATCTGGCCTGTCCAGTCTTACCTGCTTCCTTCCGGTGCTGGAGAATCAGAACCCTGAAGTAGTTGCACTTGGTCTGCGAAATGTGTTTAGCTCTGAATTTTCAACATGATGACTAAGGGTGGAGCTCAGCATCTTTTTGTCAGTTACGGGGACTTGAACTCTGGGCTTGGGCGCTGTTCCTCAGCTTTTCAACTCAAGGCGAGCGCTCTACCACTTGAGCCACAGCGCCACTTCCGGTTTTCTGAGTGGTTTATTGGAGATAAGTGTCTCACAGACTTTCCTGCCTGGGCTGGCTTTGAACCACAATCCTCAGATCTCAGCCTCCTAAGTAGCTAGGATTACAGGCGTGAGACACTGGCATCCGGCGAGCTCAGCATCTTTAAAGGCCCAGGGTGCCCGGGAGGCCTGAGAATGGAGAAGTGGACAGTGCTAAGTGGTATTGATTCTGAACGCTCGATATTCTTTCTGCCTTGCAGGACTTTTTCATTGTTTTAAATTCAGAACCTTGTTGAAAATGACTTCTTTTGTGTGTATGTGTGGTCTTAGTAAACCCTTGCTTCAACAGGAAGTTAACTTTGGGGATCTGAACAAGGGCCTCATGCTTGCTAAGCAGGTGCTGTACTGCTGAGCCACACCTCCAGCCCTGTTTTTTGCTAGTTATTAAACTGAGTCTTGCTTCTTGCTCAGGCGTGTACCTGTACCCCGACCCACCTATTTTAGACTTCCCATAGTTGCTGAGATCACAGGTGCATGCCTCCATATCCAGCTTCATTCCATGGAGATGGAATCTTTAGACTTGTCTGCCCAGAGTAGCCTCCCAATCTCAGGCTTCTGTATCATTTAGGATGACAGGCACAAACCATTACATCCAGCTTCCTTCTGTTGAGATGTGTGTCCTGAACTTTTCTGCTCAGGCTGACATCTAACCTTGATCCTCCCATTCTCAGCCTCCAACTGGCTAGGATTACAGGCACGAGCCATGGTTGCCCAACTTGATATTCATATTCTTGCCACCAACTAGAATGCTTAATGTGCAACAAGTTGGCAATGCAGGAATCGCAGTATTCCTTGGAGTGGTTAATGGGTACTCTCTCGCCCCCCTCCCTTCCCCGCCCCCCCTCTCCTTGCTTGTTGCTCACCTCTCTTGTGTGACTTTGGAAAACAGTTGGCTGCCCTCTTCAGGCATCTTGGAAACCAACCCGGTCTCAAGTCAAGGTTCTTGCCTGTTTCCCTTTTCCCATCTGTAGGTTCAGATTCCATACAATTTCCACATGATAATTTGCACAGTGAGTTACGGCTTTTTGCAGCACTGTGGGAAGCGTGGGTGGGCCTTGCTGGCTCTGCCAGGCCGTAGGCATACACTTTGGCCCATAATGAATGCACAGCACATGGCTACTTCCCCGTGCCAGCACAGACACAAACAGGCAGGTTTTCTGTCATAACTTGCCCATCGAGACCGGCTGCATGACCATCCAAAGAGTCTCCTTGGCTGACCTAGGAAGAAATTAGGCTTTTTTTGATGAGATCTTATAGGAAAGGATACACACATGCACATCTTCCCCAGGGAATCCTCACAGTTGGCCACCATGAAACCATTGCTGCATATCAGGCCACATTCCTAACTCCCCGAGTGTTAGCCAAGGGTTGATGAAACCTGATGTTAGCTGCAAGAGCGACAAGTGTTCACCTTACAACCAAGTGCATGGTCCTTGAGGACCATGACTTCATTCTTGCTCTTTCTTCCTTTTGTAAGTTCTGGAGCTAGAGCTCAGGACCTCGTGCTCTTGCTTGGCTTTTTTAGGCATGGCTGACACTTCCACTGCGTGAGCCACACCATGATTTTCATGGCTCCTGTTATTCTGTTTGAGAAACCAGGTCTACCTCCAAGGATATTCTCTACCAGCTTTCTTTGTTTTCCCCTTCCTCCTTGGGAGCACAGCCCAGCTCTAATTTCTGTGTACGCATGCTGGCATCCAGCTGCCCCCCATGCAGCCTGTGGGGAGGAACACCCATTCTCACCTCACTGAGCAGCCTTTGACCCAAATCCAGACTCCAGATGTGTGAGTTCATTTCTGGACTCTACTTTGTAGCCTTAGTCAATCTGTTTACCTTTGTGTAAATACCACATTCTGAAATATTATAGCTTCATAACAAACCCTGAATGATGGTAGAGCGACCCCCACAGGTCCATGTATACCTGTTTTTGAGGCAGCTTGTCAATTTTTGAAGAATTGATATTACAACACTACTGACTTTTTCAACCCACAAGGAGGCCTAACTCCTGTTCATCTAGGTTTTCTTGAATTTAACTTGACAGTGCTTTACAGCGTCAATGTAGAGTTTTAATACATGTTTTGTTAAATTTGTTCCTGAGTATTTTGGTAGTTTTATTGGTGTTTGGAGTTTTTGTTTTTGTTTGTCACTCATGGGGCTTGAACTCGGGGCCTAAGTGCTGTCCCTGAGCATTTTTTACTCAAAGCTAGTGTTCTACCCCTTTGAACCACAGCTCCACTTCCAGTTTGCTAATGGTTAATTGGAGATAACAGACTCACAGACTTTTCTGCCTGGTCTGGCTTTGGACTGTGATTCTCAGATCTCAGCCCCCTGAGTAGCTAGGATTACAGGCATGAGCCATCAGCACCTGGCTGCAAACAAATATATATATATATATATTTTTTTTTTTTTTTTGGTCCAGTCATGGGCCTGAACTCTGGGCCTGGGCGCTGTCCCTCAGCTCTTCAGCTCAAGGCTAACGCTCTACCACTTGAGCCACAGCACCACTTCCGGCTTTTTTTTTTCTGCTTATATGGTGCTGAAGAATCAAACCCAGGGCCTCAGGCATGCAAGGCAAGCACTCACCACTGAGCCACCTTCCCAGCCCCAAACAAATATTTTTAAATACATGTCATGTTCTTCTGGAGGTGAAGTGATTGAATTAGAAGAGTTCTGGATTGAAAGTTGCCTAGTCCTTATTGAGATTTTCTGGGTACGCAAGCTTCAGTGCATAATTCCAGGGTGGAGATGGGAAGATTCATTATTCCAGGCAGATTGGCTTCCCTTGGACTAATTTGGACTTTGGACGAGTGGGGTGGTTTCCCTGGAGATGAGCTGTAATGTCTCCCCTGGCTTCCTCCATGAAACCTGATTCCACCCCTCAGGGTCATGGAAGCAACCTGAACTCCCTCTTCTGTGTAATATGCAGGCAATAAATATTTATTGGGTACATTCCAAATGCCACTGTCTGATCTTCTACTTAAACATTCTAAAATCCAACCACCGTTTCACGTATTACATTTTTTAATGTCTTCTCATCATCTGACAGCACTCTTGAAAGGGCCAGATTGCTGCTCTCCTTCTTATGGCATGACACCCAGCAAGAAAACATTCCTATAACCATGGCAGCCAAACTTTACCATGAAAAAATGCACAGTTGAGCTGGGTGCCGGTGGCTCATGCATGTAACCCTAACTCCTCAGCAGGGTGAGATCTGAGGATCCCAATTTGAAGCCAGTCCAGATAGGAAAGTACATGAGATTCCTAGCTCCAATTAACCAGAAAGCCAACAGTAGAGGAGTAGCTCAGCTTGGAAAAACAATAGCCTTGAGTGGAAAAAGCTAAGGATAGCACCAAGGCCCTGAGTTCAAGCCCTGGGACTAGCACACATAGAAAAATGATGCATAGTTCTAGTAGATGGACTAGGCTTACATCAGAGCAATGTCACAGCAGTGTGGGAAAGGAGATATTGAAGGATCTGATGACATCTCTCACTTGGAAGATAAGAATTTTTCCCCCAGTACAGTCATCCTATTCAACACACATTATGTAGAATTGAACTTTATAACTTGAGGTAGGGAGGTGAGGTGGAAATGGAAAAGAACAATGGAAGAGATAACATTGACCAAGCTGTATTGTACTCATAACCTGACTTAGAGAATTGTAACCTTTTTGTGTAATTACTTAGTAAATTATTTTTTAAATGTGGAGAGTAAATAAACACAATTTTTACACACATACACACACACACACACACACACAAACACACACACACAAACACACACACACACACAAAAGTAATGCATAGTTTTAGTGAGACTCCTATCTTCAGTTAACCACAGAAACCTAGAAGTTGCACTATGGCTCAAAACAAATCAATAAATATTGCATGGACCAAGGTGTGGTCTTTCAAGCCTATGACCCTTGCTAGTTGGCAGGTGAGATAAGGGGATCATGGTTGGAGCGAGGCCAGTCTGGGCAAAAAGAAGTTTGAAAGACTCCATCTTAACACACGTCTGTGCCCTGGTGAGCATAGTCACCCCCGTGTCGCTGAGAATGCACAAGCAGGAAGATTGTAGCCCTGACCAGCCTAGGCATAAATCAAGATCCGACACTGAAAACCACCAGTGCTGACTGGAGGTGTGGCTTGAGTTTTAGGGTGCTTGCCTGGCAAGCATGAGGCCCTGAGTTCAATCCCCAGTACTACTAAAAGGAGGAGGAAGAGGAGAAGAAGGAGGAAGAGGAGGAGGGGGAGGAGAAGCAGCAGTAGCATTAGCAGAAGCATAGACCCAATCCTTAAGGAAGGCTCCCATCTTGGCTCTTACCTGAAAGGTATTCTGTCTCATGAGAACATGTGAATCTTCATCCCTCTCTCCTCATGAAATGGCTCATTGCTGTGGTACAGAATGGGACTTTGCCATTCTATAAATATACATAATGTATGATTTCCTCTTTTGACTCTGGGACCTAAACAGCAGATTATGTTCCCAAAACTCCATAAAAACCATAATTTAGTGGCCGTGGCACTCCTAAAGAATTTCATTCTAAATATAGAGAGGTATCCCTCTGCAGAAAAAAAAAATTTTTGCCCAGCAACTTGGTTCTAATATATAATTAAATCCTCTGGATACTTTGCAGTGATGTTTTATGGCTTATTTTGAGTGTTCATATTTTATTAGAAAATTATAATTTTCTCCTAAATAGGAGTTTTTACAAGGCTTGAATTATGCTGGCTGGCTTCATGTTTCAACTATAATTAAAACAGTGAAAAGAAATAGCTTAGCCACACAGAGCACACGTGTTTCGGAGCAGAGCTAGATTTTGTTAACCCCTGTTTCTACATCCCTGTGTCTGTGGGGCCAGGCTGCATGAACCAACTCTAGGCATCATTTGTGACTACTCAAGGAATAGTATGGCCTAGGGAGGAAAAAAGGCTCTTCCTCAGAAAAGTCTTCCTCACATGTCACCCCACGATACACCCCACATCCCCTCCATTCATAAAAATGTTCCCTTTCTAGCCAGGGACTGCGGGCTCATGTCTGCTGCCCTACTCAGTCCTGCTCACCTACTTAGGTGGCTGAGATTTGAAGATCACAGTTTGAAGCCAGCCTGGGCAGAAAAATCCTTAAGATTCTTACCCCCAGTTAACCAGCCCAAAGCCAGAAGTGGAGGTATGGCTCAGGTGGTGGAAGGCAAAAAGTTTTGAGCAGAAAAAGTCAAATGAGAGCACAGGGCCCTGAATTCAAGCCCCAGTACTAACACACACACACACACACACACACACACACACACACACACACACACACACACACACACACACACACACACACACACACACACACACACACACACACACACACACACACACACACACACACACACACACACACACACACACACACACACACACACACGAGTTTTCATAAATACCTATTGGTTCATCCATGAGCTTATTCTGGTTCCTCACCAGACTGTGAACCCTTTGAAGGCCCGAGTAATCATTTTTAGTCAATACTGCCTGTCCCTGGAGAAAAATGACAGCTCTTGGTCTTGCTGAAGAATTTCAGGGACAGGCACGTAGAGTTTAACAGAGTGAGATTTACTGAAGTAAAAGTGAGAGTAGAATCCCATAGAAGACGGCGGGTAGACATGCTGATCACACGGACAAGTGACCAGAGCCCTTAGTCTTTGAGGGGCAGGGCTTAATGATTGAGCTAAGGACATGTACATAGTTGTGACTATTACTAAGAACTGAGAGGACATTGCCACGTGATGCCCAGCATAAAAGATTCTATGGTAAATATTGTTAAAAATGGAAGGACATTTTTCTATATGCCAAAACTAGGGCTTGAATTCAGGGCCTGTACTGTGCTATCCCTTAAAAAAAAATATATATATATATATATATATATATAATATATGTATACATATGTATATATACACTTGTATATGTATGTATATATACATATATATTTCTTTCTAGCGGATGAGTAAAATGCCATTGTGTATACATACCACACTTTACTGACCTACTCATCTATTGTAGGGCATCTGGGCTGTTTCCGTAACTTGGCTATTAGGAATAGTGCAGCAGTAAACATGGATGTGCAGGTGTCTTTACTGTATCCTGACTTGTAATGTTCTGGGTAGATGCCCAGGAGTGGTATGGCTAAGTCGTAGGGAAGGTAGAGTTTTCTGAGAACCTCTGAACTGCCTTCCAGAGTGGTTGTACTACTAGTTTACACTCCCACCAATGGAGCATTACTGCACTGTTCCCCTTTCCCCACATCCCTGCCAACACTTGTTGTTATTTGGATTCTTGATGTTGGACAAGCTAACTGAGGTGAGATAGAAATCTCAGAATTGTTTTGATTTGCATTTCCTTTATAAAGGCCAGGGAAGTTGAACATTTCTTCATGTGTCCATTTGCCATTCTTCCTCCAAGAAGTCTCTCTTAAGCTCCTTTGCCCATTTATGGATTGGTTAATTAGTTTGGGGTATTCATTTTGTAAGCTCCTTGTATATTTGGGATATTAGGTCTTTGTTGGATGTATTGCTGGTAAAGATTTTCTAGTCTGTCTGCTATCTTTTTAGTTTAGTAACTATGTCCTTTACTGTAAAACTTCATTTTGATGTAACCCCATTTGCCAATTCTGTCTCCTATTTGCTGTGCCCTTGGGACTCTCTTCAAATGTTCCCACCTAAGCCTATCAGTTCTAGTGTTTCTCCTACTCCATCTTGCGGTAGCTTCATGTCCTTTGTGTTTTCACTCAAAGCTTGTTCTCTACCACTGGAGTCATAGTTCTACTTCCAGCTTTTTGTTGGTTAACCGGAGATAGGAGTCTCACAGACTTTCCTGCCGGGGATGGCTTTGAACCATGATCCTCCGGTCTCAGCCTCCTGAGTAGCTAGGATTACAGGTGTGAGCCACCAGCACTGCACTGATAGCCAAATTCTTGACACTTGTCTGAGCTTTCTAGGGAGACCTACACATAGCAAAGCAGCCCCGACGGGGGGACCTACACAACAGAAAACACTTTTCTCCCACGTGAGACTGGACGTGTGTGATCAGGGTGCTGTGAGCTCTCTCTTTGGCCTGTGGATCACCACCTTCCCCTTGTGTCCTCCTGGGGTTCTCCTTCTGTCAACGGGAATGTGCGAATCTCTTCTTGGAAAGACAGGAATCATATCAGATCGGGGGCCCACCCTCATGGCCCTCATTTTACTTTTCTTACCATATTAAAGGTAATTATATCCAAATGAGGTCCCACACTCAGGTTCCTGGGGGTGAGGAGTTCACTAAATGAAGTTGCAGCAGGCAGAGAGATACCACCCAGCCTATTACACACACATTGCACATTCCACCAATGTTTGTTGACTGAGGGGGGAAAAGTGAATGAATGCAAGGAAACAGAAACACTGTAGCACATGGGCTGTTGGAAGCAACTCTGCTGGCAAAATCTTTGGGGGGCCTCTCCTTTCCCCACTCCCTTTTCTCCCCACCCACACCCCTAAAAATCCAGACACATGAGCCTTTCAATTCTGGGCTCCACCTAACCAATCCTGCCCCACAAACCCTCTGTATTGAAGTTCAGGCCTGATTCTCAGTCCTAGGACAGATGACTCATCTCCAGAAGCCAGCGCTGCACATACTCAAAGGGACCCTCTCTCAGTGGGGGACAGCAGAGCTCACCAGGGTGCTGGGATGTTTCTATGGTGACCAGCGGCTGCAACTGGGCAGAATTGGGCCAGCAGATCTGGCCCCTTGGCTGAGTCTTCCGTCATTACCTAGGAGTATTTGCAGCTTTCTTCTGCATCTTGCAAGAGAGATCTAAGTTTGGATCATTGGAGGATTTTTAATCAGGATTCTTAACATGAACCTGTATTGTTACCTAGGTAGCTCTGTGTGTGTGTGTGTGTGTGTGTGTGTGTGTGTGTGTGTGTGTGTCCTAAACCTGTGCTCCATATTTTCCATCAGGTATCAGGTTTGGAGCCCAAGCCAGTAGCCAACAGCATCCTATTCTTACGTGGGAAGAGATGGGAAGAGGTCAGAGGAGTCCTGACTTCTGCTTTCAGTCCTGAGAAGCTGAACGAGGTAAGACACAGCACACACTCGGTTTCCTGTCCACCTATGATGGAGGCTGGGCCAGGGTCCCTGCTGGTCCCTGCAGCACCTGCCTGCGCTCTGCCCACTGGGCCTCGCCTCTCACTCTGGCAAAAAGTACAGGGTCTGGTGCCATCTTTCATCCCCAGCATCCCACAGGCCCCATTGGTGAAAATGAATTGTGAGTCAACAGTGCATAAGTACACACAGTACTCTGCCCGTGTCCTGCAATGCTGCTTGGGGTGCTGGGCCAGCCAGGAGAAAACTGGAGCTATGTTACTTCTACTTCCTTCTCGAATAATCCCCTGGGACGCCTGTTCAAGTGCAGGTTCTGAGTGAGAGCCTGCATTTTGCACGTTCTCTCTCTCTCTCTCTCTCTCTCTCTCTCTCTCTCTCTCTCTCTCTCTCTCTCTCTCTCTCTCTCTCTCTCTCTCTGTCTATCTTTTCCTTTTCATTTCACTGTGTGTGTGTGTGTGTGTGTGTGTGTGTGTATGTGCACGCGTGTGCCACTACTGAGGTTTGAGCTCATATTCTTGCTTGACTTTTCCTGTTCAAGGCTGGCACACTACCACTTGAATCACACCTCCCTTTCCAGCTTTTTGCCTGCCTTGGGCTGGCTTTTGACTGCGATCCCCAGATCTCAGCCTCCTGAGTAGCTAGGATGATAGACATGAGACATTGGTACCTAGCTCTCATTCTCTCTTTCTAAATAAAGCCTAGCTATGTAGTCTAAGCTAGCCTCAAACTCTTGATCCTCCTGCCTCAGCCTCCCAGGCACTGAGATTACAGGCACATACCAGCATCCTTGGCTGGAAGTTTGCATTTCTTTCTAACTGCCCCTGGGCGATGAGTAATGTCAAGTGAAGCACATACTACATAGTAAGGGAACTAAAGCAAATGCTGAGTCAAGTCTTTGTCTGGGGGGTGCTGGCTGCAGATGCTTCTGAGCAGAACCCTAAATGCACAGCCAGTCGGGGTATGTCCTTGGAGACCAAGGCTGAGGCTCCAGGCAGACGCATTACCACCACCAGCTCTTTAGGACCTTGGGTTCATCTGGTTTCTCAACCAGTGGCCGTCCCTTCCCCTCCCAGCTCACCTTCTCTAGCCTCTGTCCTGTCAGCTGGCCTGGGGTAGGGGTGGGGGCCTCTTCAGCAAGGCTGGTGTGAAGTCTGTTGGTGTAATTTCTGCAGGAACTCACGAGCGAGCGAGGGCTCTGCTCCTTTGCTGTGGACTGATCAAAGGCCTTCCTGAGTTTGAGTCCAGGTCCATGCGCAGCCTCAGAGGCTGGCTGGGCGTGCTGGGCTTTGGCCATCCACCAGGTCTGCCCCATGGTGCAGGTGCTTGGCTTCAGCAATGGATGCTCAGCTCGGCTTAGTCTGGAGAGGCTCTGCAGAAGTCCCCAAAGAGGAGCCGAAGGCCCCCATGTGTCCTGCTGTCAAATATGCTCAGAAGCCAGCGAGCCTGCCATTTTCCATCATTCTAGTTTGCAACACACAAGTAGCCCTGGAGCTTGAGCAGAGGGCTGAGGGCACCCATCTACAGGAAGACGCTTACCCCCTGCCCGTGAGACATGCTGTGTCCCCATTTTACAGAGGAGGAAACTGAGGCCCAGAGAGAATACAGTGCCCCCAGTCACACAGCTAGCATGCGGCAGAGCCGGGATTAGAATTCAGCTCCAGAGTTCTTTCCACCCGTGTGACTGCTTCTGACCTAGATGACATTTTCAAATGGTGCCCTGGAGCCCCAGGGCTGTCCTGAGGGTGGAGTGTCACCTGCCTGGGGAGGGAGAGGAAGCGGAATCCCTGGGGTCTCTGAGGAAAGCTAAGGGGTCAGAAGCCACTCTCCTCTATTTTCTACCTAAGTTTGGGAACAACTAAGGTATGGAACTACGCCTCGAGTTTTAGGTAGAGGAAGAAAAAAAAATGTCCTCCTATCTCACCTGTGTGAGAAACTGAACCTTGTTCAGGTGAGTGTACTATTCCTTTAGCCCAAACGGGACAATCACAAGCTCTCCCAGGACCTCTCCTGGAATATCCTGCCGAGACTGGCCCGCACTCTGTGCATGGTCAGTCTCTTTCCCCAGGCTCCGTGGGCTGGGGGTGACGGAGGAGAGACCCAGCAGCCAGCTCTGCCACAGCTCCATCGGCGGCATCTGGGAAAACCTCTGCTGCCTGAGTTCTTCCTTGAAATTTGGATTTAGTTGGCGTGGTTCAGAGGCAGCCTGGGCTGGTTCTCCAAGCTCCTTAGGAAATTCGAATAGAAATCCAGCCCTGAGAACCTCCATAAGGAGGGGTCCCCACAAAGAAAGGCAAGTCAGGGAGCTTCCTGCTTCTGCTTCTGCTACGACCATCACCCCACCCTACATTAGTCCGTGTAATATACTGAGGTTTCAGGGAGGAATTTGTTCACAAGAAGATCCTGCTTTCCAAGTGTACAATGCCCTGTTGTGCAGCTCGTGTGCAAGCTGCATGGGGGTCACCTCCCACACATGCAGTCTCCCAGCTCCTCACTTCATGGCATTAGAGACTTACGCGGAACCTAAGAGACAAGGCATGGAGGGAAGAGAGACAGAGGCACACAGACACAGAGAGAGACGAGACACAAAGACACACAAAGACAGAGACACAGAGATACATGGAGACAGAGACACACAGAGACAGACGTGCACAGAGACAGAGACATAGAGAGACACACACAGACACACAAGAGATACACACAGACACACAGACACACCGAGACAGAGACACATGGATAGAAACAGAGACAAAGGGAAATAAGAAACACAGAGAGAGAGAGGGAGAGGAAGAGAGAAGGGAGGAGAGGAAGAGTGCAAGGGAGAAGAAAACAGAGAGAAATTTCAGACAGGAACTCCCTAGATGTTGCTCCATTTTTTTTCCTCCTCCAAATGGTTGCACGCAGGCCCTTGGATTTCCATTCAAAAGCAGCCACTGGCATGGGACTGAGGGCATGTGGACATCTGGTGTCCTCCCCTCTCTGAGCACTTAGGCCTGGTGGGTTTAGGTGGCCCGGGAGTACCTCAGAGAATCCTGGAGACGAAGCTGGCTATGCAGATCTGGAGCTCAGACCAGGGAGGGGCAGGAGGGTCCCATGAGCCCAGTGAGGTCACCTACCGAGGGAAGGGATCGGGGAGGGGGCGACGGGAATGGCTGAAGGACCCTGAAGAGAACATGTTTAAGGGACAAGGGCGAAAGCTACAAAGTAGACTTAGGAAAAGTAAGCCAAGATGGAAAGCAGGAGGACGTGAAGGGGCAAAGCATTTCAAGGAGGAAGGAGCAAGCCATAGTTTTAAATGCTGCTAAGCTGGTAAGACGGTTTCATGCTCCATAGACCACGTGCCTGTGGGTTTTCCCCACCCATTAAATGAACGGTGCCCGATGCATCGGAAGGAGACAGTGCTTGCTGTTCTCAACCAGAAAATCCTCACTCATTTGGAGCCACACATTAGGGTCCAAGATAGGACAGGAAGTGGTTTCCATCCTGTGGAAGGGGGAAGAGGAGAGAAAGGGCAAGATGGACTGGTTGACTGGCAAGAATCTGATCACCTCCTTCCCCAGTAGAGCTGGCCCTGCTGGTTTCTAGATGTTTCTTTGGATTTTAGCCTCCCAGCTGCCTTTGATCTCTAGAACACTGGTTCTCACCGTGGGGAACCAAGAATCAGAATCAGCTTGTTAAATATCTATAATTCTAAACCAGGTTCTGATGGCTCATGCCTCTAGTCCTAACTGATTGGAAGGCTGAGATCAGGAGAATTGAAGTTCAAGGCCAGCCTGGGCAGAGAAGTTCACAAGATTCCCTTTTCAACCCATAGTTTGTTATAGTAAGGTGCACCTGTTATCCCCAATTTAGTGGAAAACTGAGAATGAAGGTTTGTGGTTGCAGGCTAGCCTGGCCTTGGGGGGGGGGGGGGCTTCAAGATTCCATACCTATAGAGAGAACAGACTCTGTGGCCTACATTTGTAATCCCAACTGCAAGTGAAAACCTAAAATAAGTGGGTCAAGGCCCAGGGTTAAGCCCAGACAGGAAGCGAGACCCTATCTAACCCTTGAAAAACAAGCCAGAGTAGTAGCTCAGCAGGCTCTGACCACCTCCTTCCCCAAGAAGTGCCAAGTGTGAGACCTCGAGTATAAAGCCCAATACCAGAAAAAAGAATCCTCCTTCTCATCACCCCAAACCATACAGAGTCAACATGTCAAAGGGTAATGAGAACCCGGAGGTTTTACAAACGCCCTGCATGCTTCAGCTGGGAGCCAGCATGCACAGCTCCTGTATTCTGTGTTCCGCCATCTGACTCTTACTGTCTCCGCTCACTGCTTTCCCAGGCTGAGGGCCAGGCCCCAGACCTTGCCACTCATTTCCTTCTTTATTCATCTCTCTATCACTAGCATTCCATTTAGCTTACTTTTTATTGTGCTCCCTGGATATCTCATCTTGCTAGGTGTGGGCTTCAGGGAGAACAAAGTTTTCTCTTCTTTTTCTTCCTCACCTTTAACTACACATACTGGAGACACAGTAGGCACTCAGGATTGATCCCTGAGTGGATGGGTAAAGACTTGAAAAACTGACAAGCTTTATGCCAATTCTAAGTCATGACATCCAACAAGATGAATGGCCAAATAAGAGAGAATTCTCTTTTTTTCCTAAGAAAAAGCTAAAGGTAGACATCAGCAGCAACTAAGTATGTAGGAATCAGAGATCTGAGGATCACAGTGCAAAACCAGCCTGAGAAAACAAATCCATGAGACTCTTATCTCCCATTTAACCAGCAAAAAGACAGAAATGAAGGTGTAGCTGAAGTGGTGGAGCACTAGCCTTGAGGAAGCCCTAAGGTCAAGCCCTAATACAAAGAAAGAAAGAAAGAAAGAAAGAAAGAAAGAAAGAAAGAAAGAAAGAAAGAAAGAAAGAAAGAAAGAAAGAAAGAAAGAAAGAGAGAGAGAGAGAGAGAAGAAAAGGAAGGAAGGAAGGAAAGAAGGAAGGAAGGAAGAAAGGAAGGGAAGGAGAAAGGAAGGAAGAAAGGAAGGGAAGGAGAAAGAGAGGAAAGAAAAAAAAGAAAAGAAAAAAGGAAGGAAAAGAAGCAAAGCAAAGCTAAATGTGGGCCTGGTGGTATACTTGAGAGGTTAAAGGGAAGGACAAGTCCAAGGCCAAGCTGGGCTTACCAAGCAAGACAAAAGAGGAAGAAGTTAAATAAGAGGAAGTGACAAACCATTGGCTTTGTCTTTAGAGAATCCAAGTGTGTGCATATAAAAATAGAAGAGGCGGATCACAACCACAGAGGAAAGTGAGGACCAGACCAGGTATCAGCACCGAGGTGCTGACCCACGGGTACAAGCCACGAGGACCTTAGCCTCTTTTCCAGGAATTACCAGCATCTCTACACCTTTCTGAACTCCAGAGAGGCCTTGGGGCTTTTATCATCAAACTTCAGAGTGAATTTTTTAAGTAAAAGTTGTTTTTCCTTTGGAATTCTGAGGCTTTTCCCTTTAGAATCTTGGGAGCTATGTCTCTCTTCCTTGCCTCTAGGTGTCATAAATATCAACAGGTCTGGGTGGCACTACCTTTATTTATAAATTAGGCAGCCTCACTCAGCATTATTTCATGAGATCATATGTGTGTGGATGTGTATATAGCATTTATATGTGTATTGTGTGCCTACATATCCATATACATGGGTGTATAAGGCAAACATTCATGTACCTATAAAGAGCATATATATGTGTGTGTCTATGTGTATGGCATTTATTCACATGTGTGTTTGTGTGTGTGTGTGTGTGTGTGTGTGTGTGTGTGTGTGTGTGTGGTGCTGGAGCCAAGTATCTATTTAAAGTTTAATTGGCTTTTGACTTTAGTCTTACCAGGGATAATACATAGCAATAGAGAGCTGGTGAAAATTTGATAGGTACATCCCCAATTTGGGGGGATGAGACTATTAGAATCATAGTTCAGTGATGGATCAGTTATTACTGTTTATCTGCAAAGATTGATCAGCATTGCCTGGAAAGCCATTTATTTTCTTGGAAAACTTTACTTGGTTAACCTGTCCGAGTTTTCACCCCCCCCCCAAAGGAATTAATGTTTTTTTAAAAAGAGCAACTAGAAGACTTATTTAGATTTCTATAATCACCTTTTTTTTTTTTCTGGATTCTTCACCAAAGTCTGTGAGTGACAAATTCTGGGATTGGATAAAACTTTCTTATAAAGCAGGAAGTAAATGGATTTTAATTTCAGGAGCTGACATTGAGGCTACATTAATCCTTCTTTGAGGGAAACATAAAGCACAGCGTCCCCTGGGGACTCAGGTTAGTCTTTATTTCTAAATGGAATAATTCATCTGAAAGGGGAGAGCACAGTGAAATCTAGACATTTGTATATTCCTCCAAGCAGCTCTGACTTGAACAGCAGTAAGTCAATAGGAAGAACTTTTAGAGACTCTTCTTATGTTTTTTGAGTCAGCACAAAAGTGGTAGGTGAGCACACTGAAGAGAAAAGAATCTAAGCTTTCCTCAGATGATGCTGAACTCCAAGTTATGCGTGGCTACTGCTATGACTTGAGTCTTGAATCTCCCAAAGGCACTATGGGGAGTTAGTAGAATTTCTAAGAGGTGGGTCCTCATTGGAGGTCTTTAGGCCATACTCATAGGAGCGTGTCCTTGAAGGGCATTGTGAGACCTCTGCCCCTCTTCTTGCTTCCTGACCGTGTGGTAAACAGTGTTGCTCTGCCACACATTCTTGCCATGATATGCTGCCCCATCACAAGTTTAAAAGAAATGGGGTCAGGGCTGGGAAGGTGGCTCAGTGGTAGAGCGCTTGCCTTGCATGCATGAGGCCCTGGGTTCGATTCCTCAGCACCTCATAAGCAGAAAAAGGCAGAAGTGGCACTATGGCTCAAAGTGGTAGAGTGCTAGCCTTGAGCTGAAGAGCTGAGGGACAGTGCCCAGGCCCAGAGTTCAAGCCCCATGACTGACAAAACGGGTTCAAATATATGGACCAGAATCTCCAAAACTGTGAGTCAAATTAAACCTTTTCTCTATGTAAATTATCTCAGATTTTTTTCTGGTCTTGGGGCTTAAACTTAGGGGTTGGACGCTGTCCCTGAGCTCTTTTGCTCAAGGCTAGCCCTCCACTGCGTGAGCCACAGCTCCACTTCCTATCCCAGATATTTTTTTTAGAGTGACAGGTAGCTGTGTTAACTAACACAACTACCAAAGAGAGGGATTTGAAATTATGAAGGATGAAAAGGCCCCTGTAATCAAATAATTTTTTTTTTAAATCTCTAGGACTGGCTTTATTTTTTTTTCTTTTTTTTATTTATTTATTTTTTTTTTTATTGTAAAGATACTATACAGAGGGTTACAGTTACATGAGTGAGGTAATGAGTACACTTCCACTTCCTCTTGAACATTGTTACCCCCTCCATTGTTTAATCAAATAATTTAATGTGATATTGGAAACCATCTTTGAGATTCACCATCTACTTTAGCACATTAAAATTTTTTGTTTCACTTTGTTTATTCTGGATTCAAAGAAGTCTTCAAAAGATGAGAACAGGGAGGTTCACTTCCCACTTAGTTATTAAGAGAAACAAGGCTAGTGAGTTCTGGACCTTTAAAGTTAGCTTTCATGTTGAACTTTATTTCCCAGTATCTTTTTTCTTCTTCTTCTTCTTCTTTTTCTGGCTACAAGTTTATTCAACACAAAACAATCTCCATCTTTACTATTTCCCAGTATCTTCAAAGCAAATAGAGCACGGATGCAATCCAATATGGCAGCCTATTAGTCAGCTTGATGTCCCTCCAATAAATTATTTGAGTTAACTAACTTACAAAGAGAAAGGCTTATTTAGCTCACAGTTTTGTAGGTTTAAAGACCAAGACCGGGCAGCCCTATTGGTTTGATCTCCAGGGAGGAAAAGAAGATCGAAGCACATCATATCAGAGTGTATATAGGAACAAAGTGGCCCTATCTGGAACTAGAGACATCGAGAGAAAGAGAGGGGTAGGGGAGAGACTAAAGTACCTCAGTCCCCTTTGAAAGCATGATCCCAATAACATAAAGACCTCCCACTACGTCTAACCCACAGCCCTTCCAGTACCATCACTCTGAGGGCCAGGGATTTGTACATGAACATTAAAGTGTCCAAACCATTTCAGGTAGCTTGTATGCCCTCAGTCCTGAAAGCCCAACATAAACAATGGGCATTGCCATATTCAGCTAGATAACCAAGGCTGACACTGCCACCGAGCAGACGTTATAAAAGACCAGCTTCATAGACGAGACTCTGAGGGTGTCTGTGTCACCAAAGAGTGAGTGAGCTGCCCCATCACAAGGCCCAGGTACCCACTTTCCCCCATGTCAGACAAACAGGGAAGAGGCTGGCATCTCTCAGAGCACAGAGAATCTGGTTCTCTGCCTAATTTTTCACTTTCTTCCAGATGTTTCCTGTCAGGAAGGCACGGTCAATAATGTATGAATCTTAGAGACAGAGGCAGATGTGCTTATTATTCCCAATAGGCCTTTGCTGCCTTGGAGAGAAGACATATTACTCAAGAATGACTTCAATTTAAGAAAAAAGAATTTTTTTTTCAGTTGGTATAGCCAGCTTAGGAACAAATGGCTAGCAAAGACCATTTCAGTGCAAAAGTCTTCGCAGAATTACAGTCCTCATCACAGTTTTGTTTGGTCTTTAAATTTCCCCTGGAAACTCTTCAGACAGTCGCGTGCAATGCCTTCTAAGGCAGAATGCACATTTCTAATCATGTAGACCAAGCAGCTTGCTCTACACCAGCCTCGAGCAGTCTATTTTTTTACTATCTGCTTTTATTTCTTAATCTTTCTGAACAATAAAAATGAAAGTCATTATAACCAAGTGTGACTGTGGTAATAAATACTTCAGAATCTAAAAAATACATTGTCCTTGTCTGACCAGTTGCCCATTTTCCAGAATGTCTGGGTATTTATCTAGCAGCAAGAGATCATTATCTGGTGACACAGTTGTATTCCACTGACACCTAATCTCCTAATTAAAATTGGGATAATGATAGACTGTTTAAGTCCTTGTTTAAAAAAAATACTCCTTTTCCATTTACATTGAAAAGAAAACACACTCCTCCTTGTAGGAACCCCATCCCGGGTGATAAGATGGCTTGCCTTTGCCAGAATCATAATGTCACTCCAACTTCGCTGCTGGTTAAATCTAAAAGAGCATTTCAATGTGCCTCCTAGCTTGGACGTTGCTTGGCAACACCAGCAGCCACCTCCTCATCAGGGTGAGTTCTAATTGGCCACAACTCTTGACAGAAGTCACTGACTTATTAGAAACAACACATGATTATTCGCCTAGATGACTGGAGCTGATACTTAGCTGGGAATTTTGCATCAAAATGAGTTGTGGTTGTTTTTAATATCTGGATGGCTTTTAGCAATGGTGTGGGCAAGGAAATGATGTTTGATTTGCTAGAATTAATTTCTCATTTGTTAGTCAATAGTTCAGAGTACATTAAAGTATTCATTTTTCATTTTCTTTCATGCCATATTGGTACAAAATAAGCTAACCTTCAGTAGTTCACTCTTACTGACTCAGAAAACTCCCTTTGAAAGCACTTGTAAAACACTGTTGCCTGTAGGTGTACTGCATTCATCCAACTTTCCATCGCTATCACAGATATCTGACATGATCAACTTACTGTTTTTGAGGTTTCAGTCTGTGATCAGCTGGACACATTGCTTTTAGGTCTCTGTTGCGGGGGAGGGGAGGCACATCATGATAGAGCTCATGGCAGAGGACAAACCCCTCCAGCAGCAGAGAGAAAGTGGTTTTAAAAACTCCTTTAAGGGCTGGGAAGGTGGCTCAGTGGTAGAGCACTTGCCTTGCATGCTTGAGGCCCTGGATTCAATTCCTCAGCATCACATAAGCAAAACAAAAAACAAAAAAACTCCTTTAAGAAGCCAGGTGCTGTGGCTCACGCCTGTAATCCTAGCTTTTCAGGAGGCTGAGATCTGAAGATCATGGTTCAAAGCCAGCCCAGGCAGAAAAATCCATGAGAGTCTTAACTCCAATTAACCACCCAAAAAAACCAGAAGTGATACTGTGGCTCAAGTGGTAGAGTGCTCACTTTGAACTGGAAAGCTCAGGGACAGTGCCCGGGTCCAGAGATCAAGCCCCAGGACCGGAAAAAAAATTCCTTTAGGAGCACACTCCCAGGGGCTGGGAAAGTGGCTCAGTGGTAGAATGCATGCACAAGGTCCTGGGTTCGACGATTCCTCAGCACTACATAAGCAGAAAAAGCCAGAAGTGGCGCTGTGGCTCAAGTGGTAGAGTGCTAGCCTTGAGCTGAAGAGTTGAGGGACAGCACCCAGGCCCAGAGTTCAGGCCCAACGACTGACCAAAAAAAAAAAAAAAGAGCACACTCCCAATAATCTGAAGACTTCCCACTGGGCTTCACCCCTTAAAGGTTCTACCACCTCTCAAGAGCACCAGCAACTGAGGATCAGACTTAACACAGGGACAGAAAACAATAGCAACTGACTGAACACCAAATAGAAATGTTAAATTCTTCTAATCATACATATTTCCTGCTTCCTGTCTGTGAGGAGGTCACACTGGAGAAGGCTAACAATGTACACGAATAATTTGTTATTTCATGAGGACAAGTAGTGGAAGTGGTGACAAAGCCCATGGCCTGTTTTGAGGACTAAAAACCATATTGGAAATATAGGGAGTTATCTCCAAACTGAGCCACAAAGAGACTACTGAGCTGAAAGCTGATGCTGCAGAGAGAAGATGCATAGCAGGTGGAACAAAGGCATCTGGGAAGATAGTGCCAGTGTGAAGGAGAGGCTAGGCGAACACAGACTGCCGGGATCACAGTGTGCATAGGAGGAATGATAGAGAGAGGGAGATGGAGGGAGAGAGACAGAGACAGAGACAGAGACAGAGAGACAGAGAGAACTGGGAAAGTGGGTGAGGCACATGGAAGAGGCCTTTCTGCACTGAGTAAGCATTTTGCACACGCTGCACTGGAGACGCAGAAGCTATTAAACACTTGTAGCTAGAGAAGTGGCCTGCCCCAAACTCTCCTGAAGGAGAGAAGATTCTGTTTCAGCTCTTCAGCCTCCAAGATGCCAGGCATTCCCCAGACCCAGAAGGAGACCGATCGTTCTGCAGCAGATGAGGGGAAAGGTAAATTGTACCTCCGGAGTGTCCTCTTTGCGATAGGGAATGGGGCCAGGCTCCCAGGGACCAGGGTGGCCATTTCTAATTAGGCTCTTTTCTGCATCTTTCTTCATGCATAGATAAATGAATCACCTGGGCAACATATCTATCTGTGAGATTCATCTCAGCTTAGAAATGTAAGGTAGCCCACGTATGCACACACACACTTGCACACACATGCACACACATACACACACACACACACACACACACACACACACACACACACACACACACACACACACACACACGACCCTCTTCCTGCATAGGGTATGTTTCCCTAGGCTTCAGAGAGATGACATTCTCCAAACTACCAGATATCCAAAGGCTTAAATGATGAGGACTTTTTCTTTCTCAAGTTCCCAAACATTAGATCTGCATAGAATGAAATTACAACCTAGATGTGAATGCAGTGAAGGCAAGGAGAAGATGGGCCCTGCTATTTGTTGGAAAGTAGAGGTCTGGAGTTCTCTTCTCACTTTCATTAAATTATTCAAGCACACATTTCACCACATTTGGTCCTTTAGGTTCTCATGTAATTCTGAAGTCAGTGTGTCTCTCAGAGACATGACAGAAGCTCTTTTAGGGGTGAGATGGATTGCTGCAAATGGTTGGGCCCAATAATCTCACCCCATATTACCTCAAAAAGATGGCTCCTCTTCCCATGGTCTCAACTCCATGCTTAGTGGCCTCCTTTGGAATCTCCTAAGTCAATAGAGAGGGACATCACAGATATTAGTAGGTTGGTGATCCAAACTCAGAGAAGCTCACCATCGCAAATGAACAGATAGAACAGTAGCATCTCAAAGTATGGATCTCAAACCCTTCCTTCCTTCCTTCCTTCCTTCCTTCCTTCCTTCCTTCCTTCCTTCCTTCCTTCCTTCCTTCCTTCCTTCCTCCCTCTCCTCTTTCTTTTCTTGTGATACTAGGGCTTGAATTCAGTCTTTAATTTGCTGGGCTGGTGCTCTACCACTTGAACCACTCTATCAGCTCTTTTTGTTTGGGTTATGTTTGAAATAAGGTTTTGCTTATATGCCTAGACTGGCTTGGACTGTGATCCTCCTATTTGTGCTTCCTGATGATGGAGTCTTGTAAACTGTTTTGTTTTTTGTTAATCCCCTGGATTGCTCTCAAACCGCAATCTCCTGAGCTGTGCATTCCAAGTGTCTAGACTTACAAGCTTGAGCTGCAGCTCACAGCCTGGATCTCAGACCTTTCATTCAGAGACTGCTTCTAGCAAACTACATGTGTCTACTGGTGTGTCTTGGGAGATTTCTGTATCAATGTTCTCAGGAAACCCTCAGTCTATTAGTTATTTCTTAGTCTATTAGTCATTGCTTAGTTCAAGCCCAAGTACTGGCACCAAAAAAGAAGAGGAGGAAGAAGAGGAGGAGGAAGAGGAAAAAGAAGAAAGAGGGAGGAAGAGGAGGGAGGAAGGGATGGAAGGAGGAAGGGAGATTGACAGAGAGAGAGAGAGGAAAGAAGGGAGGAAGGGAAGAAGGAAAAGAGGAAGGAAGGAAGGCAGAAAGAGAGAAAGAAAGAAAGAAAGAAAGAAAGAAAGAAAGAAAGAAAGAAAGAGAAAGAGAGAGAAAGAAAGAGAGAGAGAAAGAAAGAGAGAGAAAGGAAGGAAGGAAGGAAGAAAGAGAGAGAAGGAAAGAAAGAAAGAGAAGGAAAGAAAGAAAGAGAAAGAGGGAAAGAAAGAAAAGGAGAGAAAGAAAGAGAAAGAGAACTAAAGAGAAAGAAGAAAGAAAGAAATGATAACCTGAACAAAACAGGACTGGAGGTGTGGCTCAGTGGTAGAGGTCCAAATTCCAGCGCTGTCCAAAAAAAAAACAACAAATCTAGGTACTTAAATCATATACTGAAGTCCAGATTAAGCAAGAATTTGTTTCCTTGAAGAATTTTCTTCCCAGACTGAGGATGGTGCTTTATCCCCAGCATGCACTGCTAGTTACCAAAGAGCTGCCGCCACACATTTGGCACCTCTCCACTAGGAGGCTACCAATGTGAGCAATGAGACAACCAAATGGGAAATACTCTAAGCTTGGCTGTTGGACTGACACCCTGGCCAGCTGGGTCAACTTGGGAGGTTGTGGCAACATATGACAGGCAGGGCTTAGACTACAGACACTATTTTCTCACAGTCTTGAGAAAGCTGGAGACCAGAGTTCCAGCATTGTGGGTTACTGATAAGGTCTCTTCTTAACTCATATGTGCTCAGGAGACCTTTGTGAATGGGTGAGGAGGGAAGAAAGAGAGAGAAAGAGAAGAAAGAGACCAAGAGACAGAGACAAGGGGGGATGAGAGGGAGAGAGATAGACAGACAGAGGGGGAAGGGAGAAAGATAGAGACAGGAGAGAAAGGGAGAAAGGGGGAACAGGGAAAGAGAGAGGAAGAGAGGGGGAGAAAGGGGGAAGAGCAGGAAGGAGAAAGAGAGAGGAAGGGAGAAGGGGAAACAGTGATAAAGGGGGAGAGGGAGAGAGAGAAAGGGGAGAAAGAGAGGAAAAAGAGAGAAAGAAAACTGGTATCTCTTCTTATAAGGCTATGAGTCCTCTTATCAGGACCGTAATCTTCTGGCCTTCCCTGGGAAGCCCTGCAGCTACCCTAGGAAATAGAACAATTTAAGAACTAGAAAACCGGAAGTGGCGTTGTAGCTCAAGTGGTAGAGCACTCTCTCCTTGAGCTGAAGAGCTGAGGGACAGTGCCCAGGCCCAGAGTTCAAGCCCCATGACCGACAAAAAAAAAAGAAAAAAGAAAAGAAAAGAACTTCAGAGAGCCAGGTGCTGGTGGTTTATGCCCGTAATCCTATCCACTCAGGAGGCTGAGATCTGAAGATCGTGGTTCAAAGCCAGCCCGGGCAGGAAAGTCTGTGAGACTTATCTCCAACAGCCCACCAGAAAACCAGAAATAGTACTGTGGCTCAAGTGGTAGAGCATTTGCCTTGAGCTGAAGAGCTGAGGGACAGCGCCCAGGCCCAGAGTTTAAGCCCCACGACTGACAATAACAACAACAAAAAAAGAATTTCAGAGAGACACAAACACTCAGACCATAATAATTTTCAAGAGGAAGTCATTTTTTTCAAACCCTGTAATATTAAAAGGGTATATGATTGAAAGTACAACATATGTGTGTGCTGAAAAAAAAAAAGAGCAGCACAAAAATAACGATCACTTTGCCCATAAAGATAAAGGCATATATTAGAGTCTTCCATTAAGCTGGGAGGGATAAAACACTGTGTACACGTGTGTGCACAGGACCCATTGCCTGATTGTCCACAAGCCTAGGGGAGAAGCTGTGGGTTTGTCTGAAGATCTGGCGAGCCCATCAACCAGAGCTTTTGTTTGTATGCAACTCATGTAGGAATGACTATTCTATACTGCAGTGCATAATGCAAGGACGTATGTCTGCACGGAGGGCTACTGGCCAACATACAGATCACCCTTGCTGTCTGTCTTGTAAGATTTTTCTCCACATTGCCTTTTAAAAACATTTTTCATATTACAGGCCCCATCTTATATCGCATTAACCCAAATAAAAATGTCATCATCCATTCCATTTGACAGACAGGAGGCAGAACGGAGGGGAGAAATGCAGTCACGCCAGCCAGCAACAAAGCATTGCAGCCCAAAGCACGCGGAAGGAGCAACGGGAGGCAGGCCTCTCCTTGCATTGTCCTGGCTGCACACAGATTCAGTGGAATTGGTCGCCATTAACACACAGGACGTGCTTGGGGGTGGGGGGGCGGTGTCAATCATATTTCATACCACATCATCTCTTCTGTTACCTTAAGGAAGCTTCCAGTGTGGCATTTCAAGTTGTTTTCTTTTGTTGTAAGACAGGACCTTAAGCTGTAGCTCAGGCAGGCTTCAAACTCTTATTAATCTCCTGCCTTAACCTCCTGAGTACTGTGATTACAGGCTCGAACCACCATGTTGGCTCACACAGTCATTTTGCTGTTGTTTCTTTGTTTTTTTTGCGGGGGGGGGGTTGTTAACCATTATTATTTCTCTGAAGTGTAACTAAAAAATATTTCAGCACCTGGGATTTTGTTAAAACAGAGTATATTTGTACAACTAAGATTATGAAATTAATTGAAGGCTGCACCACGCACAGATGCCTGTTGCCTATAATGCTAGCTACTCAGAAGGCAGAGAGCTGAAAATTTTGATTCAGGTCCAGCCTGGGCAGACAAATCTGAGAAACTCTGATCGAGCAAAATGCTAGAAGGCATGGCTCAAGTGGTAGAGTGACTATTGTGAGTGAAAAGGCCAAGTAAGAGCACAAGGCCCTGGGTTTAAGCCAGGGTACTGGTAATAAAGGAAAGAAGGAGGGAGAGATGGAGGGAGGAAGAAAGGAAAAGAGGGAAGAAGAGAAGGAGGGAAGGGAAGAAGGGAGGGAGTTAGGAAGGGAGGAGGGAAGGATGGAGGGAGGAAAAGTAGCAGGAAAGTTAGCCACAGAAATAGAGCTTTGAGAGTACCAAGTTCCCCAAACATCAAGGAAATCTGAAATTTCTTGGGACTGATAGCTCAAGATCCATTTACATACACATTTCTACCAATAGACTATTAAATCGATGGTATGTGGGGATTTAGGAAAGAATACCTTCTCCATAAAATAGTAGACATGTATTACAAAGAATAAATGAGGATCACCATACTCATTTCCTCTTTGAGCAGGCTTTAGGGTAGGCAGTTGAGGTAAATTACATTTCTATTTGGGCTAATCTTTTAACAGAGTTGTCCCCTGCCAATTTATAGGTAAATGGTGCCTGGCTGGGTATTTACTGATGTTCATACATGGTTGGCCAAGGGATTTGGGAAACTTCTGCAGCTACCTAAAATAGCTACCTAGTAGACAGAGGCCCTTAGGGCTCTGCATTGAACCTGTCGACATTGCCAAGAGCTGAAGACCTAGAAAGTGCGCTCTCCAAGTTCCAGATGGGTCAAGGGGAGAATAGCGAATGCGCTATGCTCCGTATACCACCCCTATCCCCAGCTTCTCCACAGAAGAGAGAGGTCACCTCTGCCCCTACCCATGCCATAAGTCTGTTCTTACATCACTCAGCATGGCGGTGGGGGGGTGGGGGAGCGCAGCTGGCTGGGAGGGATCTGCAAAAGAGGGAGGGGGTTCAACAAAGCCATGTGCTCTCCCAGAATCCCACAAACATCTGCCCACACTAGCCCACGGTGTGCCCCCTTCCCACCCCCCCCGCCCGTGCCATGGTTTTAGGACAGCCCAGAGATTGTCCTGCTCAAAGCAGTACAGGGAACTCATTACAGACATAAATGTGATATGAATACAGAGCCTTCTAAGGGATGGACCCCACAGGGTCAAGGAATCAAATGCACAAAGCTATGATTCGTGGGGAAAGACCCTGTGGTTTTTTTCAATGACCTGAACCTCATATTTGTTTGTGCTGGGTTTTGAAAAAGTTGTCATAAATCTGGGCTGGTGACTGAGGTGCAGGGTACAGATCACAGGAAGTGGCTCGTTTCCCATTAACTGGCTCCTCTTACAGGGCCACCCCTTAGGAGTGATCCTAATTTAAAAAAGAATAAAGCAGTTGGGTACTGGTGGCTCATGCCTGTCATCCTAGCTACTCAGGAGGCTGAGATCTGAGGATGGCAGTTCAAAGCCAGCCTGGGCAAGAAAGTCTATGAGACTCTTATCTCCAATAAACCACCAGAAAACCACAAGTGGTGCTGTGGCTCAAGTGGTAGAGCACTAGCCTTGAGCTGAAGAGCTGAGGGACAGCGCCCAGGCCCAGAGTTCAAGCCCCATGACCAACCCCCCCCCCAAAAAAAGAAGAAGAAGAAGGAAGAATAAAGCAATGCATGCAGACAGCAGGAGGAGTAATGGGAGGGATGGAGAATGATTGAGGAGGGTTTTTTTTTTCTTGTTTTGGGGGTTGTTTGGGTTTTGGGCCAGTCCTGAGGCTTGAACTCAGCCTGGGCATGTCCCCGCACTTCTTTTGCTCAAAGCTAATGTTCTACCAATTGAGCCACAATGCCACTTCCAGATTTTTCTGTTTATGTGGTACCGAGGGCTTGAACCCAGGGCTTCATGCATGCTAGGCAAGCACTCTACCACTGAGCCACCTTCCCAGCCCATGATGGTGGAGTTAGTAGATAAAGCTGCCTGAGTGCTGGCTGTCACGTGAAAATAAGCAAGAATAAAATCGATTAGAGGATGCTGGCACCAGCTTGCCACCAGTAGAACAGACACCTGCAATATCAGCTTAGAACAGATTTGGAGGCTTCAGTCTCATGGGCTGGCCCCTGGCTTTGGGCCTGTGGCAAGGCAGTGCATCAAGGCTGGAGCACACAGCAGAGCCTAACTACTCACCTCAGGGCTGGAAGTGGAAGAGAGATGAGGACAAGACTGGGTTCCACAGCCCCCTGAAGGGCTTGCTCCCCAAAACCTAAAGATCTTTTGCTGGGTGATCCTAAAGGCTTCACCACCTCCTAATGGTGCCATTCGTGGTTGCCAAGTCTTTACCACATGGACCTTAGGGAGATACCATCTCATAAGCAGATTCATATTTTATCATTTTTCCATTGTCTCCAGGTTTAAGAGCAAAAAGTGGGTATTGTGTAATCATTAAAATGCATTCATTCATTCACCCAACAACCAACTTCTATGTACCAGGCACTGTTCTAGATTTTGGGAAACAGCAAAAATAAGCAAATAGACAAAAAAATCTCTGGAATTTAATATTCTAGGGTCAAAATAATAAAATCTAAAACAGGTCTGGTAACTCAAATCTATAATCCTAGCTAATCAGGAGGCAGAGATAGGAGACCCTATTTCAAAGGACAAGCTGGGTGTGCTGGTGCATACCTGTGGTCCCTACTACACAGGAGGCTCAGGCAGGAGGACTGAGCTCAGAAGCAAGCCCTAGGTAAAAGCATGAGACATATCTGAAAAATAACTAAAGGAAAAAGGACTGGAGATGTGGCTCAAGTGGCAGAAGATTTGCCCAGTGAGCATGAGTTCAAATCCCAGTATCATCAAAAAACCAGTAAATCTAAAACATAAGGTAACATTACACAGTACCTCTTCCATAAATCAGAGCAATGGATGACAGCATGTTGCATGAGCTATGATGCTGTTCTAAAAAGTGCAACAGTACAATGATTGCCCTGGACATTTCCAGCTTGGCTTTTCCAACATAGGAGAGAGAATTAAAGTTCACCTGGGTGCCTGTCAGGCTCAGCAAAGAACTCTACCCAAGTATGGAAGCCCACGGGGGCCAAAATAATGAACAGCAAGAAGAAAGGAAGGAAGGAAGGAAGGAAGGAAGGAAGGAAGGAAGGAAGGAAGGAAGGAAGGAAGGAAGGAAGGAAGGAAGGAAGGAAGGAAGGAAGGAAATCTCCAGTTGTAGAAGCTGGGTGATCACTGCACGAATGTTTATGAGAGTCTTCTCAACAGTTTTCTCTTTTTGGAATGGCCCATAGAAAAATAGTTTGCAATTAAAGAGAGAAGTCAATGATGTCTTCGTGTGGATCAGTGCCTTGCTCTGGAGTCCAGAGGGACTTTGTACTGGAAGGCTGGAGCAGCTTAGGCACCCGTGAATAACCACTCCTCAGAACTGCTCTAAAAATAACTTGCATCTTAATTAAGAAGTTGAGATAGATGACCCCGGTACCCTTGGATGCTGGATTCTTTGTTCGAATTGAAAATCTAAAGTGTGGTTGGAACAAGCAAACGTGGACTTGGGTTAGCTAGAGAGAGTGGCCATTCGGAGTGTGGTCAGGTTCTCTAGTGCTAACCACGCGTGCAGTTCTGTCTAAGGATTTCACAAATACTCTCATAAACTCTCTCATCCTATTCACCTGAAAGCCTTTCTCTTTGCACCCCTCCCCTTTGCCTTCCTCCCCCAAATTAAAGCTTGTTTAAGCTTAAAATAGATGTTTCCAGCTATGGTATTTTTTTAAATACTTGTGAATTTAGAACTTCTGTCTTAATTGTGTGAGAGGCCCCGTCAGAATAACCCTGTCATCTACAGCCCATGGAGGCCTGAGCCCTGCATCAGACCCTAATTACACCTCTGTTCCCGTTATCAGATGACGCCCCTCATCAGCCAAGCCTGTCATCTTCTCCTGGCTCATTTGAAACGCTGCGCAGATTCGAGGGACGCCTGCGACATGCATAGGTACGGGTTGCTCCGCCAGAGTGGAGAAACCTCAGCCTTGAAAAGGCTGCTTCTTGTAACTGTACATAATTACTGGACAATTACCTTGGAAATAGCAAACTGTGGAAATGCAGGGAGCTCATAAAAGCATAGATGGACTGACAATGAAAAGAAACGAAGCCCATTTAAAAGGTAAAAACAAAGTGACCACAGCCTAGGGCTGTGTGGCCTGTGGATGGCCTTGCCCTCCAGGGGGGTGGGGGTGGGGGAGCCCGTCTGCACTGTCACATCAGGAGAAACTGTGAAGTTCCTCAATAGGAAAGTCTCAGCCTCATGGTGACACCAAATCTAAGTGACCATTTGGTTGCTTTAGGCCCAACAATGGCTTGCAACAGGTCAAAAATAGAATGAGGAGTGCATTCCAGCCACCGCTGACGTGTGATTATCATTGCTACTAAAATAATAGCACCACCAATACCAACATTTATATTATACCATAGGTCAAGGGAGCCCATTGGCTGTATTCTCTCTGATAATGAGGTACAGAAGGTAGAAAGAGATAAGGTGCCGGGCCAGCTATAAAAGCAAAGCAAATAACGCATAAGACCTTTCAATCTTCAGCCATCAGATTCCGATGAAACGACATGGGCAGTCAGTCTTGTTTTGTTTTAACTGTTGCAAGAAAATCTGTAATCGATTGTAGGAATGTTCTTAATAAAAAGAAATTAAAGGAAGTGGTGCTCTGGCTCAAAGTGGTAGAGTACAAGCCTTGAGTGAAAAAGCTCAGGGGCAGTGCCCAGGCCCCGAGTTCAAGCCTCATAGCAAACCAAAGTGGGGTGGGGAGAAAAGGAGAAGAAAAGAAAGGAAAGAAAGGAAAGAAAGGAACAAAGAAAGAAAGAAAGAAAGAAAGAAAGAAAGAAAGAAAGAAAGAAAGAAAGAAAAAAGAAAAAGAGAAAGAGAAAGAGAGAGAGAAAGAAAGAAAGAAGGGAGGGAGAGAGAGAGGGAGGAAGGGAGGGAGGGAGGGAAGGAGGGAGGGAGGGAGGGAGGGAGGGAAGAAGGAGGCAGGGAGGGAGGGAAGAAGGAGGCAGGGAGGGAGGGACGAAGGAAGGAAGGAAGGAAGGAGGCAGGGAGGGAGGGAGGGAGGAAGGAAGCAAATCAAAGGCTGAGCATCAGTGCTTCATGCCTATAATCTTAGCTACTCAGAAGGCTGAGATCTGATGGTTTGAAGCCAGCTGGGGCAGGAAAGTTCAGGAAACTTATTTCCAGAAAGCATAAGTGGAGGTGTAACTCCAGTGGTAGAATGATAGTCTTAAGTGAAGAAGCTAAGGGAGAATGCCCTGGTCCTTAGTTCAAGCCCCAATTTAAAAAGTAAGAAAATAAAAGCATTCAAAACTTCTCAGTCATTTGGAAATATCACTCGTTCTCTGATGATGAGGTGGGGGCTGGATGACTTATATGAACTTGCCTAGGCCAAGGACAAAAAATAGACTTGGTAATTATAAAAGGCTATTCATAACCCAGTTGTTAGGCTTCTTAAAAAGAATTGAATCTGAAAACTCTTGTAAGAAAATAAAAAAGAATATTTCTAGTTTAAAAAGGGCTGACATTAATCAAGATGCATTGTATTCATAAACTGCTCTGTACAACTACTTAAAGATAATAATAATTATTAGTAGTAATAATAATAATAAAAGGCCTTGGGGGAGTCTGGCTTCCTGCAGCCTAAAAGGGTAAATTTTCTGGAACTACTGCCAGACACTTTTCCTTCTGTTTGCTCTAAATTGCAATGTGTGTTTTCTGAACATAATATACATATGATCGTGAAGCCTGTGTCAGTGTTCATCTGCTGTTTCTTTGAGTGTGAAGAGTCCTTGTTTTTTGTTTGTTGTTCTTTTTTTAAAAAAAGAAAATGCAAAATTATTAGAAAGAAAAAGGGAGGAATTGATGAAGTCAGCTAATCAAGTCCTTCCTTCATCTGTCATTTTGACAGAGGTCAGTGAATCTTAGATTCTGGCCTGGGATGGGCTTCACACACGAAGATCAAAGATCGGAGGGCCAACCCCAACAGCAGTGGGGCTCCTGTTCTCCCTCCTCCTTCTTGGTATCTGACGCTATTCTGGTTGGTTAAGGCTACCTGAAGGTCACGTGGGTCCCTCCCCTGAGTCCTTGCTTCTGTAAACTCCCTACTCTGTCTTCCCGTCTCTCCTCATTTCCTGCTGTTGCTGCTTATTCCAGAAGCTCCTCCCCCAGTGTTTGGCCGAGATCTGCAGGACGCTGTTCTCCTCATCCTCAACCCCTCTCAGGGTTAGAGTCACCCATGTGGGTGATGGCACCTTGCTTTGTCAGGAGAGGTGCATTGTGGGTAGGCCAGTACCAGCATCCTTTCCTATTCCAATGTCTCCCTCTCCTCAGGAGCTACTGCTGTTACACCACAGATGTGGTAGCCAGTGTCGCCTTTGGCACCCAGGTGGACTCCCAGACAGCTGCCCAGGACCCCTTTGTGAGCCACTGCCAGCGTTTCTTCTCGTTCTGCATCCCCAGGCCTCTCTTGGTTTGCATCTGTAAGTAGAGCTCCTGCTCGGGCCTGTGAGACTGGTCCTTGGCTCTTGCCACTAGGAAAGGACACTCTGGGGTCTCTGAGCAGTGCCCTGTGGGAAATTTGTCCACCTGGGCCACCGATCACTCACACAGCGACCCAGGCCTCTGTCACCCACAGGGGTGGGGACAATGAGTGAGTTCTGACAGTTGCCCTATGAGAAAACTATTCTTTTGCCCATATTCAGGATCTGAAAACCTGAGGCTTAGAAAAGTAGAGCCAAGGCTGGAACCCGAAGCCTGTCACTTTTCTAGGATTTGTTTTTTCTCCCCTCCAGTGACATTTCCTTCCTGTGGCAGCTAGTGCATCGTAAACTGGAAATGACAAGATGGGAGATCAGGAAAGGATCTAATACAAGAAGACTAGTCTATTGATTTTACTTTCATTGTACAAGTGAACTTTTGCCCTCTAGCCAGTTCTAGAACCTTCCTTCTTGCTTTTATGGAGGCTCTGGAATACTGTTGATGATGACAAAGGTGAAGGTTTCCAGCCATGCTTGCCAGGATGGCAAATTCTATTCATTCCCTGGCCAGCTTCCTTTCTATTTCTGAGTTGATTTCAGTGGGAAGCCCACCCACGTCCAGCAACGCTACACCCACTTGGTAGAGGTTGCTGTGAGGGCCAAGCAGCTTCCTCCTTACCCCAACCTCCCATGGGGCTCCTGGCATTGAGTCTCCCTCTTGCGCATGCCTTCAGCCATGGGATGCACCTGTGTCCCACAGAGCAGGTGGCTCCATTGTCCCATCCCTGCTCTGTGCCTTTAAATAGGCCAAGTATTTTGGAACCTCCTGGGGTTTCTCCAGCCTAGCTAGCAGAGAGCTCTGTGAGCACAGGCCTACCAGGGAAGGGGGGGGGGGGGGAGGGGGGGGTGCTGTACCTCCCTGTGGCCCAGAGCTCCTCTCTAGGAGGATTAGGTGCTCCTGACCCAAGGAGCCTATCTCAAAGGCTCAGCCAGGAAGGCCTGGGCTGCCCGTGACAGGATCAAAGGAGCCCACAGCAGATAGGGCCAGCATCTCTGCCAGCAGCTGCAGTAGCAGATCTTAGCGACAACTCAGGAGCCCGCTTTGGGGACACATATCCAGAGAAAGAAAATACCAAATGACCAGAAAGTTAAGGAAATGAATGAGCTGCTACTTTTGTTTTGTTTTGTTTTGTTTAATGACACATGTGCCAGGACTGGTGCTTGAAACAGGGCCTTGCATTTTTGCTTAGCTTTCTTTTTTTTTTTTCTCAAGGATGGTACTCTACCACTTGAGCCACACCTCCATTTCCTTTTTTTTTTTTGCTGTACACAGTGTAACGGGTACAGTCATTGGCCAGGTGCCTCCCATGTACACCCGAGAAAGCATGCGCAGAGCAAAGGAGGAGTGAGGAGGCATTGGGCACCCTGCCCCAGGGAGCAGCGACTCCACGCAAGGACTCGCCTCTCAAGTGCTCATTCAAGGCCAGCATTTGTTCCCGGGGACCAGGCATCTAATAGCCCTGGTTTATTGTCACCCTCCTTTTCAATGCCACTTTTTGTTTTTCTCTTTCAAGTATCATTTCCATCCATAATGATCCCACTGGCCCGGATTTTGCCCAATAAGAACCAAGATGAACTGAATGGCTTTTTTAACAAACTCATTAGGAATGTGATTGCCTTGCGGGACCAGCAAGCAGCAGAAGAGGTAAGGTATTTCATTAGGGCACAGCAGAAGAGGTAACATGTGTTAATAGGACACAGCCTTGGAAGGGAATGAAACTCATTTGGCATGGCTCTCTTCTTTCTCTCCCCCATCACTCTTCCTTTCTCTCCTCACGCCGTCTATCACAATGTGCCGGTCCTTTACCAAGCCATGCCTCCCAACCTTCCAGGGCCAGTAGGAAGCAAAGAGAAAGGCAGAGGAGGCTCAGCAGGAACGAGGAGGGGAAGGGGTAAAGGGAGGGAAGGCCAGAGGAGAAGAAGGAAGGGAAGTGGGAAGGGATGGTACTAGAGAAGAGAAACTCAGAACAACATGCTTATCCCCTGACAAGGAGGGGAGCATGGAAGCTGTCCCCCTAAACTGTCTCTTCAGCTTAAGTATTAGCCCAAGCCTGGTTATACCAGCCCCCAAAGAATCCTCCAAGAATGAAACCTGTAATCCCAGCTACTCAGGAGGCTGATATCTAACTATCATGGGTCAAAGCCAGCCCAGGCAGAAAAGTCTATGAGACTCTTATCTCCCATTCACCACCAAAAATCCAGAAGTAGAGTTGTGGCTCCAGTGGTAAAAAGCCTGCCTGGACCAAAAAAAAAAAGCCAAGGGGTAGCATCTTGGCCCTGAGTTCAAGTCTCCCCTGTAAAAAAAAAAAAAAAAAGTGGGGGGGGGAGTTTTTAGGTAAATGTGCTCTTTGCAATTCTCTGGAGAATCTTCTTTGTGCTGGAATTCATGAGAGAGTTTCATAGCATGAATGGCATAACTGAGAGAAATTGGGGCAGCCCTCAGCCAATCCCATGTTCCCTTTCAGAATGGAGAGTGTTCCAAGAAAATCTGTGCTTGGACCCGGTCTTGTTCGTATGCCTAGAGATTTCCTTCCTCCCACCACAGTTGCACTCTGCTTTCACACAACAGACATCAAGTAAATTTTTGTTGCCTGACCTTGGCTGATTTCTGGTGTGATGGATGATCGCGTCAGCTGTACTTTAAAGACTTTAAAAGTGAATGAAAGGAAAAACAGGGCTGAAAGGGCTTTTCCATAAGCGACTTATGCAGATAGAGCTTTCAAAGGGTTTTCTCAGAGACCAAATGGCCCAGAGGAATCGGGAGGTCTACTGGTGAAGGCATTGGCCTGGAATAGAATCAGAGACAATTAATGGCTTGGTGCACTGAGCAGCCCTGGGCAACAACCTTGTCACACTCTGGGGATTGTGGGGCAAATGAGTCTGGATCCAAAAATTGCATGAAGGTCTCCACCAGCTCTCAGCCCCTGGGCCTACATGGCCATGAACTCGACATGAATGTACTTGGAAGCAGGGGAAGAATCAGCTAACTGATGTGCTTGGACCCACTTGGACGCCATAGATAAAGGACAGAACATTCTAGGTGTGCACTCCTCAGCCTTGTGGATGGAGCTCGGGGGACAAGGAATGAGGGAAGAACTATTTCAGACTCATTATTTCTATAAAGGAATGGCCTGTGAGAGCTTTTACACCACACACACACACACACACACACACACACACACACACACACACACACACACACACACACACACACACACACACACACACACATCCCTGAACCTCAGTGACTGTGAAAACAGGCTGAACATTTAAAAACTGTTGTAATGAGTAACTTACTCAGAGGTGAGAGGTTATTAAAGATCCAATTACTGGGATTGCCTAGAGCTTTTTCTTTTATAAACTCTACAGCTATTTATTTCAAACAATGAGTTGATGTGAGAGGGGGGGAACCCCAAATCTCCCAATTACAAACCCAGGACTGCCCATGTCAAGGCAGCGATCCGGTTACTAAGAAAACTGGCTCTCAAGCCATCTAACTCCGTGTACATTCCATCAAACAGATGTGTGTTTGCGCAGTGAAATGCTGCACAGATGTTCAAAGGTAAATATTTTTCTAAGCTCTAGCCGATGGGTGGATTAGACGCCTCCATCTATCAGGGTGAGTATTTTTCTTGGATATAACCATACACCAGCCAGCCCTGGTTCAGTCCTAAATAGATAGTGTTCAGCTAGCCCCCAGGATGCACTGCAAATAAAAGAATAAAAGACTACTTTAATGTACCTTCTCTAAGCAAGGAACCCTAGAGAGCTGGCCTGTTCTTAGTTAGAGGTGAAGTTAGATTTCTACCTGATTCCACTGGCCCTTTAGCAGCCTGGCTGGGTGAGAGAAAGAGGAAAAGATGCTGATTGCCATTCTAGAAAATACACAGCTGTATTACATACAACCCAAAGAGATTCAAATGGACCAACCAAGAGCCCCAGGAGGGCTCTGAGGGCCCCAGTGGAATGGAGAGGTGATGCCAAGGGAACCTTTGCCCTCTTGTTAGCTGGCACAGCCCCGCCCCCCCAGAGGCTGGAGGAAGCAGAGACCTTCTTGAGGCCTCCTGAGCCTCCAGGTCAGGGTCAGCCACAGTCTTCGTCATGAATCCTGCCAGGTTCCTGGCAGACATCGTCCAAGGTCACACGGCTGGAAAGTGGAGCCACAGAGATAGTTCCTGCTTTCCATTTTCCAGCGCTGGATTGATTGCACCATGCAGTTGGAGGCTGGGGGGGGGGGGGGGAGGTCCTGTCCTCGGGGGTGGTCATCATCTCATAGAGCAGAAAAGCCAACCACAGATGAAATGACAAACGTCTTAAAGATGGAATGTGTGTCACATAGATTATTCATGACATAAAAAGGCAAAAACCAATGCACTGAGAAAACACAACTGGTAAAGTACTCTGAGATTATAATATTTTCCCAGTGGAGACTGTGCTACTCTTCTTTTGCAGTTTTAATCCCATAAACTTGAGAGAGAAGAAAAAAAAAGGAGCAACATTTGGTGTTCATGCATTGCATCAAAAAGACATTTCAAAGAAGGGAGGCGCCAGGAAGACATGTTGTGAATGCTAAAGCAGTATCACACTCACCTGTATTTAGAATTAGTGGTGAGAACACGAGGAATATGCAAATTACTGATAAGAAAGGCAGGGAAGATGCTAAGAAAGTTCTAAGCACATAAATGGGGTTGGGCTTACTGAGGAAAAAGGGGGAGCTACATCTGAGGCTTTGAGGACAAGCCCACCCTCACCAGCTCCTGACCCCGCTCATTCTGTTAACTTGCACTGTGTATAAAAATTAGGGTTCCCTATCACCCTACATCATGCATAAGTTGAACAACAAAGTGCCTACTCTGATTTAAATCTAGAAGATATTTTCTGATACAAACATGTAGAACGTACAAACCACATAGCTGTGGTTCCCCCATTTCCTTCAGCTCACTGGGAAATGTTGAATGCAGATCTTACTAAATATTTAAGTAAATAAACACTATGCTAATAAATATATTTTAATATATTAAAATATAATATATAATATTAATAACTGTTAAGTACATTTGATATGAAATAAATTTAGCACAAATTAAATAATAAAAGAGTAACTTCATGCTTAAAATACTGATATTATAGTTATGAAAATATTCATATGAATAGTTATATATGTATATATAAATATATAAATTTATATATTTAAATAATTATGTCTATAAATATATATTATTAAATATATACTATTTAGTTATAATCTATAACATGGGTAATAATATATAAGTATACAATTATATCTATATATTGAAACATTACTATTTATACTTATTAATATTAATTTGTATTGTTAAATACTTGTAAATATATTGATATAGTAACATATTTTATCTAATTATATATTTATATGTTTATATTATATATTTACTTATATTTTTATAATTAATATCAATATATTAGTATTTATATATGTTAACATATATTGTTTGTATAATGTATTAACATATATTTTATACAATATAAAGTATAGTAGGTTATAATTGGTAACATTAATATAATGACATGTTTTATATAACATATGTTAATAAGTATTTTAGACAGGTGCACATCATTGTACCAATTGCACACTTACTGTTTTTACAAAATGTGATACTACTGTGTATTCTGTTTTGTAAGTTGCTTTTTCATACTTAACCAAATGGCCATACACTTTTCTAGATCATCCTAGACAGAATGGCCTCATCCAGAATCAATAAAGGAAATGTGGCACAGATACACAATGTGGTATTATTCAGCCATAAAAAAGAATGAAATCCTGCATATGGAGTTACATGGATAGAAGGCGGGAGACATGTGAAGTGCAATAAGCCAGGCACAGAACAATGGATACAGTGCTTTTGTTTGCTCGTGTGGGACAGAGCTGAAAGTTGACCTTGGAGTTAGGCAGGATGGAGAAGGGGGACAGTGTAGGGGATAGGTGGATCACAGGTACCAACTGGCTAGGAGGACAGAAGGGTGACAAGATCACAGGATCTTATTATATACCATAGAAAAATCTAGAAGGGTCTGAGGTTCTCAATAAAATTTAAGGAGATGAAAACTCTAATTACCTTGATTTGGCCATTATGTACCAAATACTTGAATCAGACCTCTACCTCAAAGTAATTCAAAGCAAAGACAAGAGTGGCCTTGTCTTTCATATTCTGGTCCCCAGAGAGTGAGGATCAGTGCCTAGATTAAAGGCCATTCAGGTGGCTTCTGATTCTCACCATCTCAGACCCTGTTCCCACTGAGCTCTTTCAAAACTCTGCCTGTGACTGGGTGCCGGTGGCTCACATCTGTAATCCTAGCTACTCAGGAGGCTGAGATCTGAGGACCACAGTTCAAAGCCAGCCTGGGCAAGAAAGTCCATGACACTCATCTCCAAGTAATCACCGAAAAGCCAGACATAGAGTTATGGCTCAAATGGTAGAGTGCCAGCTTTGAGGAAAAAAAAAAAAAAGCTAAAGGACAGAGTCCAGGCCCTGTCAAACATCAAAACAAAACAAAACAAAATCTCTGCCCACAAGCTTTCCTCTGACCTCATTCTGCCTCCTTCTGTGACTCCAAGGCCATAATGCACATTTTCCTCTCTGTCTCAGAGGCGGAGAGATTTCCTCCAAATGGTTCTGGATGCCCGATATTCCAAGAGTGCTGTTGGCCTGGAGAACTTTGACCTTGTCAAAGAAGTCCTGTCGACGAAGGGCACAGAGGACCCTCGCCAGAAACGCCAACGCAGAGCCCCAGCCCAGCCTCTGAGTGTGGACGAGATCGTGGGCCAGGCCTTCCTCTTCCTCATCGCAGGCCACCAAATCATCACCAGCACGCTCTCCTTCACCACCTACCTGCTAGCCACCAACCCCGACTGCCAGGAGAGGCTTCTGAGAGAGGTGGACCTGTTCAAGGAGAAGCAGGTGAGTAGCATGGGACCCACGTGTCCTGACACACCCACAGGACAACAGATTCTGAAAACGTGCTCTCGAATAACTCGCTCAAACCACGTCCTATGTGCATAAGACACACACGCACGTGGTAGAGCACCAGCCTTGAGCGAAAAAGCCAAGCAAAAGTGTGACTCTTGAGTGCAAGCTCCAGTACTGGCATCCAAAAAAAGCCAAATGGTGTTCATGGCGTGGGTATCTCAGGCAGCCCATCAACCTGACTGAGGGCCCTGCCAAGGCCCAGGAAGGAGAGGAGGGCCAAGGGCAGCGTTTGGGAAGGATGTGTGGTTGCTCAGTGCTCTGACTGTGGGGTACCACACTGAGGGAGAAAGGGAGGGCCGCAAACAGGCATGAGAATGGGCCAAACTGATGCAGGATGAAGAGCTGAGCTGCAGGGGAGGCTTAGAGATGGAGGAAGGTAAGATGAGGCAGATGAATGGCAAGTCCAAGTCCGGGCATTCCTCTGAGATAAATAAGGCCCCTCTTGGCCCAGTGACTTCTACAGGTGCTTTGTATGCTGGGCATTTTCTCCGCTTGTGTTTTCTGGGTATTTGTGTTAGTTTGACCTTTGACCTTTGTGATAGAGAGCCGTTTAAACTCTGTGTTTTGAAAGGAAGACGTTTGTAATGGAATCCTTTGTCCTCTATCCTGATGGAAACAGCCATGACATCCTCAATATTGCCAGGGGGCCTGTTCTGTTTTGGGGGATTATTTGAAACTGAACTGAAAACTGCTTTCTAGAAAACTCCAAGTGGGGAAGTAGAGGCAGAGTTATTCTTCCTACTCCATGGCAGTGTTTTGTTTTTTGGGTTTTTTTCGACATTTGAAAAGTGCATCACCGGGTTACCAACGGCCTCAGCATTTGGCTGAACGAGCTGTGGTCAACAGCCAGTTCTCTGTTGTCATGACAACTGCTAAGCCAGGCTCCCCCCCCCCCACATACACACACCCCCTCCTGCTTATCCAATTGATCTCTTGAGCCTTAATGCAAGAGTTTCTATTTATCCTTATTACTGTTCAAGTCAGTCCAAATAATTCTGAATCTCCATTCTGCCATCTGTCATTTTAGCGGCTCCTCTAGCTTTGTGTCATCGGAGACTTGTTACGCATGTCTCCCGTTTCATCCAAGCCACCGATGACAAGGTTGAACAGGAATAGGGTTTCCTCTACTTTGACATTGGTCCATTCATCAACATTCTTCCGGCATGGGGTCTCAACAAGCCACGAGTCCAAATAACTCCACTCCCACTAGCATTCCTGCCTGATGAGTGTGTGCATTGATATCTGCTTTAAACTGAGGAGGGGCATGGGGCAAAGTTGATGGGGATACTGACTGCAGGAGAGACTAAGGAGCTAGAACGTGTATCCGTTAGGATAGAGTTAGACACATGACAAAACCCCAGCTCAAACTGAGTTCAGCAAAAACACACTCAGACGCTTGCACTTGGCACAAGTGACTGCAACTCGGGGATCGAGGTGGTGTGGGGCAGATCTTGATTCAAGCCTCAAAGGGGGTGTTCAGGCCTAGGTCCTTGTCTATACTGCTTGACCCTGGCCTCATCCTGGCCTCTGAAAAAATCCTCAGAATTTCTCCGAGAATTTCTCCTGGGATCAGGAATTCTGCCTGCCCTGACTAGAGAGAAAGCTGGGCCAAAAATTCCTAGTGGGTCACTCTGGTTGGAATGCTAAGGTTCCCCCCACTGGAGGACCAAAGAGATGGGGACACCCATGGTCCAGGCCAGTCAGACCCCAGCTTCCTAGTTGAACATCCTCAGGTCAGATGAGTGAGAATCTGGGGCAGATGTCCCAAGGGAGACAGGGTGCTGGCCCAAGCTGGCAGCAGAGGGAGAGCGAGGCCCTCACCTGGAGTAACCCAGAGGCAGGTCACGTAGAAGACAGGTCATGGCATCTGACAAGCACCCACGCTGAGGTAGATACAGAAGGGAAGCTGAGGGAACTTCACGGCTGTCTAAGAAGCGCTAAGTTATGTCTGTTAGGCAGTGTCTTCCTTCTAACTTAAAACCTTGCAGGGCAATAGAAGGCCGAATGTGTTACTCAGAGAGCTACAGGACCCTGTCCGAGCTCACCAGCTCCCTTGGTAGCCAGGGCTGGCGTGACCTGGCAGGACACGGGGCCCCTCCCACGCCAAGTCCTCATGAACTCACCCCTTCGCTCTGCCACCGCTGTCCTGGCCACAGGAGGGCATTGCCCACTCGCCTGCTCCTGGCTTCCTTCCATCTTCCAACCTAGAGCTGGGAGCCTCTCCCCCAAGGTACCACCCCCATGGGGCTAGGCAGAATGTCCCCAAGGTACTGAGGAGACCCCCCAGGAGGGAATGCACTAGTCCTGGCAGGAAAAGACTTTTAGACCTCAGTGGACATGAAATGGGTTGGAGAGATGGTTGGAAAAGCCCTCGGATGGATCTCTCAGAGGTGCACACTGGTGTTGGGGTCCGCTGCTGGACCTGCCTTTGTGTGTGTGCATGCTAGTTCTGGGGCTAGCTCTGGGCCTGGATGCTGTCCCTGAGCTTTTGTGCTAGGACTCTACTACCTGAGCCACAGCTCCACTTCTGGATTTTTTGGTGGTTAATTGGAGATAAGAGTTTCATAGATTTTTCTGCCCAGACTGACTTCAAGCCATCAGAGCTCAAGCTTCTGAGTAGCTAGGGTTATAGATGTGAACTACCAGCTCTCATCAGAAGCCTGTATTTTAATAAACATCTCCACTGATTCTGATGCTGTTATGCCTGCATCCATTTTAAAAATATAACCTTAGACTCTCAAGGCCAGATCAAGAAAAAAAAAACAGAGGCAAATATCCTGCACCAGCCATAGAAGCCTGAGGATCGTTTCCTTCCTCTAGAGAATATTGGGGTAGTTTTTCTTTTCCTTTTTTCAGGGTAGGGGACTTCTGAGACCAGGACTTGAACTCAGTACCTGACACTTTCACTCTTTGGTTAATGCTCTGCAACTGAGCCATACCTCCAACCCCTGGCATGGTTTTTGACAAGTAGTCATGTGTCTGTTTTAAACAATAAACATGATAGTCACAAAGGCATTGGTGTGTGTAGCCCAGCTCACAAATTCAATGAATACTTGTAAGTTTTCCTTTCTTTCTTTCTCTCTTCTTTTACTTTCTTCTTCTTCTTCTTTTTTTTTTTAACTATAATCAGAGCTCTGTTAATATGGGCCATCTGTCAGGACATGGAAATGCAGATTAGATGTTCACACATTAGCTATTTTCCTGAAAATATTCCTGAAGATTTGCATGTAAAATATGACTTGTTAGAATTTTCCTGCCGGTTTCCATTCAACAAATATTTCTTGAGTGCCAGTTAATGCCAGCTTGTGAGGCTGCAGACCCTCCCACACAGCGGGCCGTGCTGGTCGAGTTCTTTCCCCACATCCCTGGACAACAACCACACTCCCATGTAGATGGCTGGTCCTCAGATTTGTCCAGGAGATCACTGGACTCCAGCTATCTCCGCCCCCCCCCTCCTTGAGCCATCCACTACAGCAATTGCCCTGAGAATGTGACAGGGACCATGTGCATCCCTTCAAAAAGAAGAGTGGCTATATCCACTGGATCTGTTAAACCCCCGTGTACAGCCATAGAAAGCTCTGCTCATGTAAGTTCAGGGATTGATTGTCCAGCACTGCAAACTCCAAAGGGTGGAATGAGGCTGCCTTCAGGAAAGGCTTGATGCAGCAGCTCAGACCTTGTGCCTCGGTCTCTTGGTGCTACTTGCTGTAGGTTCCTCCATCATTCTTGGGCACAGTCTCCCCTAGTCACCTTAGGACAAAGGTGTAACCAGTATTTTGAATAGTGGAACTCGGTGAGGGATAAGCCTCCCATTATTTCCTTTGGATATGTAATGAGGTATTTCCTTTTCCTGACTTTGATACCTCAGACAGATCTCTGAGGCTCCTTTCACTTTGAGGCATCAAAAAGTGCAGACTGATCAGATTCAGATAAAAACTCGTTTTGGCTCCATTCCGATACTGTCCATCCTCTTAGCTGACCTGCAGCCGAAGGAAGCGGCTCCCTGGCTCACCTGCACCTGCTTGGTGTGTGAACAGATCCTCAAACTCTTCCTTCTTGGGCTGCTCCCGGGCCTCTCTGGAGGAAGGAGGGTGTGTTCTGAGGTAGAGAGGACTCTGGGGGCATCTCCACCACCCAGTCCTGACCAGGAAGAGGAGCTCCAGCTCCTGCATGTGGCTTTGTGGCTCTGGGGTCTCTGGTTTGGTGAGGTAAATGGGACTTGGGTGCCATCTGCAGCATCCACAAGCCTGGGAAGCACACATCCTTGCCATAGTAACGGTGGCCATGCCCTCTGCCCCTCCCACCTCTCTCCAAGTCTTCCTCCTTCATTCAAATAGGCAGAAAAGGCAGGCCAGCAATTCTCCTGCATACATAGATGGCCAGGGAGAAAGTGATGCCAGATTCGGGGGCTGCTTCTATCTATCTATCTCTAGTGGGTGATGGAGACCCTTTGCCTTGACTGGGAACTGTGGGTTTGGAGGTCACTACCCCCTAGCTGATGACTCTTCTTCCAACAACTGGGCCTTAAATCCCTCCAAAGGCTCAAGCCCAGTGTGAAGAAGCAAAGGCTTCTTCCCCAAGAGTCTCTGCAGGAGTCCCACTGCCGCTCCGGATCAGTATCTATAGCATGCATAGACCCCTCAACCAATCACTGGAGATGAAGGCAGTGTGAAGCCTTGATTGGCTTAGACCTGGGTATTTGCCCATCCCTGGACTTAATTGGGGGAAAGGGGGAGGGAGGAAAGGAGAGGGGTGAGGCTTCAGCTGGACCACTTAGACCTTCAATGGGCGAAGAGTGAGTGCTCATATCCCTGTCCACCCTATGACATGGAATTCACAGTGCCCAGACTAGCAGCTCCCACTTCTCAATTTCTTTTCAAGCAACTGTGCTCAGTTTCCCTCTGAACAAAACAAAAACAAAACAAAACAAAGCAAACTGCTTCCAAAATCAGAGGGAGTCCAGCTGTTCCCAGCACCACCCGCTCATGCGTCGGTCTTGTTAGCAACGTGGCCTCCTTCATATTTGCTGTGACCTGCGCCGGCCAGTCAATGCTTCTTACCAGTTAGAAAGGAGCCAGGACAGCAGCGTGCCTTATTGCGGCCTTTGCTGTTCAGGAGTGAGTATGTCAGCTACAAAAGCCAAGAATTCAGATGATCTCCTCTTAGCAGAACTTAACTTCCAGCACATGTAAGAATACCCAGAGGCCTGTTTCGCTATAGGGAAAAAAAAAATCTCTACACATGTTTCTCAGATCGCATCTCCTGTCTGGCAACTTCCAGGCTCCTACCACCTACTTTGACCTCCATGACTTTGATTGCCTCATTTCATTCAAGGTTTAGACTTGTGTACCTGTGTGTAATATAGTTATAATCCACTTGACAACTCGTGCCTCCAGGCTGCTTCTTTTGAGGCCTATTTATTTTCTCCTATATCATCTTATGTGGGAATTTTGTCGTCCTCTTCCCCTACCACCACTGAAAACTCCATTTAGAGCCTTCTTAAGTCCACTTCTTTATGATGACAAAGTACTAGAGAGTAGGTAATTTATAAACAAGGAAAGTTGATTCTCCTATGGTTCAGAAGGCTTCGAAGCCTGGTGTAGACATCTGCTTGGCATGTGAGGGCCTCCTGCTGATCACATGACAAAGGCATCACATGGAGAGACAGAGCAGGAGGGCCAGCTTAGAAAGCCACTAATGTCACTGATGTCCACACTCCTGACTTCATCCAGGCCTAATTTCTTCAAAAGGCCCCACTCAAATGCCATCAATTTATGAACTGAGAGATAATGTTTCCAACATATGGTTTCTGGGGGACAAACAGTCAAGTCCCAGTATTTCCTACAGGGGGCGTGGTGCCAGGGCTGAGAGTGTGGCTTTCATGGTAGGGCGTGGCTTTCGTGGTAGGGGCGTGGCTTTCATGGTAGGGAGTGACTCCAGTAGAAAACCTACTATGCATAGCACTTCCTTACTCCAGTCATTCAATGTCTCTTCTCCCCTTGTCGTCTGGGTCACATTAAAGAGGAAGTGCAGCTATTAAACTCAACCGTGGAGTAGCGGGAAAGGTCTGGCCATTTGTACCACTTGTAAAATTGAAACAACGCACAGCAATTCTCTCATAGGTCTTTTGTCATGGGAAAGTTTCATCGTGTTCTCCAATATATAATTTTGAAAATGATGAGGGGGAAAAGAAAGAACTTCTTTCCATATAAATTGTTTTTTGCTATAGCTTTAGCATTTTATGTGGAAATTATTGACTTTTGATCTGGCTAAACTATTCTCTTTTCTTCTCTTTGGTACTGGACTATGCCAGCCAAAATTTATGACCCATTTTCCTTCTGCTTAATTGTTGATATAAATCTACTGTGTAGAGTCCAGTTGTAAATTTATCACGAATGGGAATGGATTGATATATGGCCTCTTTTTAGGAGACTTTGAGCATAGTTATGCCTTAGAAGGAAGGCTAGATTTGGATAAAACTTCTCTTGAAACACTGCTTTGTCACTATGTTAAATATCTAATTAAAATACAACTTCTTAAAAAAAATACAACTTCTTCTTCCCTTTTCTCCTAAGGATGAAAGACCATTCTGTACTGGTTATTTCAGCTGATTAGCTCATGCTGCTAGTGTGAGCTAGGTTGAGGATGTAATATTTGAAGAAACCAAAGAATCTCAAAAGAAAAAAAAAAGCACAGTCCATGGCCATATGGGAAAGACATTTTATCCATATCCAGATATTCCATAAATTTATTACATGTCCTTTACCACAGGGAGAGAGTTGAGCAAAATAGTCTGACACGCATTGATCTTCAGCTGGGCACCAGTAGCTTACATGTGTAATCCCAGCTACTCAGGAGGCTGAGATCTGAGGAAGTTCAATGCCAGCTCAGGCAGAGAAGTCCCTGTGAGACTCTTATCTCAAAAACAAAACAAAACAAAACAACCTGGAAGTGGTGCTGTGGCTCAACATGGTAGAGTGCTAGCCTTGAGCAAAAGAGCTCAGAGCAGCACCCAGACCCCAAGTTCAAGCCCCACAACTGACCCCCCAAAAAAGAAAGAAAAGTGGAGAGACAGAGCCCAGCCCTCAGCACTGGCCACCTCCGACTATCACAAAGTGTAGCCTGCACAGGAATCACCTAGGCTTCCCATTTAGCTGGTCCTGGGGGATGTCAGAGCGAGATCCACTGCTCACACTGCAAAGTGTCTGGTCCTGAGCCTTAGTGCTGCTTCTACGGGGGCGGGGGGGGGGGGGGTGGAGGTGTTATTAGTTCACTAACCCAAATGTGGATGATTGCAGTCATGCTGCTGCTGTTCTCTTTGCTAAGGGGAGGAAGGGAGTTGGGAGTTCCGCAGCCCTTTCCCACTGGGGAAGCCCTTCACCCTTCTACACCGACCCTCAGATCTTGCTTCCTTGGCTTGTTCTCCATGGCGGGAAGCTGGAGACGAGGAGGTGTCAAAAGTCCGTTTAAAGTTATTTTCAAAGCAGATGAAGATGGCGACCTACCATGTCTGACCTTTTAGTCAGGAAGTTCAGGCTGTCCCAGAAGCTCCCCCAAGGAGCCCTTGGGGTCCCCAGAAGCCATAGTCCCCTGAGAGGATCTGTGCCACAGTATTGTGGCCAAAAAGAACCTCCCCTGCTGCCACTTCTCTGTTGGCCAAAAAGAAAGGAGCAGGAGCCATGGTGTGGGCCACTCAGACATGGCTCCAATGTGTCCACTTCAGGACATGGCGCTCGGACAGGGGACACCAGGAGGGTCTGTCTCCATAGCCATGGACAGAGGTCTCTCTGAAGCTCGACCTTGGATTTCGTGATTTGTGGCCACTGCTGTCCAAGCACCAGCTTCCGGAAGGTCGGGCAGCAGACAGCAGGCACTGCTGGGCTCCAGCCCCAAAGCAGAGCGGCCAGCTGACCTGGGCCAGGTGGCGGGGAAACTATCCCTGAAGCATCCTGGTGCCCCAGGGCCGTGGACCCATTCTCGGGGGACACCCGTGGGGAGGTGGGTGACACGTCGCGGGGCCGTCTGGGCTGTGACTGACTGGACATCACTCGATGCCACCTGTTTTCCTCTTACCACCTCTGGCTCCACTTTCCCTGGGGACATCTGAAGCTCGGTGTCCTCTGGGGAGCCTGTGTCTGCAACAATGGTAGCTGCATCCTCTGGCTCAGGCAGGTCCCCCCACCTCTCCCTCTGGCTCCTCCCCTCTACTTTCTAAAAACAATTTGGCCACGTGAGGGCAGGAAAGTCAAAGAGACTTTTATCTCCAATTAGCTAGCAAAAAAGCTGGAAGTAGAGATGTGGTTCAAGTGGTAAGCACCAGCTTTGAGTGAGAAAGCTAAGGGACAGTGGCTCAGGCCCTGAGTTCAAGTACCAGTTCAGAGAGAGAGAGAGAGAGAGAGGTACCACAAAACCATAGTATTTATGAACTCAGGGCCAGGCCGCTCCCCTTAGCTTTAGCACTCTACCACTGGAGCCACATCTCCACTTCTGGCTTTGGGTGGTTAATTGGAGATAAAAGTCTCACAGACTCTTCCTGCACAGGCTAGCTTTGGACTGCAGCCCTCAGATCTCAGCCTCCTAAATAGCTAGTGTTACAGCCTTGAGCCACCAATGCCCAGCTCTCCACTTCTCCTCTTTTCTTTCTCTTCCTTTAGCATTAGCAGCACCATTTGCTCACCTTTCCCTGCCCCCTTCTTTATTCTAGCTCCACTCCCCGATCCAGAAAGACCCATGATCTTCGCTGCTTCCATAAGGCCCTCTGCCCACCAGGAGCCCTGGCTGCATAGAGCCTGTTTGTAACTACACACCAAGAGGACAGGTGGTGAGGCAGGAGCAGGTTGCAGGGCAGGAAGAGCTTGCAAGTGGTTTTTTGTTTTGTTTTGTTTTGTTTTTTTGGTCCGGTCGTGGGGCCTGAACTCTGGGCCTGGGCACTGTCCCTCAGCTCTTCAGCTCAAGGCTAGCACTCTACCACTTGAGCCACAGCGCCACTTCTGGCTTTTTTCTTTTTTTCTTATGTGGTGCTGAGGAATCGAACCCAGGGCCTCATGCATGCAAGGCAAGCGCTCTACCACTGAGCCACCTTCCTAGCCCTTGCAAGTGGTTTTTCTAGATGCCTGACTTCAAGCATAGCACTTTAGCACTTAGAGTGATTAGCCATGAGAGCTCCAAGTCTCCCACTCAGGTCCCTGCAGAGCAAGGTAAGCTGCACAGCGCTGATCCTCCTGAACGAAACTGGGAATGGGTGCACCTATCTGGAGTGGTGTACTGGCTTCCGTAGGCATCTCTCAGTCCAACCAAGTCACAATCAAGAGCTCACTTACCCAAACCAGTCTCACAAAAGAAGGTCATATAGCTAGAGTGGAACTCTCTAGAACAAGGAACTTATCATCCTTACCTCTGAAACCATCATCAGCTGACTTGCCTCCACCTCCCTTAGTGGTTCATGGTGAAGAGCCACTTGAAGTGTGCCAATTCTTAGCCTCTGCCCAGGGTATCCTCCCAAGCACCTTAGGACCAAGAAGGGGAAAAATTAGGAATAAGAGGCCCTCCAAAATGTTTGCCTTTGGCCCAGATTTCGGTAAATCTGTTTTGTTGCAGGTCTGTAGCAGCAATGTATTTTCTTTTATGATTCTCCTCTCTCTCTCTCTCTCTCTCTCTCTCTCTCTCTCTCTCTCTCTCTCTCTCTCTCTCTCTCTCTCTCTCTCTCTCTCTCTCTCTCTTTCCCTTTCTGTGCTGGCATTTGAACTCAGGGCCTGGGTTCTGATCCTTTATCACTCAAAACCGGTGCTCTACCACTTGAACCACATCTCCACTTCCAGCTTTTTCTTGCTGGCTAATTTGTAGGTAAAAGTCCCTTTGACTTTCTGCTCAGGTTGGCTTTGAACCATAATCCTTCTTAAGTAGCTAGCATGACAGGCATGAGCCATCAGCACCAGGTTGGTTTTGTCTCTTTTTTTTAGATGATGTTTTTATAACTGAATGTGGCATGTATGAAAATAGCATCTCCATGGTCCGATTAGCTCAGGAATATGAAAGATTCCAGATCAGAGAGCAGGCCTGGCTCCCGGATGAATTGCAGTGTGAAGTTTGTGAAGTTAAGCATTTAGAAATCTGTCTTTAAAATTTAAATATTTAGATTGGGTCTCTAGGACACAGGAGGCAGCGCATATTTCTCACTCACTTAATTTGAATTTTTCTTCTCACCCCCCACTTCCCCCTTTTGGTAGCACAAGTTGTTTTTCAAAGGCTCATGCCTCAAATGTTCTCTCTAAGAAGGAGGAATGTAATTAAACACCACTGGCCTCTGCCTGCAGGGGACAAAAGCAGGCCAGGAGCCATAGGGAGCCCAGGACAGATACCCTGCAAAAGAATTCCATTATAAAGATCAGAAGAGAACTGCTTTCCCCTGGTCATGAACAAGAAGGTTAAAGAGCCAGCCAGGAGCTTTCTGGGATGGGCTTCTTGTCCTAGGCCTTGGAGTCATTTAGGACTCAGGGAAAGCTAAGACACTGGACTCTTTTGCCTTAGCTATAGACAAGAGCTTCAACTTATTGAGTAACTGTGGCTGACAAACAAGGAGGACCCGAAAGGTGGTTGTTTGTCCAAATACTGGTTTTGAACTCAGGGCTTGGGCACTTAGCTTTTTCCCTGAAGGCTAGACTTTACTACTTGAGCTACATCTCCACTTCTGGCTTTTTGCTAGTTAATTCGAGTTAAGAGTCTCACTAATATTTTTGTCCAAGTTGGCTTCAAACCCTGATCCTCAGATCTCACCTTCTGAGTAGCTAGGATGGTAGGCCTGAGCCACTAGTGCCAGGCTGGGGAATAGGTGTTTTTTTTTAATTGTTATTATAAAGATGATATACAGAAGGGTTACAGTTACATAAATCAGGTAATGAGTATATTGCTTTTTGGACAATGTCACCCCCTCCTTCCACTCCAGTTTTCCCCTCCTGTCCCCACCCATAAGTGTTATGGTTTATTTTCAGCATAGTGGTTAGTGAGTACCACTGCTGCATTTATTCACCCTTTGTCCTTCCAGTTCTGTACCTGCCCCACTTTGGAAGGGGAGGTTTTTTTAAAAGAATAAACTTGCTTTTTCATGACGGTGCATAGCTGGGGATCCTGGCTTCCCATCAGTCAGGGTCCTACTCCTCAAATACTACAATCACTGCCCCCAGAGAGTGGGCACTGGATCTCTCTGTGATTTTCAGCTGGTACCAGAGCTGAAAAGCTCATGCCAAGAGACAGAGTCCCAATCATACTCTACCAAACCTGGACTTGGGCTGAGTATGTGGCTCAATAGTAGAGAACTTTCCTGGCATGCCCAAGGCCCTGGGTTTGACCAAAGAGCATGCCATCCAATCAGGAGGGTGTCCTGAGGCGTGGCTGCCTGCCCATCCAGTCGGCAGACGATACGGAGGCGTTGCACTGCCATCTCGGGCACAGTAACATAGATCACATGCCTTACTTTTCCTGTCTGTGAAATGGGACTACTTTATGTAGCTCGTGAGTTTCCTTGTGAGCTTGAGTTCACATCAAGCTGGTTTTACAATGATACCCCACTGCACACAGTTAGCTACTCCCATCCCACAGTGGATCTCAGCTGCCTGGCCTGCCCAAAGAAGTCAGTCAGCTAGAGAGCTTCTCAGTTGTCAGTGATGGTGATGATGATGATGATGATGATGATACTGACAATGATACTGATGATAGCCAAAAGCTTACATGGCATGCTGGGTGCCAGTGGCTCATGCCTATAATCCTAGCTCCTCAGGAGGCTGAGATCTGAGCATGTCAGTTCCAAGCTCAGCCCAGGCAGAAAAATCCATGAACCTTATAAATATCTGGTTGACGAGCAAAAAGCTAGCAGTAGAAGCATGGCTCAAGTGGTAGTGCACCAGACTACCAAGCACAACACCCTGAGTTCAAACCCCAGTACCATCAAAAATAAATAAATGAATGAGGGCTGGGAAGGTGGCTCAGTGGTAGAGCGCTTGTCTTGCATGCTCAAGGCCCTGGGTTCGATTCCTCAGCACCACATAAGCAAAAAGAAAAAAGCCGGAAGTGGCGCTGTGGCTCAAGTGGTAGAGTGCTAGCCTTGAGCTGAAGAGCTGAGGGACAGCGCCCAGGCCCAGAGTTCAGGCCCCACGACCGGACCCAAAAATAAATAAATAAATAAAATAAATGAATGAATAAGAAGAAATTGCAATGCTTAGGACCCAGTCTCAGAGACTCTGAGTCTAGACTGAGACCTGGGCTTCTCAAAAAAAACAAAAAAAAAAACAGGGAATCCCAGATGCAACCAAGGTGGAAAGCCCTTGCACCGGCCACCAGGAGGGCTGCCCACTTACCTTCAGTGAGATCTGCTGCAGCATCGCCTCAAGACAAGCCACGTCAGAGATGGCCCAGCATGGCGCTCAGAGCTGCTGCTGGCAGATTAGTGATGCACCTTGTCAGGTTCAGTGTCTGTCCATGTGCTGCGCCCACATTCAGCCTATCCAAGAGCCCAGAGCCAGGCCCCGCCCCTTGAGGCCTGCCGGATGGGTATTCTGCACACTTCAGCAGATGAGGCAGAAAGCTCAACCCAGGGCTGAGTCCATCCAGGCCTGTGCTCACCACAGACCATGGGAGGCCATTTCTCCTCTTCCCAGCAAGGGAAACCCAGATCATCCCCAGACCCTAGTGAGCCCCGGGGGATGAGTGCTACTGGCTGGGGGTGGGGACAAGAATCTCTCTCTCTCTCTCTCTCTCTCTCTCTCTCTCTCTCTCTCTCTCTCTCTCTCTCTCTCTCTCTCTCTCTCTCTTTCTCTCTCTCTCTCTCTCCTCTCTCTTTTCCCCTCTCTTCCTCCCTCTCCCTCTTTCTCCTCTCCTGTCTTTCTCTCTCCTCTGTCCACCCTTTTCTCTTTCTTTTTTCTCTCTCTCTTCCTCTTTCTCCTCTCTTTCACTTTTCTCTGAAAAAAAAAATCTCATTTGATGTTTCCCCCAGCCTGGCTACAAATCAGAGATTTGTAGACCCGGAAGATGCTCGCGACAGCGACCACAGCATCATAACAGTAAACATTTATAGAGCACCATAATTAGTTGTAATCATTTTTATGTGTTAAATAAATCTGACCCCACAGTAAAGAAGCAGGCCTTGCTAAGTAAGAAGATTAGGTAAATCATGGTCTCCTTAGAAGCCGCTAAAGGAAGCACCCCCAGAGCAGTAAGACATTATCATCGGTGGGGTCTGGGCTTCACTCACTGAAGTTCCCTTACAACTTCAGGGGTGCTGTCCATCTCCCCAGCTCCATCTGGGGCCTGGGGCCACTTTAACCCTCTGGTGTCCACCATGCAATGGAAGTCCTGCTACAGGAGTGTCTCATTTCCAATTTGCTCTCCTTCCCTTTATGCCAAAGGAATGATCCTTTGGGATCAATGTTCAATATCAAATAATACTGATTACAATACTGATAGAAGGGAGTAAGGTGTAGCTCCGTGGTAGGCTGCTGAGGGCCTGGGTGGGACCCCCCAGAACCCTCGCAAAGTAAATGTGAAGGAGTAAGCTCAGTAGCAAGAGGAGGTGGAAAGACAGCCGCAATGAACATATGCTCTGGGCTTAAATTTGGGCCAGGCATCCTAACAACCAACTCTATATTTTTCTCCTTTATTGTGTGTGTATCCAAGACTTGAACTCAGAACCTCATGCTTTTTCTGGCCAAGGCCAGCACTCTACAACTTGAGCCACAGTTCCACTTCCAGCATTATTTGGAGATAAGAGTTGCACAGATTTTCTTGGTAGGTCTGGCTTTGAACTGTGATCCTCAGATCTCAGCCTCTTGAGTAGCTAGAATTAGAGGAGTGAGCCACCAGCACCCAGCAAAAGGCTATTTTTTTAAGTTGGAAACTTTTAAATTGAAAAATCCTACTAAGTCCACGTGCATTTATCATTGCCCGTGAACATGAAATAATTTACTTCAATAACAAACAGATCAAACAACATAAAAATACATAGAAGAGGTTAGAAAGATGACTCAGGCAGTAGAGCGACAGCAAAAAGAAAAATAGGAAAGGAAAAAAAATGAAGCATTAAAAGTACATTGTTTAGCAGGGCGCTGGTGGCTCATGCCTGTAGTCTTAGCTACTCAGGAGGCTGAGATCTGAGGATCCTGGCTCAAAGCCAGCCTGAGGATCCCGGCTCAAAGCCAGCCTGGGCAAGAAAATCCCTGAGACTCTTATCTCCAATAAACCACTAGAAAACCAGAAGTGGTGCTGTGGCTCAAGTGGTAGAGTGCTAGCCTTGAGATGAAGAGTGCAGGGACAGCGCCCAGGCCCAGAGCTCAAGCCCCACAACTGATTTTTTTTTAAGTGCATTGTTTATTTTAACTTAATATTTGACAAAACTATGTTCTCCTTTTCTGCCCCAGGGTACCTTAAAAAAAAACACCCTATGGCAAGGTGCCAGTGGTTCATGCCTATAATCCTAGCTATTCAGGAGGCTGAGTCAGCATAGGCAAGAAAGTCTGTGAGATTCTTTTCTTCAATTAAATACCAGAAATGGAGCTGTGGCTCAAAATGCTAGCCTTGGAGCACAAAAGCTCAGAGACAGTGATTAGGCCCTGAGTTCAAGCCCCAGGACTGGCACAAAAAAAGGAGAGCAGGAAGGAAGGAAGGAAGGAAGGAAGGAAGGAAGGAAGGAAGGAAGGAAGGAAGGAAGGAAGGAAGGAAGGACAAGAAAGGCAGTAAGCCTGATGGATATTCCCATGTAAGGTTGGCTTTTCCTTATGTAAAAATTCAGCCTATGAGAAATTCCTCATTCTGGCCCTTGGATTTCAAATACTGTCGACCCTAGAGAATAATTCCGAGGTCAAACGTGTTGCTTATCCCCGCACGTAGTAGCATTTTTCTCTAGGAGATTCCTGAGGACAGTGATTTAGTAAACAACAGTGTCCTATTAGATTTCCATCTTTGCTTTTATTTCCCCACATGACATTCTGCTGCTGGGGAAGGGAAGGCAGCAGCATCCCAGCCTCCGCACCCTGCCTCCTAAGTCAGAGGTCAAGGCCTTTAGAGACTGAGCCTGAGATTAAAAATGGTCCATCGGGGGTGGTGGCGTGGCACAGCTAGGAGAGCACCAGACAATCGGCCAGCGTGTCACGTGCTGAGTTCTAGTACTGTGAGATACCGTGGATGGCCATTCCAGTCCAGCACCGCCGCAGGCATTATGCTGTGTGTCTCCTTTGCTGGGAGGACCGGCAACCAAGATCGCATCACGTCTCTGTTGTCTGCTGTAGTTGTTTCAGAAAGGGAGGAGTCAGCCCTAGTACACGCGCGCTTGCTCGCTCGCGCGCACGCGCGCACACACACACACACACACACACACAGAGTAACTACACAATAAGATACACCAGGACATGCCATCTAGAGGAGGACAATTCTGTGAGACAAGATCACAGACACAGATAGTTCAGTCACAAACCTGTGAGTGCTCTGAATTGTCCACCTGCCAGCTGGTGGGCAGCACTGTGCAGCAAAAGGGCAGTAGAGCCAGGCACCTGTGCTCATACCTATAATCCTAGCTATCTGGGAGGCTGAGATATAAAGATCATGGTTCAAAGCCAGCCCAGGCAAGAAGTCTGTGAGACTCCAATGAATCACAAAAAAGCAGGAAGTTGACCTGTGCTGACTCAAGTGGTAGAGGACCAGCCGTGAGTAAAAGCAGCTCAGGGACAGGGCCCAGGCCTTGAGTTTAAGCCCCAGGGCTAGAGCACACACACACACACACACATGCACGCACACACACACACACACACACACACATATACACACACCCAAAAGGCAGCAGAGATGGCTTTTTGTCCTTTGTATGTGATTGCAAGAAAGAGGGATGACAGAGAAATTTGAAATTAAATCCTGTGTCCTGGCTTGTCCAGACATATTCACTTTAACCTCCAGCCGAAAGGCAAGGCGGTTTTGCCATTGTTCCAATGCCAGGCTGTATTTCTCCTGAAAGACAACAAAATGGAGCAGAGCTACCGCTGGCCCTCTGAGCGTGCTTCTCCAAGATTGTGAGCAGGCGCACAGCGGACACAGCGCCTTGCATCTGGGATGGCGGCGTTCAGGCCAAAGGTCACAGCAGCCCCAAAATGCAGAGCGCAAGTCTTATCAGAGATGTCATTTCCCCTAAATGTCATATATACCATTTTTATTGGAATGTGATGACACAGAGTGAATAACTTAACATAAATTTGCATAATAGAATACAGCTGTTAATTTATGATCGTATTAAAACACCAAGTTTTGTAGCTAGAGGCATTTAAAAGTCTTAATTTTCTGAAACTTTCCCTCCTGTTTGCTGTTTGTTTATGACTAACTTAGGGTTGCCAGATAAAATATAGGCATTTGGTGAAATTTGAATTTTAGATAGACTGACTAATTTTTTAGTATAGCTCATGCAATGGTTGGGATATACTAGAAATTTAGTCACCGCATATCTGAAATTCACATCTAACTGGGTGAGGCTTTTGGGGTTTTTTGTTTGTTGTTTGTTTATTTTCGAAGTACTGGTTTGACTCAGGGCCTTGAGCTTGCTATGGAGATGTTGTACTGTTTGAATCATGCCTTCAGTCCTTCTTTATTTTTCAAATAGGGGGTTTTTGTGTTTGCTCAGAGCTAACCTCAGACTGAAACCTCTTATTGTTGTCTCCCAAGTAGCTAGGATTATAGTTGAGTGCCACCATACCCAGCCCATGAGTGCTTATATTTTTGACAAACCAGACAACTCTGCTCTGCCCTTAGTCCTCCAGGCTCTTTGTAGGCAGAGCCAAAAGGTCTGTTTCCTACAAGAAACAGCTCTGCTGGGACTTGTATCTTACAGGGCGAGGGAGGATGGGTCTCGCAGGAACATCAGGGGATCTGAGGGGCCAATGCAAAGGAGAACTGAGCAGAGCTCTGTATCTCAAACTGACTACAACCACCTCATAGGTAATGTAACTTAATTCAACCCAGCACCCACAATCCTTTGTAACTGAAAGAAAAGGTTTCTGAAGTGGCACCCAGACAGCCGCGCGTTGCCTGCTCTACGTCTGTTCTTTCTGCTTTTTATTTGCTGGTAGCGAAGTTTGAACTCTGGATGCCCTTTCAAGGCAGGTGCTCCCCCAACCATGCCTCCAGCCCTTTAAAAATTTTTTGCTTTATTTTTCAACTAGGGTCTCATATTTTTATCCAGGAACCAGTCGTAGGCCATGATCCTTCTAACTACCACTCTCTCATACGCTTACAGAAATGAAATACCACACTCATCTTGTTGGGTGAGATAAAAGTCTTGGTTATTTCTTTCCCTAGGCTGACCTTGAACCTCAATCCCAAACCATTTCTGAGTAGCTGAGATTACAGGCATAAGCCACCATTCCTTGCTACTCTTAATCCCTATTTGAATCTATAAACTCCCTAAGGGTCACAGCCCCTCATATACAAGGTCAGAAAGAAGAGAGAAAAATCCACACGCAAATGGAGAAACATCAAGAGACTTTTCAAGTCCATTTGTGCTCATTTATGGCCGAATCCAGAATGAAACTTAGCTACCCCCACTCCTGAGTGTGTACTTTGAGTTTTCTTACGCTCTTTCTAGCAGACAACCAATTTTCTGGTCTTCAAATTCCAACTCATCCTGGGATCCACCTTTGCTGTGTTGTGTAGAATTATCCCACGTGTCCACTAGTTTCTAGCACCTTCCTAATCTCGGGTTTCCATACTTTCTATCATCTCTGATCGGCACTGATTACATCTTGCTTCTGCTCCGTCATCATAACTATTGTCTTCATCTGTGGGGTAGAGATAGTATCTATTATAAACCTTTTTTTTCTGGCCAGTCTTGGGGCTCGAACTCAGGGCCTGGGTGCTGTCTCTGAGCTTCTATTGCTCAGCGCCACTTCCAGCTTTTGTTGATAGTTTATTAGAGAGAAGCATCTCACAGACTTTTCTACCCAGGCTGCTTGCCTTGCCCACAATGCCCTGGCTTTTCTCCTCTGGAACATAAAACTCAATGAAGGATAGGCTGGGAAGGTGGCTCAGTGGTAGAGTGCTTGCCTCGCATGCATGAAGCCCTGAGTTCAATTCCTCAGTACCACATACACAGAAAAAGCCAGAAGTGGTGCTGTGGCTCAAGTGGTAGAGTGCCAGCCTTGAGCAAAAGCAGCTGAGGGACAGCGCCCAGGCCCCGAGTTCAAGCCCTAGGATTGGAAAACAAAAACAAAAAACCTCAATGAAGGAACATTCCACGCCTGTCCCTCAGGACATGGTCCGCAAAGGACACCATTGGTTCTGTGCCTACCCCTCTGTCCCCGGGCTGGCATGCCCCTTCCCTGCCAGGCCCTCCTGCCCTCACACCACATCTCCCTGCACTGCATGCCTGGAGACCCACCCAAGAGCAGCCAGTGTCTGGGATTCAAGGTGTGCATATCCCAGCCCAACCCTCCCCTGCAATGCTCCCCCATAGAGGTAATGATTATGAACAGTTCCCCTGGCCCTAGTCGGAGCACTGGCGGCCCCTGTCTCTGGGGGAAGGAAGTGGGTACCCCGGGAGTGTGGGCTCCCCCGCAGACCCTGGTCCAGTCCCGCGGCACGTGCTCCTCTGTCCCCCCTGGAGCTCGGCCTCCTCTTGTCCACTGGAGGCCACCCTCCCACCCTGGTGCTGGCCCTAGCCCCTCCTCTCTTGGGTCCCATGGGGCTCCAGTCACCCTTGCACACCCCCTGAGGGGGGCTGCCACCCCACATTCTGCCTCTCCTCCTCCCCTCCCTGCCACCTGCTCTGCCTGGGTCTGCACTGTGTCCTTGGCCTCTGCTCTAGCTGCCTGACCTATGACCTTGAACAGTCCCTGCACCAGAGCCCTACGCAGCCCCTCCCCGAACCCCGAGTGACACATCTGCAGCCACTGTCAGGCTAAGTCCTTCTGAGTGGGGTGACTTGGGGTGCACTGAGGCTGTGGCTCACACACACACACACATACACACACACACACACAGAGCATACGTTCAGTCGTGGGGGCAAGGGTCACAAAGACCAAAGAATCCTGATTCTGTGCAATCTGCAGTCAACACAAATCACCATCATTAACACATGCCACTGCTTCTCTGAGCCAGTGGTGACCAGGCCAATAAAATGGCGATAAACGAGGTTTATGTATTGTTTATTTATTGTTCCAAACCCTTGTCTCAGTGCTTTTATTGTTTCTGTGTGAAAGAACACAGATGCGTTTTGAAAATTGCTTCCACTCAAGCCTCCCTTCTCAGGGAAGTCTTTCTGACGCCCATCTTCATCCTCACCGCCTGGGCAGGCCTGGCCCTGCGGCTGCCCCACAGCGCCACAGTGTTCCCACAAGGGGCCCCCAAATGTATCTGATTCCTGCACCCACACCACACTGCCGTCTCCATCCACCCATCCTTAGACAAGCTGGGTATCTAGCAGGCCCCGCTGCACGGGGTCACAATGTCATCAGGGAAATTAATGGGGGGAAGGGGGGTGTCACCAACTTGGAGAGTACCAGCCACCAGACAAGGAGGTCCTCTGAGGATTCTTGTCATCTGTTATTGGGCGCTGGTAGTTCACGTCTGTAATCCCAGCTACTCGGGAAGCTGAGATCTGAAGATCACATCTCCAATTAACCTGGGAAAAAGCTGGACTCAAGGCATGGCTCAAGTGGTAGAGCGCTAGCCATGAGGAAGAAAGCTGAACAATAGTACAAACCCCAGTGCCCCCCTCCCAAAATCCTGTTGATTTAAAAAAAATCAGTCAACAAATGGAGGACCAAAACGGGGTACCAAGAGTAAGGCCCAGATAGGGTTGACCCCAAGAGCTCAAGCAGCCCTGGCAGGGAGACGCTGCCTGCAGAAGGCCGCAGTGCCTTGTGGGAAGCTTTCAATGCCACAGGCCCTGCTGGTGAGCACTCGACCTCCACTCCTGGCTGCCGGGTCCCACGATCCTGCCGAAGCCTCTGGTTTCCTTCCTTCCTCCCTTCCTTCTTTCCTTCCTTCCTTCCTTCCTTCTTTCCTTATTTCCTTCCTTCCTTCCTTTTCTATCAGTTGTGGGCCTTGAGCTCAGGGACTGGGCACTGTCCCTGAGCTTTTTCGCTCAAGGCGAGGGCTCTACTACTTGAGCCACAGCTCCTCTTCTGCTTTCTAGTGATGAATTGGAGATAGGAGTCTCACGGACTTTCCTGGCTGGCTTTGAACCATGATCCTCAGATCTCATCCTCCTGAATAGCTAGGATGACAGGCGAGGTACCAGTGCCCGGCTCTGGGGTTTCCCTTTACATCAGACGTGGAGGACGAGGGAGGAGCCTTTTTCTGCGTGAGAGATGCAGGACAGCTTGCTTCTCTGGGCCCCGCCTTGCCTACCCTTCCAGGTGAGAAGGAGAAGGTGCAGAGCAGTCCCCCTCCCCGGCCTCCTCCTCTTCTGCCCGGCTACCTGGGACCTGTGGGTCCCTGTGGCGGGGACAGGCAGGGCCATCCTTCCTGGGGCTGGAGTTCCGGGGAGGGTGCTCGCTTAGCTAGGAAAGGCCCTGGGTTCAGTGCCCAGCACCACAGGGAAGAAAAAAAAACTACAAAAGAAATCAAACACTGAAAGTAAGTACAAAAATAAGAAGTCCAAAGCAATCAAACACCTGGCTATATCTCCCTAGATTTTGCTATTTTGGTTTCTGGGGTGCAATGTGGCAGAAACCTCAGCAATGGCCAGTGTCCAGGGCTGTGTGGTCTAATACTGCCTCTTGTCCCTATTTTGCTGGGCAGCTGTGGCAAGTCTCATCACCTCTCTGGGCTGTGGTTCCTCTTATCCCCAAGAGGAGGGTTGAATCTCTGGAACCTCAGTGTCTCCTCTGTGCCTGCAGTAACATTAGTCCACCTCTCTTCTCCTCAGCCAGCTGCACCCATGTGACTCATTCCTTAGCAGTTGTTAAGATTGAGTAACAGACACCATGTAGGCCACTGGACATCCATCTTGGACAAAGCTTTCTTTTTTCCAGGTTAGGCTGGGCCTTCCCCCACTTAGATCCTGTGAACCTAAACCTAGCAGGCACTAGGGAATTGAAGATGGGGGGTTGGGGGACAGGGGGAGAGGACTCCTGCTACAATCAATCCCAACACAGTAGAGATCTCTTTGAAACTGAGCCTAGACAATGCTTCACTTATTTCAACTCATAAAGAAAACAAACAGAATCCCCGGTCAACACAAGGATTCTTCCAGGTTCTTGGTGTTAATTGCAAAGGGATTTAAGTCACATAGAAGAAAAAAAAAAGTCCTTCAAGGATGGGTTCCTGACAGGGCGGGAGAAAGACCTGGAACACAGAGCTGAGATAGATGGTCTTGGGGAAATGCTGTTGCTTCCTGCGGGGACTGTCTCTATCCAGTGACACAGGCCAAAGGCCCCAGGCCTGCCTAGAGAACATCCGGGTAAATATTTGGGCAGCTCTAGCTGCTGCGAGATTGGCGATCGGAGCTGCGGCCAAAGGACATGGCCCCCGACTCTCAGGCCCTGGATGACACATTTTTATCAAGGTCCATGCAGGCTGCCCTGGGCTCCTGAGGCTGGTGTGGGAGCATGGCGGGGGGGGGGGGGGGGGGGGGGGAGGGAGGGTGTGTGTGTGGCGGGAGGGGGGGGTGACAGGAAGCAGGAGGGCCTGGAAGAGTCTGGAGCTGTCTTTCTAAATTTAACACACACTGGCTTTAGGCCACATGGATAAAAAAATAAATTCCAGTGCTTAAAGCTCTTATCTTTGTTTACCATGTCTCCCAAACACTGGGTGACCCCTGGAGTCTGACTTCTACACGGAGTTGTCTAGAGAACCACACAGGATAGAGGAGTGGATGGACTGATGCATCTCCCTGTGCCATTCACTCAGCCTGGCAGTGACCGCGATCCGCTGTGGTGGTCACTCTGTGCCTGGATGGTCTGGCCAAGATGTCAGACCCAGAACTGCAAGGCAGGCTGTGTTAGCCGGTAAGAGGTCTGTTCATAGCCCACAACCACCTGGTCGGGTACCATGGCCATGTTGAAAATGTCCCCTTGGATGGCTAGGCTGTAGTCCCTAAGTTGCATTGACCTTTGTGGGCCTCGCAGCCCGGGCCTGATTCTACCTCAGCAGCTGCACAGAGCTGCCCAGCGTTTTCCCAGGATCCATGGGGATGCTCTTGTGCTTCCACCCCTGGGTTTGCTCTGCTGCCCGCTCCATTCAGAGACCTGAAAGTCTCACCTGCTCTTTCCCCATCAACCTCCTGTCTACGGGCTCACCCAAGGCACCCCCTCTGCCCTCCCCACCTCCCCCGGGAGGAAACATCAGCCTTGGCCAGTCCTGAATCTGTCTGGAAGGTGATTCGTGGATTGCCGTTTTCTGTCACTATCACGAACACCTGAGATAAGCAAGGGAGCGAGAGGAAAGGGTTCTTGGGCTCACAGCGCTGGAGATTTCAGGCTCTGTGGTGTTTGGGCCTGTGGTAAGGCAAAGAACGAGGCCAACCAAGCCACTCACTTCATCACCAGGATGGGGATGAGAAGCCAGGGCTTTACTATTCCCACTAGGCCCCTTCCTCTTTCTTTAAACATCTGCATAGGTTTTGCTGTAGTATTTATGCAAGCAGATCCTAAATCAAAACCCCTCTCCAAACTTTCATTTAAAAAAAGACTTTCTGGGCTGGGAAGATGGCTCAGTGGTAGAGTGCTTGCCTTGCATGCATGAGGCCCTGGGTTCGATTCCTCAGCACCACAGAAGCAGAAAAAGCCGGAAGTGGAGCTGTGGCTCAAGTGGTAGCCTTGAGCTGAAGAGCTGAGGGACAGCGCCCAGACCCAGAGTTCAGGCCCCACAACGGGACCCCCCCCCAAAAAAAAAATTTAGCAGTAAGCCAAGCACTTATAATCCTATTGACAAGGAATGTGCTACTAAGGATCAATGGTTGAAAGCCAGCCTGGGGAGGGGGGGGGAATCCATGAGAGTCTATCTCTAAATCAAGTAGCAAAAAGTAGTATGGAGAGGATAGCTCAAGGGGCAGAGCTAGCCAGATGAGCCTACACAGGTTTGAATTCAGACCCCAGGACTTAGGCCCCCTTCTTAAAGTTGCCACTACTTCCCAAAAGTTCTAAGCTAGGGATGGAGCCTCAACCCATGAGCCTTGGGCCATGTTGAGTCTTCAAAGGACAGCAATCTGTGATGTTGTCTAGTCTTACTTCCCAGTGGCTCCACCACCTTCCCAGGCTCTGCTGCAGGTTCAGGCCTTGGCTCTGCAGTCTTAGTTCCGGCCTCCATCTCAGAGCACACATCCACCTCTGCAGAGCAAACGTGGGCACAGTGTCTTCCAGCTTCTAAGCACAAGATGCTGTCATTCCCACCCCGGCCCTCTCTTGACTCCCACCCCCTCCCCCCACCATGCCCTGACCCAGCCTCTGACTCAACTCTGCAAACACCGAGTTCCTGCTCCAACTGTTGGCTCCCATCTTTCAGCAGTGCAGGAGTAAAGTTTGGGAACTGCTTTTATCTCCCTGATTTGTCGATGTGTTTTCTTTTCTTTTGTTTTGTTTCGGTACTGGGGTTTGAACTCTGGACCTCATGTGCTCACTTGGTGTTTTTTACCCAAAGCTGGCACTCTACCACTTGAGCCACAGCTCCGCTTCCAGCTTTTTGCTGGTTAATCAGCAATAAGAATCTCATGAGCTTTTCTGCCCAGGTTGGGTTTGAACCTCAGTTCTCAGATCTCAGCCTCCTGAGAAGTAAGTTTATGGGTGTGAGCCACCAGTGCCCTGCTTTCCTTCATTCTTAGATTCTGTGGGTCCCAAGGTTCACCTCCCCTGGTGAGTCCTCCAGACCGACGCTGATCCCTGTGGAGCTTGAAAAACACCACCAGGTCCTGTGCCCAATCCAGAACAGTGGACTCTTGAGTATTTGAGACAAGGCCCATCTTCAACAGGAATAACCAAGATGGAGGCTTCCTGCTGACTTTGGGATATAATTGGAACTTTTACCTGGGCAGCTGCAACCACCTCCTTTCTTCTGTTCTTTTCCCCAACTCCATCTTCTCCAAACACTGCCTGTCATTGGCAGATCACAGAATACCACTTTCTCTTCGGCCCCTCTTCTCACCAAAATCCCTTAGTGACTCGCAAGACAATACAGCTTTAAATGAGCAAACAAATGGCTTCCCCCAAGGCACCGGGGGTTCTGTGTCTCGCTCCCCTTCCCTACCCCGCCCCCACAGGCCGCCAAGCAATATCTATCCAAGGACCAAGCGAACAAAATCATTTTCTCTGCAAATTAAATGCGGTCCACTCTTTTCCCCATGCAGAGAAAGCAAGCTGGATGATTTAACTATCATTTACTTAGGGGCTTCTTTCTCTAAGCATCAAACACAATCAACTGTGAATGATCCATGCTAATGGAGAGAACAGATTCCCAAATATTACAAAACAGCTGATAATTCAAAGATTCAAGTCTGCTTGATGTTGGAATGCATTTTTTGCTTATGAGTGCTTGCATCTGATAATTGGGACAATTTTTTAAAATTAGGTAATTAGATGGGTCTTCTCTGTTCCTATTCTTTCCCCCCCCCCCGCCCCCTGCCACACACACACACACACACACACACACACACACACACACACACACACACAATTGGAATAAACAACTCAGTTCCCAAAATAGTACCCTGATTTTTTTTCTTCTCTCACCCCTTTCCTGGAATAGAGATAATGGTTAGACTTCAGAATGTTGAAAGGGGCAGGGAGAGAAAGCGGGGAGGAATGCACGCACAGAGTAGAAGGAACTTAGATGTTAACAAGCACCTTTTCAACTGGTTCACCTCTCAAATTTTAGGCAGCCATGAGCAAGTAGTTTCAACTATCTACTAAAGCAGACCCAGTAATTCCACCCCTAGACACGTGCCCCAAACGACTCTGTACTGTGTTCATCTCCAGCCACATTTAGAATGATCCCATCAGCTTTGCCCATCATGGCCCCTAAACCGGAAGCCACTCAGATGCTTCTCAGCAGTTGAAAGTTGCCTGGTGTCATCACAGCACAGAAAAACCACACAAGAAGGAGAATACACACACCAAGGGCCGGGAGGGGAGTTCAGTGATGAGTGCTTGCTTAGCATGTGCAAAGCCCTGGCTTTAATCCCCACCATCTCAAAGGAAAAGAAAGGGGAGGGCAGAGGAGGAGCAGGAGGAAGAGGAGGAGGACTAGGAGGACAGGAACGCCTGCAGCTACAGCTACACACAACATGCACAAATCTCATAGGCAATGGTGAGCAATAGTGGCGAGGACATTACTATTAAGCATAAAGGGGGAAAATGGTAGGAGGATCTGTGTTGAAGCTGGGTAAAAGTCATCTCTGTGTTGAGGTTGGGTTACTCTTGGTGGGGCTTATGATAGAGGGGGTCATGGAGTGCGTCAGCATTCTGGAATGTTCTGTGTCTTGGTCTGGGTGCTAATTACACAAATGTGCTGACCTTGAAAACTCAATTAAACTCTATACTTCCATGTGTGTTATATTTTCCTGTATGTATTTCTTCCATTAAATGTACAAGAAGAAAGCATGGGGGGGGGAGGAGAGGAGAGAAAGGAGGGAGGGAAGCTGAAATAGCAGGAAGTGGAGGCTAGTGGACTCCGCCGTACCTTTACTGAACTTCCGGCTTTGGACACACCACTTAACCTCTCCGAATCTGTTTTGTTTTTCTATTTATAAAATAGACAACACAAGTTGAAGTTCTAAGGACCAAATGGTATAAAAGATGTGAAAATCCTTCAGTAAGCATTACAGAACCGCACAAGGGCAAGTCCTCTGATTATTATAGATGTCTAAAGACAGGAATTCTGCAGAGATTCCTGTGTCTGCAAAGTCAATAAATCTCAGCCCAGAGCCTTGGGCCCCAAGTGTGTGTGTGTGTGTGTGTGTGTGTGTGTGTGTGTGTGTGTGTGCACGTGTGTACGCATGCGTGCAACTACACATGCACAGGCTGGTTTATGTTCCTTCATTACATCTCCCACCTCCTCAGCTAATCCCTTAATGGCCTGGGCCTCAGAGTCCAGGAGCACCTGGACTAATCCTCTTGTTAGTATGAGCTGGGTTCTGGCTCTTCTCTTACGTGGATATAAATAGATGCTGTGTACATTATTCCTCCCCGCTTTTTCTAAGATGTGGATGCATTTCTACCTCCCAATCTGCCGCTTCTATAAACTAACACGCAGAACTTTCTGCACATTGCAAAGTAAGCTAGTGATGTTGTTAGACAATTCCTCACCCCCCTCACCCCCCTCACCCAACCAAGACCTCCAGAGCTGCTAACTGCGAGCCGGAAACAACTTGCTGAACCCCACGGACCTCAGTGAACAGGGCATGGGCTCCTAGAGATGAACTGGCAGCTGAGAAGGACCCAACACCTCAAAATGGAGAGCCCTCCCCAGAGACATGGGGCTTCTCCTGGGAACTGGTTGTCAGAGGAGGGGCTTGGATGCTTGGCCTGTCGTCCATAGGGCAAAGTTAAGGTCACCCCATTTTCCTCAGACCAGTGACATAATATAGTGTTATGTTTTCCTGGAGAACCAGATGCATAGAAACCATAGCTGAATACACACACACACACACACACACACACACACACACACACACACACACACATTGACCCTAGGCTTAAGAGAGTGGCAGGTGCCTGCTTCTAGAAATGTGGGCATCATTGGGGTCCATTTGCATAATATGAAGGTTGGCCAAGTATGGAAGGACTTTCTCAATGCTATTTATGGTTTGAAGGAATGTTGCTTCTAGTTCCTTTGGCAAAATAGAAAATTGTTAATTTTGCTATTAGTCCCTGAATGTCTGGGGGGGGAACTTTAATGCAAACTGTATATATGTGTATGCGTGCACGTGCACACATGCACACACATGCTAGTACCAGGGCTTGAACTCAGAACTCTACACTCTCACACAGCTTCTCCCTTAAGGTTAGCATTCTGCCAGTTGAGCCGCACCTCCACTTCCAGTTTTTTGCTGGTTAGTTGGAGATTAGAGTCTTTCAGATCTGTCCACCCCGGTTGGGTTTGAACCAAGATTCTGAAATCTCAGCTTCCTGAGTAGCCAGGATTACAGGCATGAGCCACTGGTGCCTGACTCCTTGTTTTCATTTTCTCTTTGTCCAGGGTTTTTTTTTTTTGCACATATACACACACAGTGTATGGTAGAGTCATAAGGTGACTAACCCTGTGTATGCTTGTGTGTATGTATGTGTATATGTAAGTCTAACTTTCAGAGAAAAATGATACACAAAAATATGAATATAGAAAAGTGACATTAATAGGAAAGGGCAGAAATACTTCCTTATTAAAAGAATTTGTCCCCAAACACCAGTGGCTCACACCTGTAATCCTAGCTATGCAAGAGGCTGAGATCTAAGAATGTCAGTTCAAAGCCAGCTTATGCCTAGGCAAGGAAGTCTGGAAGACTCATCTCCAATTAAATACCAAATAGCTGAAAGTGGAGCTGTGGCTCAAAGTGGTAGAATGCTAGCCTTAAGAAAAAGAAGCTCAAGGGGCAGGGAAGGTGCCTCAGTGGTAGAGCACTTGCCTTGCATGCCTGAGGCCCTGGGTTCGATTTCTCAGCACCACAGAAGCAAAAAGAAAAAAGCCGGAAGTGGCGCTGTGGCTCAAGTGGTAGGGCGCTAGCCTTGAGCTGAAGAGCTGAGGGACAGTGCCCAGGCCCAGAGTTCAGGCCCCAGGACCGAACTCAAAAAAAAAAAATAAATAAATAAAAATAAATAAAAAAAAGAAAAAGAAAAAGAAGCTCAAGCACAGAGCCTAGACCCTGAGTTCAAGCTCCAGGACTGGCACGATAAAAGGAAAGGGGAAGGGAAAAGGAAGGGGAAGAGGAAAGGGAAAGGAAAAGGGAAGGAGAAGGAGAAAGGGAAAGTGAAAGGAAGAAGGAAGGAAGGGGGAAAGGAGGAAGGAAGGAGAAAGGGAAGCAATTTGTCAATGGATTTTCCAGAGTTCCCTAACCTATGGGATAATCAGGTTTATCTATGGCATCTTAATATTGGTTTACAGATAACACAATAGCCAGACTAAGAAATAGTCTTAAGAATGAGCTCTTACTTCGCATTGAGGAGCAAACACATAGGAAGAGCTCCCTGAAAATTAAGGAACTCTGGTTTGAGAATCTAAGCCATGAGGTAACGTCCACTTTTTAAAAAAATTTCCATTTTTACCAGCATTTCGTTTTCAACCTTCCAAGAGCATAGCTACTTCTTTTGTAGTATAAATCTCAACTGAAATGACTGTTAGGGCTCTGGGACCACTTTCTTCTTACCACGTCCTTACAGATCAATTTCATGGTGAGGACAGAATGTCTTGTGGGGAAGTGAGTCCTGCCATTAAGTGTATCCCCACTGACATGTGACCTGCTCTTCCAGTAAGGGATCTTTCCCCAAGACTGTGACTGTCCCCATCTCATGTGCTCTCCCCTGTGAAATGGGTGGGACATAGGATCCTGACTGACAGCCAGGCTAATCTATTGGTGCCCCATGACTGCTCCACGACCATGGCTGACGAGGAACCATGGCTGATGGAGGAGCCAGCCAGACCCGTCCCCTGGTGGGACCTGTGGCTCCGAGAGGTGTGGCCAGGGTCAGACAGAGGGGTTGTGGGGCTTCTCATTGGATGCGAGGCCAGACGGTTCAGTTGCGTCCCTGGGCTTTATAGCAGGAGGTAGGCGAACCTTAGAGAGGACTCTTTTTTCCCCTCAGGCTTGAACTCAGGGTCTGGATGCTGTCCCTGAGCTTTTGTGCTCAAGACTAGCACTCTACCACTTGAGCCACAGCACCACTTCCAGGGATGTTTTTTGGGAGGTGGTTAACTGGAGATAAAATTCTCACAGACTTTCTTGCCTAGACTGGCTTTGAGCCACCATCTTCAGACCTCACCCTCCTATAGCTAGGATTACAGGCGTGAGCCACCAGTGCTTGGCTGGATGACTTTTTAATCTTATCGTTTAGAAATGTACAGCTTGATGATGTCTTACTTGAAGTAAGAAAGTTTGCCTAGCCACCCAATTTTTCCTGGCCATTCAGGATCTGACCAGTCATTAGGAAGAGAGGTACTAGGACCCGGGGGGCTGCTGAAGAGGGTCTGGGGTATGCCGGGGGCTGAGCAGGCAGGCCACAGAGCTCTGGTCCTCATGGCCTCAAGAATGCTACTTGTGTGTTAAACAACAGAGTGAGCCTGCAGCCTGGTCTTCACGCGCTTCCTTGTTCTTTCACATCAAGAAAGAAAAGAATTCCATTCCTCTCAGTCAATATTTTGTATTTCTAGATGGCCAGAGAGAAGCGTGTCCTGTCTCTATTACCTGACAACTTTGCATTCTCCAGCATCTTTAGACTCAGCTTGCATGGTTGCCCAAATGGAACACTATTTATTCCTGTGCCTATGCCTGGCCAGCTGTCATCTGTTTGGGGTTTGGCTCCAAGTGGCACATGTTCTGAGTGGGCATCCTGAAAGAACCAGTTTCTCCAGAGCCAGTTCCACACACCTCTGTGTTGTAACTTGACTCTGTCTTTAGTAGCTTAACATGTTGTTATGAGGAAAACTTTAACAGATACAAATTCAAAGGCTGTCCACTCCAATGAGCATCCACTTAGACATCCAAACTGCCATTTATTTCCTCTTCCTTCTTCCACTAAGTTGTTCTCTAATCCTAGCCTTCGTGTCAGCTCATCTGTAGGTAATGTGTACACAGCTCAAAAACAACTCTCTTCTCCAACATGGCCACCAAGCCATCACATGAAAACAAAATGAGCTATCATTCCTCCAAACTTTCACAACAGCTAGTTGGGTTCAAGGTCCCCAGATCATCCATCCTATGTGTTTCACACTTCTTTCTTTCTTTTTTTCTTTTTTTTTTTGTCCCAATCCTGGGACTTGAACTCAGGGCCTGGGCACTGTCCCTAAGATTCTTTTGTTTAAGGCTAGCACTCTACCACTTAAGCCACAGTGCCACTTCCAGCTTTCTCTGAGTAGTTTATTGAATATAAGCGTCTCATGGAATTTTCTACCCAGCTTGGCTTTGAACCATAGTGCTCAGATCTCAGCCTCCTGAGTAGTTAGGATGACAGGTGTGAGCCACCAGTGCCTGGTCACACAGGTTTCTTTGAACCACAGCCATCCACGCAAGCCTACCCACTGGCCTCAAGGTCCCAGGCTAGACAGGGCACCCTTCTGGCAGTGTCCCAGATCGCAAATGTCTGGGTACGTGGCCTTCATCTGTCCTCCCTTCTCGCCCTTTCCAGACAGACCAGGGGCTCCAAGAGGGTGGATGAGCTAGTGTGTGTTTTTCTCTACCAAGCCCCGAATAGCACCTGTTCTATAGATTGAGTAAACTCTATACATAGTCTCAGCGTGAATAAATGAATGATCACCCTAGCAGAGTGCGCTTTCCACTCCTCACAATCCCATTCTAGGGCATCTCACAGATCCAGAGTAATGATTAGCTTGGAAGTTTGGTTCCCCAAAGGGCAGAGCCTTCAGCAGTGGTAGATGCTGGGTACTCAACCCAGCGCCTGACCTCACAGGGGGTCCCGCTGCTGGACCCCTGAGGAACTTAGAAGCTCTCCATAAGATGTTGGGCTCACAGTCTTCCTCTTTGGCTCTCATCTCTTCTCTAACCATGAAGAATTTGCATGCAAGGATTCCGAAGACTCTTTCAGAACTGAGTCCTCGTTTATTTACCATACGCTTGCTGCCCTCTGCTGGCCAATTTGGCTCAGAACCACTGTGTCCCCAAAGGGCTGAAAGAACTCCAAGCAAAGCAAGGAGGGATGAATGGATTGGTCTCTATGCAGAACAGGGACTTAAATGCTGTTGCTTGGCCTGGATTAGACTAAAATATGATGTATTCCTTTGCACACCTTATCAGCGCAGTCCTCAGATGGAGGTGGGCTCTGGGAGATCCCAGATGAGCCGTAGAAGGAAAACCCATGCCCAGGCCCCACCTCAGCCCACCATTAAAGCCCCAGGCAACCAGTGCCAGCTGCCACATCGATCCAGAACACTGGACCAATACAATGTTCACAAGCAAGCCTTTGAAACTGAGAGGAGGCCAGGTGATAGTGGCTCATGGCTGTAATCCTAGCTACTCAGGAGGCTGAGATCTGAGGACCATGGTTCAAAGCCAGCCACGGCAGGAAAGTCTGTAAGACTTATCTCTAATCCACAAAAAGCCAAAAAGTGATAAAGCACCAGCCTTGAGCAGAAAAAGGTAAAGGACAGTACCCAGGACCTGAGTTCAAGCCCCAGTACACACACACACACACACACACCACACACACACACACACACACACACACACAAAGCCCATCCAAGCAAAGTGAACAAAGATATTGGTTTTATAATACAGGAGTCTCTGAGCCACCAACTTCAACATAATTTCTTTCTTTGACAAAACCTGGAAGTTTATAACACACAATTTTAGTTGGGAACCAGAGCAATTATCTTTGCCATTGGACAACATCCTCAGATCTAGTTCCTTTTTCTTTTTGAGGAAAACTTCTATATTACAATGTAGGATGCCTGTGTCTCCTCTCCTTCCCCTGTACTTCCCTTTCCTCCCCCTTCTTCCTTCCTTCCTTCTTCCTTCCTTTCTTCCTTCCTTCCTTCCTTCTTCCTTCCTTCTTTACACATTCTTGCATTTGTTAAAGATTATTATGGTTGCAGATAACAGAATGTCACCAACTTTGGTCACAAGTGAGAACTTTCTAGAAAGATTCTGAAGTGCCTAGCCTCAGGTTACTTGCCAGGAACAGATGGAACTCACCAATACACTAAGAAATAGTCTCTCTGTCCTTTGCCTCTGCTCATCTCATCTGTTTCTTCTTTCTTGGGTCCAACTGGTGTTTTATGTTCATTAATCCAAAAGGCAGAGAAGGTGGCCACCAACAGCTCGTGACTTGCCTATGTTCAATCTTTCCCAGACTGGTGACCTTAAGCCAACCAATCACTCAGCCTGCGAACCAACTAGATAATTTGTGAGGACCAGAACAATATGGAAATGTGGGAGCCTTTCTTCCAAAAGCAGGAGAGTGCCAATAGTGGTGCACATAACACGTTTGTCTCTTTTGACTGTGGCAGTTTTTATTTTTCTATTTCATGGCATTTTAAGTAAAGACAAATATAAAATTTAAATGATTTGCATGAATTTTCCATACATTTTTATAGCATGCAAAGCCAGTTTTCTATGTAAACCAGAGCATTTAAGTCATGTGCAGAATCACTGACATGGCACAATTTGTGTTCGGTGAAGTTGTTGGCCAGAAGAGACAAACTCATGCCAAACCCATCAAGATTCAAAGAAGAGAGGGAACCCACCAGAGTCCCCGAGGGGTAGTCCTTCGAGCCTGGCTATTCCAGGAGGAGTTCACCGTCATGGGAGCCACCAGACTCCACACCATCACCCCAACACAGAGGCAGGGTCTAGGGAAGATGACCGAGGTGTCTCCGCTTCCCACAGCAGATTGGGACTTGGAGGTGCTCCAATCCGTGGGCAGTGACTCGCTGTCTCTGCATCATTACAGGCAGGCCTGCCATTACACCATCATCTGACAGCCTGGGGCAGCGATGGCAGACACCATGTCCACCCCAACCCTTTGTGTCTATGCTGTGTCCTCTGCTGGGGATGGATGGCAACTCGAGTCGCAGGCTGGACCAAGGGAGCCAGGGAGCAAGAGAGAGCAGGTAGTTAAGAATTTAGATAGAGGAGGCGCCCAAACTCACAGCGCATGCACCCATGTGCCTGTGTCCTTTCCTCCCAAAGCACAGATCCAGAGAGAAGGTCATCAGGAGTCTCAAGATGGCAGGCAGAGCGTCAGCCCCCAGCCTTCTCCCTCCTCCAGGCCCATCTGGCCTGCCCAGGGTGGAGGTGGATACATGGGACTAAGGAGGAGCCTTCTGAAAGACCATTTCCCACAGTGCATTGGTAAGACCAATCACTGCTCCTCATTACAAGAAAATGCATCCCTTACCTTTCAAAGTCATGATGCGATTAACTATACACACTTTGTGTAATTTGACTCATGAACAAGAATGGCTGTAGTATATCAAATGGCTACTCCCTCATAAATGAGTTGAAATATTCCCTGGAGTCTCTTAAGACTGTTACCAGAAATCCAGTTCCCCTGAACTCACTAGCAACTTACAAATTATGGGATCAGGGTTTGGGAAGAAAGGAAATAAAGTTTTGTTAATTTTGCCAGGCAAAATGAGGCCTATTCAAGCGATTGTCTCAGAAAGAAACACTCGCGTGTGTGTGTGTGTGTGTGTGTGTGTGTGTGTGTGTGTGTGTGTGTTGGAAGAGAACATGGGTTTCTAGATGTTCAAGCTGAGGCACAGCTTCCAGATGCATGGTGGCCTTGGGTCTGCTTATTTTCCAGTATGCTGGAGTTAGTCTCCAAAATTGTGTACCTTGCTGAACCATGGTCATTAAGATAAGGAGTATGATATGACCTTACCTGAGTTGTTAAGACATTCTTTAATTCCCTCACACTGGGAATGGGAGGCAGGGGAAGGGGAAGAACAAGAGAGAAGAAAGAAAGGAAGAGAGAAAGAGAGAAAGAAAGAAAAGAGAGAAAGGGAGGAAGGAAGGGAAGAAAGGAAGGAAGAAGGGAGGAAGGAAAGGAAGAAAGGAAGGAAGAAGGGAGGAAGGAAGGGAAGAAAGGGAGGGAGAAGGGAGGGAGGGAGGGTGGGAGGGAGGGAGGAGAAAAGGAAATAAAACCATCTTTCAAATGTCGACTTTGGTGAGGTGCTGAGCTCCAGTTGGGAGCAGTTAGGTGTCCCCTGCCGTCATACCTCTTCTCCCATCTCCTGACTTGCCCTACATTTTGAATGGGTTCTCTTAAAGATGGTGGCTGGTGTAGGTCCCAGGTGTGGGAAGGATGTCTCAGAGGGCTGCTTCCTGAACTCCAGGTGGCAGGAGGCAGGATGGAAGAAAGCCACTCCCAGCATTGGGTTTTTTTTTTTTTCTGGAATCATCTAATTGAAAATTGTCACGTGCCAAACAGAAAATCCATCCACTTCTGCTAGATGCTAGGAGTATTTGGGGCGACCTTCCCTTAAGCCCAGCAGGGCAGCATCTAGGCTTCCTGTGACTTCCACCTGACCTCTCCCAACCCCGGACACCCACATCCTGTTCACTGCTCATGCCAATAGGTGTGAGGTAAGAGAGCCTGGAGGGACAAAAAAATCACTCCAGTGGGAGTCACCAGGAAATGTCAGGGTTCTTCAACACCATAAACCACCCCTATCTTTTCTCAACCTGTGTGTAAAAAATGGATCCTGGTTGTTTTATTATGTGTTTTTCATCATGAGAACGTGTTCATTCCTTTGACAGCTTTGCTAGGGAGACATCTTTGTCTTTATCCTGGGTCTTTGGCAGTTTGGTTCTAGCCGATCCTTTACAGCTTCTCCTCTTTGCTATGTCACCATTTGACTCTTAACTTTATTAAGCACCAATTCCTGCCCGCGTGGTAGATGAGCACCGGTGTTCCTACTTAAGAGATGAGAACCAATGCTGCCCTGATTTACTGCGAGGATTGAACGTGGACCACGTCATCAATGTGGCTGGCTAGGCACCAGGAGCTCATACCTAACCTCCTAGATATTCAGGAAACTGAGATCTGAGGATTACAGTGTGAGGTCAGCTTGGACAGGAAGGTCTATGAGACTTTTATTTCCAATTAACCAGCCAAAAAACCAGAAGTGGAGCTGTGGCTCAAATGGCAGAGTACTAGCCTTGAGCAAAAGAGCTCAGAGACAGTACCTAGGCTCTGAGTTCAAGGCTACCCCCCTCCCCCCCAACCCCCCCCACACACACACACAAGCTTTTAACTAATCAACGGGGCTGCCACAGTAGTTTCTTCTATGTTACACTCATGGGCTCACAAGTCCTCAGCTACTCCTGCTCAGTAACACAAAGCAGGAAATTCAGCACAACAGAATGTGTGAGATGCTAATCTGCTGCCATCTGGGGGAAATCTACTTCATCTTGTGGAGTTTTCACGGAAATGTTTGCTAACGTCAGAGCAGGAGTCTAAAGCTCATGAAAAAGATCAAGCGCCCTGCAATTCTACCTAACTCCACCTCCTCCCTCATCCCAACTTGCCTCAGCCGGACCCTGACTACTGCAGCCTGCAGGAAGGCCTACCCTACCTGGACATGGTGATTGCAGAGACCCTAAGGATGTACCCACCGGCTTTCAGGTACACCCAGAACCCTACCTCTCATTTTGTTTCTAGCCTCTTTGTATATTAGGAGCTCTGAACGGGTAAATCAGATGAGGACATTTATAGGACTCAGTCCGGGCTCCAGAAGTTAAAGTCTTTCATAAGGAGGAACTGATTGAAAGGAAGCAGAGTCTGGACATACTGCTTTAGACTGGAGACTTCAAGGAGGCAAGACTTTTGAGAGGTCTTTACAGCGAGTAAGCAATGGACTGCCCCCATGAGAAAGCTGTTTGTCCAGATAAATTAGCTTTTTCATTACCTAAAGCAGACAGTGGGGTAGTTCTTGGCATAGGGAATTCACTTCCTGGGAAAGAATTTTCAAGGAGGAAGTCACTTTGACCCACATGAGCTCCATGCTTCGCCCCCAGAGTGGAAGTGGGTATCTGCAGAATTGGCAGGGTATTATTCTCCAGGAGATTGCTGGTCCACACCCCTGGGGCAAAGCTGAACATGGCCACGATGGGCTTTGAAATTGCAAGCGACTGAGTGTCTATGAGTTCCTCAGCAATGGGTGTTTATTGTTGGAAGTGTAGGAGGATGGTCATTAGAACCTTCCAGAAACTAAGATTGGCCATCCCAGACAGGCCCAGAGAGAACACCTGAGCTCTGGAGCTACCCGAGGTCTCACACCCCCTCCCGCCCCCAACTACCCAACAGGGACCACTAGCCCTGGGCTCAGCCCTCGGTGTAGCTTGGCCAGGCAGGCCCTGCCCCCTGACTGCTGGGGGGTGCGGGGTGGGGGGCATAGGATCCCAACACCGGTCCTAAGTTATCTGTCGCGAAGGGCTCCCTGTCTTCCCAGCATCGGCCCTACTCATGGCTTCATTTCATGAGACAGGCAGTGGCAGAGAAGCCCAAGGAAGGTGCAGACTGCCCCATACCCTTGGTGAAAGTGGGGAGAGGTCTATCATGAAAAGGAGGGACACAGGGCCGGACCACCATGAGGTGGAAGGAAGAGAAGCAAGAGAGTGAACAAAGGCAATCAACAAAAGCCGACTGAATCCACTTGGAAGACTAGAAGCATAACCCTTAAAACCTCCCCCAGAAACCAGCTCCCGGGAGGCTTTCACCCCAATATCAGGTTCACAGAAGGAATCTCTGTGCCTGGCTGCTGCTGAATGAATAGATGAATGAGTGGATGAATGAATGAGAGGAGGGATGAGGGAATTTTCTCCAAGAGACTTGAGGCTCTTAGAGGTGGGGCGTGGCTTACCCTGGAAGAGAGCCCAGTTCCCGGGCCCCAGCCTCATTCCACACTCCACGCTGGGTCTCCTGACCCAGCTCCATCTCTGTCCCCCACAGGTTCACGCGAGAGGCTGCGCAGGACTGCGAGGTGCTGGGCCAGCGCATACCCGCAGGAGCCGTGCTGGAGATGGCGGTGGGTGCTCTGCACCGCGACCCCGAGTACTGGCCACACCCTGAGGTCTTCAACCCTGAAAGGTGAGTGCTGTCCCTTGCATGAGGTGGTGATTTTGTGGTGGAGGCAGCAGCAAGAGGGCACGGGCAGGGGTGGCCTCAAACAAATGATGAGCACTACAGCCAGATGCTCATAAAGCATCATTTCTGGAGGCCACTAACTAAAGGCAGAGATTTAGCATTTCACCAGCAGTGCATGTGAGCCATGTCCTCTGCTCCCTCCAGTCAGGGCTGGATGTATTTCAAGTGTGTGTTGGGAAGAACGAGCCCATCATTTCCATACAGTACAGTTGTATCAGCAGAATTTCTCCACAAATCTAAGTTCATGACATCCACAGACCTGGATCCTCCCTTGTCTGCTGACAGGGATTTGGCCCATTGTCTGGGACTTTGAGATGAAAAATGTCTGAGTCTCCCCACCCCATTCTTGTCATGCTCAGCACAGCCCCCTCCTTTGGGATCTGCCAGGGGAAGCTGCCGTTGTATCTCCACTTTTAATGGCTCCTGAGGAACCCCGCCTGACTCTACAGCTCAGTTGTGGGAATCCAGGGGCCTTGGGACCCAGATTAAAAATCTCCCACTGTCCAGCAGTTCCTGGAAATATGGTAAAGATCAAAAAATTAGAAACAAGCTGAACGCTGGGTGACTGACATCCATAATCCTAGCTACTCTGAATATGGAGATCCAGAGGATGGCAGTTTGAGACCAGCCCAGGCAGATGAGTCTACTAGACTCCACCGACAAAATAATCAGCAAAAAAATAGGACTGGAAGCATCACTCAAGTGGTAGCGCACCAGTTAAGCAAACTGAGCAAATTCAAGGTCCTGTGGGGGGGGGGGGGGGACAGCAGGATGCCTAGGGAGGTCTAGTGTGGTCACAGTCCAGGGACTTTACTAAGATGGCTGAGGCCGACGATGGGGAAGGTGAAGAAGCCACAGCCGGTTCAGGACTGTGGCAAACAGCCCTGGAGTCGCCAATGGCAGCGGACTTCATGTAGACTCTGGCCAGTGGCTCTCACCTGTAATCCTAAGTACTCAGGTGGCAAAGAAAAGAGAGAGAAAGATAGGAAAGGAGGGAGGGAGCGAGGGAGGGGAAAGAAGGAGAGAGGAAGGGAAATAGGGAAGAAAGGGGGGAGGGAGGGAGAGGAAGGAAGAAAGGAAAGGAGGGAGCGAAGGGCACTGTTTACATCCCAACTGGCTCTCTGCACCCATCAGTGCCCTGCGGGCTAGCCAGAACAAAGAGGGACGGAAGCTCAGGAATTAGCCACCATTCCCTCAGGGGCCATCCCAGGGGTGTTTAGGATCGGGCTGACCCGCACAGGTTACACTGTGCTGGGAGGAAAGAGGTCTAAGTAGAAGGAGACCTCAGATGGATGGAAACAAATGTTCAGGGGTCACGCATGACCTTCCCACCACCCTCAGGTTCAGCACAGAGGCCCGCCAGCAGCAGCAGCCCTTCACATACCTGCCCTTTGGAGCTGGCCCCCGGAGCTGCCTTGGGGTGTGGCTGGGACTGATGGTGACCAAGCTAACACTGTTCCACATCCTGGGCCGCTTCCGCTTCGAAGCCTGCCCTGAAACTCAGGTGAGGGCACTAGCTTGTCTGGAAGCCATCGTGTGTGTGTGTGTGTGTGTGTGTGTGTGTGTGTGTGTGTGTGTGTGTGTGTGTGTGTGTGTGTGTGTGTGTGTGTGTGTGTGTGTGTGTGTGTGTGGTGTGTGTGTGTGTGCGCGTGTGCGCGTGTGCGCGCGCGTGCTGAAACCAGTTTGTTGATCTTCCTGGGCCTCAGTTTCTCCACCTGTCAGAGGGGGCAATAAACACACTACTCTTCCTGTCCTGTAAGGGTAAATGAGTTAATTCTGGGCTGGGACCTGCACTGGCCTGTCATAACACGCATGCGCCCCCACTAGGACTGCTGTCTGTGCACAGGGCTGGCTCTCGGCTCGGTGTAGCTTGTTCTTCAGTGAACAGGAGCCCAGTGCATGTGGTTGTGACCCATGCAAGGCTTTGGGGTGTGTGGTTTGACCTACAGAGTCTGGAGATCATCCCCAGCTCCTCCTGACTCCTAAGGTAATGTATGCTTGAGGGAAAGCAGAGGGGTGCCGGCTCCTTGGCGTCTGGGAACGGCCTCTCTCCTTGGGTAATGCCCCAAGCTGCCACATCCTTGCCTTCCCTCCCAAGATTTATGTTCCCCAATATATACATTCATTCCTAAGGCCCCAGGGAGGTGGCAGACTCTGCCCTCAGCCACCAGAATCTCGTAAAGTGCCCCCGCTGTCCCAGCCCTGTCATACCACGCACTCCAGGTCCAGAGCTAGGGAGGTTCCGTTCTTTGTTCAGACAGCGAGGTGGCTGTCACACAGTGGTGCAGCCCATGCAGCACTACAGTCTCTGCAAGGGCAGGGAACAGCTGTGTACCCGCTGACTCCCCCAGCATGCAGCGCGGTGTTGTGCATGGAGTGAAGACACTCACTTCTTCCGGCAAGTGGTAATGAACAAATGGCTGATCAGCCACCAGGGCAAGAAGCTGCAGTTCACACCTAGGTCCTGCTCACAGCATCCCCCCCCTCCTGATGGGCCCACTCCCCTCAGCAGTGTACACTGTCCCCAGCAGTCTAAGTCCAGCCCTCTCTGTGCCTCTATGTCCCCTGGAGGCCCAAGAGATGCCAGGAACAGGCAAGGGTAAGATAACAAAGAGGGACAATTTTAGATTCCGGGACTGGCAGTGCCTCTGACACAGGAGAGCTAGGACGGGATGCAACTGCAAGGGAAAGCATCCACAAAGGTGATAGGGCAGGAATGGAGAAGCCACAGCAGGAAAGGAGGACAGAGAAATGATGAAGGACACAGAGAGCAACAAGGCCTCTGACCACTTCATTAGTCTAGGGGAAAGTACTTCTTTTGAGGACTTCTCAGATGCAAAGGTCCAGTCCAATGTTCAAAAGATGCTGCTAGTTATGCACTGGTGTCTCAGGAGGCTGAGAACTGAGGGTCCCCATTGAAAGCCAACCTGAGCAGGAAAGTCTATAAGACTTTCATCTCCAATTAACCATCAAAAAGCCAGAAACGGAGCCGTAGTTCAAATGGTCGAGTGCTAGTACTGAGCAAAAAAACAGGGACAGTGCCCAAAAGAAAAACAAAAGCTGCTATGCCTGGCATTCCTTGCCTAATAACCAGCCATGAGTCCCAGACCTGCTGGAACCAGGGAGAACTCATTTTGAACTCAAGATGGGGCTGAGCCCGCCTTGCATTCCAGTTTCACCTCCTCTTGTTTGCTCAGACTGCTGCTCCTACTTGGAATGTCAGCTCCCTCTTCCCCACCTCAGGCCTCTCCCAACTCCATCCTCTAAGAAGTTCCTTCACATAACTTCAATTGCACCTACTTTCCAATAGGCCACTTGCTCCAGGAATCTCTGCCTGGTTTTGTCAGCCCTACCCACCATTCCTTTGTCCGAACTATTTCAATTTCATCTAGACTCCTTAGGCTGTGTAGCTGCATGTTACTATATTTTAATTATAATCCTATTAAATCAAAACATCCGAGGCTGGAAAGTTGGCTCAGTGGTAGAGTGCTTGCCTTGCATGCATGAGGTCCTTGGTTCGATTGCTCAGCACCATATAAGCAGGAAAAGCTGGAAGCGGAGCTGAGGCTCAAGTGGTACAACGCTAGTCGACAGCTGAAGAGCTGAAGGACAGTGCCCAGGCCCAGAGTTCAGGCCCCATGACCGACCCCCCCCCAAAAAAAAATCCATCAGGCATGGTAGTAACCTGGAGACTGAGGTAGGAGGATGGGCAATTCAAGGCCCAACTGAGTTGCATAGTGAGACTGGGTCTCAAACAAATCAAAACAAATGAACAAAATGCTCAATGTCCAGGTCGGACCATCTTGTTTCTTGCCTCCCATCTGACATAACCCATGAAGGCCTCCAAAAAGCCTCCTGAGGCCCGTGTGGAAGCCCATTTTCTGTCCTTGCTCCAAAGGTTCACAGGGGCCCGACTGCATCATTTTTCACATACTGTAAGGGGAAGCTGGCTTCCTGAGTAAACTTGTGACTTCCCTTCCAAGTCCCCAGACCAGCATGGTCTCTGCCTCTAAAGTGAGACCTAAGGAAGCTTTTGGAATGTCTGAGAGGCTAGATAGACCACATATGGATAAGCTTGGAACAGCCTAAAGAAAGGGCAGTGAGCTTGGAGGGAAAGGCAAGGATGGCTGCTTCCTCGTCCTGTGACTTTGGCCTCCTGAACCTGTTTCTTCAAGTGAGATGATACTCTTGGGGCAGATAAATGCCAGACATGCTTGTCACCGTATTCATTCTGTCCACTACATGCTACCAGGGACCAGGTCATCCCACAAGATGTGCTTCTCAGGAACCGGTCCAGCTGAGAGATGATTTCGCCCACCAACCTCTCAACTCACAACCAGATTCCCTCACCTACTTCAGGCCCAGCTCCGAGGCAGTTTTCCTACAGATATGGTTAACTAGGACCAATTCTTTTCACTTCCTCTGTTTTAGGTGCCACTGCAGCTAGAATCCAAATCTGCCCTCAGTCCAAAAAATGGAGTCTTCATCAAGATTGTGTCCCGCTGATGTGAGTCATCTTGGAGAAGGGAGTGTCACTTAATGATACCTGCAAGTTGGAGTTATGAGGGCTCCCCTACATTTTAAGAAAACCTTCCTGTAGAAACACCAATGTTTAAAGAAACATCACTTGGGGTGGTTGCGAGGGTGCCTGGCATGTAAGCATAGCGAGGTTACTTACCTGATCCTACATTTTTAATAAATGTTGGCTGCACTTGGTTTCGACATTGTCAGTGGGGTTCCAACCACTATCTGAGTAAAAGACTGTGAAATAAGCAAAAATGTAGTTTCAACAAAATGACTGAGAGCATGTTGTTTTGTGCTGGATGCTGTCCTAAGCTTTTCTTTTTCTGCTACTACTTTTTCTTTCTTCCACTAAAGAAAGCCACAGCTCCATTTCCAGCTTTTTAATGATTGGAGATAAGAGTCTCACAGACTTTCCTGCTCAGGGCTGGCTTTGAATTTGGCAGTGAATTATCATTCTCAGATCTCAGCCTCCTGAGTAGCTAGGATTACAGATGTGAGCATCCAGTGAGAACATGATTTTTTTTTTTTTTTTTAGTTTTTTGATTATGTGGTACAAAGGAACTTTGGGCCTCATGCATGCTAGGCAACCACTGTACCACTAAGCCTCATTTCTAGCCTGAGAACATAATGTTTTAAAGGAAGTCTTGTCTTTCTAAAGCATGGGGACACACCCACATCGAGTAAGGTGTCCTGATGGCAGCAGTGAAGGGCCAGTTCATCTTCTCATCACATTCCATCAATGAAGTGGCTCACTGTGCTTTGATTGTCCCTGCAGGGATCAGAGCCATTTTGGAGTAAGTTAATGGTACAAATGGATATGTCCTTTCTGTGGTTAATCTTTTCTTCATTCTTACCAAGAAAATCCAATTATAGAGGTGAGTTTTCGTACAGGTAACAATTGTGTTGCCAAGGTCATGTCTAAGAAAGCACTTGCTGACTAGATCAGAGGTCTGCCCTGCAGCTGTATTGTCTTTGTTGTTAGTCTTTTCATCACTCTGGGCCTCAGTTTCCTCACTTGTAAAACAGGAAGCTGACCAAGCACAAAATTCCCTTCCTTTATTTGACATCTGAGCAGCTTCAAGGCACAGAATGCCACTGAGAAAAACTGGAGCGGCATCCCTCATGTAACACCTCGGTGCTCACAACTCAACTACTTTCCATTTTCAGAAAGCCCAGGTCATTTTCAGGGGAACTCTTGGGATAGCATGTTGGACATGCTGCCTCTACTGCTTGATCCTCTTCTAACCCCTTCAGCCCAGAGCACGTCACTCTGCTCCCCAAAGCTCCCTGTAGCTCACCATGGCCTCCCTAGAGCAGTGGGGGGAGGGGAGTGCAACACCACTATCCACATTTTCTCTCCCTGTCAGCCACGACTATTCAACTGCTCAAGCTCTGACAGTTCACCCAACGGCTACAAGACAGCCCTTGCTGCTGTATGTTTTCTAAAACCTTTTGTTCTGGGGAAGTATCAGGGTTTGAACTCAGAGCTTTGTACTTGCCAAGCAGGTGCTCTACTGCTTGAACCATATCCCCAGCCCTATGGACTGTCTTCACAAGACAACCCTTGCTGCTGTCATGTTTTCTAAACCCTTTTGTTCTGGGGAAGTATCAGGGTTTGAATTCAGAGCTTTGTACTTGCCAAGCAGGTGCTCTACTGCTTGAACCATATCACCAGCCCTGTGGACTGTCTTGATGCCTGGCTTAAGTCTTAGGGCTGTGCTTTGGGGAAAACCAGACATTTCAAGGATGTGTCTCCTTTACTGCTTTGCCTGTCCCCCCAAGACCCTGACCATCCTGCAGAACCTCAGCCAGAAGATGGAACCAACTGAGCACTCAAGTCCCCTACTAAGAGCACTCCTCCACCACCAGCTACCAAGTGACCACTGGCTGGTCTAGCCCCTCAGTACCATCAAGCCTCCCTTGTCTTCTGTGAACAGGTGGTCATATCTTCACAGATAGTGAATGTGCAGAATTGTTCATCTCCCAGCCTTCCACTTAAAACCTCATTGTTCACACCGCAATGCCAACAATCCCAGGACAGGAAATGGCAGGAACTACAATAGTGGGATCCTTCACAAAGTCTACCCCTCTCTCCCAGAAGGGTCCTCATGAACATTTCTCGCCAGCAACATCCACACACCTCTGTCCTAGGCCCCACATCTTTGCACCAGACATCTTGGGAACTATGGCAGTCTGGCTCCTTCATCAAATGCCCCTCTTCCACCTCTTCAGGAAGAGTGACCTAGCCAACTGCCCATATGTATCCAGACCCTCTTCAGTGTTGCCAGTCCAACCAGTTGCTCTTCCTAACTAGCTTTCTGATCTCCAAATCCAGTTGCCTCTGCAGTCTTTATAGCACACTTGGCTTTTCTGGAACATATGGCCAGCTCCTACCCTGTTCATCTGGCTATAGACATATATTCTGCAAATTATACAAAGCCCAAGGCCACATGACTATAATAGGAGAACGCTTTCCTTCTAACCCACAATGAGCATCCTGCTTCTCGCTGCTCTCAGCCAGAAAGTGGAAGAGTGAAAGAGCTGCACATCTGTATGGAAGTTTTCTAGCAAGCACTTACTCTAATGGGCCTCCCAGGCCCCTCCCTACCATTGTAGAAAGACCTATGATTCAATAAAAAGCCTAGAAAGAACTTGCAGGTGAATAGGCTGTGAGGAACTACATCACATGCATAGATACAGATGTAAGGCCCTGCTGGCGGTTGTAGTTGTGCTGTTTGTTTTTCTGATCATTTAACTTGGCCTTCTTCTGGTGTGATCAATTACACTGCCCATAAGGTTTCAGCTTCCTCCTAAAATAGAAGATTCTAGTGAAACTTCCTTAGACCTGAACACCATAGGATGAACTAAGGACACATTCCTTTAGGAGGAAAACAGGCTCTCTGCCAACTAGACCAGAACCAGCCAGCTCCAAGGCAGAAGATACCAAACACTGATATGTGTATCAAATCCAGCACATTGTCCATGTTCATATCCAGTGGTGAATCTGGATTTCCCAGGTCTGAAACTTTATTGGGGGAAGGGAAAGGAAAGAATACAAACATGTATTCTGCAAAATATACCAAAACCCAAGATTATGTGACTATATTGTGAGAACCCCTCCTAGGACCTTGCAGGAGACCCAGCAAGTGAGAGGCCAAAACCTCTCGATTCACACAGTCTTCCTGAGGCTAGTGACATTAACTGTTACATCCCTGCTATAGTCTGAATGTTTTTCCCACAAATTCATGTTAAATCCTCACCCCTATGGTGATGTCATTAGGAATTGATTAGGTTCTGCAAGCCCTCATGAATGTGATTAGTGCCCTTATAAAGGCTTGACAGATACCCTTCTACCACGAAGTAATAATGAAAAGATAACTTTTTGTGAGAAATGAACCTCACTAGACACCAAATCTGCAGACACCTTGACCTTGGACTTCCCAGCCTCCATGAGAATAAACTTCTGCTAATCATAAGCCACAACTCTCACCTAGCAAGTGCTCAATGAATAGATACTAAAAAATGAGCTCCACTCTATCCACTTCAGATAATATTCTTTTATTTCCATACTCTTGGCATGACATTGCAGCACAGGTATTTGATGTTATACAGACATAAAACCTACCATCTGAGGGAGTTCAGAAGCTTAAATGATGTTAGTATTTGCACCCACAGGCAAGCCAGGAGCTGCTAGGGGCACACAACCACGTCTCTTGTCAGGGGGGCAGGGGGAGAGGGCGGGCTATGCTTCCTCTGCATGGCTGCTTATGCTCACCAGAACAGGAGAAAAACAGCAGAAACTTGATGATACCAGGGTAGCCTCTTGTTCTGACAGCATGACACAGATCAATCAACACCAGAACCAAGGAGAAGCCACCAAGAGCAGCCTAGGTTAGTGCCAAAGGAGACAAAAAGTGGAGGTATGTCCCTAGGCCTGCTCTGGGGTCTCTTCCCCTGGTAGCTACTGTGCCACTCTGACAAAAAGCAAAACAGTGGGCATGAAACCCTCCCAAAATGGAAATCACTGTAGAGACAAACTCTTAATTAAAATCCATAAAACAATGTCTAGAAACTTTGTGCCTGGTGCCAATAATACACAAAGTCAACAAAGTAAAAATTACAATGCTAAAACATTAAAAAGCAAACATGGGCTCATCTACAATCACTACTGGTGAAACTACTAACAAGCCCAAAAGTTACCTAAAAGCTAAAAGCATTACCAACAAGGGATTAAGAATGTAACTTCATTGAAAACCCTACATTAAACAACAGTTCATTAAAAGTTTTGTTAAAAATATAATTTAAAAAAATCCCAAATGGCTCTCCCAAGGCAGATGAGCAGGAAAGGCCCAAGGCATTGGCTACTCACTACCGGCTGCCAACCAAGGAGCCCAAAGCAACCATGATGGAGGAGCTAGTCGGGGGCTTGTAGGAGGTAGAGTACTCGATGAGGTACTCAGGGTAGATCTGGTGCTTCTCGAAGACTACGAAGATAGATGGGTCAGACATGCTATTCACACAGCTGTCATAGAAGGCATTGCTCTGGCCTTCCTTGGCTGGAGGGCGGACGAAGGCAGCATTGCCCCTGACATAGTTGCCCACGAGCACCCGGGCCAGGAACATGGTATAGGTATTTGTGTCCGACTTGCTGTAGTGGTGGGAATAGGCAGAATCTCTGGCAAAGTAGCTCCCTGAAATGACACGCAGGGGCTTTGCTGGCACCAGGAAGACAGTTCAGCAGCCAAAAAGGGGAGAGGTGCCCCAGCAATGGCAATAACTTTGGCTTGTTGTCTGTTTCTCCATCCTCCCACCTCCTCCCAGTTTTCCACCTTTTCCCATTTATAGAGACATGCATCAGATCATCAATACCCCTCCAAATGGCCTGGCATCAAAGGCATCACCTAGCCTCCCTAACAGTCTCTGAACATGTTACTATTGGATCCTGAGCTTTAGTTTCCTCAGGCGTAAGATAAGGCTGCCCCACCCAACTTCAGAGCTGCTATGGAAAGCGAGTGAGATTCCATTCGTGAAGCTACTGTATGGACACCAATAATCCAATATACAGAATTATGACTCTGTCAAATGGGAGCCTGAATGGGAAGCTGTCACCTCTATATTAGAGTTCATAAACCTGCCAGGCTCGGTCCATCCTAACCCTGCAACCATCAGTGTATCAGACTAAAATTACCTTACAGATGATTGAGGAATTAGGATTACAGATTACAGATTAGAAAATTGGTAGCTATACTTGGGAAGGGTCACTGTATTTGCCACTACATGCAAATGACCCAAACAAATCATCATAAAAATGTGGCCAAATGTTAAAACCAATAAATGTACCTCCAATATATGCAGGAGTAACACATGCAAATGACTCAAAAGAAGTCAATTCTAAAAATGTAGCCAAATGTTAAAAAAAAAGTGTACTTCTAATTTATACAGGAGTAATACATGCTGTTCTTGCAATTTTCATGTGGGTTTAAAATTGCCCCCAGTTTTAGAAGTTTAAAAATAACTAAAATAAAGAAGTTTAAAAATAACTAAGAGGGCTGGGAATGTGGCTAGCTGGAAGTGGTGCTGGGGCTCAAGTGGTAGAGCACTAGCCTTGAGCAAAAGCAGTTCATGGACAATGCCCAGGTCCTGAGTTCAAGCCCAGGACTGGAAAAAAAAAAAAAACTAAGGAAAGCACTCAGCCAGGTGCCATACATCTATAAACCTAGTAGAGGTTGAGATCTGAGGATCACAGTTCAAAGCCAGCCCGGGCAGGAAAGTCTGTGAGGCTCCTTCCTATCTTCAATAAACTACTCAGAAAAAGCCAGAAATGGTGCTGTGGCTCAAGTGGTGGAACACTAGCTTTGAGCACAAAAAGGCTCAGGGACAGCATGCAGGCCCATGGTTTTACCGTGGATCAGAAAAGCAAATAAACAAAACCACTCAGATAACTCAGAATAGCTCATGATGTTTACAAGAGCTTATCTGAGGTTCTTCAGTTTCTGTATCTAAAGACACCACACAGGACAGTCTGAGGACCTTACGGGATTAAGTGTCTTCTCTCTTTTTGTGACTACCACTATCCCCCAAGGGCGTCCACTCCACTGGAAAACAATGTCCCAGCAATTCAGAGCTGCCCTGTCACCCCGAGTTGAGCTCCTTGCCATACACAGATACTATACACATCAAGATACTGCTGGAACATCTCACAGAGGATCACTAGAAGCCTTAGAGGCCACTTCCTTTTGGCTAAACAAGCCTAGCAGCATAAACTATCTCTGCATCCCTCCCCTCTGCCTTCTTCTGTGAGGCTGTTTTCAAATGGTTTGCCAAGCACTGCTAGAGGCTGCCCTTGCCTTACTTACCCTTGCCGTAGGAAGTGCCATGAAGACCACAGACGCGCCAGTCAAAGTTTTGCTGGCAGATGGCATCCACCAAGTTGGCACTGGTGCCATGAAACAGCTGCCTCTCGTCTATCTCTTTCCCCTCATTTCGCTTCTGCATCTGTCCTTTTTGCCTAGAACGATAGAGGATGCATGCTGAGGGCAGAGGGTGCTGGCCACCATGTAGAACTGGTCTCACAAAAATGCATTTTGCCAAAAAACAGAAGTATTATGTGAGTAAGAGATGAGGGTCATGGCCCCAGAAACTCCAGCTACAAGCCAGGGAATGAGAAAGAAGGTGGAGCAGGACCTAGGAGAAATGCAGATGGGAGAGGTTCCCCTGCACAATCCCAGGCTTGAGAAGAACAACTCTTAGAAATCAAGGACCAAGTCCTAAATGGAGCTGGAGCCTGGGAAGCTGCAAAGTAGAGGAAAAGTCACCAGACTGCTGGTCCATGAAGGCTCAGCCTCTCTCCTTTATTGTGACCAACTATGTCAGTGACAAAAGGACACTTCACAAAAACCATGTAGAAACAGGTCAAGAGTGGGGCTTGCATGGCTACTAGTCATGACAGGAATGAGAGCTAAGCTGGGAAATTTTTTTCTCCTAAATTATTATACCACCACATGACCCAAAGGATGAGGGAGAAGGAGAGGGGAAGGAGATCAGATACACCATCATCACCAGGTGATCAGTGCTGCTGTATCAAACTGTCCAAGAGGCCCAGGCATTTCAATAAGTAGCTAACAGGGTAAGGGAGAGAGCCACCAGCCCATCAAGAAGCAACCCCAACACACCACTGGTAGACTTCCCACAGGGCCAGGTTCTGAACTCGCTCGATCTTCTGAACAAAGTAGAAAGGTAATGTACGGATGAACAGGTTCCAGACCTTACGATACTCTTCAGAGGAAGAACTGAGGGTGATCCTCTACAAGGAGAAAAATAATTTTCATATGTCATTGGCAAAGTGCACACTATATTTGAATCTCTTTTCAAGGTGGCTTAGAGCTGCTAGAATTGCAGAAGCAACAAAACCAGAGAACGATGACCACATTTCTTTTCCTTGTCCAACCAGCCCAAAATACAAGTGATGCCTAAGTCAGACATCATGAATTTCCACAGGATGTGTTATTCCTCCTCCCCACCCCCAAGCTGGGGGCCTAACTCAGGGCCTTGTGCTCGCCAGGCAGGTGCTCTTCTGCTGAGCTAAATCCCCAGCCCCAGGATGTGTTCTTAACTTCTCTAGCCCTTCACACATGCTACCTGTACTGCTGATAACCATGAGTGCTTTGTACAAGCTTAGTAAGAGAGTCTTCCCAAGACAGGGCTCATCATTGTTGGAAAAACCTGTCTGTATACTGCTTGGCAGGTGACCAGCTATTAAACATGAGCTGAAGTGCCCCATATAGGTGAGATAGTACAGGATAGTAGTCATGATGATGTTCCACTATGTTCAGCAAAGTTCCCATTAGAGAATAGGCCCCAAATGAGCTGCTGAATTGTCAATTCTCCTGTCTCTGCATCTAATGCTTTCCCCTTACCACAGGTAAACCTTCTTTCATTCCTTTTTCTTTTCTTAGTAAAATTGAATTATCTAGATAAGCTTTAGCTCAGAAGCCCCTTATTTCCTCCCTTCCTAGCAATTTTATAGCTTAGCCTCCTCTTTTCATACTATATGTTTTTCTTTCAAAGATATAGGCATCTTCTGGGTAATCATGTAGCCTTAAAGTTCCAAAGACCTGCAAAAGCCAAGAGCATCTGTCCACACCTACTCATCTGTCCATACTTTCACATATCTACAGAGTCTCTCTTCATCTAGCCCCAGCCATCACTGAGTTTTGTACCTTATAGCCTGGGTCTGGCAGAGCTGAGGGATCCCAATAGTCTGGGATGGACTTCGGGCCTTGAAACTTGACAGTGCTTAAAAAAAGTAAACAAAACCACTTATACATGTTATCTTTGGACATAAAAAAATCTGTCATAGCTGGTCTCTACTAGCTGTCAGAAGTAGTGAGTCTCAGTAAAGCATATTTTAAAAGCATGTAGAAGGTAAAACGAAGCACACAAATACAATATCCATAATATAAGAATGTTTTATCTTTGCCCATGTAGCCAAACCCTCATTCTGAGAGATTCACTATGCACGCATATCCCACTTCCACAGAGAAGACCTAGAGAGCATGGATAGAACAGCTTCACAGGCCACAGCCCTTACCCACAGTCTTGAAATCCGAAGTGCTCCAAAGAGGATTTTAAAAGCTTCAATCATATGTAATTAACATTGTAAAAAACATTTTTCAAAAACATAAAATTGACATGAAAACCTTCTTGGAAACATAAATTTGATAAGAGGCTATTGTGGTCTATATTCATCCTTCTAAAAGGGACAACACCAAATTTTTACAGTAATACTCATGAGCCAAATTACAGGATATTACATAATATAGACACTGTAAGATTTAAAAATAAAAATAAACCAACAAGCAAAAGGTTCTAAAATACAAAGAGTTTAGGAACAGCACTGTGAGACCATAATTCCTAATCATTCCCCTTAAGTTTTGGAATGCCCTGCTGTTCCTACATAGACATGATGCTCCATTCCAGCTCAAAGAACTCCCACAAATAACCTTCCTAAGAAAGTGGAGCCGTTTAAAAATAACTGAGGAAGGTCCTACCAGCAAATAATCATCCAGAGCAGATTCACAAAGACAACAACACAGTTAAAATAAGTTATTCCTATGTTTAAAGAAATAAAAAGCAAATAAAAAGCTTTAAAAAAAAGACCTGGAAGATCTAAAAAATAACTTCTAGAAATGTCAAGTCAATTCCTTGATAGTAAAAGCTGAATAGATAAGGTAACTAGCAGATCCATTCATCTTATAATAGAACTGAGCTGAAAGATAAGTGAAATGCAAGTACTCACAAGATGGTTTGTGGGCCTGAAGTGTGGCTCTAGTGATAGAGTACCTGTGCAGCAAGTGTGGGGACCTCCCCCCAGTTCAACCCTGGTAGTTTGCTCAAAAATAAATAAAACAGAAGATGTCTTGTTTAGAGCAAGACAGACAAAGGACATGATGGGGAAGGAGCTACATAGAAAACACAATGAGAAAGCCTTGCTGGAATCTAGCTGGGACCCACCAAAGGAAGCTCCAGACAGGGAGGAATGAGTAAAACTGGTAGGATACACTAACTTTAGGCAGAATAAATAGAAACACACACCTAGATACATCATAATGAGATGTACAACTCTAAGACAGAGCCCTTTAAAATTAGCTAGAGGGAAAAAGGCAATTACTGTGAAAACAATGCCAGTTACATCAATAGCCAATTTCTCAAAAGCAACAATGGAAACTAGAAGACAGTGGAGTGGTCATCTTTAGTGTTCTAAGATAAAGTAATTATAACCTATATCCAGTGAAAATACCTCTCAAGATTATGAAAAAACAAAGACACTAAGACAAACTAAAAATAAGAGTTTCTAACAAATCTTCATATAAGGAAACTTAAAAGGACAAAGAAAGGGGTAAAATATGAGTAATAGTGAAACATTTACAGTAGAAAATAATTGCACTTCTCAAAGCTAAAGTTGAGAATGCCCAGAAGAAGGTAAATGGCAGAGTATATATAGGTCCTTCTATTCGTTGTTATGTAGAATAAATGATTGTCTTTTCCCTCCTAAGTAAAAAACACATGTATTTTCTAGTACAGCTTTTAAAAAAAAAATAGAGTATGCAACTTCCAAACAAGTAGAGGCCAAAATGAGGCTAAAAAATCCAAAAGAAAGAAAAGGATCAATCCCATGAATACAATATTTTTATTAAGGATAGAAGATAAAGAAGCATAAGGTATACAAATGCTGTTCCAAATGCAACACTGATGATATTCCTAAAACTATGGAGGTAGCTCAGTGGTAAAGTGCTTGCCTAGCATGCTCAAAGCCCTAGGTTCAGTGTCTTAGCACTGCAAGAAAAAAAATGTCAGTAGTGTATTGAAACTTCTCAATATGGCCATACTAACTGTTAAATAGAAAAGTGTTCCTGAGTCACCAAAAAGTGCCCATTGGTCATGGAGGCAAAATAGCCTTTCCTGCTGGAGTATACAGCATTAAACCTACAAATGGAGAGGTCCCAAATCAATCATATCTTTGTCTGTATTTGACTGAAATAATCACTGTACTTTTCCTCCCATTCTCTCTTTCTCCTTCCCTCCCTCCTCCTTCCATTCCTCTTTCCCTCACTCCTTGTATTCCTCATGTGCTGATTATCAAACCCAGGATCTTGTTCATGCTAAGTATATATTCAACCACACTAAGCTATATCCTCAGCCCAATCAGTTTTATTTCTGACATTTGGCATCTTCTTGTGTTTCCCTGAGAACTAAGTTAGAATATTGATACAAGAGATCCAGTCTCAGAAAGAACACAGCCAAAAAGACTATTCCAAACTTTACTTAATGTATGCTCTAGATAGGGAAATAATTTTTTATAAGTCTTTGAGCTGGACGAGGGCCATAAGCAGCCCAAACTCTAACTCAGAAGCAATACAGACTGATCCATCTAACCAAAAAGTTTTAAGTCTCTGTAGGGTAAAATACTTTATAGGCAAAGTCAAAAGGTAAATAAAGCCAAGAGAAAATATTTGAAATGTATAGGACTAACAAGGGACTAATCTCTCTAACAGAAAGAAAGGTTCTTGACATTTTAGAAAAATACCAAAAAAGTTGACAGAAAAAATGAAGAAAATCATAAACAGCCCCCAAGGAAGAGGGGAAGGTATGCATATGAATGGCCCTTACATGTTAGGAAAAAATACTCAACCTCACTCATGAGTGAAACTAAACTAAAGAGCACTGACACACCCTTTCGCACTTACCAGAATGACTGAAGCTCAAGAGCCTGACAACTCATTGTCAGCGAGGCAATGAATCCAGGTAGAGTACCAGGTGGTCCAAGCCCATGAAAAGGAACTTGATTTACTTTCTAGGACCTGATCTGACCTGACCATTTACTTCATAAATCTGAAAAGCACATATACCAGATGATTCTTTGTGATATACTTTGTAAAAGCAAAGACTGAAAATAACACAAACATCTACAAAAGTAGACAAATTAAATGAACATGTTACTTGTACAGAAGAGAAAATCACCAAAGCAGAAGCAGATTTAGAAAGTCTACAATGAGTCAGGTGCCTGGGGCTCATGCCTATAATCCTAGTTACTCAGGAGGCTGAGATCTGAGGATTGAGGTCCCAAAGGCATCCCAGACAGGAAAAATCTGTGAACCTTTTATCTCCAATTAAATACCAAAAAAAAAAAAAAAAAAAAAAAAAAGCCACAAGTGGAGCTGTGGCTCAGGTGGTAAAGCAATGACCTTGAGTGGATAAAGTTAAGGGACAGCGCCAAGGCCCTGAGTTCAAGCCTCAGGACCAGCTCCACCCTGTCCCCCAACCCCAACAGGCTTCAATGGATTGAAATAATTATCCGGAGCCACTTATTTAGGTATTTTCTTTTCTTCTTTGGTACTTGGGATCAAACCCAGAGCATTTGCCACAGAGCTACATCCTAGCTTCAGGATCCATTGTTAAGTTTAAAAAAAGTAAGGTACAGAACAGTAAATATATAGCAGGTTACTGATGGGAAGTGAGTAGGCAAATACTCTTGCATGTACAGATGCATATGTAGTTATTTTTGAGAAAAGGAACACAGAGAGAAACCAAACACTAATGAAAATAGCTCACTGCTGTAGGCCACTAGCCTCACCTATGATTAGGGCCTCAACTAGAGATTCCTGGCAACCACCCTGTAAGAAAACTTGTACTAAGGATAAAGCTAGCCCTATAAGTGACTACCAATTTGGAGTACATTACCATTCCATGTACATGGGTTTCTATTAGTGTAATTCCATCGTTATTTCAACATTTTAAGAAATTTACATCTGTAACTCAACTATCACACTATAGCACTAGTGGCTCACACCTGTAATCCTAGCTACTCAGGGGACTGAGATCTGAGAATGGTGATTCAAAGTCAGCCCCACAGGAAAGTCTGTGAAACTCTTATCTATAATTAAGAACCAAAAAGCCAGAAATAGAGCTGTGGCTCAATTAGTAGAGTGCTAGCCTTGAGTCAAAAAGCTCAGGGACAGTGCCAGGCCTGAGTTCAAGTCCCAATACAAGCAACACAAAAAAAAAAAAAAAAACCTGTCACACAGCAAACTGATGGGCTGCCTTCAAAGTCAAGCCAGGCTTGCCCATTCCCACAAGCAGACTTGTCATCGTGTGTGATGACACTCCTGCCCACAAGGAGAATTCTTTCTGGCTGGAAGATTTTCCCAACTCATAGGTTGGATGACATTAGAGTGGGAGAGTTACACAAGCCAGTCAGATTGTCATGTTCTATCTACAGAACACATTCCAAATGATACCACATGCCAACCAAGCTTCCCACATTCAACCTACCAGGCTTGCTTTGTCTGCACATCCAGAGGAGACACATATTTGGGTCTGCGGCAAACCTTTCTGATGGTGCCATAGGCCAAGTTTTTCTGAGTGAAAGCTGAAACAATATAGACAATGAAAATATACACATAGAGGGCAGTAACATTTTATAAACATAAATTAAATGGGTTGGAAAAGTAATTCAAATGTAAAGCCCAGAATGAGGCTTAAAAAATAAGGCAATTTTGCACATTTCAAATATTTATAAAGAAAACAGGTATCCTTAGGAGGCTGGCTTTAATGAATAGAGAAATGATTAGTAATTGATGTATCAATTATACATGAGTGCTTTTAAATTGTTCCTTCCAATCTTGTTTAAATGATTATTCTTCTTAGTAATTTTTTCCCAGCTTGGATATAAAAAAAGCTTTACCCCAACCTGAAAACAAATTACCACAGCTTGAGTTAGAGAGATTTGGAGTTGATATAATAATTTTACTCACAGATATTTTTTAGTGTGATTAAACTGACTCTATAGCAGTATTCATGAACCTTTAAAACCTGCATCATCTTTAATAAAGAAAATTATTGCTGCTTAACCCTCTACCTCATATTCATTCTGATAAGGGGGTTTGGACACCACCTCTTAAGTTAAAAATGATGAACACCTAGAAGATTGTATGTATCTCACCAGGTAAATCTTGTCAAGTCCTACTTTGCACACTAAAGAGCACAAAATAATTTTGTTTTCATTATAAGGACATTTTAAGATTAAATAATGTAGATGCCTGGAATTTTACTTTACTGTATTTGAGTATAAAGTGTCTAACTCCCTGAGCATGTAATCTCCACACTGCAACCACCCAGTCTCATCCAGAGCCCACAATCACACACATATTACATGACCATTCTGTCACCCACCACTCACCCTTCCACTGACAGTTGGCTCAACAGCAGACTTCAATCAGTTTTTATTGACTTGTTAATCACAGATAATAAATATGAAATGAGCTTCCACTTGTGAAATTGAAAGTTATTCAGGCTATCTGGACTGGCTAACTGTAGTTGGGTAGCTTCTCTACTCTGCCACAGACAAAGTGAGGCCCCTTACCTAGTGTGCCCTTGCAAGTTTCCTAATTTACCATCTGCAGCCAGAGCAGGATGTCAGAACTCTGTCTGGAAGATTGGCTTTTGCCTTGAGTGAATCTTTGGTAACAAGAGTCCCTAGAAGGACAGAGCTAAGTCTCCCCAGTCCTACAGAACAAGTCATTCAGGATCTTGTGTAGGTATTTTAAATGTATTTACTTCCTATAAATGTCAATGTGGTAGAAATTCATTATACACAATATTGAGATACTGTGAGGGCAAAGCAAACCACCTTAAACTTTTTTGTGTGGATACTATTATCTACCTTTAAATAAGAAAACAAAACAAAAGAACCATGCCCATCCAAATGAGTATAGGGCAAGCTGCAGCGAACATGCTTTTTTTAACCACCTGTGTGTAATCATCCCCATCCTTTCCCTGAAAGTCCGTTTCTTGGAAAGGAGATCTAAGGTAAGTACACTAAAGGTGCACTTGACATTTTTGCAATATATGTTTTTATATATTCAGACATTTAAAAGAATTATTTCAAACTGTGATAAGCAGCAGATGAGTGATAGTTGCATTGGACTGATCTTAAAGGAAATTCTGGGTCTTGGAAGTGGTAGAGTGCTTGCTTCCCATTCATGAGGCCCTAGGTTCTATTCCTCAGCACCACATAAGTAGAAAAAAGCCGGAAGTGGTGCTATGGCTCAAGTGGCAGGGTGCTAACCTTGAGCTGAAGAGCTGAGGGACAGTGCCCGGACCCAGAGTTCAGGCCCCACGACTGATCAAAAAAAAAAGGAAATTCTGATTTGTATAATCCACCCCATTCTTCCAGGCACCGATAGTCTATTAACTGTAGAGCACGAGCCTTGTCATCTATGTTAGTGTTATTCCCACTGATGAGCTTATTGAAAAGCAGAGATTCTGATTCTCCCTTAAGCAAAACCTCAAATGCTTTATAATTATAAGTCACTTTTGGGCAATACTTCATAATTTTTTACATAATTTTTTAATTACTGGCCAAAAGCAAGCAGTGGGTTTTTGGATAAGTCACTGAAGACACTCTGCTGTTCTCCATACAGAACCAAGTCCACAAAAATAGCAAAGATAGTAGAAGAATACTGACTCTCTCATAACATGCCGGATACTCAGAAGGACTCCAAGTCTAAAGTATAAAACATAAACAAAGATTAACTGGACAGAGCTAGACTAACATGACCATATAGAAATGGACAAAAAAAATTACAAAGGCCTGGTGCCAGAGACTCACACCTATAACCCTAGCTATTCAGGAGGCTGAGATCTGAGGATTATAATTCAAAGCTAGCCCAGGCAAAACAGTCCATATGACTCTTATCTCCAACTAACTACACAAAGCTGGAAGGGGGTCTGTGGCTCAAGTGGTAGAGGACCTACCTTGAGCACAAAAGCTCAGGGACAGTGCCCAGGCCCAGAGTTTAAGTCCCAGGACCAGTGTGCATGCATGCCCACACACACACATACAAATACAAAGGAGCTCAGAGCACAGCTTAAGTGGTAGAGTGCTTGCCTAGCATGTGCAAGACCAGAAAGAAGAAAGAAACTGGGAGGGAGGGAAGAGAAAGAAGGGAGAGAAGAAAAAATGGGGTGGGAGACCTGTGTCTGGCCAAACTAAAACCTAAAATTATTCTCACAAATAGGCTGATGAAGGAACTGTCCAAACGGTATTGGGTCTACTTTTTTTTTTTTTTTTTTGTCGGTTGTGGGGCTTGAACTCTGGGCCTGGGCGCTGTCCCTCAGCTCTTCAGCTCAAGGCGAGCGCTCTACCACTCGAGCTACAGCGCCACTTCCGGTTTTCTGGTGGTTTATTGGAGATAGGAGTCTCACGGTCTCTCCTGCCCGGGCTGGCTTTGAACCACGATCCTCAGATCTCAGCCTCCTGAGTAGCTAGGATTACAGGCGTGAGCCACCAGCGCCCGGCTGGGTCTACTTTTATAGGGTACAGTAACTGGGAAAAATTATTTGAGTCCAAGTTTCAGAACACTATTAAGTACAGGACTTTTAGCTGAAGCATGTCCTATAACATGTTTAACCTGGCTAGTGTCACTCTAAGGCCTAAAGGTGCCTAAAGATAGCAGCAATAACCATGCCAAGGAGAGATGAGGTGGACACTGCACAGTGGAGCCACCTGAGCCTCACACCTGACTGAGATTAACTCACAAACACAAAAGGACCTATCCACAACCTTCAGGGCAGTCACCTGGCTCTCACTGACCTTGCTAGTCCCTCTGTGCTTCAGTTCTTCCCAGTTCTCACCATCCCCAATTTCTCCACTGTGCAGACCAACACCATCTTCAATAGATCTATCTGCCAATCTGAATGGACACACCCTTTTTCTACACCTGCTCAGGCTCCAGGTTAATGTGGAAGGGCTGCGCACAAAAGTCAGGTTCTGCTCCAAGGTGGGGTACCTTTGAAGTCTAACTCGTAGTTGTGCTTTCCAGCCTGGAACTTCAAAGTGGCTGCTTGGGCGGCAGACCCTGGGGCACAGAACGCCAGGTAGGCCTTCTCCACGTCACTGCTGCTGATGGTGGTCACAGGGTGGGCTGTGCCCTGTAAGGAAGCCAGGAATTTCATGAAAGCAAGAACCCACACAGATAGGTAGCATCCACACATTCCAGATAGTCCTGATATGGGGAAGAAGGCATCAGGAAGCAGGTATTCAGGGAGGGAGGAATGCAAAGGAAATAGCACAGTTCACCTGAAACTGCCTTCCTTGGTAAATGGAAGACAGTAAGTATGGGTCATCTTGAGCAATATACAGTATTGCAAGCAATGGAAAAGAGCATATCCAAGTTCCTCAGAATCACATAGCTATTCAAGTCAGTGAAATATTTTTTGTGAATTCTCTCATACTGCCTGACTAATCAGCAAAGCCAACACTGTCTTCTCTGGTTGTTCACATTCCCACCAATGTGGTTTTCTTTTTCTGGTCCCTTGAAGAACACTCCTATTTCTTTCAGCTATGCACTTCAATCATGCATCTATTCAACAATTACCTACTAGATAGCTAATGTTTGGACTGAATGCTCTGAATTTGAGTTCTGGCCCACCTATGATTTGGATGTTCTTATCCTAAGGCTTAGTCTCTGGTATGGCAGAACATTTAAGATACTGATGCTAGTCAGTATCTCTCAGGAGTAGGTTATTATGAAGCAAAGCAACTCTACCTTCTTAGCCTATTCTGCACAGGGCTACATTCTGCTTATCTATCATTTTGTAACCCAGCAACAGAGCACCAGCAACCAAACATATGGGACCACCTGATTTGGAGTTTCAGCTTGTGAGCTCAAGAAATCACTTTTTTGGGGGATGGTCTTGGGGCTTGAACTCAGGATTGGGTGCTGTCCCTTAGCTCTTTTGCTCAAGGATAGCGCTCACTTTGAGCCACAGCCCCATTTCTGGTTTTCTGATGGTTAATTGGAGACAAGAGTCTCAAGCTTTTCCTGCCCTGGTTGGCTTGGAACCATGATCCTCAAATCTCAAGCCCTTGAGTAGCTAAAATTACAGGCCTGAGTCACCAGTGCCCAGTACCACTTTATTCTTCATTTTTTTGCCAGTCCTGGGGCTTGAACTCAGGGTCTGGGCACTGTCCCTGAGCTTCTTTTGCTCTAGGCTACCACTCTACCACATGAGCCACAGTGCCACCTCTGGTTTTTTCTGTTTATGTGGTACTGAGGAATTGAACCCAGGGCTTCATGCATGTTAGGCAAACACTCTACCACTAAGCCACATTCCCAGCTACCACTTTTCTTTTCTTTCATTTTTTTTTGTCTTCTGTGAGGCTTGAACTCTGGGCCTGGGTTCTGTCCTTGAGCTTTTCTCCTCAAGGCCAACACTTTACCACTTTGAGCCACAGCACCACTTCCAGTGTTTGGATGTATGATTGGAAATAAGAGTCTCATGGACTTTCAACCCAAGCTGACTTTGAACTGAAATCCTTAAATCTGAGCCTCCTGAGTAGCTAGGATAGGTATGAGCCACCAGGGCCCAGCTACACTTTCAACCAGTTATTTGATAACAGCAACAGATAATGGACTAGTATTACACTCCCCAATTTGCTGACTCTATACTGACAAGTTGAAATGCTCTTAAGTCTCAGTTATCAAGTATGTAGGAAGAATAATTATTATAATTAGCACATTCATCCAATATATAACAGAACTGTACGAATATCATAGGATTTAAAAGTAACTAGCCCTTAGCATAGTGCCTGGGAAAAATACCCAATGAATGGTACTATCATCATTTTCATACTTAACAATACATTAATAACTGAAATTAAAATTACTGAACCTAATAAGATTCTCTGTCCTGTGAATTCCCCTACTCCCACTCTTGATGTCATCCTATTTTCCTAAGCTCACAGTTCTTCACTTTATGGACAGAACAATAGATGAAACAAGATCTGCTACAGCTTCTTGAGAGACTCAATATAGCAGGGAAAGAAGAGGAAACAAAAACAGACAAGACAATGCATCATGCTCAAGATCTCCCAAAGATTTGCACAGAGTGCTACAAAAGCTGAGGGAACTTATTGCCAAGTGAACTTACTGGGAATGACCAAGAGGTATGGGAAACAACCCAGAAAAGATTTCTGGAACAAAAAGATATGTGAGCCCGAGTCTGACTAAGAATGCATTGACCCTATGAAGGATAAAGGGGAAGAGGGTAATAGGTGTCGAAATTTTTGAAATAACTTGTATTTTATGGTCTTATGTCCTTGCCTAAATTTCTTCTTCTGAACTCTTTGGTCGTTTTTTTTTTTTTTTTTTGTCAGTTGTGGGGCTTGAACTCCTGGAGCAGGTGTTGTCCTTCAGCTCTTCAGCTTAAGGCTAGCACTCTACGACTTGAACCACAGCATCACTTCCGGTTTTCTGGTGATTAACTGGAGTTAAGAGTATCACGGACTTTCCTGCTCTGGCTGGCTTTGAACCATGATCCTCAGATCTCAAGACCCTTAGTAGCTAGGATTACAGGCATGAGCCACGAGTGCCCGGTACCTGGCTTCTTTGGTCCTTTAAAAATAAACCACTAAGGCTGGAAGTGGAGCTATGGTTCAGGTAATAGAGCATTAAACCTCTTAATCACCATGGCCCTGCGTTCAAGCCTCAGGACTAGCACCAATAAATAAATAAAACCCACTAGATTAGAATAGAGGAGAATGAGAAGGTAGCTTAAAAATTCCTTCTAGAAGCAAGAGGAAAGAAGAGAAATCTGACCCTTTTGGCCTGAGGAAATGAAGCAAGGAGTCAAAAGTAACAGAAAGAGTAGACAGATACATGCATCTTTCCTGACTCAAAACCTTAAGGTCAAAATCCCTTATGAAGCTGGCACTGGTGGCTCATGCTTGTAATCTTCACTACTCAGGAGGTTGAAATCTGAGGATCATGGATCAAAGCCAGCCAGGGAAGGAAAGTCCATGAGACTCTTATCTCCAATAAACCACTCAGAAAACCGGAAATGGCGCTGTGGCTCTAGTGGTAGAGTGCTAGCCTCGAACTGAATAGCTGAGGGACAGAGCCCAGGCCCAGAGTTCAAGCCCCGTGATTGACAAAAGAAAAACAAACAAACCTTATGACAAGTAATCTAAGGGAGACCAGAAGAGTAAATGAAATGATCTGAATCTGAATTCAGTTAAGAACAAGAAACTTTAAAGCTTCAATGGAGCCTTATACAATCCAGGAAATTCAAGTATCTATCAGGCCCATAGTTCATAGTGGAGAAGAGTCCCTGTATAAATAGTACCCTTCTGACACTTGTATTTCTGCAAATGACCAGAAACTCCCTTTTAATCTCAGTTGTCCTTGAACTCTACCCTCATGTAATTAACAGCAGCAGTTATTCAATCTGGGCTGAATCAGTTCTTGATATAAACTGATTTTCTTTCACTTTCTAAAGTGAACTTTAAAGTTACAGAAACAAATAAGAAAGCCTTAAACTTCATATTACAAGCACACAAACATACCTAAATGCCCAGGCACTGGGTCTAGAGTTCTGTTAACAGTAAGAGATGAACTTTGCTATTTTAACAAAAACCAATGAAGAAAGCTGATCTTACTACAAGTTTTATCATTCAATTCTCATGAGTCAAGAGATACCTAGTTGTTCAAAGATGAAAGTATATAGAAATGAACTCCAAATTACCTATCTGTGCTGAAATATACCCCCAAAGTCATCCACAGATCTGAGGATCCTTGGCTTTACCAAAGACAGCCCTGGTAAATCCTGTGCTCACTTTTTCAATGGCTCTTCCATCCTGGGAAAAATATCATCTTTTTTTCAGTTACCTGTTTTCCATACTCTTGCCAAGAATCAAATTCATCATTCCAGTACCAAATCCAGTCTGTAGTGAGGATGAAGTGTGGGGGTTTGGTGACTGAGGAAGCTGTAGAAAGGCGGCGAACCTGGGAAGCACAGAATCTCATGGTGTCGAAGTTCAGATGACCAAAGTGAAAGCCACCAATTGCCTCTGAACACAAGATCCTGCAAAAGAAAATGGAAGACAAGATTGAAAACCCTACTGACTAAACTCAAAGGCTCCTCAGTTTCCACTCATGAATAAGTACATGGCTGGGCAAATATAAATACTAAATATCTCATGTGCATTTAGAAATGTTTCCAGAGAGAGGATAGGATGCTTTGTGAAAGATTAGTTCTATGTGAAAATAATATAATTTGGACAGCACAGAAGACTAGTTATCATGAAAATTCCTCTCAAAATACTGCTTAAATATTCTTTTTCAAAATTCTTTGGAACTAGGGGCTGGGAAGGTGGCTCAGGGGTAGAGCGCTTGCCTCACATGGATGAGGCCCTGGGTTTGATTCCTCAGCACCACATAAGCAAAAAGGAAAAAATGCCGGAAGTGGCGCTGTGGCTCAAGTGGTAGAGCACTAGCCTTGAGCTAAAGAGCTGAGGGACAGCGCCCAGGCCCAGAGTTCAGGCCCCAGGACCGGAACCAAAAAAAAAAAAAAAAAATTCTTTGGAACTAGAGATGTAACTCAGTGACAGAGCGCTCATCTGGCATGCATCAGGCCCTGAATTCAATTCCCAGCAATGCAAAAGTAAAATAAATAAATTCCCAAACTGATTAAAAAAAAAAACGTGAGAAGTTCTTAGAAGGTAAAATAGTTAACATACACTGAGTGTTTAATGAGCCAAGCTGTATTAAGTGCTTTATGTGTAATAGATTAAGTTTTCCCACCCTATAAGGTGAGGCTTTTATTTCATTGTCTCAGATGGGAAACTGGGACTCAAGAACACAGAAGCCCAGGCAGGCTCAGAAACATACATGTCAAAGCTTAAGGGAAGCAGTCTGACTGCTCAGACAGCATGTGTGGCCACAAGGACAGGCTTCCCTTTTGTATGTAAAACTACTCAAAGACCAAAGGGAGGTACAAAGCCAGAGAGAAATACAGAAGCTAAGGCCAGGGCTATGTCACTGAAATAACCAAAGCCTTCTTTATAGCAACCAAAGGGAAACCGGAAGCAAAAGTTGGGTCTGAGTAAGATAAGAAGTTCAATTTCAAAAGAAATTCTTCAGCAGAAAACCAGGGGCCTGAAATATGTGTAAGCTTAGTAAAGGTAAGCTAGGCAAAGCTTAGTAAAGGAGACTAGTGAGGGAACCTGTGTTGCCAACAAGGAAATTTTCCTGCATTCATGCTAGTTCTGAATGGAAAAACAAAAACAAAAACAAAAAACTCCCCCCCATACACATATCCAAGGACTTCTGATTAAATCAAGCCTCAAACAAGTTTTAGGGCAATTTATATTTTTGGTACAATTCTCCCAGAGAAGCAAAAACAAATTCTCTGGAGGGATTCGCTTTCAATTCGAGTCTCATAAGAATTCCCAAAAAGTTTCATCAAACAAACTCAAAATCATATCACAAAACTTGCGTGAAAATAAGACACCATGAAAAAGTCTAGCTGACAAAAATAACCACTAAAGGCTGCAAACTAGCATTCTCACATACAAACATGCATAAAACACTCTTAAAAATGACCTAAACATCAAAAGTATAAGCAAGGATTACAAGAACTTAAAAAAATAAAAAATTCCAAAGTAGCAGGGCTTGGTGGCTCACTCTTGTAATCTCAGCTACTGAGGTGACAGAAATTGAGAGAATCATGCTTCCAACCAAGCCTGAGCAAAAAGTTAGGAATTATCATATCTCAACAAATAATCTAGGCATGATGGTACCCTCTAATCTCAGCTATATAGAAGGCACAGATAAGAAGACAATGATCCAAGGCCAGTGCAAGGCAAAAACACAAGACTCTATCTAAAAAATAAATAAATAAACAAAAGGGAGAGGAACATGGTACAGTGCCTACAAGCATAAAGCAATGAATTCAAACCCAGTACCAAAACATAATAAAAACCCACACACTTCAAGTAAGTTTGAAAGAAAAAATATGACATTTAGGAATAAGTAACAGCATTTAAACTCACAAGCAGGACAAACTGCATTTTAGACAAGGTTGAACTAGAAAGCTGGGGGACTGGGAAGACATTCTCCTAAATCCAGCAACAAGAAAGCCAAAGAAGGAATGAAAGAGAAAGCTAGGAAACATAAAAGATCAAGTGTGGAAATCTCAACATACATCAAAATGGAATTCTAGAGAATCAATATTTGAAGAGTTCAAGGTTGAGATATAGATAGTAACAAGATGGATATATGGATAGTAACAATGACACAAGCTATGTTCTCTCCAAACTGACAATGGTCAGTACAATTCCAACTTTAAAATGTAACAATAGCATAAGGAATCCCAGTAGGTTTTTGATCGATAGGGAATTGGGGTAACAGCAAAAGGTTATTATATTAAAATATAATATATGCTTATCTGAAATACCATGGTAAAATTCCTTGGTACAATTAATACACACTAAAAAAAAGAATGTGTGTATGTGTGTGTTTGTGTGTGTTTCATGAAGGCCACCAAAACTAAATACTGGTTAGGCAGGCATAATGGCTCAAGCCTGTTAGTCCTAGCTATTTGGGAGGCTGAGATCAAAGACTGAAGTTCAACGTCAGTCTTAGGTGGGGGGGGGGGGGGGAGGGAGAGGAGAGGAAGAGGAGGAAGAGGAAAAGGAGGAGGAGGAGGAAGAAGAGGAGGAGGAGGGGGAAGAGGAAGACGAGGAGGGGGAGGAGGAAGATGAGGAGGGGAAGGGGGGAGAGGGGAGGAGGGGGAGGAGGGGCAGGGGGGAAGAGGGGAGAGGAGGGGGGAGGAGGGGGAAGAGGGGCAGAGAGGAAGGAGGGGCAGGGTGGGGAGGAGTTGTTCTCAAGACCGTATGTCAAACAGCAAAAAAAGCTGGGTACAGTGGACTGCGCATGTCATCCCAACTAGATGGGAAGCACAGATGGAAAGATTGCTGTCCAGGCTTGCCCAGGCTAAAAGCAAGACCCTATTTGAAAAATAAGGAAGGGACAAAGGACAAGAGGCATAGCATAAGTGATAGAGCCTTGACTAGCAAGTTCAAAGCCCTGAGTTCAAAACCCAGAATTGATGGATGGATGGATGGATGGATGGATGGATGGATGGATGGATGGATGGATGGATGGATGGAAACAAAATTAAACACTGTTTACAGTAAACCTCCTATACTGCACACAAGTGATACATTTCTTACCTGTCTTTTCTGGGATTGCTATATGCCTTTTCAATAAGCTCCATTTTGTCCAAATCCTTCCATTTGCCTCCATCGAAGAACTGCCATCGATATGGCAAATGGAAATGCACTCTATAGCACTTATCTAAAATAGAAACATAAAGGAGTAAGGCAATCTTGTAGTACACAGTGTAGCCTGATCCTGTGGCTGTCAATAATAGAGTGGTACTGCCCACTCACCTGAAAATGTTCTGGAAAGTTGTGGGGAAGTCTGTTTTTTCAGTTCAATCATATTGAAATACTGTGTGAAATACAGTATGTATGTGTCTTCTTTTAACAAGACCTTATATTGATTTTTAATATGTATATTGGAAGTTTGTATCATTTATGAATTTTATGATTCATTTTAAAGAAGTTATGATAGGATCAATAGTCCCAACTATCAGAAGTGTATGTTCTGTATCTCTATTTATGTGACATGTGGATGGGCAGAAGTCACATCAGAGAAAGAGCCAGATCAACTCTACTAGAAACCTATACCAACTACACCTCCTACCAAAGGTAACTCAGCTGCCTGGTTCAAGCAACCTGAATATTTTTTGACTCACAAGAGATTCACCCCTTCCTCAGTACATCACCACAGGTCTTCTTCCTACACTCTACTCTCCATAATCTTCCCCTTTACCTTCCCCATGTTCCTTCTAGGCAGTAACACCCTCACTGCCCTGTTAATCCAATGACTCCCTTTTCTCATGTCAGCTCTGCTACCCAGAACATAGCTCATACCCTTTCTGCTCCACCTGTATGTAGGATGGGCAAACTTTGCAAGGGCCTTTGACATGTGGTATTAGCTACTATGTATGTTTATATTGCAACCAAAAAAGCTCCTAGACTTACTGAATTTCAAGTTCTGTCCTGCAGTGGCCTGAGCAAGGACAGACTAAATGATTTTGAGGGTTTTATACTGCCTACTCAAGCCAGAAATTACTTACACTTGGACAACAGATGCACCGTGGAGAGGACAGAGAGGGAAAAGGACAGAAACACTGTACTCTGATATGGAGCTATCACCAAGATGTAAGCTATCAGGTAGGAAGATATACAATTAGGTGCAGAATGCTTTTCTTCTAGGCAGAAAGTGGGGCGTGGGGGGAGAATGTTCTAATCTAACTACACATACATGCAGATATTACTTCTTACAAAGGAGAACTGAGTACTTGGGGACAAATTATAATGAAAAGTTTCTGTCATTTTTACATGTTTTTAATTTGGGGCCACAAGAATATATTTCCAAAGTTAAACATATGGTCAAATGAAATTAGAAGATCCAAGTATACTAATGCACCTCTGTAAAAATGAAACTGAACAGACATATACACTTCTACTGACAGGAGGGAGGAGGGGGAGAGAAGAGAGGGAGGGAGGAAAAGTGAGGGGGAAGGAAGGAAGAGAAGGGGAAAGAGAGAGGGAAGATGGGACAGAAGAGGGAAGGGGGAAGGAGCAGGGAAGAAAAGGATAGAGGGGAATGAAAGAAAGAAAAGGAAAGGGAGAGGGGGAAGGGAGAGGAGAGAGAAATGCATGCATGCAAAAGATGTAGAAGATGACTCATACATAGGAAGGTTCCAGGAGTGTCACAGACTGAGGGTCAATGAAACAAGAAGCAAGAAAGGCCAACATATGAGAATGAAAGGACTCATGAAGTAGAACTCCACCATTCAGACCTGCTTGGGATGTGCAAACTTGCTACTTGCTTCACAGTAGAATAGTAAGTGTGAAGAGAATTGCTGCAGAAAGAAAAACATGTAAGAGATAGCTCCTAGCCCCACCTCCCAGACCCTAGTTACAATCCAGTAGCCTCTTCTGCCACCCTCAGAAGGACACAATGCCCTTACCCTATCATTGCTGAGACAAGGCTCAGAATCACTATCAGATCCCAGGTTCAACCAACACAGATGCACACAAAATTTCTTAAGTATGATATACAGACAGCTGAGAAACACTCAACATATGGGGGAAATCAATGAAGCAAAGCAGCAAACTCCCCCAGAAGAAGCATTATCAAGAAAGTAATTATCAGAATCAATACACAAATGCTAACAGTTAGACTACACACAAAAGCTACACTAACACAATTTCTAGGGAAAAAACAGGAAAATACTTATCTTGAAATAAGCAAGTATTTTTAGGCTACAAAAAACAAGAAAAAATTTAAGATGGCCCTATGGACTAATAGTAAACATTATTAAAATACCTACTCTTGGGCTAGGATGTAGCTCAGTGGCAAAGTGCTTGCCAAGCAAGTACAACATCCTAGGTTTGATCCTCAGTGCCACAAAAAAAAGACAAAATAAAATATAATACCTGCTCTTCAGAAGACATCACAAAGGAAATAAAAATGAGTGGAGGAGAAGAGAATGAGGAAGGTTAATTCTGAAAGACAAAAATGTATGAAAATAAAGTAAAATAAAATTTTAGAAATGAAACTAGCTACCCAGGGCTCATACCTGTAATCCTAGCTATTCAGGAAACTAAGATCTAAGGATCATGATATGAAGCCTGCCCTGGCAGGAAAATCCATAAGACTCTTATTTCCAATCAATTACTAGAAAGCTGGAAGTGGAGCTGTGGCTCAAAGGGTAGAACACTAGCCTTGAGCAAAAGAAGCTCATGGATAGTGGCCAGGCCCAGAGTTCAAGCTTCAGAACTGACACACACACACACACACACACACACACACACACACACACACACACACACACACACACACACACACACACACACACACACACACACACACACACACACACACACACACACACACACACACGCACACACACACACACACACAATTTTTTTTAATAAAAGACACCATCTGGAAGGATGGATTTTCACACACACACATACACACACACACACACACCAAAAAAAATTTTTTTTAATAAAAGACACCATCTGGAAGGATGGATTTACACACACACACACACACACACACACACACACACACACACCAAAAAAATTTTTTTTAATAAAAGACACCATCTGGAAGGATGGATTTTCATCATATATAACATATGAAACTTGTCCAACTCAATAATAAGATCAAATAACTCAAAATGGACAAAGTAGTCATGAAAGACTAATGTTACATAATTCCAATTATTTCTTGCAGTGCTGGAGGTGAAATTCAGGGCCTTATGCGTCCTAGGAAGTTCTCTCCTCCCAGCCCTTGTTTTTTTTTGTTGTTGTTGTTGGAGTTTTTTTGGTCATGGGGCTTGAACTCAGGGCCTAAATGCTGTCCTAAACTCCAAGCTCATTTTGCTCAAGGCAAGCGCTCTACCACTTTGAGCCACAATGCCACTGCTGATTTTCTGGTGGCTAATTGGAAATAAGAGTCTCATGAACTTTTCTGCCTGGGTTGGCCTGGAATCATGGTGCTTAGAACTCAGCCTCCTGAACTAGGATTACAGGTGTAAACCATCATCATCTGGCTTAGAATTTTATATATACAAAATATCCAGGTAAATCCAGAGACAGGCGCAAGTCTAGTTGGGTAGGAGCTATTGGTGGAGAAGAAAAAAATAACTACAGATGGTATGATTTCTTTGTGGCTGATGAAAATATTCTAACATTGTGATCATGACTGCAAGCTTCTGTGATTATTTTATTAAATCAGTGAATTGGTAGGTGGCAATATCATAATACTGTGATATAAAAATCAGCAAAAGATTTGAACAAATATTTTTATGAAAGATAGAAATGTCTGGTAAACACAAGAAAATGTTAACACCACTGATTATCAGGGGATGCAAATGAGACCCTCAATGAGATACTACTACTCACTTATTAGAATGGCTAAAATTTGAAAATGTAGCCTATCGGGCAATAATAACTCTCATGAACTGCTGAAGGGATATATGTGGATGTGGGGGGGGGGGCGGTGTAAACTTAAGACAGTTTTGGTAGTTTCTTTTTTTGGGGGGGAGGGGGTCCAGTCATGGGGCCTGAACTCTGGGCCTGGGTGCTGTCCCTCAGCTCTTCAGCTCAAGGCTAGCCCTCTACCACTAGAGCCACAGTGCCACTTCCGGCTTTTTTCTTTTTGCTTATGTGGTGCTGAGGAATCGAACCCAGGGCCTCATACATGCAAGGCAAGTGCTCTGCCACTGAGCCACCTTCCCAGCCCGTTTTGACAGTTTCTTAAATGCTATAACACTCTGTAATTCCACTTCTAGGGATTTACCCAGAGAATTAATAACATGTATCCGCATAAATATTTGTAGAAGTTTTATTCATAAAAGCCAAAAGTGGAAACTGCCAAAATGTTTATCAGCACATAAATAGATACACTGTAGTCAATCCATTTAATAGAATACCACCCAGCCATAAAAAATAAACTATTAATATACCACATGTCTGAGTCTCAAAACTACACTAAGCAAAAGACTCCACATGCCTGAGTCTCAAAACCACACTGAGCAAAAGATTTCACATACATGAAATTCTAGAAAAGGTAAATTTAACCTACAGTAATTTAAAAAGGAACTATCCCACATTATGATATACTTATAAAAACTCAGAACCATATTTTTTTTTTTGTTTGGGTTTTTTTTTTTTTAACTGTATTTTTTTTGTCTTTTCTTTTTTGGTACTGGGGATCGAACCCAGGACGTTGCACTTGCTAGGCAAGCGCTTTGCCACTGAGCTACATCCCAGCCCCCATATTTTTTTTTTAGATAGGGACCTCCTATATAACACAGACTACCCTGATTTTACTACGTAGCCAAGGCTATTCTCAAATTTGAATCTTCCTGTCTCGGTATCCCAAGTGCTAGAATTACAGGTATATACCATATCACCAACCCAGCCAAAACTGTGGATACATTTTATGATGTATAAATCATGTCTCAATAATACTGACTTTAGGGGCTGGGAAGTTGGCTCAGTGGTATAGCGCTTGCCTTGCATGCTCGAGGCCCTGGGTTCAATTCCTCAGCACCACATAAGCAAAAAGAAAAAAGCCGGAAGTGGTGCTGTGGCTCAAGTGGTAGAGCGCTAGCCTTGAGCTGAAGAGCTGAGGGACAGCACCCAGGCCCAGAGTTCAGGCCCCACGACCGGACCCCCCCCAAAAAAAAAAAGTAATATTGACTTTAGCCAGGCACTAGTGGCTCACACCTGTAATCCTAGCTACTCAGGAGGCTGAGATCTGAGGATCACAATTCAAAGCCAGGCCAAGCAGGAAACTCCGTGAGACTCTTATCTCCAATTAACCACCAGAAAACCAGAAGTGGTGCTGTGGCTCAAGTGGTAGAATGCTAACCTTGAGCTGAAGAGCTCAGGGACAGCACCCAGGCCCAGAGTTCAAGCCCCAGGACCAACAAAAAATAATAATGACTTCAAATATACATGTATATATGGCACACAAGCTCAGATTAAGAACTCTCCTTACAAGACTATGGAATGATTCATACATATTTGCATACTGAATGGAATATCACTAGTAGAATTCTGGACAGTTGTTTTAAAAATGAGGTGAACTTACACATACTGACATGGAAAAAAAATCTCCAAAATGTAACATTAAATAAAAGATGGAGACTGAATAATATATGCTCCCAATCTGTTTTTAAATATCATCATGACCATACAGCAATTTATTTTTACCTTTGGAAAAGGAAATAGTTGCTTTTAAAGGACAGTTATGTAATTTGAGAAAGACTCTTTCTTTAGTTGAAGGCCAAGTTATAAGTTAAGAAGCAAATAAGAACAGGTACTGGTAGCCCATATATGTAATCCTACCTACTAAAGAGGCTGAGATGTGATGGTTCAAAGCTATCCCAGGCAGGGAGGTCTTATCTCAAATCAACTACCAAAAAGCCAAAAGTGGAATTGTAACTGCAATGGTAAAGTGCTAGCCTCCAGGATAAAAGCTCAGGGACAGCACCCAGGCCCTGAGTTCAAGCCCCAAGACCAGCACCAAAAAAAAAGTGAGGGAACAAATGTTTAGTGAGCTGGGTGCCCATGCTCATGCCTGTAATCCTAGGTACTCAAGAGGTTGAGATTTGAGGATCATGGTTCAAAACCAGACTGGGCAGGAAAGTTTGTTAGACTTTTCTCCAATTAACCACCAGAAAACCAGAAGTGGTGCTGTGGCTCAAGTGGTGGAGTGCTAGCCTTGAGCTGAAGAGCTGAGGGACAACGCCCAGACCCAGAATTCAAGCCCCACAACCAACAAAAAAAAAATGTTTAGTGAAATATATATATACATACATACATACATACATACATACATACATACATACATACATACATACAAAATATCTGCTACTTGTATTAAAAGGGAGATAGTAGGGCTCACTGGACCAATACAGAAGAACCTTCAACTTAACTACTACTCCAGGAGCTAATACATGTGTCTCCTCCTTGATGTGGTTGTTAACACTTTCTAAGGCTCTCCTAGGATAGTTTTACCATTCAGAAGTGACAGTTACCTTGGATCCCAGTAGACTGAGCTTCTTTGTTTCCTGAAGGTCTGTGACCCCATGATAAGCTAAAGGTAGACACTCGACATATGCTGCCAACAACAATGGTATGTACACAAAAATTCATCTACAACTTTATTTATAAAAATTCAAAGAATTCCTACCATCCTCAACTCCCCAACAAAAGAGCTCAGGACTGGCTAAAGTAGCAGTTACCCCTCAGCTCTTTAGCAGAGCTTACAACAAAGCTGGGGGAAGGAGAAGCAGTTAACTTGTCACACAGGAGGAAAGAAGGCCTCCTTCAACTTACCTTGAAAGCTACAACTTTTTCGAATATGGTACAAACAGATCTGATCACTCTCCTCCTGGCTGGGAGTGTTTGGAGACACTGAACCCGAACTGTCTCTTCTTTCTGCAAAGAAACATCACAATAATGTTAGCTTCAAATGAAGCTTTTCATACAGGGTTATAGTAGTTCATGGTACAAATGGGAGAAAAGAACTCATTCATCTCTCTGTATAAGAAAATAAGTGGTCCCAGGCAAGACTGACAGAACCTATCCTGTTAGGAATCAAAGTACCTCAAACACAGATGGATACCCTACTTTTTTAGGAGGAAGACTGGCTTTTTTCTAAACCCAGAATGCAGAAGAGGGGCTTTTATATTTTTGGTTGGTCGTGGGACCTAAACTCTGGGCCTGGACACTGTCCCTCAACTCGTCAGCTCTAGACTAGCACTCTACCACTTGAGCCACAGCACCACTTCCAGCTTTTTCTGCTTATGTGGTGCTGAGGAATCGAACCCAGGACCTCATGCATGCAAGGCAAGCACTCTACCACTGAGCCACTTTCCCAGCCCCAAGGGGCTCCTTTTTTAAACTTGGACTGTCTACCAAAGCCACCAGAAAGGGCAAACAGAAGGCTAGTTTTTGTAAACTAGATTTGATTTCATGTAACCAGTACTTATTTATTCTTAGAACTCAGTTATAAGAACCAAGAAAAAGGCAACACATGTGGAAATGTTACAATGCCAGATGAAATCTTCATAATTTTAAGTTGTCACTTTACACTGGGGGTGGGGTACTAGGGTTTGAACTCAGGACCTCACACTCTTACTTGGCATTTTTGCTCAAGGCTAATGCTCTACCACTTGAGCTACATCCCCAACTTCTGGCTTTTCTTCCTGGTTGATTGGAGACAAAGGTCTCATGCACTTGTCTGCACAGGTTGGCTTCACACTACAATCCTCAGACCTCAGCCTCTTGACTAGCTAGGATTATAAGCATGACCCATCAGCTCACTGGCTAGTACTCTACCAACTGAGCCATGCCTCCAACCCCACTGACTCTGGTAATTTTTGAGACAAGGTCTTGCTACATCTTTAGGACCCTGATGATCTTCTTTCTTTCCCTCAGGATGGTAACCTTTGAATTTAACCTCTCTGAACAGATTCTCCCTCACTTACCAAAGATATAACTTACTTGCACTCCTAATCATCTATTTGAAGCAAAACCTGTCTAGCAAACTTCCAGCGGCTTACACCTGTAATCCAAACTAGTCAGGAGGCTGAGATCTGAAGACTGCAGTTCAAGCCCAGCTCAGACATGAAAGTCTATGAGACTCTTCTTTCTAATAAACTACTGAAAAAGCCATAAATTGAGCTGTGGCTCAAGCAATAGAATGCTAGCCTTGGGCAATAAAGCTAAGGGACAGTGCCCAGGCCCTGAGTTCAAGTCCAGGACTGGCACACACGTACACACACGTACACACACACACACACGTACACACACACACACACACACACACAATCTGGGCACTGGTGTCTCAAGCATGTAATCCAAGCTACTCAGGAGGCTGAGAGGATCAGGGTTCAAAGCCAGCCCAGGCAGGAAAGTCCATGAGACTGCTATCTCCAATAAACCACCAGAAAAACAGAAGTGGCACTGTGGCTCAAGTGGCAGAGCACTCCCCTTGAGCTGAAGAGCTGAGGGGAAGCACGTAGGCCCAGGGTTCAAGCCCCATGACTGACAAAACAAACAAACAAAAAACCCTGTCTACTGCTGGGCTTCCTAAATTTAAACAGGACTATGAAAATATGTGAAGAGAATGTAAAGAAAAAGACACAGCAAGAACAACTTTTTAATAGCAGCAATCAGATAACATTAGTGTTTGCTGGCATTCTTGGAACTTACCTGATATTGTAGAAAGCAGTATATTAAAAATCATAGCTTTCTCTATATCTAAACAAGATCTGATTATATAACTCTGAGGGAGAGAGATGTCTCATATTGACAAGTATCACCAGGCCAAAGACATAGCCAATACATGGTTAGCGTTCAAAGTTGCTAAGTAAAAGAATTGAGAATCAGCTAGGCATAGGTGGCTCGTACTTGTTATCCTAGCTACTCAGGAGACTGAGACCTGGAAGATTGAGGTTTGAAGCTAGCATGGACAGAAAAATCTTTGAGACTCCAGGCTAACCATCAAATTGCCAGAGTAGAGATGTGACAATGGTAGAGAACCAGCCATGAGCAAGCAAGCCAAACAAATGAGATTCTAAGGCCTTGAGTTCAGGCCCCCAGTTCTGTCACTGAAAAAAAAAAAAAAACAGAAAAGAAAAAGAACTAGAATGGCTAGTCAATGGCCTACATACTAAAGCCCAAAGGAACCAATGTATCACAAGCTCTCTCGGGAACCACAATATACACTTGCTACACAGAACAGGTCCTGAAGGAATGTTTATTAAATCTGTCCAGGCACTGGAGTTTGCACCTGTAGTCCCAGATACTTGAGTAGTAGAGGTAAAAAGATCACTTGAGCCTAGCTCAGTCAATGTAGTGAGACTCTCATCTCAAAAAAAAAAAAAATCTGCTTAAAAGTCTCCCATTTACCTATCACTAAGCCTAACGTGTCTCTGTGTGTGTGTGTGTGTGTGTGTGTGTGTGTGTGTGTGTGTGTGTGTTAGAGGAGTTGAGAGAACTATGCTAGCACATTTAATCATTCAACTAATATTGAGGCGTTACTGTGGGACAAGCAGTGTCTAGGTGCTGGGAGAAGCAGAGAACAAAGCAGACAAGTTTACATTAAGGAAAGAATCCATTATTTGTGGCAGGAAGAAAGCCAAGAACAAAATTTAAAAGTGCTTCTTGCGCTCATCTTGTAAACTCAAAACAGAATACAATGCAAAAGAGAGAGGGGGTAACAATGTTCAACAATAAAAATGTACTTATTACCTTAGTTATGCAACTGTAACCCCTCTAACATCATCCTTAAAATAAACTAAAATTTTAAAAAGGGTATACCTAGAATTGTATAGCATGACATCTAACTCTAAGGTCCCCACTCAAAGGCAGGTTCTCTGTGGGGTAAAGTAAGGGACAGCTACAGAGAGGAAGACACTGAAGCTCCACCATTATAGTGTAAATCAGGCCCCTCCAGAATTTAAAACCAATCAAGAGCAATGCATAATTGTCTAAAATGTCTGGTCTGACCACATCTATGACTTCAACTTATCCTTTTATCTAGGAAAAGGTCAACTCTCTAAAAGAAGCCCAGACTTGCCCAAAGTCATACAATCAGTTGCTTCCTACTGTAATTCAAGACCTGAGAGTCCACCCCAGGACTGGCAGCACTTCTCACCAGCCTTACCAGAAGGCCCCTGAGGGCCTGCAGGAGCAGGGGGCACTTTGATGGGGACCAAGCCCTTATTCTTGATGTCATGTGCATTTCTGTAAATGGAAGGCAGCTTGCTCACCAGGTCAGAGCTTATGCCCAATTTCTCCAACTTCTCTAGATTCTCAGTGTTAGAGAGATCATGGGATCTCTTACAGCTAGTGCCAAACTTGCACTCTCCCTGTAAGAAGTACTGGCAGACATGGAGTTTGATACACTGCATTTGAAAGGAACAAGAGCCGAAAGGTCCATCTCCTTTGTTGTAATGTAGGCAGATCTGTAGACAGAAAAAAAGATATGAACCCATGAAGGTCTCCTGTTGCTTACCTCCCCACCAACCAGGTCCCAGTAAGAAGGGAATTCATAGCTAAGATGTAATTTCATTGTCCACATGGGCCACAGATATGAGACTCCCATACCCTCACAATGATAGCTGTTAGCACCTTTCCTTGGCTAAAATATTCTTTAACAATCCCCTTCCCTAGGAAGATCCAAAGAACTTCAAAGCAACTAGGGCTGCTCCCTTCACATGAAGTAGCTGCTACTGGACCCACATTAATAAATAAAGATCCCCAACTACCCATACTCATCCTCTCACAGCCTCACCAAATCCCCCTTTATCAGGTCCTGATTTCTCTCAACTCTTTTTCCCTATAATTCAAGATCAGAGAGATTCTAAGGATTACATCATCTCAGAGAAGGTCAAATACCACCCTTTCATTTCTTGAGGGAGCTAGTAGACACAGAGAAGTTGAATGGCCTTCCCCTGTCACACCACTATCCACAATATCTGGAATGTATAGTGTTTGTTGGCAAATTTGCAACCCAAACTTCCAACAACTGTTCCTTCTCTTTTACACTCCAAATCCTGGAGACAGAAACCAGGCCTGACCCTACCAAGAGCCCATCCACTCCATTTCTAGGTGTTATATTTCACAAACTGTAAGGAATGCCTGAAAGGGCTGTGGAATCCTAGCTTTAACCAGCAAGGTGCCCACTCAAGGGATGTAAGTCCCAAGAGGAAAGGCCAGAGCATCAGTTCTGCCCCTTACCAGCTGCATGACCTTTAGGTAAGCCATTTATCAACCTTGGGATTCCATATTTTAATCTCTAAGAATAATGCCACCTATATTACTGAGGTGTTGAGTGGACTAAACAGGAAAAGAGAATATAGCAGACATGTGATGGGTTCCTGATTTATGAGAGCCACCAGCTAGCCATCAGGAAAAGTTCTGTCCAAAAGCCACACTGAGTCTGAGTGAAGATCTCAAGTCCCACATATTGGCAGGGTGTTCTCAGCCAACCTGAACATTTAAACAGTTAATACAGGCCTGCCTGTCTCACCAATGTATGAAGAATAGTATCTTTTCTCTCCTGATCACTAGATCCTCCAGAAAAGTTAGCTGAATTAAATCAACACTAATTTTTGAAAGGTAAAAGTAAAAAGTTAACATCTATATGACAGTCATATGCTAAGCTATCATCTTTCTCAGATGACTTTGACCAGAAAGAATTTTCATTAAAATATGCTAATTTAATGTTACCTCAAACCAGAAACAATGCCAAAGAATTGTTTGTAACCTGTGCTGCCATAAGAACTCACTACTCTGATGAGCTACAGAAACTTGAGGTCCAACTGCTATCCTCTAGAACTACTGCCTCATTTACATTCCCACCTTGCCCATCACAATAGAACCAACACTGAAACACAAGCCTGATCATTCCAGTAGGTCACAGGATGCCTCCAGCAGCCACTAAGTGTCAGAACTGCTTCTAGACCTGGTGGAACTTTCCTGAGAACCTGCTGAAGCCATTTTCTTCCTATCTAACCCCCCACCTCCCTTGCTCTCCTGCCTTGACTGTCAGACCTGCACATGCCACTCTGCTGTCTAAAGGTTCACAATACCTTCTCTCGATCTCTACCCCAATGAATCTCTTACATTGCTAATCCCTACCCACAAACTGATACAGAACCAATGCAGTGAGCTGTACATGATCTGAGAACTTATGATCATCAGCTTCTGGGTATAAGTGAATGAATAGAATGAACTAATTATGTAGCTGTCAGTAGCTCTGAGGCTTCTCCACAAACCAATGGGGTCCAATAATACTCAGCTCTGTGGTTTCCATTCCTGTTACACATGGATAGGCCCACTGAGGTCAGTTCTGAAAAGAGGAGGTTGAGTCTATGTAACTTCATACAGCCATCCTGGTACCTCACTGAGTGGAGGGGGTTTTCCACCCCAGCTCTGAAAAGCCTAGAGGTGAGAGAGGCCATTCTCGAAGCTCTGCTTCGAGAAAAGTAGATGTCATAGCCTTAGGAAAAGCTCCTGTGCAAGGATTCCTGGCCAGGATGGATCGTTGGCTTCTGTTCAGCCATAATATCTCCTTGTCTTCCAATTATCTGGCCTCTCCATTAGTGCTTGAAGAAAAGGCCCCCCTGCCCTCTAACCCCAATACTCACTTCCGGCAAAAGCCACGGGTCATTTTGAAACAAGAGTTGGCACAGCTCACTGTAGCTGAGGTGGTCAATGCCATGAACTTTCAGGACACTAAGGTTGTGATCAGTCTTCAAGTTGTGACCATTCCTACAGTTCTTTCTGCAAAGAAGCAGATAACTGTTACTAATTAAACTGTGTGTAACCTTGTAATCAGGAAGTTATGTAGCATCATAGGGAAAGGCAGAAGAAAGTGCAGCCAACCATGCTCACGTTTACTTTGGAGAGCCATAGAAAAGGAATGTTCAAGAAACTTCCTTGTATAAACAAAGAAGCCAAGTGCCCTGGCTCAGGCCTATCATCCTAGCTACTCAGGAGGCTGAGATCTGAGGATCATGGTTCAAAGCCAGCCTGGTAAAATTCTTATCTCCAATTAATCACAGAAAAAGCCAGGAGTGGCACTGTGGTTCAAGTAGTAGAATGCTAGCTTTGAGCCAAAGAGCTCAGGGACAGTGCCCAGAGCCAGAGTTCAGGACCCAGGACCAGGAGGGAGGGAGGGAGGGAGTGACAGGGAGAGAGGGAGAGAGAGAGAGGGAGGGAGAGAGGGAGAGGGAGAGAGGAGAGAGAGAGGGAGAGGGAGAGAGGAGAGAGAGAGGGAGAGAGAGGGAGGGAGAGAGAGAGAGAAGATGAGGAAGAGGAGAAGGAAGAGGAGGAAGAGGAGGAGGAGGAGGAGGAGGAGGAGGAGGAGGAGGAGGAGGAGGAGGAGGGGGAGGAGGAGGAGGAGGAGGAGGAGGAGGAGGAGGAGGAGGAGGAGGAGGAGGAGGAGGAGGAGGAGGAGGAGGATGGTGGTGAAGAACAAAAAAGAAAACACTTAGGTTACCCAAACCCGTAAGTATCAGAAGGGCAGAATTCCAAAACAAAATTTGATCCCTAAAATTTGCACACTAACCTAAGGATGGGACTACAATTTTTATTTTGCCAAGTATACACATTATAAAGATACAGCAACAATCTTCAATATTGGGCCGATCCACTCAGCTACCATAGCTTGTGTGCTTTCCTCTAGCCTCTTTCTCCCCTGGAGTGATCTCTCTAGAGCAGATTTCCCAAGTTTCCACCTCAGCTTGTTTGTAACTGCAGACTTCTCAGATCAGAATCACCCCTGAAGACATATTATTGTCCACTCAACATCTCCCAAACTAGTTACTACGGGGTGGAGGGCAGCCTGTCTCTCAAACTTCACACCTGAGTAGAAAATCCTCTCCAGCTCTCTGTCCAGTAGAAGCAGAAACCAGCAAGTCATTACCTCTCCCTTAGCTTCTCTCTCTTCCTACTGTGTTCCCCAAATGCCTCATGCATACATCCTTTGGAAAGTTCTAATCTGCTATTTCTAGTCTGCTGGGTCTTAGAGACCATATTTACCAGCCCTCTTCCCCCTCCCCCTCCCTCCCCCACAGATAGGTAGGTAGAGTCATGCCATAGCTTCTGGTCATTGGGATATAAGTTAAGGATGTCCATCACCATAAAAATCTCCTATGTGATCTTTTACTATCCATTTTTTCCCATCTATTCCTAGAATGAGATATCTAGAATGTACTCAAAAGCCATATATTGAGGACAGTAGAGTCTAGATGGGTCAGCCTGTACCCCAGAATGATTGCATATATCAAGGCCCCTATCCCTAAGTGGACTATTAGACCTGACATGATAAATAATGTCAGGACTTGGGGCATGGCTCAGGTGAAAGGGCCTGAGTTCAATTCCCAGCACAAGAAAAGAAGAGGGAGGAAAGGAGACAGAGAAGGAAAGAAGAGAGAGTGAGAAGGAGGGAAGGAGAAAGGGAAGAAGACAGAAGGGAGGTCTATTGTGTTAAGACAAAAGGAGAGAGGAAAGAGGAAAGAGGAAAGGAGGGAAGAAAAAGAGAGGAAAGAGGGCTGGGAAGGTGGCTCAGTGGTAGAGCGCTTGCCTTACATGCCCTGGGTTCAATTCCTCAGCAACACATAAGCAGAAAAAAAAAGCTGGAAGTGGTGCTGTGGCTCAAGTGGTAGAGTGCTAACCTTGAGCTGAAGAGCTGAGGGACAGCGCCCAAGCCCAGAGTTCAGACCCCATGACCAGACCCAAAGAGAGAAAGAGGGGGGGGGGGGAGAGGAAAGAGAGGACCTGAGGAACCTAGACAACTGGACTAGCTTCCAAGCAAGGTCCTCTGGACATCCTCAATTACCATCCACCCCACTACTCAAACCTCTTCCTAAAATCTTGATGTCAGTATAACATGTGGAGGAGATGGGGACAAACAAGTCGTTTAAGGATTCAGGTGGACCTGTTGCAACAATGAGAAGTACAAAATGTCATGTCAAAACCAGCTTTACAATGTCGGTGTGGGGGGGGAGGGGGGTATAATTGGGTGGGGGGAGGGGGGAGGCGGGGAAGGGAGGTGAAGGGTAAACAAAGGAGGAGGCTGCAATGCTTGGTAAGAAATGTATGCATTATCCTGCCCATGTAATTGTAGCCCCTCTGTACAGTATGTTCTCAAATAAAATAAAATAAAATAAAATAAAATTAGTCAAAAAAAAATCTAATGGCTGCTCTCTCTGACATCACATTCAGGGTAAGGTCTGTGTTATCTAGAATAAACCTCTGCAGTGTGTAGTGTATCACAAATCTGCCTGGTGTTGAGTGACAACCAGCCAGGGCTGGGATGATTGAGACTTTATGGAACTTACATTGGAAGGTCCGGGGGAAAGGCACTATGAAGACAATAAACAGCAGGAGATGATGAAAAATAAGGAGAAAAGTGTTTCAAATAATGTGATTTGGCACAGGGTACTGTGGCTCACAATGTAATCCTAACTATTCAGGAGGTTGAGAACTGAGGGTCCTGATTCAAAGTTAGCTAGGGCAAGAAAGTCCAAGATGCTCTTACCTTCTACTAACCACCCAAAAGCCAGAAATAGAGCTATGGCTCAAGTGGTAGAGCGCTAACCTTGAGCAAAAAATCTCTAAGACAGTAGGGGGGAAGGGGGGGCGGGAGGGCGTGACTTAGAGGGTGTAGACCTGAGGAATTAATGAAGCAAACCAGGAAGTGAAAAGCAGGCATCCTAGGAAGCTTCAGGGCACCAAATGAGTAATAGCTCTGGGTGGATAGGGGTGGGGGGGCCGGGGGAGGCCGGCTGATACCAGTTCCTTAAGGACTAGGGGTTGATAGAAGGAGCTTTCATGCAGGTAAACCAGCCAGGAGGACGGTGTTCAGTTTCTTTGCAGCCTTTGGGCAGAGAAAAGCCTTGCTGCCTGGCCCTCAAAGCTAATTCTGAAGAACGGAGGGGACAGTGAAGCACCACTTCCTTCCGCCACCCAGGTGTCCCTGCAGCTCCATCTAAGCCACTCTGTCCCTGGGGAGGAGGGACGACCTTCCCTGAACCCAAAGTCACTGGAAGCGATGGAAGGGGGCGAGGCCACTGATTGGCCACCTAACCTAGTTGTCTCCCTAGCCCAAAGGGAGGAAGTGAGGCCCCTGGGCCTTGGCCGGCTCCCTCCGTCCCCTCCACCTCCCTCCCCTCGCGTCCCCTCCACCCATTACGTCAGAAGCGTCCACCCCCCCCCACCCCCCGACGCCTTACCCGGCTCTCATGAATCTGCAGGAACCAAAAATCATGAACTTGCATAGGTGGAGCTGGCCACACAGTCCCAAGCAGCCGGGCTTGAGCCCTTGGTACGAGCGGCACAGACGCAGCGGCGAGGCGGCCAGCACCACGAGTTCGGGGCCCGCCGCCGCCGCTGCCGCCGCGCCACCCGCGCCCGCCCGCGCCACCACCACGAAGCGCTGGTGTCCCCGCAGCAGCCGCTCCAAGGCGTCGAGGCCCGTGCTCGCCCGCAACCGACGCCGCAGCTCGCTCAGCTCCAAACAGCCGCCGGCCGCGCACAGCACCTGGGTCACCTCGCCCACCACGATCGCGGCCTGGGCCATGGCCGCCGCACCACGACGCGGGCAGCAGCGGCCGCGCAGGCTGCGGCGGCGGTGGCGGTGGCGGCGGCGGCGGCTGAGGCGGCGTTCCCGAGCCGGAGGCCCGGCGGCTGCTCGCGGTGGAAGCGCTGACGGTAAACGAAACCGAAAGCGGACCACGGCACTGGTCGGGAGAAAAAAGCTCTGGCGGCCTTGCCACGCCCCCCAGGCCCAGCTGAAGGAGCCGCCCGCGGGCTTGAGGGCCGCCAGCTGGGCAGCCCGCGGCCCGAGGGCCAAGGTCAGGGTGAAGCCGCCCGCGGACCCGCCCGGGCCTTGCAGGTCCCCCGGGCGGGGCTTGAAACTGAAATTTTCCAGGGCGTCCCCCAGGGTGAAGGAGGGAGCACGCCGTGGGCACGCGAGGACGCCCTCAACGTGGCAGGAAAATGCCGGGCTTCGCTCGACGCCACCGCCGAGGGAGGCCGCCGCCGCCGAGGGAGGCCGCGCGTTACCACGGGTGGTCGGCGACGAAGTGTCTGCGAGAGGCCCCACCAACGGATTGACGGGCGGACCCACACCCACGCATGCGTGGACGCGAGGCCCGACGCGGCCCTCCCCCACCCGGCGTGTGGACACTCTCTCCGTGGAATGCCAGGGCCGACAAGAACATTCGGTTGGCTTCGCACCAGTGGCTCTGACATTTCCAATTCGAAGGCGGGGGGGGGGGGGGGGGGGGGGGAGGCGGGGGGGGGGGGTCTTGGGAGAAGCCAATGGGAGCAAGCATTTCAAGACCGAAAGGGACCCTTAAGACACTCCTGTGGGGAGCGGGGGTGGGTAAAGGTCCAGAATGTGATGGAAATGAGCGTGACCTTTGACCCTCCCCTCGCCTTTCCTCTCCTAACGGTCCTGGAGGCTGTGTGTAGTGCACAGCCCCGTTGGGGGACGGACCCGGACCGTTAGACGAGGAAGCTGAGACCAGCTGGCGGCTCCTCGGTTGTCAATGACCGACGCCCCAGGATGGGTGCAGTGAGGAGAGAAAGATCCGCGTAGAACAGGGCGACCCAGGCCTGCTCTGTGTAGCGTACACAGAAGGAATCAGTGGAGGAAGCAGTGGAACGGCTGGGAAACGCTGGCAGTGCGAACTCCGCGTGTCTTCTCTCCACATGAACAGAAGATTCTAGCCGAAGAGTGGACGGGAACTCGGCGGCCTGTGGACAGGACACAGCCGGATGGAACTCGGCGCCGTTCCACAGCGGGGGAGGGGCGGGGCGGGGCGGGGCGGGCCCTCTGCCCCCCCCCCCGGGCTCATCCACGCATGCGTGGGAGCTGGAGGCGATCCCCACTCCTGAACAGTATGTACTATGTTCTTTTTTTTAATGGAGCTGAGTAGAGCTCGGTGGTGCAGTGCACGAACCGCAGGTTCAGTCCTCAGCACCAGAGTCAAGTAAGTACGTAGGGCAAGTCAGATCAAATAATAACGCGGAGAACAGTAAGGGGACAAATAGGAAGGATAATTTTCGCTTGACTTTGTGATAAAATTACTGTGTAATGTTTTTAGCCAACACTTTTTTACTTGTGGGTTCTGACATTGTTTTGATATATATGTACATCGTATATAATTTTTTAAACTTACTTTTGCGAGCCCAGGGCCTTTTTTCACTCATGGCCGGTACTCTACCACTAGAGCCAGGCCTCCACATCCAGCTTTTTGCTTGTTACTTGGATATGAATCTCTCAGCTCTGTCTGCCTGGATGTCTTGGAATTATGATTCTCAGATCTCAGCCTCCTGAGTAACTAGGGTTATAGGTTTGAGCCACTGGCTTGCCAGCTTAACTTTCTGCCACTCATCTAACATTTAGTCAAGAAAAATAGCTGAATCTCAGTAAGAGCAGCAAACTTTACAGTATTTTAGCTCACCCTGGTGATTTACCTTGAGAAAAGTTGACCTTCATAGTACCTATACCAGAAGGATCAGACAGGGCTGCATTGTTTTCCAAGACTCATTCACAAGGAAGTCAATGTGACTTATCTTGTGGTTCCCTGGAAGACAGTTTGAAAAGGTTAGGTTTATGTAGCCTCATTGTAATTTGCCAAATCCTAAAGGTGGAGGATTTTTTTTTTGAGAGGGGGACACTGACTTGACTCGGGGTCTTCACCTTGCTAGGCAGGTACTCTAGCACTGGAGTTAGCCCCAGTTGTGCTTGCTTTTCAGTTATTTTTCAGATATGGTGGTGTGTTTTTGCCTAGGGCCACATTGGACTGTGCATCTCGTATTTATCCTTCCCTCACTGCTGGGACTACAGTGAAGTCCCATCATGCCAGGCTTGTTGGTTGAGATTCAAGATCTCCATTACATCATAAACTGGTGACAAATATCAAATGCAATAAAAAGTTTCTTTGTAAAAGAAAACCTCAAAATTAATTTCTTATCAGAAAGCATGCACATTAGAAGGTCCATTCCACTGCTGAGGGGGAAAAAAAAGAAAACCAAGAATTCTATATCCAGCAAAACTATCCTTCAAAACATTTAGTATAAACTAACTCATTCCCAGTTACAAGCTGAGAGGGTGAGGGTTAATTACAGTAATACAAGAAACACTAAAAGAGCCTTTTGAAAGTAATAAGACACTAAAGAGTAACTCAATTTTCATGAAGACTGTAACTTTTAAATATCACTACCCTAAAATACTGTGAAAATTATGAAATTTATATAATCAATCTCAATAGAAAAATTATTTTTAAAAATACTCATGAGAGGGGTTGGGAAGGTGGCTCAGTGGTAGAGCGCTTGCCTTGCATGCCTGAGGCCCTGGGTTCGATTCCCCAGCACCACATAAACAAAAAGAAAAAAGCCGGAAGTGGCGCTGTGGCTCAAGTGGTAGAGCACTAGCCTTGAGCTGAAGAGCTGAGGGACAGTGCCCAGGCCCAGAGTTCAGGCACCACGACCGGACCCCCCCCCCAAAAAAAAAACTCATGAGGAAAGAAAGCACCAGTAAAGGTTGACTAATCATTAGAAGGAAAAAAAAAGTATTGATGTAACTCCACCCACATCTGACTTCAAAGCTAGCTGCATAATGCAATAATGAAAAGTAGTTTGAAGTAATGAATGAAATTAGAAATCAGCAACAGAAGGAAATATAGGATATTCACCAACTTGGAAGTTATATTAAAAAAAAGTCAAATGAGAAATCATGAGATTTCAAAATACTTTGAAATGAATAAAAATGAAAACAAATTTGAGTTTCCGTGAAAGTGGTATTTAGAGGGAAAGCTATAGCCAAAGCCTACATTGACATGAAACTGGAAAAGAGCAAACTAAGCCAAAAATGAAACAATACAGATTACTTTACAAATAAATAAAATGGGGACAAAAAAAAAGAATCAGTAAAACCTAAAGTTGGTTCTTTGACAAGATTTTTTTAAAATTATTAATCTTCATTTAGACTGATTTTTATGACTAAAATTATTAATATCAGGAATAAGGGATTATCAATAGGAGAAATTTAAGAAGTGGTTATGGAATATAATATCCACATTTTCTAGTTATGTACTTTAGGTGCTCTGACATTTTGTATCCTGGCTGACAATGGATTCCAATTCCTAGGAGAGCAAACAACTCACTCACCAGTGTGACTTTCAAATGCAAACCAACCAATCCAGACTTCTTACCTGTAACTACTTCCTTCTTAGGCTCATACACATCCTGGGCTATTTATTCCCCTTCCCTAATCACCTTAGGCCAAGATCTCAGACAACTTGAAACAGCCCCTATATTCCAAGAGGATGCCAGAATAAGCTTGCTAACTCTTCTTCACCAGTTCCTTATCACAGAAGCCACTTGCTCTCTACCCTCCTGACCTACACTGTGGTATGCCTGTGGACCTGAGCAGCATGCTATGCCTCCTGTTCCTAGAGATCTGTAAGAAGAAAACCTTCACATGTCTATGTCTCTTGTTAAGCCTTGGGCATGTAGACAATAAGGGCATTAAGATAGAATAAAGAGTGAATATATAATACTTTAAGTGGAAATGGCCCATAGACACTTAGCTCTGTCTGGCATTTATAGAGGGTGTTAGTGCTAGAGCTGTGAACAGCTAAGATTTGAACCCACAGGCCTGGATTAGATCACCCTGAAAAGAGGTTTCCAGAAGAGAGGAATATGAAGACCCTGATGAGAGAAAGAGACTGATTAAAAATAAAAATAAAAAAAAAAAAGGTGAGAAGTCTGTGGGATTAGAGGAAAACAAGAATATGGGATCATAAAAGCAAATTATTTAAATATTAGAAAAAGATGATCAACACTGACTGCTATCAAGATTACATAAAAGAGGGTAGAAATGTTTTGCTGATATCCCCAAATTAACAGCTAAAAGAAGTAACTTGTATTTCACGATTCTGAGTTGGAAGGGCTTTGCTGGATATTTCCTCTGTTCCACATGATATTGCTAAAGTTGTTCTTGTGGCTGCTTGCAGTTGAGGCTTTGTGAGAGCTAAAACATTCACAAATGGCCCTTTCAGTCTCTGTCTGCATGGTTCTCATTATTTAGTAGTATAGCCTGGGCTTCTTTACAGTATGCTTGTGATTCACAACAAGCCCAATGTACAAGCATTTCCCCGCCCCTCTTTCCCAACTCTTGGCTCTGCCATGACTCTCTATATATAAAGTAGGTGAACAACCTTCTCAGCCTGCCTCTTACCCAGGATTCAACCAACAAGGCCTTTCACTCTGGAGGGATCTTTACCATTTCTTTACCAATCCACTATCATTGTAAGTTTTCTGAAAACATGCACAATCCTCTTTGAGATAGATCCATCTACTTTGGCCCATATGTTCTTCTAATATATCCTAATTTCTTAGCTCTGATAGAAGAGCCCCTATCTTGTTCTCTTGACCTTCCCAGGACCTACCAGTTCAGTACACATATTTGGTATGGTAGCAAAATGCCCTTAGGATTCTTAGAAGCCTTTCAGGAAGAGTCTACAAATTACCAGCTTAAATATTTCCTATGTCCAAAGGGTAGCTACCAAATGTAGCTACCAAGCTACATTCTTCACAGATTCATATTTTTAGAAATTCTTTTTGCAGCTCTAGTTTGAACCCAGAGCCTCACACAAACTAAGCAAGTGCTCCACCACTGGAACTGCAACTTTGATTTTGAATCCTTTTTGAATGCTTTTCCCAGCAGCAGGCCCAGCACCAGTCTGCACAATGGAAAGACATCGCTCTCACTGGGACACTGTAAAGAATAAAAAAAAAAAAAAACAAACTTGTACACAGTGAATACTCAAATAGAGGAAGATAAAGATGGGGGCTTGTGATCCAAACCATCTGCAGCGAAGCCCCTGGCTCTTCCCAATGAACTGAGAGGAGGGTAACACCAATAGCCCACAAGGATTTGTTTCCTAGTCCCACAAATCAGACCAAGAGTCTAAGGAGACTAAGTTCAGACTATCTACTATTTTTCACCATTACAGGTGAGCTTAGGAAGGTCAAACATTCTCCAGACCTCCAAAACAGCACATACGATATAGGTCAGAAGATGGGGTGTGCAGCCGGGCGCTGGTGGCTCACGCCTGTAATCCTAGCTACTCAGGAGGCTGAGATCTGAGGATCGCAGTTCAAAGCCAGCCCGGGCAGGAGAGACTGTGAGACTCCTATCTCCAAAAAGCCACCAGAAAACCGGAAGTGGCGCTGTAGCTCAAGTGGTAGAGCGCTCGCCTTGAGCTGAAGAGCTGAGGGACAGCGCCCAGGCCCAGAGTTCAAGTCCCACGACCGACAAAAAAAAAAAAAAAAAAAAGAAGATGGGGTGTGCAAACTTGCTTTTGGTGCTACTGCAGTGTTTCTGACCTCCCTGCTGTCATGCAAGGAGAAAGAAGCCTCCGTTTCTGGTGCTTCTGCTGCCTTGGGTTCTACAAAGCTTCACTTGGTCTCCAGGGACATCTGCCTACTTCCCGTCTCTTCCAGAAGTATCCCACTGCCTGTGATGTGCTGCCTGGTGTGTTCCTTCCTCCTTGGCTCCTCTCAACATCTCCAAGGCAAGACCTTACCCTTACACATTCATCCCTGATTTGTCTCTTCTGCCCTTTGCTAAAGCTAAGCCCAAGCTTCCTCAATGAACTTATACTTACACATCTCCCTTTACTAGAAGGGCAAACTTTCTCACAGAGGCCCTGAGCCTGGACTTCCTTTTGCTACTCCTGTAACACTGGCACCAGTAGGAACCCTGTGTGGGATGCAGGCTGTGGGGGGTGTCTATAAGTGTTCATCAGTAAGCACAGTAGCACCTTGCCAACATGCCTTTATATCCTTTCTTCCCATCTGGCCATTACTCTTCCCAAGCAATATAACTAATAAAATAATAAAACACATTACCTTTTGTATTCAAGTCCCCCAAAATAATAAGGAGCTTATTAGAATATATTTCACATTTTTAAATAATGTCCTCCAATTCAATAAAGAAAAAGGGAACCAAAAGTCAAAATTAGAATTCAGATTTTTTTCTTTCAGAAACACTTTTTATACAACTTTCAACATATATACTTTCAAACAAAAGCAACAAAGAATACACAGAGTGCTAAAAAGTCAAAACAGAAGTAATACAATTTTAATTTCAATATTTTAAAATACAGAAATTGGAAAGAATACCAAATACAACTTTAAACAAGTCACTTGTCTTCTCCTATAATAACCAATATAAGCTACTTAAAGACTTACAAATTCAGATTAAAACAGAAACAAAATAAATACTGTACACTTTCCCTGCCTGCAGGCAAAAGATGGGAAATACTGTTATGAATGAAAACAAATGCTCTTAAAGCTTCTGCACCCCACTCCCCAGCCACACCCTCCCACTGTCACACAGTGTGCTTCTGTATTCCCAGACACACATGTGCACACACACTGGCCGCCTACACACACAGATGAGACACTACTCCATAGACACCCCAAATGAGAAGGGTAACAGTCACCTGGGACTGTGGGCATAAAAACCAGTAAGGAAAATCAGTCAGGCTAGCAAAACATTACTACAAAACTAGTAAATACCATAGCCAACAACTGTCCCCTTTCCAAATTTCAGAGTTAAACCCCCTAGAACCAACACTACCCCCTCCCATCACCACCCTCCAATACCCCCCCTAAAAGGAAACTTGCTGAAGCACTGGCAAAAAGTTAGACATTTCACAATAAATGTGAAAATTCATATTATATAATCTCTTAAAATGAACCTTTTCACCCTCTTTCCACAGCATGAAACTGTTATGGCTTAATTTATATTAAAAGTAGAAAAGTCTTTTCCAAAGGAAATACAGTCTGCGAGATGCACGTGCATTTCCTGATCAGTGCTATTTCATACCTAACAACTGCATGACTTGCTTTTGCAGTCAGAAGCTGTTTTTGGAAAAACTGAGGTTATAGCTTTTGATTCAGTCTAACCATAAACTGTAAGGCCCTTAGTTTGGTTTAGGTTTCTTTTGCAAGATAAAATAACCTTGGGGTTCACTTAGCAAGTTATACCTCAGGTCCCTGACTATAATGTGGAAGTTATATGAATGTATTGTAAAAATAAAAGTTTAATTATGAATCTTAGAGGGAAGAAATAATTCTAGGCAAGAAATTAACTGATTATATATTACACATAATGCTGATGTTTAAATCCATTAAAGTTAGAAATGTTTAAGTACATTAAAGTTAGCATCCACCGAAGAAATATGTGTATGTCTGAGTTATTTTATTCCTGCAAAACGTTATAGATTCTAGCACTTATAATTGTTTTGGTGAGAAATCGTGGGGGAGAACAGCTGAAACTTTGTGAAAGAAATGGCCAAAATAAAACTGGTTGAATGCAAGGTGTTTTTTTTCCCCTTATTCTGTTTATGACTGTTTTCTAAAATAAAGGTAAGTAAAACCAGAATGTCACAAGTCTTGCATAGGTCAACTACTTGGAGGTCAAGGGCTACGTGGTAGCCAGAATTTTATTAATGAAATAGTGCAGAGCAGATAAACTTGCTGGAAAAATCTGTAGGTACAGTTTCTAAAATGTTTCTGACAAAAACATGTTACAGTTGCTAAGACAAAGTCTTAAGACATTAGAAGGGGTATCAAGGGTAAGAGGAAAAATATCTCAAGTGAGCCTTATTTTTCTCCTCCCCAGTAGAATGAAAAATTACTGTAGATGAATAAAACCAGTCAGTCACAATAAGCTACCTGCTTTGGAAATAGGCATTTGGTTCTTAATAACCTTAATTTAGGGGGAAAAAAGTACTTATGGAAAGGACATTAAATATTTATTTGAATTAGGGCATGATGTTCACTGAAAAGCAGATTAAAATAAAGGAAGAGTTTTTAGTAAGGCTACATACAGCATTAAGACTATTTTATGCTTAATAACAATTTATTGAGTATATTAATTTTCTCTCTGTTCACCTAGCTTCAAGGAAGCATATGGTTGTCTTTCACAAGACAAGTAGAGACTGAACAGTGTTGCAGAAGCAAGATACAGGAGGTCCTAGATCCACTGTGTCTCCAGGAAAATCCATGCCCTACTTGGGTTACACTGGTCTCCTTTACTGACCAGCTTTCCTTATTAACCTAGAGACTGCTTTGGATCAAGGTCAAGGACATTAGGAAAGAGAAGAGCCTGAGCTTCCCACCTCACCCCCTCTATGCTGGCAATCAAACTCAGAACCTTGCAATAAGTAGCAATCAATTTAATATTTAATGAGAAAAGTAAATTTTGGAAAAAGTAATTTACTGTTACATTATGAAGATACCAGGTATCTTCCATGTGCAAACTAAAAATGATCGTTTACTATAGCAGTTACTTTTCTCATCTCTTAGGGAGTGATCTTACTCTTAGGTAAAAAGCATTTTCTAAAACAAGCAGTTAACTCTTCTGTTGAGTCTGCCCTCCAAACCACCAATGACCTTTCTCTTTACCCAACCTATTGTCACCAACCTGGAGATGTCCTGTGGAGTCCCAGCTTCCTTATCACCTTATTTTCCTTTAGTCTTGTGGGTAGTTGCTAAAACACTCTAATTCATAACTTATTTTACCTTTCCTCTAGTTCCTGACAAGCATGCCAAATCTGAGAAGCAGTACTACCTTAATTCCTCTTTGAGAAAAACCTAAAGCTATCTTTCCACTACAATAACTCATCTTAATGTACTTGAGGATGAACATTCTCATTATGCTTTCCAAACACTAGCTCAGTTCTTTTTCTTTCACTTCAAGCATAGATTCTGCCTTTAACTTAGCACCTTGTTAGAGGTTTTTCACATTTTTTAGGTAGCCTGCTCTGGGTATATATTTGATTTGAAAGAAGTTTTGTGAATAACAAGAATTTTCACTTAAATTTTATATATAAAGGTAAATTCATTATCAATTGTAACTTATAATAATAAATTCTCTATATGTGAAGTACTAAGTAATGCTTTCTTCTCTGATTATCCTAATAAGCAACTTTACTTAAATGTACAAATAAAAAAATGGACTCAGAAATAATATTTAGAAAAAAATGACTTATTCAGGGTCACACACTGACACAAAAGTGGCAGAACTTAGACCAGAACTCAGTTCTTTTGTTTTTTTGTAAGCTGTACTACTTCATTACATTACCAATTAAACTACTAACTTCTGTTATGCTTCTTAAATGTTAAAGAAGTCAGGTCTTTTTTATTTTTTTGCTTCCACTTGTACAGTGGTATGTGCCTTAGTTGAAATTAATAAAGTTAGGGGAACGTGCTGTTTTTTTAAATGACAAGGGCCCTCTTTTGCTCTAGTTTATTTAGATATAAAAATAATACTGCTAATTTCCTGGAGAAGACACCTTTATCGGCAGAAACCACAACTGCAACAATATTCTCCTACAGTATTAAATAGTTCTGGACACACAGTAGATGTCTGATAAATACCTGCTGATCTTATATGAATAAATACAGTAGAGTACATTGAAAAGGCAATAATTAGGATCATCAAAACATAGAACTGTATTTATACTAAATATTTAATGATAAGATGCGTTTGTTTCTTCTGAGTTTCTGATGATTTCAGTAGAATGTTCAATTTTGCACACCTCAAAGATGAACAGGTATTTATGAAGTTTAATGTATTTCTAGGTTACTGAGCTACTGTAAACTGCCTGCTTTGTACTGTTAGCACATTCACCAATGTTGGAAAGTATATATTACAAGATGTTGTGAATTACAGTACAGTGGATCCCAGGTTGAGTCATTTACTTGTATTCATATAGAAAAAGTACTACTATTATTAAAGTTGCATACATTCAATCACTAATTCTCAGTTTTACATATTTATATTTGCTTATGACTAGCTAAATATTATCATTGCTGTCCTCTTGTGTAAGCTGTGGTACAGTATCTATTAAGTGAGACTAAGGGAAAGACAAAGGTTACCTATTGCTACTGAACCCAGAGTGGGCAATAGTCACCTCAAGGTTCAGCCACTTCCATGAGATAAAGGGTATATCATGGCCATTACCTTTATAAGAGGCCAAGTACAAAAGTCATTAGATCAGTGGCTAAAACTTTTCACCAATTCAGAAAAAGATACATGGGTTCACTTATAGTGGTTATATTACCTTGCTGAAAGTTTTGTGACATAACTAGTTAATGGACTAAAATGCAAAATTGAATCCACAGTACCTTCACTTAGAAAATCCCACATATTAGCTACTCAACATTAGTGTTTATTGGCCTAAGGACACAGGGTGGATGGATACTGGCCACAATTTTAATTCATAAAAATAAATTAATTTTTATTTTAATTTTTATAACTAAAGAAAAAAGTTCTTTAGAGTTGTGCAAAATGTAGAGGGAAAATAAGTCCAGATCCTGAAGTAACTGGAAAAAAATTATACTTATTTCTTAAGCTACTATAAAAATGTATATTAGAACACTAAAACAGAAAACCAAGACATCACAGTGATATATTGTAAGAAGGTGAAGGAATCAGTCAAACCAGACTTGTGCATCTTGAAATATGCTGACCAGTCAGTGGCTGACTGCATCCATCTCACCACTAATTATGGCACAGTGCAGACAGGGACTAAGAAGGCAGTCTACAGAGATTAAGAATTTCCAAAAGAATTATTCTTCCTGACACTCAAATAAGATTTCAACTTTGGTTCTCACAGTCAAGAACCAAAAAAGAAATTCATAAGTTACTCCATTGCTATCCCATAAAATATTATAGTGGAGAAAGAGTAAAAAATATTTCTTTTTGGAAATACACATTTGAATACAACCATAAAAGATATTTAATACAGTAGGAACAGTCTCATTACCTTGCTGAGCCAAAAAAAAACCCCATAAACTAAAAATAAATTTCAGTCTATTTGCCTGTTTGTGTAATGCTTGCTATATTGTTAGACTTGGGAATAGCTCCACCATATCCCACAATCATCATTTTTATGCCACCAGGGGAAAGGGGGAAAATTATAAACAACTGAAAACTGGTATTAATAAAAACTGTACATAAAAAAGAAAAATGATTAAATTAAAAGTTCAACCCAATAGCTAACTGCAATATGCACTAGATGGAAGAAACTGCAAAAGCACCCATTTACTCCAAATCTGTGTCTGAAATAATTTTTTAGAAGATTAAGAAATTAAAAAAAACACATACACAAAAGATCTAGTCCAACATGCTTCTATACAACTTAATTATACAGTATAGTCCTATTGTATTACAGCTTATTGTGTATGTTTGAATATCCTAAGTCAAATCATACATATGCCTTTAACAAATTAGGTCTAGAGACTAAAAGTATCCTAAGATTTAACCTCTGCAGCAGGTGTTGGCCCTGTCCTCCAACACAAGCAATATGAAGGAGGCCCTCTATAGTTACAAATGTATTTGGAAAAACTATAAATGTGACAATTTAATCAAATCTATATTTTTCCCCACAAGTAGCTAAAAGATATTAAAGCTGTTCTCTTTGGGACCCAGATATCATTGGGAGAAATGAAAAATATAAGAAGCTATTTCTTCATATTTAGAAGAAAACCACAATGTCAAAGGAAATGAGAAGCGAGGGATCTTTTGTGTTTTTACAGATTAGCTATGGAAGTGTTTCCCTGCAGAGAAGAGTTTTGTTGGGTCATCTCAAAATGATGGGGGTGCAGAGGGAAGGTGGGGTGTTAAGGGAATCAACCTGGATAACAGTATGCACCTTGGATGTTAGCAAAAGCGAAGCTAATAGCTTATAAAAAACACATGAAATATATAAAATAAAATGATTTTCATATACATCTTAATTTAAAATAATTAATGCATCAAATCCCTGTTTAAGACTTTAACCTGAATATCAAATTTAAGAGTCCAGACTAGTTACTGTTACTGTGGCTCTTTCCCACATGTAACACACATACTATCAAAAATAATTTAAAAACCTTCACATTCTTAAATCTAAATTAGTGAGATATTTCTCCAGAAATCTTCCAAATAAATAGCTTTAAAAAAGAAAGAATTTATAAGCTGTTAACTTAAAAAAAAATCTGTTAAATAAATTATTGATAATTCTTTACACTACTACTGAAAATAAATCAAGACACTACCAATAACAAAATGAAATTCAAGCCCTGACAAGAGACCCTTTCCAGTTCAAGGTCTCTTTTTAAGGTTCCACCCTCCTTCTTCCTCTCCCCACCAGGTCCAAAGGGTTATTGCTGAGTGGGTGTGGCACAGTAAAAATGCAGCATCAGGTTCATTCTGTTCTTCGAGCAGTGTTCTTACTAGACAGAAAACAGCTCCAGGCAAGGGGACAACAGAAGCACCAGGCTCCCGTGCCCCAAGACTGGCCTCCAAAGGGAAGAGAGGCTGTGACAGCAGCTCTATCACACGAAGAAACGTGCATGACCATTTCTGTTCAACTTAAGGATCTTCCCAAGACGTTGTTTGGCTGTTGCCATTCCTTTTTTTGGACGTTTACCTATAAAATACCAACAGCACTGTAAACAGTAACGAAAAGCATACTTGCCAGACAGTATCTGAAAGACTTAAAGGGAGAGCTTTATGGTAAGTATGCCTAGTAGGTGTTCTGAACCCACAGCCATGCTTCAGGAATTCTACTATTTAACACCTTTCTAGTTCATCACAATAGGGCCAGAAAGTCAGCCCTCTTCCAAACTATGCTTCAACAAAATGGACTCTTAATGTCATCAGTACCCATGGACCACTCACTGTCCTCTCTGTGCCTTGGGTCATGCTTTCCTCCTGTCTGTTACTTCTCCCAACTCAGCCTGGTTAACTCCTTATCACCCTTTTTTAGGCTCTACCTCCTCCTGGGCCTTAGGAAGTGATTCCTGTTCCTCAGGGTAGGCTTGGGTATACTTCTTTGTTCCACAGTAGCCCATGCATACTGCTATCACACTGCAGTCCATGTTGCAGGAAATAGGAGCAACTTAAGTGTTAACGACTGTAGCTAAACTGTTACTACTGTTACCACAGAGATGAAGAAATGCAATTAACTTTCAAATGTGTCAAAGTTACCTTTTGTTGCCTGGTTGCTGATAGGTGGTGGGTTTGATGCTGGTCTCTTGGTGGGGTGAAGGGGCACTGAAAAGGAAGATTCACCAAGAGGCCTTTCTGGGCTTAGACTGCCATTTCTTATCTGGCACGGCCCTGAAACCAAGCTGGGATTCTGTATGTACTTCCCATTCTGAAGGCTGGAGCCACTGCTGTCCACATAATGCCTACTTTGCACCTTTTGACTGATTTCTGATGAGCCTTCCTTTTTGATGCATTTCTGGCTTCTACTTAGGTCCTAAAGAAAGAGGAAAGAAAGGGAGCTGAATTTTTAGGGTTTAAATAAGTAGGGTTCCAGGCACTAATGGTTCACACCTATAATCTTAGTTACTCAGAAGACTGAGATCTAAAAATTGAGATTTGAAGCCAGGCTGGGCAGGAGTCTTATTTCCTATTAACTAACAAAAAGCTGGAAGTGAAGATATGGCTCAAATGGTAGAGCCCTAGCCTTGAGTGAAGAAATAAAGTAAGGTATTTCAGCATTTTATACATTAAGTCATGACACATGAAATAAACAGAGAAGTTTGGTTTTCTTGGTACATATTAAACCACCCTTCATGAGTTCATCTCAGTTTATAAGAGACCTAACAAATCAAATTAATTTTAACTATTCAGGCCTTGAAGCTGCATCATTAATTTAACTGAGAGTTTGGGGGAAGGGTATGAGTCAAATGCTAGAGTGGAGGCCCTGAGTTTAATCTCCAGTATTATTTTTAAAAAGGAAAAAAAATTAAACATGAGCTTTAAATTAGCCTTTTAGAATTTTTAAGCATGAAGAAACAAGTGCTATGATCATGCTCTAATAATAGTTACAGGTAAAAGAAATATGACTTTCTCTGCTTGTGCTCTTATTCATTACCTGCCCATCTGCTTCTTTTTCCTTTTCTTTTTTCTTTTTCTTTTTTCTTTTTTTGCTCAAGGCTAAAGTTCTACTACACTGAGCCACGGCTCCACTTTAGCTTTTTTTTTGTCAGTCATGGGGCCTGAACTCTGGGCCTGGGTGTTGTTGCTCAGCTCTTCAGCTCAAGGCTAGGGCTCTACCACTTGAGCCACAACATCACTTCTGGCTTTTTCTGCTTATGTGGGGCTGAGGAATAGAATCCAGGGCCTCATGCATGCAAGACAAGCACTCTACCACTGAGCCAACTTCCCAGCCCCCACTTCAGGTTTTCTGGTTAAATGGAGGTAAGAGTCTCATGGATTTTCCTGCCCAGACTGACTACAACTGTGATCCTCAGATCTCAGCTAGGATTACAGGCATGAGGCACTGGTGCCCACTTTCACTTCTTTTTGCTTACTTATGGTGCTGGGATCAAACCAGGGGCTTGTACATGTTACTACCAACCTATATCCTTAACCCTTCTTCTTTTTCCAAAGACTAATTACAGAAATAGGTAGAGTTAAATAATCCCTTATTTTTAAATATAAAATCTTCTAATGCTAATGGTAGTAAATAAAAACAGTAAAACAGGGCTGGGAACGTGGCTCAGTGATAGAGCGCTTGCCTTGCCTGCTTGAGGCCCTGGGTTCAATTCCTCAGCACCACATAAGCCGGAAGTGGTGCTGTGACTCAAGTGGTAGAGTGCTAGCCTTGAGCTGAAGAGCTGAGGGACAGCGCCCAGGCCCAGAGTTCAGGCCCCACGACCGGACCTCCCCCCCCCCAAAAAAAAAAAAACAATGAAACACTACAAAACCATATATTGAAAAAGCAAATCATAACAGTGACATGCTCACTCTAGAGCATATCCTTCCACCAGTCAAGGAATGTGTACTCACAAAGCCTTGCTTTTTTCTTAAAAAACAGAAAAACCACTTGGGGTATGGTTCTTGCCTAGCATGTGGAGAGACATTGGTAGCATGGTGAAACAAAACAACTTTGCTCTTTTTCTTTCTTTTTGGTCAGTCATGGGATTTGAACTCTGGGCTTGGGCGCTGTCCCTGCATTCTTCAGCTCAAGGCAAGCTCTCTACCACTTGAGCCACAGTGCCACTTCCAATTTTCTAGTGGTTTTTTTTTTTTTTTATTGGCAATTAGAGTCTCACAGACTTTCCTGCCCGGACTGGCTTTGGCTTTGAACCGTGATCCTCAGATCTCAGCCTTCTGAGTAGCTAGGATTACAGGCATGAGCCACTGGCCCCCAGCTATTGCTCTTTTTCTTATGGTAAGACTGTTACATATTTAGAATATAGATGAGGCAAACCAAGAAAATAAGACCCATCCATAAATCTACTCAGACATTAATGTTGGATATTTGGGGGGAGTGTCATATCTATTCTATTTACACACACACACACACACACACACACCTACAAAACACACACACACACACACACACCCTATCTACAAATCACACACACACACCCTACCTACAAATCACACACACACACACACACACACACACACACACACACACACACACACACACACACACACACACACACACACACACACACACACACACACACACACACACACACACACACACACACACACACACACACACACACACACCCTACCTACAAATCAACCCGGGCTCTAAAAGATGAATAATTTATAATTTAAGAGGCTCTTTTCACTTCTGCTGAAGCCTTTCAGTGTTACATGAAAGTGTTATTCACGTGAGATTTCTCTTTCACTTTTTCTAGAACTGCCTACTCATGCTCTTCTTCCTCTAACTATTCTACTCCCCAATGTTTCTTCTGATGAGAGAATTCTTAGAAGCATTTCTGCTTTTTTGACTTACTTTCATTTAAGTATGGTAATAAGCTTGGGAGAGTTTTAACAGCCCTACTCTGCCTTGTGAGAATGTCGTTTATTCCTCTGAAGGCCATTTTACAAGATTTACAGAAAAAGGTCACAGTGTTTTTTCCTTGTTTGGTGCTGCTAGTGGTGTTTTAGTTTTTTAAAAGCTCTATTTTGGGCTCATTTTGTGTATGAATATGAATAAACTGGGATTCTAACACATAGTTTCTTAGAGAAGAGTTTCTTAATCTAGAGTCATGAAGAACCTGAAGTTGGAAGAAACAGAAACGATGAACAACTATAAAGCAAAGTCTGTATTTTTTTTTTTTTTTTTGCAAAGTCTGTATTTATGACAGACTTTCTTCTAGAAAAAGAACCTGTATTTCCCATCTAGTCCTCAAAGATCAGTACCTAAAAATATCTGGGACATCAGGGACTAAAGAGATGCTCTTTTCTCCCATATTTTATTCTAACCAGGTATCACCTAGCCAGTGTTTTTTCACCACTTCCTTAAATAAGTTATTCTTACCCACATCACATTCTACCCATGATCCTTGCATGTTATCATATCAGCTGTTCAAATGAATATTTAATCGTATGTTTTCTGTTTGTTATATTTAGTAGCTGATAATCAATAAGTTTTAAAAGCAAAGCAAGAACAGCTTTTTGTTGACAATTTAACTTGCTTTTAATATTTCAACCTTTGACTATACCTGAGGATTAAATCTGGAAGTCCTATCAAATTGTTTAATCCAGGAAGAAGTCCTCAAGTCTTGATCTTCAGTCTTGACATGGTATCCTACAGAGAAGTCTTAATTTAGTTATCTTTAAACAAATAATATTAAAGAACGAAATTAGCCTATTACAATCAAAAGCAAATTTATGTTGACAGATTGTTAAAATATGATTACATTATCTCTCTGCATATTTAATCATATACCTTTATTTTCACTTCACTCCTTCCTTTTTTTTGCTGGTCTGGGCACTGTGCTCAAGGCTAGTGCCCTACCACTTAAGACACAGCACCACTTCCAGCCTTTTCTGTTTATGTGGTACTAAAGAATTGAACCCAGGGCTTCATGCATACTAGACAAGCACTTTACCACTAAGAAACATTCCCAGCCCTTTTTTCCTGTCTTAAAAACAAAAAGTCACCCAAACTTGCCACTCTGTTGCTTTTCTTGAAAACCCTGTAACCATGTGTTGTTAATGTAAACCTAAGTGCAATATAAAAATAGCATGTTTCCCATATAGCATGAAAGCAGATGTTTGCCTGAATTTTGTAGTACTCCCATAAAAGCCTTTTCAAGGGTCCAATGATTATAGGGGGGAAAAATGGATCAGGATAAAGACAGACAAACCCAAACTTAAACTGAGTTCTTCCACTACCAATGTAACTTTAGCAATTTCCTTAAGCTTTCCAAGCTTCAGTTTTCTTTTACAGCAAGCTAAGACTTTGATTCTGGTTTGAATTCCAAAAGCTTGTTAACCTAAATCTTATTTCTTTTACCTACAAATTGTTGTTTCTACAATTATGTGAAATGGAAGTTAAGGCTCTCCTACACAGCTAACCCTTAATTATATGAGATTAAGTCTAATTGTTATATGTTAGTTCAATCTTCCTTAGCGACTTTTTGGGAAACAAAATCTTGATTGGAAGGCAGAGAAGAAAAACACTAGGTGGCATCATTGACATGCTAGTGAGTCTGCTCTTTTCCTAATAATTCTTTTTTTTTTTTTTTTTTGGGGGGGGGGTCCGGTCGTGGGGCCTGAACTCTGGGCCTGGGCACTGTCCCTCAGCAATTCAGCTCAAGGCTAGCACTCTACCACTTGAGCCACAGCGCCACTTCCGGCTTTTTTCTTTATGCTTATGTGGTGCTGAGGAATCGAACCCAGGGCCTCATGCATGCAAGGCAAGCGCTCTACCACTGAGCCAACTTCCCAGCCCTTCCTAATAATTCTTTATAGAGGAGAAGAGTATCTTCAATCAGAAAGAGACCATTCAATATTTCATATATTTCATTCATTCAATATTTCATATATTTCATTCTCATCAAAGGAAAATGGGTTAATTGTTCTAGTTTAACAGACCATTTGAGACACCAAAAGATCCTAAGTTTTACAGTACTTCCACCATAATCAACCTGTTAGTGAAAGGGAAATAATACTGGCTTGCAACAGCAATAGAATTATTCCAGTAAAAATAATCCTAAATCCCAAGTAACTTACATTTTGAATTCTTTTTTTTTTCTTTTTGTCATTTGTGGGGCTTGAACTCTGGGCTTGAGAACTTTCCCTTAGCTCTTCAGCTCAAGGAAAGCGCTCTACCACTTGAGCCATAGTGCCACTTCCAGTTTTCTGGTGATTAACTGGAGTAAGAGGCTCACAGATTTCTGCCAGGGCTGGTTTTGAACCATGATCTTCAGATCTCAGCCTCCTGAATACTAGGATTACAGGCATGAGCCACCTGTGCCCGGCTACATTTTGAATTCTTATGCTTTCACTTTATATAACTTGTCAGTGTTATGGTCTTGGTTTGGTTTTATTTTTCGTTTGTTGTACTTCTTTGGCCAATTTCTGTAATATTGAGAAAAGATGAGCAATAAACAGTCCCTATTCAAAGAATCTCTCCTCTAAACTAGGTTTCAGAGCTACTAAATTTGGAGTCTTATATTACTCTTCAGAGACTGATAATTTGTATTTCTTACCACATTCCACTTGTGTATCATAGCGATACAACTGCCTAACCTCTTGGTTACTGCTATGGCAGTTGCTGGGATCCTGGAGAGCATTCTTCTCACCAGCAGAGTCCGTGCTTTGTATCTGTCTTTGTAAACATGTGGAATAGTGCAACCCTGCCATAGACAACATGCCCTGAATAGCTTCTTCTTCTGTGCTAGTCGAGGTAGAACATTCCCTAAAGAAGTGGTAATCCAAAAAAACAGGTCTATTATTTCTGATGACATTTTCATTAAAACTAAAAAAAAAATTTTATAGCATTTACATCACAATGTAGAGCAACTGCTACCAACAGAAAAATACCTTTTAATTGGAATTTCACTTCTAGACGGCTTCTGGCTCTTCTGAAGGAAATTCCTTATCACATCAGGTTCCTCCTTAGAGTTCGATGTTATTTCTTGTTTCTTTTCATCACCTGAACTTTCAGACTCTTCAGTGGTGAAATGAATTTTCTGAGACAATTTAACAGAAAAAAAGCTATATGAAAAATTGACCAATATTATATAAACCAATCAAACAAGAATATCTATCTAGAGATAGCTTGATCTTAATTATTATAGAATAACATGTATCATAAAAGAATCTCTAGTAACTATAGTAACAGCCTGCTGAGTGAAAAGCACAGTATTGGCTTTAATGTAAAATAAAATGTAACCTGTAAGAAATAGAAGCCACAATAAGACCAAAATTAGCAGAAGAATTTCTCCCTCCAACCTTTCCAAAACAGTCAAAGGCTACTTAACAAACACAAACAGTAACAGGATGGTGTGGTCACAATAACCAATATAGGAACACCCCAGGTTAATAGGTTGAGGGAAGAAGGCTTTGGGAAAAGCTGTCATAATCTTCCCAGATGAAGATCCATGCTCATCTTCCCATAAAATGACACACAAGTCATCAGGTTTCATGCATACCAATGCAGTGCAATCAGGTCCAGAGTCTTCTGAATCAGAAATATCAGAATATTCTGATGATCTATTCCTGAGTTCTGATTTCACACTTGTAAAAAACCCTGGTGAAGAGAAAATTCACGAGAAAAAGAGAAAGTGATTAGAACTTCACGGTCAAGGTGGCAAGATGATCTCTGAAGTCTGCCAACTATAGGGTATCTATCAATCTCTAGTTCTAGTTCTCCTTTCTTATGCCTTGTTTTTTCCATTTCCTTCTCCCCCAAAGTCTTTCTCCCAAACTGATCAAGATACAGATAGATGTCCATTCTTAAAATGTTTGTGGTATTTATTGAACATGATTATATATTCCTTGTATGTGAGGGATGACTAGCTTTCTAGAAAAGAATGTTTAAAACTAAAATTAACTACAAGACACTTTTCACTTTCTTTTGCATTAGTTCTCTCAGTAAGAGAACAAAAACATAGCTCTTCCAAACTTAAAATACATTCATATAGACTGTGAATTCAGTTAGCTTATAACCTGGGCTTTCCCGTGGTCCATCTCTTTCATAAGGCTCTGCACAGAGCAATTATTCCAAAAATTCCTAGTGGTTGGGGACTCTGCCTTTGCCCTGACAGATAAAGGCAGAGTCCCCAACTCACAGGAGGACCAAACTAACCTGGAACTAATAAGAATTACCTATTCATTTTGAAGAATACATAATTAATAATTAATTTTATATGAAACCCTTATAAATACTAAAATATTTTAGCTACTTTTTAAAATAGAAGGGCAGATAGAGCTCAAGCCCCACTACTGACAAAAAAAAGAGAGAGAGAGATCTTTCATGCGATTGTTTCTAACATATTTATAAGATTATGTCTTTGTTGCCTTGTATGTTCCTCCCCCATGGTACAACCCTGCTTTCACTATATATGATGTTAATATATGTGGAGGGGAAGGGAAAAAACAAATTGTTAAAACAGGGATCAGGAGAGGACCCATTGCAACAATGAGATGTACAAGTCGTTATGTCGAAACACAAACTTTACAACTTTGGTGGGGGGGGGGGGGGAATGGGGGAGGGGGAGGATACGAAGGGACGGGAAGGGGAAACAAAGCAGGAGGCTACAATGCTTGATAAGAAATGTGCTCATTATCCTACCCACGTAATTGTAACCCCTCTGTACAGTATTTTCACAATAAAAATATATTTTAAAAAAAATAGAAGGGCAGGGCTGGGAAGGTGGCTCAGTGGTAAAGTGCTTGTCTTGCATGCATGAGGCCCTGGGTTTGATTCCTCAGCACCACATAAGCAGTAAAAGTCGGAAGTGGCACTGTGGCTCAAGTGGTAGAGTGCTCGCCTTGAGCTAAAGAGCTGAGGGACAGCACCCAGGCCCAGAGTTCAGGCCCCACGACCAACAAAAAATAAATAAATAAAATAGAAGGGCATATAGAGATCTTGAAAAATGTTAGGAAATTAAAAACTTTATTCAGGGCAGAAAGGTCTTGAGATGTTACTAAGGTGTCTGATGTTACTATTACTGTACTACTTTATTATTTCTATTATTATTCTATTGGATAAGCAATTACTAGCCCCGTAAGAAGCTTTTTTGACAAAAGGCAGTCAAATAACTCCATAGTACCTGAATTCCCAATAGCTTCAGATTAGATAATATCTATTTCCTAATTCTGAAACCACATACATGTTAGCAAAAATTATACATACAAGTATGTTAATTAAGATTCCTTTTAAAGGTCTCTAAAAACTATAACCACACTTGAGTTTCACTAGTCCCCAACACCCTTCCCATACTGATAATAATCCCTGCTACTACACCTCAGTTAGCATTCACATTCAGCATTTCCCTCTCTGGTAGGTGAACTACTTGCACATATCTCAAGATTTTTCAAAGCAATGTGAGGAACACAAACATTTTCCATCTCACTATAAGCTTAAACTTTAAAATTAGCAAGTTTTTTATTGCCACTTTAGTAAAGGGGAGACTCTTAAAAAATTACAGGAAAAAAAAAGGAAAACATACTATTAAGTGGTTTTTGAGATTCTTCGCTCTCTGTCCCCTCTATTCCTGAACTTTCTTCCATCTTCATGGTTGCCTTTTTGGTCCTTCTCTTATCCTCTTCATTTTCACTATCTGCTGTGTAAAGACTCTGATCTGCGAAGGGCTGCCTCTCATCTCTGTACCATGGAGAAAATAATGTAGTCAGAAACAGGGTAAAGCTCTAGTACCTTTCCCTTCATTTGCAGACAGAGACTTGAGATTGTTTCCCCAAATCACAGTTGGCTGCGCAACAGAACAGACTATAGATTAAATGAGCAAAGGGAATCCACTGAAGGTTAATCAATCTAATTCTTGGATCTACTTTACATACTTAATTATTCTTCCATTTGTCAGCAGTAATCGTAGATCATTATCTTTTGCTCTCCATTCAGGTACAGTAGAAGATGGCTGGAGATGTTTGTTGAACTTTCCATTCAGTTTAGAGCTCAAGATGTCCTTAAAATATAAAAGCAGAACTGACTTAACCTCCATCTTCAGACACACCTACTCAACGGAAGAAGATACATGCTTCCCCTCCTCCCTGCCTTGCTGGGTGGCAGACAGACATCTAAGTTTGAGAATACTCAGTAATCCCATACTCCAGAATTGATCGAGCCAAAGCCTGAGTATAACACATCTTTCAGGAAGGCCATTAACATTAAAATACATTCTGGAATATAGAATATAAAATCTGCATGAAGAAAATCCAAAGAAAGGTCACCCTTATACAAGTTTCAACTGGAGGTACAGCCTTAGGTTTTTTTTGTTTCCATTTCTTCCTGCTTGAATTACAGCTACAGGGCCTTCCCATTTACCCTGACCTTGAACTCATATACCTTGTTTTTCCACCAGGCAATGTCAGCAGCCACGTAATAATAGGCACAATGGCCACCATGTGACAGAAATAAACATGAGTACCTGGTTTTTAATACATAAGAAGTACTTCCACCCGGCACGGCTCTCATCTGTAATCCTAGCTATTCAGGAGGCTGAGATATGAGGATCACGGTTCGAAACCAGCCCGGGCAGGAAAGTATATGAGAATCTTATCTCCAATAAACCACTCAGAAAACTGGGAAGTGGCACTGTGGCTCAAGAGGTTGAGTGCTAGCCTTGAGCTGAAGAGCTGAGGGACAGCACCAAGGCCCAGAATTCAAGCCCTACAACCAACAACAACAACAAAAAAAGTACTTCCTATTTTTCCTTAATAATAGAACTTTTCCACAGTAAACTTCCCCAGATGGCTATAGGTTAAGTAGACTTAAGAACATCATAATCAGCCAGTTCAAAGCCAGCCCAGGCAAGAAAGTGACTCTTATCTCCAATAAACCACGAGAAAATCGGAAGTGGTGCTGTGGCTCAAGTGGTAGAGTGCTTGCTTGCCTTGAGCTGAAGAGTGCAGGGAAAGCGCCCAGGCCCCCCAGAGTTCAAGCACCACAACTGACAAAAAAAAAAAAACAAAAAAAAAGAACATCATAATCTTAAGATCATGTGTTATATCAAATTTAAAACATTTAATGTTATAATATCTATATAACTTCCTTAAACACTTTGCTCCAGAGAAACGTCTATTTTATTCATTTTAGATTATTGCCTATTTTCTACTCAAGATATAAAATTACAGACAATACAAACCTCATCACAAGTTCATGATCAGGTTTAACAAAGGCACTACTACACTCATCTCATTGCTGCCTCCTACTGCCCACTTTGTCCAGCACACCAGCATTCCTCCAACTTAAATGAGTATATTCTAAGTCTTCCAGGGAATCAGGCTCGCACTGATGGCTCAAGGACAGGCTTTCTGCATTTGTCCTTTCTCTGAATGCAATGCTACTCCTCAATCTCTGTCCATTTGTGTCCTTCCTTTTATTTATCATCAAACATCACAACCTAAGAGACTCTGACTACTCCACCTAACCCAAACCCTCTTTATTCTCTGTTGGTTCTAGATTCCTTTAGTACATTTGGCAGCTGAAATACAGTTTTAATATATATTTCTGTCTCCCCCAATCTTCCAACTTGAACTTATTTGAATACTTCATGACAGTATGAACTTGTTTGCTCACTCTGGCATCTTTTCCAGAACCTAGAAGAGCACATGGTATTTAGTAAATTAAAAACATGACAGTGCTGGGCAATGGTGGCACTCAGGGGGCTAAGATCTGAGGATTGTGGTTTACAGCCAGCCTTGTCAGGAAAAGTCCATGAGACTCTTATCTCCAATAAACTACTCAAAAAAACCACAAGTGGAGCTGTGGCTCAAGTGGTAGAACACTAGCCTTAAGCAAAAGAAACTCAAGGACAGCGCCCAGGCCCAGAGTTCAAGCCCAAGGATCAGCAAAACAAACAAAAAAATATGACAACAAGTAAATGAGGTCTAGTCATCCTAACTGTATACCCAGGCCAAGAACGATTAAGCATTCTGCCCTAATGTCCTGCCATTAATGTACTGGCGAACTCCTTAAAAATATATAGCAAATATTAGATAGCAAGAACAAACTGTTGTTTAATTACCCTTTAAAAGAACTTTAAGGAACTACCAAGTTTCTTTTTCTTATAATGAAACATAATACTTGCCTCTTCCCATGGACACATCTCCAATCTTTTGAGGACCTCCCTTGTATGGAGCTCTAGGATGTCTAGATTAGAAGGAGTTCGGACATTATGATCTCGAAGTTTCCTCATCTTTCTTCGGGAATGGTATGGGGAAGTTGATTCATTTGAGGACCGAGAAACTGGACACACAGTAGAGATTCCCTGAGATTTAACTGGCTTGCCATTTTCTTCCTTTAAGAATTAAATTGAGTATGTTTTATAAGAAATTTACTATATACATATCTAACTAAATAACCAGGCATATAAATATTTTGGAAAACAACATTCCATTTAATCAAAAAAGAAAAAGACCAAATTAAAGTCTGAGGTTTCCAGAGATCTCTATTCATTTTTCCCCAGTATGATAATTTTGATCTGGCTTTGTTTTTTGTTTTGTTTCATTGTTGTTGTGCCTCAGCATTCTGAGTCATGAGATTACAGGCATAAGCTACCACATCAGACTCCTTGATTTTCAGTATCATAGTAAAAGCTTTCTTGTATTCTGCTGTATGGACATAGCATCATTATTGACCTAATACTTTCCAGAAGCTATTTAGGCTGCTTTTACTTCTTTCCTATGGTGAACATCCTTTCCACCAGCTGTATATCTGCAATACTTACTTTTTTTTTTTTTTTTTTTTTTAATTTTTTTTATTGTAGAGATACTATACAGAGGGTTACAGCTACATGAGTGAGGTAATGAGTACACTTCCACTTCCTCTTGAACATTGTTACCCCCTCCATTGTTTTCCCCCTACCATCCCCTCCCTCCCTCCCTTCCCCAAGGTTCTTTTTTTTTTTTTTTTTTTTTGATCGTGATTAAGTGATTACTTAATTTCCGGAAATTCACAGTATTGTGGAATAATGATGCTCATTTAAAGTCACAAGTTCATTCTAACTTTCCTGGAGCAAATTGTCTATCACAGTCTGTAATATATAACGGTGCTCATATGTTATATACCATATATGTGATCAGCAGCATGGGGATATTTAGTAGTGGTTCAACCAGATGAGTGGGAGTTCTTTGTTTCTTAAGTCCTGTTAGTTTTGTCATATCACCTAACATTTTGGATTCATCATCCACTTATCAGGGAGACCATGTACTGTTTGTCTCTTCGTTCTTGGCTTACCTCGCTCAACATGATTCCTTCTAGCTCCATCCATTTCCCTGCAAATGCCATTATTTTGTCATTTCTAATGGCTGCATAATATTCCATTGTGTATAGATACCACAATTTTTGGATCCATTCATCTGTGGTGGGGCATCTAGGTTGTTTCCATATCCTAGCTATTGCGAACAGTGCTGCAATAAACATGGAGGTGCACGTGTCCTTGTATATTGGTTGCTGTTGTTCAGGGTAGATGCCTAGAAGTGGTATGACTGGGTCGTAAGGGAGGTCAATCTTTAGCTTTCTAAGGACCCTCCAGACTGCTTTCCAAAGTGGTTGTATGAGTGTACATTCCCACCAGCAGTGTAATAGCGTTCCTCGTTCTCCACATCCCCTCCAGCATTTGTCGTTGGCTGATTTGTGGATGTGGGACATTCTGACTGGGGTAAGGTGGTATCTCAGGGTTGTCTTTATTGCAATACTTACTTTTAAAATTAAAGACACCAGGGGCTGGGAAAGTGGCTCAGTGGTAGAGCGCTTGCCTTGCATGCCTGAGGCCCTGGGTTCGATTCCTCAGCACCACATAAGCAAAAAGAAAAAAGCCGGAAGTGGCGCTGTGGCTCAAGTGGTAGAGTGCTAGCCTTGAGCTGAAGAGCTGAGGGACAGCGCCCAGGCCCAGAGTTCAGGCCCCACAACTGAACCCAAAAAAAATTTAAATTAAATTAAATTAAAGACACCAATATTTTCTTACATTTTTCATGTTAAATACATATTTATTATTATGATTTTTTTTTGGTCAATCCTGGGGCTTGCACTCAGGGCCTGGGCACTGTCCCTGAGCTTCTTCTTTTGCTCAAGGCTAGCACTCTACCACTTGAACCACAGCACCACTTCTGGCTTTTGTATGTGATTCTGAGGAACCAAACCCGGGCTTCATGAATGCTAAGCAAGCTCTCTACCACTAAGCTACAGTCCCAGCCCTCATGTTAAATATATTAAATAAGGTTACTATAGCAAAAGTATGTCCAGATGCAATAGTGAAATGTTATAGCCTTCTAGAAATAACATTATTTACTGACTTTAGTTACTATTTTAAACATTTTTTAAACTATCAGCATAATGTTAAATAACTGATAATGTAAAGGCAATGAAGAAATTTTCCTTACATTAACCTAAATCAATTCTTCTACTATTTTCTCTCTTTCCCTAGCTCAGTCCCTCTTGCTCCTTTTTCTTTTCCCTCTCTCTCCTCTCCTTCTCTCTCTCCTCTCTTTTCTTTAATCAAGTGCCATATGGGAACTGCAGGCTCTGCACTGAACTATAGTTGTCTTCTCTGAGGACCATCTATTCAGCTACTCATGGGAGGATACATTTTGTTCCTGATAACATTTTCTTCTTGGTCATCTCTTACGAACCACATGCCTACACAGTTTTAAAAAAGTAAATATTGCCAGGTGCCAATGGCTCGTGCCTATTATCTTCACTACTAAGGAGACTGAGATCTGAGGATCATGGTTCAAAACCAGCTGCAGCAAAGTCCATCAGATTCTTATCTCTAATTAATGACAGAAAAAGCCAGAAGTGATGCTGTGGCTCAAGTAGTAGACTAGCCTTAAGCAAAAGCAGCTCAGGGACAGCACCCAAACCCAGAGGTTAAGCCCCAGGCCCAGCAGAAAAACAAAAAACAAAACAAAAAAAAAAAAAACCTCATTACCTGATTTATTAAAAATTTAGAAAAAAAGTCAATCCTTGGAAACTATGTTTATAAAAGCAGCAGTCTATTCTTCCCCATCTAATTCCCATTCTCCAACACAATTATCCCCACTCTCCATAGTAACACATACATTATACAAAATTTTGCCATCTTAACCCATTTTTTTTTGAGACAGTGTATCACTATGTTGCTTATGCTGACCTTGAACTCTGGATCCTCCTGCCTCAGCTTTGTGAGTGCTAGGCCTAGGCATGTGCCATCATGTCTGTCTTAACTATCTCTAACTATATATAGTTCAGTGACATTCAATACATTCACTGTTGTGCAACCACTTGTACCATTCATCACCAGAACTTTTTCATCTGCACAAACTCAAAGTCTATACCCATTAAACACTAACCTCCCATTCTCCCATTTCTAGCTCCTAATAACCACTATTGTGCTTCCTGTCTTTATGAATTTAATAATTCTAGAACCTTATATTAAGTGGGTCATAGACTATTTGCCCTTTGTGACTTTTATTTTACTTAGCAAAACATCTTCAAAGTTAATCCATATTGTAACATGTGTTAGAATTTCCTTCTTTTATAAGGCTAAATAACATTCCATAATATGTACTATAAGCATCACATTCTGTTTATCCATTAGCACTTGGGTTGTTCCCATATTTTCCTATTGTGAATCATACTGCTATGAAGATGATGCACACATATACTCAAGTCACTACTTTCAAATTCTTCTGAATGTGTATCTGAAATTCTTGGAAGAGGAGGGGTATGATCAGAACCTTGTACTTTTGTTTAACTTTTTAAATCAAGGTTAGTGTTCTACCATGAGCCACACCTCCCTTTCTGGCTTTTTTGTTTGCTAACTGGAGATAAGAGTCTTAAGAATTTTTCTCCATGAGCTGGCTTTGAACTGCAATCTCCTGAATACCTACGATTATAAACATGAACCACCACACCAAGCCTCATAGCTGGCAATTCTTAGTTATGTTTTCCCCTGCTCCCTTATTTGGCTCCAAATTTCTAAATACCATGTTACACTATTTTCAGCTTCAAGTATTACTGAATTCCTATCCCAAAAGCTGAAATTTTAATCTTTATATACCACTCCTAAATGTACACACACTCCCCTTTCCTTCAACATTGAGTATTTAAATTGGGCTTAGTAAAAATTATTGATAATTTAGTATCATGTAACATACTATTGTTACATTTCCTTTTTTTCACATCCTTTGGTTCTCTTGAATTATAACTGCTTCACTTCTCATTTGCTTTGTTTTCTATGTACTTATTACTAGTAGATTTCCAAATTCTTTACTAGAAAGTGAAAACATTTGAACACTTTAGGTAATCTACCAATTGTATATTTTTCCTTGAAGATAATCCTTCTAAGATACCCAATTAAAACTAAATTAATATTAAATACAAGTATAGAGCTTTCCAGTCTCCTGACCTATCCGAATCTGGCTGCTTTATGAGCCAGTTTGATTATTTTTCCAGGTATATTTTACCACTTTAATTCATATAACAATCTGGAGTTGCCACTTCCAGAAAGACAACTATTAATTTATTACCTACTTATTTAACTATCATTTCATTTATATTATTTTATTTCTCTTAGTAAAGATATATAGATATTTTCTTTTTAATGTAAGCTCACATTTATTCCTGAGTTTATTCTCAGTTTTGGTTGTTATTATACATTAAGACTTTACATATATTTCCATACATATTAGTATTAGTTATATGACTTTTAATATTAAATCCATTTATATATAATTACTATTACACTTAAGATATATTTCAGCTGGGCACCAGTGGCTCATGCCTGTAATCCTAGCTACTCAGGAGGCTGAGATCACAGTTCAAAGCCAGACCAAGCAAGGAAAGTCCATGAGACTCTTATCTCCAATTAACCGCCAGAAAACCAGAAGTGGCACTGTGGCTCAAGCAGTAGAGAGCTAGCCTTGAGCTGAAGAGCTGAGGGACAGCGCCAAAGCCCAAAGTTCAAGCCCTACGACCAACAAGAAAAAAAAAGAAAAAGACATAGTTCAACTACATGTGAATACACTAGAAAATACATGGATTATTCCATCCATGGATACTAAGCCTAGCATTTTAGTACTTCTTAGAGGTGTATTTCTTTGGTTTCCTTAAACACAGCCCTCATGTAATTTACAAGTGCTAGTTGGCATCCAATCCTCCACTGAATTTCATAACTGCATCACTCTCTTGAAAAACTAACATGAATTCACAATTCATTAAAGATTTTTAGGCACCTAAGTAATCCCACATTTCTTTCTCATGGAAGTCTAATTCAATATTGGTAATTTTTTCTTTAATTATAGTCAAAAGTAAAAATGAGAACATCCTAGTAATAGAAATGAAAATTGGTGCATTATCGACTGAACTGCAAACAAATATTACTTTTATGTCTATTTCTAAATATCAATCTCCATATTAAAGAATGTTTTTCTTTTTAGATATAATCAAAAGACTAAGAGTTTTGACTGTTGCTTTCTTTTAATTAATTAAAAGCTCCCACTCCTAAATACCTAGAAGAGCTCTTAATTAGTAAGTTGTCACAGAATTTTAGACTCTTATCAAAGACATTTACCTCAACAGTTCTAATATTTTCAGTCGAGGGAATCTCCTATACACCCCACTAAATGCACTTCTCTCCAACTCAGCTTTACTTAGCTTTATTCACTTTACATTTCTTTCCTTTTCCTCTAATTAAATGTTATCATCTCTGAATTTCTTTGTAGGACTTCAGAAGCCTGAAAAAACCTGAAACCTGTCCAAGAATCAGCTCATCGTATTTCTTCTAAGTGTGTAAACACTGTTTAAATGTTTGAAGTATCACTGTAGATTACTTCTCAAGGCAGACAGCAACCAAACACTCAAATGACAGTTTCTACTCTTACCTCTATTGCTCGAATTACTTTAGAAAGTTCCTTAATAAGATGTCCAGGTCTAACATTGTCTGGAATTTCAAAGGCATGTTCAGATACTAGCTGTAATTTGAATAAACAAAGAAAAGCAAAGTTACTTTAATAAGTAAAAATAAATCTACTAGATCAATATTTGGGTTGTCTATACACTTTACATCCATAGCCAGATAACAGTAAGCAGCCTAATCTCACAATTCATGGAGCTGGAATGATACAGTCTAAGGAGAATATCTTTATTATAGAAAGACCTCTGAAATTGAGTTAAAAATCGCAGTCAATCCTGCTTTGTACTGAGTAGTAGCCTTACATTCTATACCTCAAATCCTACTGTGATTCTACCTATAACTACTAATAACAAACAAATCAATTAACCCTAACATGAATTCACAATTCATTAAAGATTTTTAGGCACCTAAGTAATCCCACATTTCTTTCTCATGGAAGTCTAATTCAATATTGGTAATTTTTTCTTTAATTATAGTCAAAAGCAAAAATGAGAACATCCTAGTAATAGAAATGAAAATTGGTGCATTATCAACTGAACTGCAAACAAATATTACTTTTACGTCTATTTCTAAATATCAATCTCCATATTAAAGAATGTTTTTCTTTTTAGATATAGTCAAAAGACTAGAGTTTTGACAGTTTCTTTTCTCCTCTACTTGTTTCCAGTATAACTTGTTAGAACAAAGTAACAATGAAAGTGATATTTAAGCTGGATGCTAAGTGGCTCACATTTGAAATCCTAGTTACTTAGGAGGCTGAGATCTGAGAACTAGAGTTCAAAGCCAGCCCAGGCAGGAAAGTCTGTGAGACTCTATTTCCAATTTACCATCAAAAAGTCAGAAATGGAGCTGTGGCTCAAGTAGTAGAGCACTAGCCTTAAGCTAAAAGGCTCAGAGATGAGACTAGGCCCTGAGTTCAATCGTCAAGATGGGTACAAAAAAAAAAAAAAGTGAACCAGGGTGCCAGTGACTCATATTTATAATCCTAGCTACTCAGGAGGTTAAGATCTGAGGATCACAGTAGAAGCCAGCCTGGGCAGAAAAGTCCATGAGACTCTCATTTCCAATAAACTACTCAGAAAAGGCCATAAGTGATGCTGTGGCTCAAGTGTTATAGCACTAGCCATGAGCAAAAGCAGCTCAGGAACAGCATCCAGCCCTGAGTTCAAGCAGGAGGGGGGTAGGGGGGAAGAGGAGGGGGAAGAGGAAGAGGAAGAGGAAGAGGAAGAGGAAGAAGAAAAGAAGAAGGAGGAGGAGGAGGAAGAGGAGGAAGAGGAGGAAGAGGAGGAGGAAGAAGAGATGGTATTTATAGTGTTCTCATAGTGGAACATTAACACATTGAATCCCTTCAATAATAGCATGATATAGATAATACAGATTGAGTATCTCTCATCTGAAATGCTGGGTACTGAAAATGCTTGGAAGCACTTCAGATTTCAGCTTAGGATTCCTTAAATTATTCCTATTTTACAATTGAGGGATCTTAGGTAGAGATTAGGTACACTATACCAGAGTGATAAAGTTTATTAGTAGCAAAGATGAGATATAATTCTAATCTTTTAGTGTAATTTTTAACCATAATGCTCTGCCCTTATCTTTGAATAAATTTAACAGAAATATAAACATGTTCCTAAAGTGCATTTCAAATATATTAATATTATTTATCCATAAGCATAAATTTACATATACATAGAAATTATCCCATTTTGTTTTATGCCAGTTCTTAGGCCTTGGCCCCGCTTCTGAACTTTCATGCTCAAGGCTAGACCTCTACTATTTGAGACACAAGCTTACCTCCAAGTTTACTTTACTTTGGAGATAAAGAGTCTCATGGATTATCCTGCCCTGCTGGCTTTGAGCCACTATCCTCATGTGTCAGCCTCCTGAGTAGCTCGGATTACAAGTGTGAACCACTGGCCCCCTCCCTGGGACATTTTTAAGGTTTTGCCCCAGATGTACTGAACCATAATCTCTTGAGGATCCATGGGTTTTATTTTTTAAAAGCAGTAAAAGCAATACTGAGATTTGAAAATTATTCATCTAAATCCTCCCTCATGAGGTAAATCACACCATTTTTTGCAATATATGCTTTGTTTCTGTTAAATAGGTGTTAATTTGCTGATGCATTTCCTACATATATAGATGATGAAGTCTTTGACAATGGAAAACATGATTTTTATTTTCCTGATAATTTTCAGTGCCTGTTCTAATGGATATGTATCAGAGATAATGAAATGAAAAGGCCTATTAATTATTATCTCCCAATATCTCGAGAGCAGAAGTGGACATCCAAAAAACTAATATGGAAATCATCAGTTCACATATGTATCATTTATTGAAATATTGTGTATAAAATTCCAAAGTTGAAATAAAGTTGACAAAGACAATCCTTGTTCTTTAAGAAGAAAACATGAATAAAGTATGCATATTAATTGTTAAAGCACAAGGAATATGATATGGAGTTGTAAGGGAAGGATATAGTAATTCCAAATGGAGATCTGGTATGACCTCTTAGATGGAGGGGTTAAAGTACAAACAATTTAGTAAAAATGGAAAGTTTATGCTTGAACCTTGCCTCCTTCTTTCCATCCTTTTTATGTAAGTCCAGCAAGTGGTAAATCGTTGAGGCTTGCAATCCCAAAATGAGTTTTATGTTCTACCTCCACCAGTTCTCTTGCATGGGTACCTAAATGGAGGCACCAACAGCATCTAGACCTTTTACAGTTACTTTGAGAATTAAATGAAATCATGCACACAAAGACTAAGCAAAAAAACTTAGCACTCTATGAAGGCTTAATGTTATTTATTCTTATTCACTAACTCTATGTTCTTAGTCAATATCTTAAATACATTTGAATTACTTTTTCCAAATTAAAAAGATGAAGTATTTACTTTAACAAATAAAACCAGAAACATGTCTATACATACTGTATAATAAAATGAAGGCTCTATTTAAAGTTTGATTTCCATTTTCTCTACAACTAGCACATAAATGCTGTCAAATCAGCAAAAGAACTCTGTTTTACTAATCTTTCTAAAAACCAGAAACAATGACTTACTTCTTTTTTCATCCATAATTTTAAAGCAGAATGTAGTGCTTTCACTCCCTGTACTAAGTAAGTTTGAGGCTGGAAACCATCTTCTCTCAGTTCTGTAGAACGAAGGGGGACAGGGAAAGGAGTTAAAATATTCTAAAAAAAAAAGAAAAAAGTAATAAAAAAAAGAAAGACTATAATAAAAATACAAAATAACAATAATACAAAATACAAAATAACAAAATAATAAAAAGTAGATAATGAAATGATCAATTCAAAAGGCAAAAATAAAAAGAAGCAGAACTACATTAAGTGTAGTTTTGGGGTTTTGTTTTTTTTTCTTTTTTCTGGTCCTGGAGCTTGAACTCAGAGCCTGGGCATTGTCCTTGAGCCGCTATGTGCTCAAGGCTAGTGTTCTACCACTTGAACTACAGCACCACTTCTGGCTTTTTCTGTTTATGTGGTACTGAGGAATCGAATCCAGAGCTTCATGCATGCTAGGCAAGCACTATACCATTGAGCCACGTTCTCAGCCCCATTAAGTGCAGTTTTATCCAAAATATTTCAGTTAAGAAGACAAAAGCTGCCAGATGGCGGTAGCTCACACCTGTAATCCTAGCTACTCAGGAGACTGAGATCTGAGGGTTGTGGTTCAAAGCCAGCCCAGGCAGCAAAGTCTGTGAGGCTTGTCTCCAATAAACCACCAGAAAACTGGAAATGGCCCTGTGGCTCAAGTGGTATAGTGCTTCAGCCTTGAGCTGAAGAGCTGAGGGACAACAACAGTGAGCAGGCCCAGGGTTCAAGCCCACGACTGGCCCAAAAAAAAGGGAAAAAAAAGAAAGAAAGAAAGAGAGAGAGAGAGAGGGAGGGAGGGAGGGAGGGAGGGAGGGAGGGAGGGAGGGAGGGAGGGAGGGAAGGAAGGAAGGAAGGAAGGAAGGAAGGAAGGAAGGAAGGGAGGGAGGGAGGGAGGGAGGGAGGGAGGGAAGGAGGGAAGGAGGGAGGGAGGGAGGGAGGGAGGGAGGGAGGGAGGGAGGGAGGGAGAGAACAAAAAGCACAGAAAGGCTTAAAATAAAGAAGATGTGAAAAGGACATTAAGCTTTCAAGAGAAAGCTGGTATAGCTATATTAACATAGTCATTGACAGTTATTTTATAATGGCCAAATATTCAATTCACTAGAAAGACAATAATTTAGATTTGCTCAATAATAACAGTCTGAAAACAAAGCATTAACTAGACAGAACTACTAAAATAAGTAACTTCACAATCACAGTGGGACATTATAATGCACCCAGTTAGACAATGCCGTGGGTTAAAATTATTGATAGATATTCAATTTGAACAAGGTACAATTTGATTTGATGGCTATAAGAATATTATACTTGACAATTTCAGAATACACACTCTTTTCAAACATATATGACATATTACAAAAACCATCCATATCTCAGGAACACAAACTGATTATCAAGAAATGCAAAGATTTAAATCACCTACATGTTTACAATGCAATTAAGCTAGAAATTAAAAAATACAACTAGAGAAAGCCTTATTCTTTAGAAATTAAGAAACACTGCTATTTAGAAATAGCCAAGTGCCAGTGGCTCACCCTGTAATCCTACTCGGGCAGCTAAGATCCAGAGGATCTCTACTCGAAACCAACTCAAGCAGAAAAGCCCAACAGACTACATTTCCTAAAATTAATCAGCCAATAGCCGAACTGGGAGCATAGCTCAAATGATAGAGGAAAAGGAGGAGAAAGGAACAGAGGGAATAGGAGGGGGAAGGAGAATGCACAACACATCAGAAAAATCTTCATTTTTATTATTGTTTAACCAATGTTAAAAAATACATCAAAATATGTGGTATAGTGAGTCTTTTTTTATGTTTATGTTAGAAAAAAAACCCAAAATGCTGAAAATTAGTAAGCTGAGAACCTACTTTAAAATAGTATCACAAAAGTTGGGATAGTATTATTTAGAGAAGCGAAAAAAGACATAACGGGAAAGGTAAGAGGTATTTTTAGGGTGTTGGCAAGGATATTTTTGCTTGAGTACAAGTTGCCTTCTCTTTAAACTGCCCAAGTTTGTATGTAGTATGTGTCATCTACATAGCAAACTGTGTTGGGTTTTTTTAACCAGAGTGATTATCTAAAATTGGGGGCAAAATATTTCAGGTATAGTCAAAATTCAGGTAATGTGAAGCAAAAGTAAAAGATTTCAGTTTTCTCCATAACTAGTTTTACTTGAGCCAAACTGGTTCACTGCTATTATTAACATGAAATACAGTGAAGAAGTTCATACAACAACCCTTCAAGTAATCCATCACATCATACAAACTTTGTAACAGTTTGAGAGTTGGCAAGTAATAGGCCACAATGCAAAGTAAGAAATAAGTGATGCCCAGGGGTTGGTGTCGCACACCTATAATCCTAACTACTTAGGAGGCTGAGATCTAAGGATCAGGGATCAAAGCCAGCCTGGGCAGGAAAGTCCATGAGACTCTTATCTCCAGTAAACCACTCAGAACCTGGAAGTCCAGCTGTGGCTCAAGTGGTAGAGCACTCATCTTGAGCTGAAGAGCTGAGGGACAGTGCCCAGGCCCAGAGTTCAAGCCCCACGACGAAAGAAAGAAAGAAAGAAAGAAAGAAAGAAAGAAAGAAAGAAAGAAAGAAAGAAAGAAAGAAAGAAAGAAAGAAAGGAAGGAAGGAAGGAAGGAAGGAAGGAAGGAAGGAAGGAAGGAAGGAAGGAAGGAGGAGGGAGGGAGGGAGGGAGGGAGGGAGGGAGGGAGGGAGGGAGGGAGGGAGGGAGGGAGGGAGAGAGGGAGGAAGGAAGGAAGGAAGGAAGGAAGGAAGGAAGGAAGGAAGGAAGGAAGGAAGGAAGGAAGGAAAGAGAAAGAGGAAAGAAAGAAGGAAAGAAAGAGAGAGAGAGAGAGAGAGAGAGAGAGAGGGAGAGAGGGAGGGAGAGAGGGAAGGAAGGCAGGAAGGAAGGAAGTGATGAAGAACATACTTTTAGGATGATGAAACGACACCTGCCACTCCTGTTTCTAGGACAAGTGCTAACACAATAACATTGCTGTAACAGTCATTTGGCTGTAGCCTTAATGGGCTTGGATTTGTAGCACTAGTACTGACAAGTATCCTATACTGACCTGGATGTTAAAATTTCAAAGTAACCCATGAATACCCTTTTATAGAAATCAATTTTATTTCAGATTCCTTAATGCATTTCAAATTCCTTACTGCTCATGATCAGTATTTCTCAACTTTGGATTACCTAAAGCAAATACTAGTTGGTTCTAATATTAAGCAAACTGATGTTGTGATTTAATGAGTCTTTATTTACTGTGCACTTGTGTGTATGTGTGTGCACATGCGCACATAGGTGTATATGGTGGTCTTCAGGCTTGAACTCAGTGCTCCAAGCTCTCGCTTTTTTTTTTTTTTTTTGGTTAGTCATGGGGCCTGAACTCTAGGCCTGGTCACTGTCCCTCAGCAATTCAGCTCAAGGCTAGTGCTCTACCACTTGAGCCACAGTTCCACTTCCGGCTTTTTCTGTTTATGTGGTGCTGAGAAATTGATCCCAGGACCTCACACCTGCAAGGCAAGCACTCTACCACTGAGCACCTCCCCAACCCCTCTTGCTTGTTTTTTTTAGTCTCTTAACTGGAGGGTTCAATATCTGGTCAGCCAGATATTGAAACAGATAGATATTCAGGTTAAGAATTGATTTCTGGAGCGGTAGCTAGTCATGTGAAAAAGAACCTTGTCTTCCATATCTTGAGGAGCCTAACTCCATCACACATATACCTGCAAAATGTGTTAGCATCTCCCTTGACAAAGTACTATAAAAAGCCATTGTTTTCTCCTTCCATGCAAAGTAAGGAGTCTACTGGTTTTCTTTTGAGGGGAAAAAAATCCATACACAGTTTTGTCATTTTAGTTCTGTACTATCCTAAGAAATGAAATTTTGGGTTTCATTTTTTTTCTTTCCTGTATAACTTCCAAATGGAAAATGAAACAAATGTCTGAATAAACGTCATTGTTTAATCTGTCTGCACCTGCTTTCCTGAGAATGAATAATAGTTCCATCTTTTGCAAATTGAACCAGACAAACTGTATTCTCATTGGCACCAGTACATAAAAAGCAGAAATAGATAAAAATACTAGTCAACCATCAATTCAACAGCTCAGAGAGTGTAAAGTCAAAATATAAAAATATCCAAATCAAGCCGGGTGCCAGTGGCTCATGCCGGTAATCCTAGCTACTCAGGAGGCTGAGATCTGAGGATCACAGTTCAAAGCTAGCCCAGGCAGGAAAGTCCTTGAGATTCTTTTTTTATGTTTCGTTTTTGGTTTTGGTTTTGTTTTGTTTTTTTTGGTGCAGTTGTGGGGCCTGAACTCTGGGCCTGGGCGCTGTCCCTCAGCTCTTCAGCTCAAGGCTAGCGCTCTACCACTTGAGCCACAGCACCACTTCCGGCTTTTTTCTTTTTGCTTATGTGGTGCTGAGGAATCGAACCCAGGGCCTCAGGCATGCAAGGCAAGTGCTCTACCACTGAGCCACCTTCCCAGCCCTGGAGATTCTTATCTCCAATAAACCACTAGAAAACTGCAAGTGATCCTGTGGCTCAAGAGGTAGAGCACTCGCCTTGAGCTGAAGAGCTGAGGGATAGCACCCAAGCCCAGAGTTCAAACCCACGACCAAAAAAAAAACAAAAACAAAAACAAAAACCCAAATCTGAAATTTCATCTTAAGAAACAACTTCAAGCTTAAATCAAGAGATTTTTCTAAAAGAAATGTATGTACCTATGTTCAATTGCTATGTGTGAAATGTACTACTCAGCACAATGGTTAGACAGTGATAGTATACGTATTACTTGATTCTCTTAGGATATGGAAATTAATTATTCCTTTTTTTTTTTTTGCCAGTCCGGGAGCTTGAACTCAGGACCTGGGCATTGTCCCTGAGCTTTTGCTCAAGGATAGCACTCTACCACTTGAGCCACAGCGCCACTTCTGGCCTTTTCTGTTTATGTGGTACGAAGGAATTCAACCCAGCGCTTCATGCATACTAGGGAAGCACTCTACCACTAAGCAACGTTCTTAGCCCTTCCCTGGATTTTTAAAAGATAATGTTTGAGGAATGTATGCAAGGTAGCAATTCCTTAACATAGCCACACTTTTTTTTCAGTGCAAGTGATAAGGAAGTTTCTTAGCAAAGAAATACACTTTCACAATAGACTTAAAGCAGAACATCTCTAAGGAGAGAATGACAATGATTTTTACCCCAGCACAAGTTTTATTAGAAGTATAAGAGAAGCACTAAGTCCTTCCCCAGGACCAGCCAAGGGGACAGAATCACTGTCCCAAAGGAAGAGGAGGTTTATTGAATGATATCTGACCTCTAGGGCATGGTTTTACAGATCTGGGTAAGCTAAAGATTTATACAAGCTACATTCTTGACAAAGAAACATAAACGTTTGAGAATGTATGCAGATCACTAGATCAAAAGATGAAACAAACATTTTCTAGTACTACCTACATTGTATGCTGGTCTGATGCATGTTTGTCTACACATGGTTTCCTTTCTACAACTTGAGCCAAGCCTCCAACCCCTATACATGATATCTAAGAATATGTGAGAAGCCGAGCGCCAGTAGCTCACGCCTGTAATCCTAACTACTCAGGAGGCTGAGATCTGAGGATTGAGGTTCAAAGCCAGCCTGGGCAGGAAAGTCCGTGAGACTCTTATCTCCAATAAACCACTAGAAAATCGGAAGTGGCGCTGTGGCTCAAGCGGTAGAGCTGAAGAGCACAGGGTCAGCACCCAAGCCTAGAGTTCAAGCCCCACGACTGACCAAAAAAAAAAATAATAAAATAAATAAATAAATAAGAATGTGTGAGGGAGCTATGAACTAGAGAATCTTAACTACTAAACAATATCTGGTCATGAGCTTAAAAAAAAAAAGATGGTAACATCCATAACATATAAACATATAAAACATACAAACATATAAAATATTTTATATATATAAATATGTATATATATATATATATGTATATATACATATATACATATATATATAATGCAAGAAAATGTGCAAATTATTGATTACCTTTCAGGGTTTCCAGCAAATTTTTGGCTACAAACCAACATATGGCTTCAAAGAAAGGGAATTTGAAAAGATCCGGTGTCTTTAGTCTTTTCTCCATCTCATAACACCTAAGTGAAAAAAATTGAAGGAACGTTTATTGTTAGTATTAGCATTTTGAAGTTAAATAAAGGTTAACAGATTTGAAAATAAAAATAAGCATGCCAATAAGGTGCTATATTGTACTTAACACCACATTCACACAAGTGAACTGTGTTCTTACACAGCTTCTGCCCTTCATAAATTTGCCAATACACTTAGGAATTACTTTGAGCTTTGTAAAAGATCACTTTGAAATTTGTGTCCTAGTTTTAATAGAAGATATTTAATGAGGGCCCTATTAATTAATAAAACACTATGTTTTTAAAAATCAGCTCCATGTGTTCAACAACGCTGCAATACCCACTAGACTTTGGTGAAGACCACATTTGGCACTTTTTTTTTTTCTGGTTTTCTGGTGGTTTATTGCAGATAAGAGTCTCACATACTTCCCTGCTCGGGCTGGCTTTGAACTGCAATCCTAATATTTCAGCCTCCTACAGGCATGAGCCACCAGCACCTGGCTCACATTTGGCACTTAGTATGAGTAGTATAAGGATAGGAGCCATAGTCTGCCACAAGGTTAGTCTTCTGTCAGAATCCTTGCAAACTCATGAAGCAAAACTACCTCTTCTCTAGTTACAGCTCAGTATTAAATGACAAAATATAGGGATGGAGGCAAGGCTTACTTTGTAGAGTGTTAGCCAATGAACAAAAGCATCAGGTACTAAGTTCGAGTTCTAGTCTCAGACTAAAAAGAAAAAAATCTGAGCTGATGGCTCATACCTGTAATTCTAGCTACTCAGGAGGCTGAGATCTGAACATCACTGTTCAAATGCAACCCAGGTAAGAAAGTCTGTAAGACACCTCTAATTTTAGAAAGCCAGAAGTGGAGCTGTGGCTCAAGCTGTAGAGTGCTAGCATTGAGCAAAAAGCTCAAGATCAGTACTCAGGCCCTGAGCTTAAGCTCCAGGACCAGCAAGGGGAGTGAGGGGGAAGCTGTCACACACTTAAGTGAGTATAAGGCCTACAGTGGCTTAAAGTCTCATACACTGAAAAGCCATTATTTCCTGTAATAATGCCACAAACGCAGACTGTTCAGGTGCCCCATTACATGTAAAGTTATGAGTCACTAAATTCAGAGAACCTGATGATATGACCTCCCACCAGGTATTTCTCAGTTCTCTGAACACTCATCTAGTTTATCAATCAGGAATCATTTTCAACATAAGCAGTGTTGCCTTATAAGATGTACTCTCAGAGCTCAGGGACAGCTCCCAGGCCCTGAGTTCAAGTCCTACCACAGACAAAAATAAAAATAATTTTAAAAGATGTACTCTGATTAAATTACCTGGGGAAGGAACAGAGTTACACAAAGGTCAATTCTCATACAAAAGGGGAAAGAGCTGTTAATCCCTTACCTGAAACAAAACTAAAGCAAATGTTTTGACAACAGTCCTGACTTAAGGGTTGCTTTGTTTCAGCACAAGTCATACCAGAGTCTGACTGATTTCATTTATTTCCCTTGTTGCAAAAATAGCCCAAGGACCTTTGCAGAAAATTTTAATAATATACCAAGTAAGTTATTAATTTTGTTTTAGATTTGAAAGAATCCTCCTGACAAAATTTGAAACAATACTTTTGTTAAAGTTTCTATTCGTAATTATTTCTCAAGGTCTAGCCTGTCCACAGGATTTCAAATAAAATTTTGTGATCTTAATTTAAAAAAGAAATTAAAATAAAAATAGAAAAAATAATTTAAAATAAAAATTTTGTTTAAGAAAGAAGCAAAAGATCCTTTCAATGACACAAACCTGAGCTGCATGCCAATATTAAGATTGTGCAGAAAGTTTCCCCCAAAAGCCATACAGTCCTGAGAAGTGAGCACAGCATGAATCCACCCTGCAATGGTTACAAGTATATAAATCAGTGATCTTTCAACATTTAAACCAAACAGATGTGTCACTTACCAATAAGAAACTTAAAACATCAACACCAGCTGATAGTCAGCATTAATTGAACAAGTTAATGCTTATGACAATTGATTAATTCATTCAGATATTTATTAAGTGCCAGTAATATGCTAGGCTTTTTCTAAGTTTGAGAAATAAAATGAAGGCTTTTGGTAATTGTTTTTGTTTTCTTAGTTTTAAACACGACCCAACTTTACAATTAAGGATTTTACTCTGAGACAACTCAAATCTGTTTGAACTGGAAAAGCACATTTTCTATTAAAGACTGGCTGGGCATGCTGCTCCTTTAGCGTCACACTGAACTGAGGGCCCTGAAAGGAAACAAACAGAAGACCAGGGGCCTCAATCTGAGACTGGACTCTGCAAAAAGGAAAAGTCAGATTACTCACAATTAATAGTTGAGTCATAGTCCATGTTGGTAATCGAAATGATGGCATTTTTTTCCCATTAAAATGTTTTCAAATTAAAATCTAAGAGCTGATGCTTAACTTTTTAATGTTTATAGAATGTTTATAGAATTAGCATAAAGACTTTATAGGAATATAAATTCTTCAAGGAATTTATAAGTACAAAGCCTGTTTATTAGTGATCTATGCCTAGACACTTGAATTCTATTACATATTAAAGTAAAGTATTTCTGCATTGTTTTTGACACAATTTCTAGGAATACAAGAACTCTGTAAACTGAAACAAACTATAGTTTGTTTAGAAGTCTGTCAATTATCAATAAGCTTTAGAAAAAATTATATCATCTATACACCTGCATGAGTCAGGAACATGTTAAATAATATAAATGCTCACGACCAAGTCAAGTAGGACACATCTATTTAATCCCAACACTTGAGAGAAGAGGGAAAGAAGGGAACCAAAGAGAAAGGAGTCAGGTAAGCAAGAGAGAGAGGGAGAGAAATCCTCTGGCCTATCCCAGATCTACTGAGTCAGATCTTGAGAATGAGTCTCAGAAATCTAAAGTTTAATAAGCCCTCCATATATACCTGATGTTTGAGAACTGCTAACTTACACCAATTTGAGTAGCCACTAGTACACATGTGTAATAGTTTGTTGACTCGTGAAGCTAAAAAGTTTGTCCTAGCTATGCACTGGAGGCTCATGCCTGTAATCCTAGCTACTCAAGAGGCTGAGATATAAGGCTCACATTTCAAAGCCAATTCAAGCCAGCTCCTGTGAGACTCTTATCACCAATAAAGTACAAAAAAGCCAGAAGTGGTCCTGTGGCTCCTTGAGCAACAGAAGCTCAAGGACAGAGCCAGGGCCAGAGTTCAAGCCCCAGGACTAGAAAAAGAAAAAAAAGTTCAGTCTGTCCCCTAATGCTGCTGTGCAAACAAACACATATTGAAAAAGAATTTCATGGTTTGGGCACCAGTGGCTCACTCCTTTAATCCTAGCTATTCAGGAGGCTGAGATCTGAGGATTGTGGTTCAAAGCCAGCCTAGGCAGGTAAGGAAAGGCCAGGAGACTCCTATGTCCAATAAGAACCAGAAAACCAGAAGTGGAACTGTGGCTCAAAGTGGTAGAGCACTAGCACTACCCTTGACCAAAAGAGCTCAGGTACAGCCCTGAGACCCTGAATTCAGCCCCATGACCAATATATATACATATACAGAATTATAAACTGCCTTTAAACTTCTTCCTGACATTCTAGTTGGTCATTAGATACACACACAAACACACACACACACACACACACACACACACACACAGGATGTTATATTACTTATGAATTCCAATTCAAGATTATAAAGAAGGCACAACAAAATATTTATTAAGAACAGGGGCACCAGGAAGAGGATTTAAAAGAAGAGCATAAGCACTCAATGAAAATACTGATACCTATTCTAGACATAAATTCTGGTAGTTCTGGGCACTGATTATTTATTCAAGCACATATTTATCACTCGATAAACCAGAGAGGCAAGGTGAGAAAGCAAAGCCTGGAGTAACAGAGCCCAGTCAATTCCATGGCCATTGAAGTCACCCAAACCAGAAGAACATAGTTCGTAAAACCTCTAGCCTGGGGAATAATACTTGGCATTCATTCACATTTCAAATCAACACACTTGTACCTATGCTTGAGATACAGAGATATTGGCAGTTCCTCAAAAAGTTAAACATAGTTAAGCAATTTCACTACTTGGTATATATATATACCTAAGAGAAATGAAAACATTCATGAAAACTTGTACATGAGTGTTCAAAGTAGCATTATACATAACATTCCAAGTAGAAAGAACCCAAATGTCCATCAACTGATGAACGGATACACAAAATATGGCAAACCCTACAATGAACAGGCCATAAAACAATAACATACTTACATGTGTGACACAAAAGTACATATATATGAAGCGTCCAAAACAGGCAAATCCACAGAAACAGAAAGAATATTAGTAGAGGGTTAGAGAATGAGGGGAGTAAGCATGACTATTAAAAGGTGTGGGGTTTATTTTGTAGACAGTGAAAATGTTCTAGAATCAGACAATGGTGGTGGTTGTACAACTTCATTGATCTAAAAAAAAAATCACTAAATTGTATAATTTAAAAGGATAAATATTATAGTATTTGGATTCTATTTCAATAAAAATTAAAATGAAAGCAAATGACATAAAATAATGCCAAAAGAAGTTCAACTTATAAGACAAGCCCTTTAAGGGACAAATAAGCAAAATATTCAAGATCAGAAATTTCTTAGATAAGTCAATTAAAGTCGCTTGCCAAGCATGTAGCCAAACATAAAGCCAGATGTTCTCTGGAGAAGGGGAGATTAAATTAAAATCTTACCTGTAGGAACAAATAAGGTATGTCCCTGCTTCACCACACATTTGTAGCATTTATCAACTTTATCTCCAAAGAACACCTCACTCTGAGTCACAGATGAACTCCAAGATTCATAGAGTGCCAAATTTTCATTTGTTGGCTTTATCAAATAAAAAATCTTCTCACCCTAGAAGAAAGTAATTGTACCATTTTTTTTTTAAAAAGTAGAAGCCATTCTTAGAATGGCCCACATGGTAGATTGGGGTTTTTCCCTACACAAGGATCTAAAGTAAGGCAGATAGCTAAATTTTAAAAGTCAGCAGTTACAATTCATTCAGTCAGCATTTCCACAGAAACTAAAGCTCTTCCCACCCCCAACTGACATCATGTTGAAGAAATCATTGCAAAAGAGGAAGATTTTTTTTTAAATCTAAGTGAAATGAACCCCAAGATATGGACACAAGAGTTCTGTCTTTATTGTTTTAAATGTACCATGTGATTTTATTTTTTGTTGTTGATGTTTCCTTTGTATGTTCTTGCCCCTGTTGTCACTGTACTTGATTTTGGTACCCTGTATCTTGTATATACATTTGTCTAATCTGGGGATGGGAAGGGGACTAACAAAACACTGAAACAAGGACACAGGATGCCCATTGCAACAAGGATACCCACAGGACAGTATACTGGAAACGAACTTTACAACTTTGGTTGGGGGGGGGGGGGAACAGTGGGACAAGGAAAGGGGTAACAATGATCGACAAGTAATATACTCATTGCTTTATTCATGTAACTGTAACCCCTCTGTATAGCATCTTTACAATAATTTAAATTTTTTAAATAAATAAGTAAATAAACCACAAATGCCAGGCACCTGTGGCTCACTTCTATAATCCTAGCTACTCAGGAGGCTGAGATCCGAGGATCCTGGTTCAAAACCAGCCCCGGCAGGAAAGTCTGTGAGACTCTTATCCCCAATAAACCACTCATAAAGTGGGAAGTGGAGCTGTGGCTTAAGTGATAGAGCACTAGCCTTGAGCTGAAGAGCTGAGTGACAGCAGCACCCAGCCCAGAGTTCAAGCCCCATGATTGACCGACCGACAAAATAATAAAAATTAATAAATACCCACAAATATCTCATTGATGACTTTTCAGTTTTTAAAGGGTAGAGGCTGGGAAGGTGGCTTAGTGCTAGAGTGTTTGCCTTGCATACATAAGGCCCTGGGTTCAATTCCTCAGCACCACATAAGCAGAAAATGCCGAAGTGGCGCTGTAGCTCAAGTGGTAGAACGCTAGCCTTGAGCTGAAGAGCTGAGGGACAGTACCCAGGCCCAGAGTTCAGGCCCCACAACTGACAAAAATAAATAAATAAATAAACAAACAAACAAACAAAAGGTAGAAGTACATGTTAATAGGCTCTAGATATCAGCACAATCATTTTGCAAACTTTGTCCTAAGGTCTATACCGTAATGATTATGTTTAAAGACTTGTAAATGAATTTTAGCTCACTAACTCCATCCTCATGGAGAATAGGAATACAACATCAAATAAAAGCACAGGTATCTGAAAAAATTTGGTGCCTGACCAATGTTCCAACAGAACTATCTGTGGTGATGGAAAATTTTTTCTAACTGTGCTACCCAGGGCAGAAATCACTAACTTCAGGTGGTTACTAAACACTTTCAATGTACTAAAACAAGGAACTGAATTTTTAATTATGCTGAATTTTACTTTAATTTAGTCACACATGAATAATCGATACTCTATTAAGTAGATTGATAGTCTAGATAAAGCAAAGTGAATGTAAACTACAAAGAGTATTTTATGGGCATCTGTGAACTTATTCAACTACTTAATCAATTTTAAGGCCAAAAGCAATTATTATGCAAATGTTGCTCCTTCTTAGTTATTTATGGACTAGTGGTAATTTATGAGAGTAGGTAAAGAGGGAAAAAGAGACATAAGGTTAACTGAAAACCAAATTAAAAAACAGAATAAAGACAGGTGCTGGTGGCTCATGCCTGTAATCATAGCTACTCAGGAGGCTGAGATTTAAGGATCATAGTTCAGGTCAAAGCCAGCCCAGGTAGGAAAGACCATGAAACTCTAGTCTCCAATTAACCACCAAAAAAACCAGAAGTAGCACTATGGCTTAAGTGGTAGAGCGCTAACTTTGAGCTGAAGAGCTGAAGGACAATGCTCAGGTCCAGAGTTCAAGCCCCATGACCAACCAAAAAAAAAAAAAAAAAAAGAAAGAAACTTATCTGGGTTAACAAGGAGAACAAAGGAGATTTAATATGATCAAAATTTATTATTCGCAACTATGAAAATAAAATGAGACCTGTTGAAACTGTTTTGGGAAAGGGGGAATAGGGATGAGAGAACAAATTATAGGGTAAGATTTACTGGAATATATTATAAACATGTATGGAATGTAATAATGAATCTCTTCCCTGTGTAACTAAAGTAAATTAAAAACAAAAACAATATTTATGGCTCTTTTATTGGAATTAAAAAAAAAATAAGTAGGGGCTGGGAAGGTGGCTCAATGGTAGAGTGCTTGCCTTGCAGGCATAAGGCCCTGGGTTCGATTCTTCAGCACCACATAAGCAGAAAAAGCTGGAAGTGGGGCTGAGGCTCAAGTGGTAGAGCACTAGTCTACAGCTGAAGACCTGAGGGACAGTGCCCAGGCCCAGAGTTCAGGCCCCACGACCAAAAAAAACAAAAAAGGTAATGCTTAAAGGCAAAGTAATATCCATAGTAAAAAAACTTCCTCCTTTACAAATGTTATTTACAGGGGCTGGGAAGGTGGCTCAGTGGTAGAGCGCTTGCCTTGCATGCCTGAGAAGCCCTGGGTTCGATTCCTCAGCACCACATAAGCAAAAAGAAAAAAGCCGGAAGTGGCACTGTGGCTCAAGCAGTAGAGTGCTAGCCTTGAGTTGAAGAGCTGAGGGACAGAGCTCAGGCCCACGACCAGACCAAAAAAAAAAAAGAAACCAATGTTATTTACAGCACATGAATTCACCACCAGAAAATATGATGTGTTTTTTGTCAATATGAGAACAAATACCCTAGTCTTACCCAGAGGACATGGTACCAGACTGAAGTCCCACCGAAGTCAATGTGGAAATCTGTATAGCTGTCTTGAACTCCCATTAAGCAGTATTTCTGAACAAATGGCTTGGGAAACACTGAATCATCCGGCCAATAATTTTCAACCCAGGAAAGTTTTCTGGCTATATCAGGGACCTCCACCAATTCAGACATCCTTTAAAAAAAAACAAACATACACATATATACACACACACACACACATAATACAAATTAAGATTTCTTAAAATTGTTTTTCCCAGATCAACCCAAACCAAATAATTAACTGCAGCTCAAAGTTAATAACAATGATTAAAAAGTTAAAACACAACATATTTAAAAATATTCTCTGAACCAATATACAAGGACACGTGCACCTCCATGTTTATTGCAGCACTGTTCGCAATAGCTAGGATATGGAAACAACCTAGATGCCCCAACACAGATGAATGGATCCAAAAATTGTGGTATCTATACACAATGGAATATTATGCAGCCATTAGAAATGACAAAATAATGGCATTTGCAGGGAAATGGATGGAGCTAGAAGGAATCATGTTGAGCGAGGTAAGCCAAGAACGAAGAGACAAACGGTACATGGTCTCCCTTATAAGTGGATGCTAAATCCAAAATGTTAGGTGATATGACAAAACTAACAGGACTTAAGAAACAAAGAACTCCCACTCATCTGGTTGAACCACTACTAAATATCCCCATGCTGCTGATCACATATATGGTATATAACATGTGAGCACCGTTATATATTACAGACTGTGATAGACAATTTGCTCCAGGAAAGTTAGAATGAACTTGTGACTTAAAATGAGCATCATTATTCCACAATACTGTGAATTTCCGGAAAGTATGTAATCACTTAATCACAATAAAAAAAAAAAAAAAAAAAAAAAAAAAGAACCTCGGGGAAGGGAAGGAGGGAGGGGATGGTAGGGGGAAAACAATGCTCAAGAGGAAGTGTACTCATTACCTCACTCATGTAACTGTAACCCTCTGTATAGTATCTTTACAATAAAAAAAAAAATATTCTCTGAGCCTGCCAAAGCAAAATTTACAACACTGTTATCAAGAGATAGCTACAGAAGTCACAATTGTATTTCTTTTTTTTTTTTGTCGGTCATGGGGCTTGAACTCTGGTCCTGGGCACTGTCCCTCAGCTCTTCAGCTCAAGGCGAGCACTCTACCACTTAAGCCACAGTGCCACTTCCGGTTTTCTAGTGGTTTATTGGAGATAAGAGTCTCACCGACTTTCCTGCACGGGCTGGCTTTGAACCGCAATCCTCAGATCTCAACCTCCTGAGTAGCTAGGATTACAGGCGTGAGCCACCAGCGCCCGGCTTCACAATTGTATTTCTTACTAAAATAAGTAGATCATTAATCATTTATCTGAAACTCAGAATGCTATACCAAAATGTTCAGAAGTACTCACTTGGTATCTGAGAATTCAAGGCTGATCACATTTAACACTTTTGGTCTGTTAGGATTTGTGAAGTATTTAACATAATTGTGAAGCGTCATTTTGCTGTCAGCCTGCCTTGCCACATCAATGACATCTATCACTTTGTCACCACCTGCAGAGAAAAATTAGTCTTATTTGGCTTAAGGGTTAGCTCAAGAGATGCCCTAAACAATAGTATTTTAAAGACCATACTTATTTAGTATAATAGTAACAAGTATAAAATACATAGCTGCAAAACTAACACTGAATAAAAAGTATATTATATTTCTTATATGCAGCTATAAGAATAAAAATACAGTGGGATGTGAAAATTGTCAAGACATTTTCTAGATTTCAGTTTCCTCATGTATAAAATGAGAGGATGGCTTTTCCCTTTAACTTTATATGGTGTGTAAGATTCTAAGTATCAGGGCTGGGAAGGTGGCTCAGTGGTAGAGCGCTTGCCTTGCATGCATGAAGCCCTGGGTTCGATTCCTCAGCACCACATAAGCAAAAAGAAAAAAGCCGGAAGTGGCGCTGTGGCTCAAGTGGTAGAGCGCTAGCCTTGAGCTGAAGAGCTGAGGGACAGTGCCCAGGCCCAGAGTTCAGGCCCCACGACTGGACCCAAAAAAAAAAAGATTCTAAGTATCCCATTTCGAAGATCAGTCATCAAGGAATTAGTGAACAAGTTGATCAGGACAAATAACTCCTCTTCTGGCAGTTCTTTCTATATTCTCCAAGACAAAATCAATAGTTAATAAATAAAACTCAGTTCAAATTAGTGCCTGTCTGAAGGCCCACACTCTGGGTTGTGACTGATGTATATTTTCCTGCAAAACCATAAGGTGATGATTATGGACAGCTGTATTGCTACTCCAGGAAACATAATCAATTTTATGATGGATATAGAATAGGGTAGAATTCAAAATATGCCAAATTGAAGTAGAAAGCAAATGCCATTTTCTTACTTAAATGTAATTTCATCTATATTAATAATATTGTAGAATATTTTATCTATTTGATGTAATATAGTCCTGTTCCTAGTATTTAAATGAAGTCTTTTGCTAACTAGAATGTTAGCTGCTATCAAGTGGTTTGGGATGTTTTTCCCTATTATTGCACAGCCATTTGTTTTCCAGTGTTCCCCATGCAGACAGGTGTAGGGTAAGCCTCGGCATCATCCCATGTTCTATCACACATTCAAATTTAGCACCATCCTAAATCATTACATTTAACTGGATTTCCTCAGTGAAAATTGTCAGGGAGAACTGTCAACCAATCATTCAGTATCTCCTCTTCTGAGGAATATTGTATTTCAATGGCTATACAATTTTGAGGTAGTTTTAGGATCTATGTTCAAATGGCATCTAAATACAGCCAGCTTTATCTATAAAAATAATGGAAAATATTAACAATATGGCAATCTGCTTTTCACCTTTTTTTTTTTCACTTCTGTCAATCATGAGGCATGAACTCAGGGCCTGGATGCTACCCCTAAGTTCTTTTGCTCAAGGCCAGCGCTCTACCACTTTGAGTCACAGTTCCACTTCCAGTTTTCAGGTGGTTAACTGGAGATAAGGGTCTCATGGCCTTTCCTGCCCAACCTGGTTTTGAACCGCAATCCTCACATCTCAGTCTCCTAAGAAGCTAAGATTACAGGTGCAAGCCAACCAGTACCCACCTTCTTCGTTATGACTTCAGAATCTCAAAATCAAAACTACCTTGATATCATTAAATGACAATGTTCACCATATCATTAACATGAACATAGGCTGAATGTAATCTCTTCTTTTTACTTTTCCTCTTCCAGGACAGGAGGTCAAGAAATAGGTTCCAGAGGACTAGTAAGAACAGTGAACACTTGAGAATTTTTGCTCATGCATTCTATAGATGCCTAGAACCAATCCAGTTTTCCCATGTCTTCTTAGGCATCTAGCTGCCCCTCAGGAATGGCTTTCCTTAAGCAGATACCAAGAAACACCAAGAAAGCAACAGGATGAGGTTGATTAAACAAGAGAAGATAAACTGTTTCATTGTTTTTCTGACCACTGAAGAGTCAAGAAACACTTTCAGCACAGGTGATACTGAGTTTCACTTTTCCTGACCCAAGAAATAAAACTAAATTGACATTTCTTCAATTTTAATATTGTTGGGACATTTTTAGTTTTACCAAGTTCTTAATGGAACCAAGTTCGTACCTACGTAACGTTCAACATCCATCACAGAAAAAACAGGTGGAGGGAGCCTGAGTCCAAGATCATCTAATTTAGGGACCATAATAGGGACATCAAATCCATGTTTCTCCAGGTATCTTTGCGTCAGCTGACTACCATGCATCTTTACAATGACTTCATCGGCACTGAGGAAAAAATAATAAAATGTCATTTTTGTCATTTTGTATTAAAAAGTATTGTGGTAGGTAGAGGGTGAATAATACCAAAATACATTGTGTCTTTGTGTGAAGATGGCATAAGAAATCTCACTAAAGGCTGTTAAGCAATAGGTAGTGGAGAACAGGGAAAGAGAAAGCAATAAAAGGGTATTCTAATCAAAATATAATATATGCATATGTGAAACAGCAACAAAAAAGTACCACAGTACTTTCTGCATTAATTATCCATATCAGTGACTCTCAACTTAATTCTCCTCTTAATAAATGTTTTCTAGCCAGGTGCCAGTGGCTTATGCCTATAATCTAGTTACTCAACAGGCAGAGTTCAGGATTGCAGTTCCAGATCAGCTCAGGTAGAAAATTCACCATGCCATCTCAACAGAAACAGGTGGACTTGGTGGTACACTCCCATCATTCCAGTTACCCAAGAATAAGTAGCAGGATGGCTGTCAAGGCTCCTGGTCAAAAAGCAAGACTACCTCAAAAAGAAACCTGTCAAATAAGCTCCAAGCTCTGAATTCAAACTACAGTATCTAAAAAAAAAAAAAATCCTGAAACTCCTTTTGACTATCCAAGACATGTTATTGAAAAATATATAAAATGATCAAAGTATAAATATTGCTGCTACAATCTTGAGTCTAAGAAAAGAGAATGTTGGGACTGAAGACTTTAGCACAATAAGAATCATATGGAAACAATATTTTCCTTAGTTTTCTATTTCTCAGCAGAACTAAGGGAACCAAAGTGGACATTTGTCATTTTATGTTTCTATGTAAGGACTAAAGAAGTAGAGAAGAATAGACAAGAATTCTAAAGGTTGAGGAAAAATAGCTGGGATTTTTCATTCCAAGATCTAAAAAAAAAAAATCTATAATAAGCCAAATGTGATACTGTGATTTATATTTAAATTGTGCTTTCTCTTTTTAACACACAAAGATATAATTTCATATAAAAGCCTTATCAAGTATTATCACTTTAAAGAGATGTCAGACACTGAGTAGGAAATGATACAAATTAGCATGATTAAATGCTTTCTAATGCTTCTGACTCTCTTTAAGCCACAGACAATTCAAATATATTCCATTATTTTTAGAAATCAAAAGCCTCAGTCCCACTGCATCAGAGGCTAGGCAATAGTTCTGCATGCTTCTTGTAGAGCCAGTATATGGAAAGTTAAATAAAGTAAGAAAAAGAAAGTTAGAAAATAGGATACTTAAAGAAACATGAGGAGAGGCATCAAGGTAGGTGGAGGTAGCAACTGCCTATTAAAAGAAAACAAACACAGGGAACCACCACTACAGATTAGTGTACTTCAAAGTTTTGGGTTTGTGACCCAAAATTAAGAGTAACATTTTTACATGACCTAAATGAGTATTCGTATAGCAAAATTTCCATGAAATTATGCTTCTTACTCTTTTAACTAGCAAAGGTACTGTTTCTTCTTATTCTTTTTTGTTGTTTTTATTTGCCAGTCCTGAGGCTTGAACTCAGGACCTGGGTGCTGTCCCTGAGCTCCTTTTGCTCAAGGCTAGTACTTTACCACTCGAGCCACAGCACCACTTCTGGCTTTTTCTGGTTATGTGGTACTGAGGAATCGAACCCAGGGCTTCATGCATTCTAGGCAAGCACTCTAAGCCACATTCCAGGCCCGTTTCTTCTTATTCTATTTCATTAAAAAAAAAAAAAAAAAAGCCAATTGAGAACAATAATATGCTATAGCCTGAAATTCAAAAAGCACTGCTTTAAACCAGGTACCAGTGGCTTATGCCTGTAATCCTATTTAGGAAGATCTGAGGATGTGTTCAATGCTAGACCTAACATGAAAGTCTGTAAGACTTTTTTCTCTAGTTAACTACCATAAAACTCAAAAGTAGAGTGGTAGCTCAAGTGGTAAAGTACCAGCTAGCCTTGCACAGAAAAGCTCAGGAACAGCATCTAGAGCCTGAGTTCAAGTCCCAGTACTACCACAAAAGGAAAGGGGAGGAGAAGGAAAAGGTCAAGGGAAAGGCAGGGGAGGTGAAAAGAAGGGATGGAGGAGGAAGAAGGAGGAGGGAAAAGGGAAAAGGAAAGAGAAAAGAGGAAGAAAGGAAAGGAAGGGAGAAAGGGGAAAGGGAAAGAAAGAACACTGCTTTACATGATATCATTTTTTACCAGCCAACATTGTTAAATTTTATTAATACATGTTTTCATACCTTGGGAAGACTCGAGAACGTAACTCCTTAACAAAAGTCCTGGTTCCAGCCTGCACTGGTTTGGAACCATCATCAATTTCTGTGTAGTCGTGCCTGTGCCAATTCCTCCGCTTTTTCACTGAATTTTAAGTTAAAAAAAAAAAAATAGTAACTGGTGATTACTATATACTTTCTAATCAACGTAGTCTATATAACCAACTGTAAGTACAATAATAACACTCAGGTTTTAATGCATTTCTAGGCTATCAAAGTAAATTTTACTTAATCTAATGCTACAATTATAGACAATTAACTGTTGATTTTTAAAGCCTTCTGTTTTTACTTCAAAATAAAAAATTAAATCAAAGAATTCAAGTCAAAAGATGAAACCTTTCATAATATAGTAAAAAAAGTTATATAAGTATTCTATAACATTTCTAAATTGTCTGAAATTAGCATTTTCACTAGAACATTAGGTCATAATATAATTGCCCAGATCATCCAAATTATCCTCTCAGGATACAGCCTTTTATCCCACATCAGAAATCTAATTTAACAGCATAATTCCATTCTCTTTTATATAAAATTTACTCCCAAAATTAGCATTTTCACACTGACACAGAAAACTGTTTACTGAGTCTTAAAGCAAGAAGGCTATGGTGACAAAATAAATAACTTCATGGTTAGTTTCGTGCTAAGATCCTATGATTCTACAGCTCTATGCTATCATATTTAGTCACAATAATCAAAATCAGAAGACTTGGACTTGATTCCTAGTTCATCCATAACTTCACCTACAATTGTGCACAAGGCATTTAACACTTCTGGATCCCAGATTCCGTAAGGTGGGACTGAAGGGGACAGATTAGTAGTTTTGATTTTAAATTTTGTAAAGAAACCTTAACAAAGAGGAAGGTGAAGAAAAAGCCAAGACAGAAACCCTGAGCCTCCCCACCCACCTCCTCCTCTGCCCTGGCCGTGCCATCTACAGCTCTTTTGTATACCAATCTAAGATATTAAGATTTTTGGTTGGTTGGTTTTATGACAGAGTCTCACTATGTAGCCCAGAATGGCCTGGAATTCATCTTCTGTTTCTGCTTCCCGAGTAAATTTTAGATTTAAATCTTTTTTTGAAACTTGAAAATCACTCTTCAGTCTAAATAAAATTCTCAGGATTCTGGTTTTCTGATACTGATGCCTATAACTTATTTAGAATTCCATCAAAAAATAGAAAGATGATGGATAGAGAGTGGGATGGTAGGGAGAATAAGTTACAAAGCAAGTGATAGATACATTCTAACAGAATTTAGATAGTCAAGATTATATATCATTGCTGTACATTACTTCAGCTTTTCCTATGTATGTTTGAATAGTCTTATAACAAAATGCTATAGAAAAACACAACTCTGTGATTTCAAGTTATTTAAACCTTCCTCTTACCGAGATCATATTACGGGTATATATAAGGAAAGTCAGACTTAATACTAGGAGTAGAAATCAGGATTAATCATATCTAAGTGCCGAAGGTTCCCAAGTAACTTACTGTAAAATTATATCTCTAATGTGGAATAGTAAATCTCACTGTAAAAAATCTTGTTAAGAAAAATTCAGACTCACAAAGGAATCTCCTTGAGAAACTCCATTAAGAAATTGTAAGCCATGCACTGGTTTCTCACATCTGTAATCCTAGCTACTCAGGAGACTGAGATCTAAGGATCACAGTTCAAAGCCAGCCCGGACAAAAATGTCCATGAGACTCTTATCTCCAATGAATTATCAGAAAACCAGAAGTGGTGCTGTGACTCAAGGGGCAGAGCACTAGCCTTGAGCTGAAGACCTCAGGGACAGCACCCAGGCCCAGAGTTCAAGATCCACAACTGACAAAAAAAGCAAACAAGCAAGCAAGCAAGCAAGCAAGCAAGCAAGCAAGGAAGGAAGGAAGAAAGGAAGGAAGGAAGGAATTGCATATTTTTTTCTCATTGAAAACAATTCCTAAAATTCAAGGGCAGATTTTTTTTCTCCACTATATACAGATATATAACTTTTATTTTCAAATGAGATCACCTATTTATTCTGCATATTTTTCTTGTATCATAAGCTTTTTTCTTTATTAAATATTCAAAAGCAACTTGAAGGCAACCTAGAACTTTAAAATGTAAATGTACTATAATTAGATTTTTATTCTGAAGCACTTAGGCCATTCTCAGTTTTCTTCAATGTTGTGATTAATATTGATATATATTAATCTATTTTCTTGATTCATTCAGGATAAATTTCTAGGAAAGCCAGAAGATAATTCACCATTTTTAAGATAGTCCACAATGCAAACTGTTTCCACAAAAGTGGAGGTTAATTCAAATTCTTACCAATATGTACAGACAGCTTACCAGTCTACTAGCTTGGGGTCTTATGTTAACAAAAATAACAACTCCTAACTATTCAAGAGGCCTCTAAGATCTAAAGATCTTGGTTTGAAGCCAACCTGAACAAGAAACTCGATGACACTCTATTCCAAACAAGCCAGAAGTGGAGCTGTGCTCAAGTGGTAGAGCACTAGCCTTCAGCACAATGCCCAGGCCCTGAGTTCGAGTTCCCAGGAGACAGACGGACAGACAGACAGACAGACAGACAGACAGACAGACAGACAGACAGACACACACACACACACACACAAATAAATAAATAAATAAATAAATAAATAAATAAATAAATAAATCTGCTCATTCGATAAAAACTATGGTACTTCGTTGTAAATCTTTTCACTTCTGCAAAAACACATGGTGTTCTTGAGCTACAGCTCCACTTCTTGCTTTTTTGTTGCTTGCCTAGAGATAAGAGTCTCACAGACTATCCTGCCTGGGCTGGTTTTGAACTGTGATTCTCAGATCTCAGCCTCCTAAGTAGCTAGGATTACAGATGTGAGCATTTTTTGTTGTTTTGGGTTTTTTTTTAAACAATGGTGCTTATATACAAGGCCTTGAGCTAGAATATCTATTTCATTGTTAATGAAATGACTCCAGGATTCAACAGCTTTGAGTTTAAACATAGCTTTGCAAAACAGCTACATACTTAAGATAATTTTTCTCATATATTAAGTTGCCATAAGTTTCAAAAGAAAAATATAGGTAAATACTTAGCCATCAATAAACCTATCATATAATAAACTGCCAATTACTATCATCTTTAAATGTGTTGACATGTAGGAGATTAACAGAAGGTATGATTACATGATTTGATCAACATGCTTTAAAAAATACAAAATCTCCAATTAACCACCAGAAAACTGCAAGTAGTGCTATGGCTCAAGTAGTATAGTGCTAGCCCTGACCTGAAGAGCTGAGGGACAGCGCCCAGGCCCAGAGTTCAAGCCCCAAGACCAACAACAACCACCAAAAAAGTCCCACAAAATAAGCCATAGCTAACTAAATTTCATAAGGGAAAGAGATCAATAAAGGAATATTTTAGTAATGATCATAGGAAAATAGGAGAAAAAGTTCTGTTTGTGTTGCATAACTAAGCAAGTGAGATAAATTTTTAAAAGTAAGGTTTATAAGGAAAATAGAATGGTTACCATAAGCACATATTTCTGCCTTTTTTTTTTTTTCGGTCAGTCGTGGGACTTGAACTCTGGGCCTGGGTGCTTCCCTGCGCTCTTCAGCTCAAGGGAAGTGCTCTACCACTTGAGCCACAGCGCCACTTCCAGTTTTCTGAGTGGTTTATTGGAGATAAGAGTCTCACAGGTTTTCCTGCCCTGGCTGGTTTTGAACCATGATCCTCAGATCTCAGCTTCTTGAGTAGCTAGGATTACAGGCGTGAGCTACTAGTGCCTGGGCTCATTCTTCTGCCTCTTAATTTAATGTTTTGTACAAGTTTAAGTACAAGTTTAATTCAAATTATTTCATTTTGGGATTATACTTAAATTCTCTAAGACTAAATATTGATGCATTCATAATCCAAAGCCTTTTAAATATTTTCTTTCAATTTCGTACAATAATTACTATACTAATTTCTTTCTCAGAGCATTTGAAAAACACTAAAAGTACTTATTTCTTTGTGATGCTGGTATACATCAAAAGATGCAGGAGGCTTCCCTGCCTTTGCTTTGCCCTTTTCAGGAGGAGTGTGATCACAGACCTAGTCTGGCCTTATTATTCTGCCTCTCTATATCTCTGTGAACAGCAGCAGTGGAGTTTCAAGCAGAGAAATGGGCTAAGAAAGACTCACTATTAACAACCAAATTCAGAAAATATAAGTAATATTTTAGCCTAAGAACACCCTAATTTCATCCTAAAAATATAATGCATGTGTTCATTAGAGTCAAATCTTATTCTGGGTACTATCCCAAAACACTATTGTGAGAATTTCTGTGAAAAGATAAAAAACAGCCAGTAAGTTTCCAGAACCGGAAATTTTTACTTTACTATGTATGCTTCCCAAATTTCAAGCTTTGAAAATATGTAATTAAGTTTGAAAGCTATGCACTGGCAAATAAATTTCATTTACTGACTAAATTATTTAACCATTCAGACAAAACCTGCATAATAAGTTTCCTCAGTGAAATCTCCACAGGTATAGTGTATCATACACCTAGGACTTACTCAGGGAGGAGCCATGTAGAACTGCACAGTTGGGACAGTGATACAGGTCAATGTCAACAGCATGATGTTCTTCTACTCCAACACAGCTAAGAAAAATAAAGGCAATAAAGTAATTCAATCAAAAGTCCTTTCTCAATGGTAATACAGTATCTGGAACTGATGTAAGAAATGTTCAACAACCTCACCAGCAAATTTTGTACAGCACAAAAACGTAAACAATGATAAATTTTATTTTCTTCTCCATACACATTATTTTTTTCCCCCTAATCCTGGGGCTTAAACTCAGGGCTTGGGCACTGTCCCTGAGCTGCTTCTGCTCAAGGCTAGCACTCTACCATTTGAGCCACAGTACCAATTCTGGCCTTTTCTGTTTATGTGGTACTAAGGAATCAAACCCAGGGCTACATGAATGCTAGGCAAGCACTCAACCACTAAGCCACATTCCCAGCCCGGATACACATATTACATAATTATAAGCAAGACAATTCCCAAATATATGTGAAGTAATTCACAACAGCAGTAGAGACAATAGAAATAATGTAAGTATAAGCTGTAAAACCCTCAACCACTATATAAATGCCATATTTTATAGGTTTGATGTCAATGAGTTTAAAGATAAATCATAATGAAGTTATAAATATTATTTTGAGCTGAGCAACAATGAATTATTACATAACAAAATCTGTGAGACAGGATGCCAAACTTTCAAAAATGTAAATGTATCACCTTAGATAAATGTGCTGAAAAAGAAAAGGCTGAGCTAAATAAGTTAAGTCTATACCACAAGAAGTTACAAAAGTAGGCAAAATAAAACTTTAAAACAGAAACAGAAGCCAGATGCCAGTGGCTCATGCCTGTAATCCTAGCTACTCAGGAGGCTGAGATCTGAGAATCGTGGTTCAAAGCCAGCCCGGGCAGGAAAGTTCATGAAACACTTATCTTCAATAAACTACTCAGAAAACCAGAAGTGGTGCTGTGGCAAGAGGTAGAGTGCTCGCCTAGAACTAAAGAGCTGAAGGATAGCACCCAGATCCAGAGAACAAAAACAAAAAAAACCCACAGAAACAGAAAGGCTGGCCACTGGTAGCTCATACCTCTAGTTCTAGCTACTCCAAGAGGCTAAGATCTGAGGATCATGGCAAGCCCAGGCAGGAAAGTCTGGGAGATTCTTACCTCTAATAAACTACCAAAAAATAAATAAAAGCCAGAAGTGGAGCTGTGGCTCAGTAGAATGCTAGCTTGGTAAGGTTGTTGAACATTCCCTTAGTAACTGAGTTCAAGCCCCAGGACCACTACAAAACAAAAACAAAAACAGAAACAGAAAGCAAAAAACTAAGTATATAATGGTATCACACCAAAAACTGATTCTTTAACCAAAAATCAATTATTTGAAAAGATTTATAAAATTAGCAAACCTTAACAAGATCAAGACAAAAGAAAGAAAACCCTATCAGGAATATTTTTTAAAGGACAAAACAAAATAACTTGTTTTATACATTAAGCACAAAAGGGGCTATTATGAACACACTTATGCTAAAAAACTTAAATATATATGTGTATGTATGCTTGTGTGTGTAGACACATACAATCTGAATCCTGGGGGAAAAAATACAATTCTTCTAAGTATTACTTTCTTTAGAGAAGAGGGGAGGCACCAGGGCTTGAACTCAGAGCTTGTGCACTACCCTCTAGTCTTTACAAAATTTTTGCAACTGCCACACATAGAAAACTCTAGGCCCAGAGGACCTAAGACCTCACATGCAACTCTATCAAATACTCTAAAAACAGTTATAATAAATTTGTTTAAAGAGAGGAAGAATGATATATTCTCTATCTCATTTTATGGCAGTATAACCTTGGTACCAAAATTTAAGACTATACGTTCACTTGTAAGTGTTATCTTCAGCCATACTAAAATAACTTCTGTTCATGAAACTATAAGGAGCTCTTATCATATAAAATATTTATCAAAATGAACTCCAGGAAATGGAAACAACATTTTTCTTTTTTGCTGCTTTTGTTTTCTTTTTGTCTTGTTCATTAATCTTTAGGAGGGGAAGGGAAAGGCACAGAAATAGAGGGACAAAGGGTAAACAGATACAGCAATGGTACTTTATACTAGACACTATATTTAAAATGAACTATACAACTTGTAGATGGGGATGGGAGGGAAACACTGGGGAAAACAGAGGAAAGAGGTGACAATGTCCAAAAAGGAATGTACTCGTTATCTGACTTATGTAACTGTAGCGCTTCTGTACATCACCTTCATAACGATAAAAAAAAATAAAATTTAGGGGCTGGGAAGGTGGCTCAGTGGTAGAGCGCTTGCCTTGCATACATGAGGCCCTGGGTTCGATTCCTCGGCACCACATAAGCAAAAAGAAAAAAGCCGGAAGTGGCACTGTGGCTCAAGTGGTAGAGAGCTAGCCTTGAGCTGAAGAGCTAAGGGACAGTGCCCAGGCCCAGAGTTCAGGCCCCACAACCGGACCCAAAATAAATAAATAAAATAAAATAAAATTTAAATTTAAGAAAGATAAAAAGTAAACCTTCTTAAGCTGGGCACTGGTGGCTCATGGATATAATCGCAGCTCCTCAGGAAGCTGAGATCTACACATCATGGTTCAAAGCCAACCCAGGCAGAAAAGTCTGTGTGAGACTCTTATCTCCAATTAAGCATCAGAAAAGCCAGAATGGAGCCGGGCACTGGTGGCTCACATGTAATCCTAGCTACTCAGGAGGCTGAGATCTGAGGATCGCGGTTCAAAGCCAGCCCGGGCAGGAGAGACTCTGAGACTCCTATTTCCAATAAACCACCAGAAAACCGGAAGTGGCGCTGTAGCTCAAGTGGTAGAGTGCTTGCCTTGAGCTGAAGAGCTGAGGGACAGCTCCCAGGCCCAGAGTTCAAGTCCCACGACCGACAAAAAAAAAAAAAAAGAAAAGCCAGAATGGAGCTGTGGCTCAAGCGGTAGAATGCTAGCCTAAAAGACAAAACAAAACAAAACAAACCTCAGGTATAACATCCAGGCCCTAAGTTCAAGCCCCAAGACCAGCACCAAAAAAAAAATGTATATGGTGTTGGCTCAGGATACAAGTTTCTGAGATCTGACACCAAAATTACATGAAACTAAAGGAGAAAAAAGATAAACTGGACTTTACACTTTAGTCTGTTTTCTCAGCTTATTTTGGTATGAGTTAATCAAATGGGTATGGAGAGAAATAATGAAATAAAGTATAAAACAGTTGCACTAGAAAATGAAAAACCAAGAAATGTATAAAATCTTGCTAGGCACTATTAAGAATCCACAAGAAGTTTGTTACAAACAAATTCAAAAACATTTCTTCATGATTATTTTTTTTCAAACCACACTCAGTCTAGTATGATTCCAAAATGAAACTGGCAGCTGCGAGTTCTTTAGGATAAAAATTAAACAGTTGAGGGTATTTGATGGGAATTAATACAATGATGACTCGTGACATTTAGGCTACATTAAAGGGGGTGTAACAAAATGATCTTTGAGGTCTCCATGTAATTACTAGTATTTACTTAGTAGATCTTAAGCAACTGATCTAGATGAAACAAATTATGCTCGAAGAGGAGAATGCTTCTGGGCACTAGAGGCTTATTCCTGTAATTCTACTTACTCAGGAGGCTGAGATCTGAGGATTGCAGTTCTAAGCCAACCCAGCAGGAAAGTACATGAGATTCTTATCTCCAATTAACTACCAAAAAGAAGTGGAGCTGTGGTTAAATGGGCAGAGTGATATCCTTGAGCAAAAGAAGCTCAAGGACAGTTCCCAAGCCTCAAGTTCAAGCCCCAGGCAAGAGTGGCAAGATAGATAGATAGATTAGATAGATAGATTAGATAGATAGATAGATAGATAGATAGATAGATAGATAGATAGATAGATAGATAGATACATAGATAGATAGATACATAGATAGATAGATAGATAGATAGATAGATAGATAGATAGATAGATAGATAGATAGATAGATAGATAGATAGATAGATAATAGTAATAAAGTTCTTAAGTAACAAAGGACATAATTACTAAACTGGAAAGAGAGCCAACAGACTAGGAGAAAATCTTTACTTGCAATACATCTGACAAAGGCTTAATATCCAAAATATTCAAGGAGCTCAAAAATTAACACCCCCTCCCAAAAAAACTAATAAACCAATCAGTAAGTGGGCAAAGGAGCTAAATCTGAACTGAGCTAAACCATAAACTCATCTCTGAATATCTAGGAAACATGAGATGAACATTGCAACTAGCCAAAGACACCTTGTAAAACTTGGCTGAAAGATGCATGAGTTCCTCTCCCCATCTTCTACTCTTCACTCATTTATTACCCCCCCCCCACTATATAATCTATTTTACTCGAATGTCAGTGATATCTTCAGATTTGGTTCAATTCCAATTCCCAAGAACACTTATATCTACATTTATTTTGAAATTTCACTTAGAATGTCTGGTAAATCAGTAAAATTTGATAAACTGTATAAATAGGTCAGTAAATTGGATAAACAAATCTTTAAAAGTCCATTTAAAATAATCATATTTCTGGAACTGGTGGCTGATGCTTATTATCATAGCTACTCAAGAGACTGAGATCTGAGGATCAAAGCCAGCATAGGCAGAAAAATCTGTGAGACTCTTAATCTTCAATTAACTAGCAAAAAGCTGGAAGTGTGACTCAACTGGGAAAGCACCAGCTTTGAGCAAAGAAGCCAAGCAAGAACTCAAGATTCTGAGTTCAAGCCCTAGTACTGGCACAGAAATTAAAATAACCATACAAAAAGGTTTTAGGTACCCAAACATCATATAAAAATTTTATTTTATTTTCAAAACCAATATCCACTTCAATTTCTCTGTGAGGGGCAGATAATTCCATCCTATTTTTTATCAAGCTCATACATACTCTCTACCCTTTCTAATCCCTAATTTAAAAATTTCTAAAATCCCTATAGCTTTAATAGACATGGTAAGAGCAAAAGCAGTAGGATATACAAAATGCTCAGGTCTCAAACTAAATTTTGAAAGAATCACTTCCAAATCTGGTATAATCTTCAGTCTTTTCCTCATTTCATTAAAAAAAAAACTACCCTTTGTAAACAAACCTTAACACTTTTTCCTAACAGTAAACATTCAACGTTTATTAGAACATCATAGGGATGAGGGCTGGGGTGAGCTATGGATGGGGTGACAATCTGACCTTTGCTGAATAGCTTGCATCTAAGAACAGCCTCACTGCCATTTGGTGAGGTGGACAATGGTAACTTTGACACTTTCTATTGTCTTAATCTTCTGAAATTGTTGCTTAGTTGGCTTTTTGGGGGACACTTGATGATAATAGAATTGATGAGTAACCAGAATTCCCTAGGGTCTGGGTCTGCCAAGGACTCTTTTTTCCTCTAAGAAAATGTGTCCTTTTATATTCTCTACGCTTGGTGCTAAAAGGGTGGGTAGTCAAATTCTTTAAGATCAGTGGAACTCACTTAATATTCCACTGCTACAAACTCTCCCCATTCTTCAGCAATCTTTCCCTACCTTGTCTTCAAAGCCCAAGGCAAATTTTTTCCTCTTTGGTGAAATATCACTCACTTGTGCACCACTCATTTGGTATAATACTGAGCTATTTTTAATAGCTCAATTTTTCCTGAATTGTGCTGACTTCTCTCAGTACATGATGATCTCAGAAAAATTCCTGTTCATTATTAACTTGCTACAAACTCACTCAAAAACCAAAAGTCTGTTCAGACTGAAACCCTAAGAACTCTGTACAGGTACTAAAGGTAACCGTTGGTAAAATGGGAAAGATCTTTCAACATGTAAATTAGTAACTTTCTCACTTTTCTTTCAGGAGTGAGGGCCATTTCAGTATTAATAAAATCATTTGAGGGTCATACAAAATTAATATAGGCAGATGGCTACAGGCAATCACTAAGCTTATTATAGCTTATGAGAAGCATATATGTCTGTCCCATCATGAACCAAATTTAATATGGTTCATGGGCCAAAGGTTCTCCATCACTGTATGATGGAAGGCTATCATAATTAAATTGATTCATTTTAATTTCTGGTTTAGGGTACACTTGGCAACACATGCCAGTAATCCTAGCACTCAGGAGGCTGAAGCACAAGGATCATTGGATTTGCAGTCTACCTAGGCTACATAGTGAGTTCTAGTGAGTCTGACCTACATAGAAGGACCCTGTGTCCAAAAAAAAAAAAAAAAAAAGGAAAGAAAAGAAAAGAAAACTCTGGTTCAGTTTAAGTTTTCACATGTGTACAAAAAGTTTACTTTTCATATGACCTAAGAACAGTATACATCTGAAAATGTTTTGATGAGGCCCATTAAAAGGGTGCAATGCTTGGCACTGGTGCTTCATGCCTGTAATACTAGCTACTCAGAAGGGTAAGATCTAAGGATCATGGTTTGAAGCAAACCTGGGGCAGGAAAGTTCTTGAAATTCCTACCTCCACAAAAAGCTGGAAGGAGAGATATGATTCAAGTGGTAGAGTGCTAGCCTTGAGCAAAAGTGCTCAGAGACAGTACCCAGGCTCTGAGGTGAAGCCCTAGTACCAACACACACATACACACACACACACACACACACACGCACACACGCACACACGCACACACACACACACACACACACAGAGAAAAGTGTGCCAAAGGTCGAAATTTGCTAAGTAAAGATTCAGAAGGTGGCTCACGCCTGTAATCCTAGCTACTCAGGAGGCTGAGATCTGAGGATCGCAGTTCAAAGCCAGCCCGGGCAGGAGAGACCGTGAGACTCCTATCTCCAATAAACCACCAGAAAACCGGAAGTGGCGCTGTAGCTCAAGTGGTAGAGCGCTCGCCTTGAGCTGAAGAGCTGAGGGACAGCGCCCAGGCCCAGAGTTCAAGCCCCACGACCGACAAAAAAAAAAAAAAAGATTCAGAAACACAATCAAAGAAAGGTTGGATAAATGGGACTGCATACAACTGAAGAATTTCTGAATGGTAAAGGATAAAGCTAGTAAGGCAAAGAGAAAGCACACAGATTGGGAGATCTTTACCAGCTATACAGCAGATAAGGGCCTCATATCTAAAATATACTTAAAGCTCAAAAAATTAAACCCCCCCAAAACAAATCAATGGTGGACTAAAGACTTAAAGAGAGACTTCCCCGAAGAAGAAGAAAGGATGGCGAATAGACACATGAAGAAATGTTCAACATCTCTGGTCATAAAAGAAAGCAAATCAAAACAACATTGAGATTCTACCTCACCCCAGTTAGAATGTCCATTATTAAGAAAACTATTAATAACAGATGTTGGTGGGGATGTGGCCAAAAGAGAACGCTACTACACTGGTGGTGGGAATGTAAACTTGTTCAACCACTCTGGTTACTAATATGAAGGTTCCGCAGAAGACTAAACATAGAGCTTCCCTATCACCAAGCAAACCCACTCCTGAGCATTTACCCAAATGACCTTATTATAAACCAGCCCATACTAATGCCAGCACAACCATATTCACTGCAGCATTATTTACCATAGTGAAGATAAGGAATCAACCCAGATGCCCCTCAGTGGATGAATGGATCAAAAAATTGTGGTATATAAAGGCAACGGAATTCTATGTTTCCATCAGAAAGAATGGCATTGCCCTATTCATAAGGAAATGGAAAGACATGGAAAAAATTATATCAAGTGAAGTTAGCCAGACCCAAAGAAACATAGGCTACATGGTTGCCCTCATTTTTAATAACTAGAATATCTATATAAATCTACAAGTTAAGCCAAAGGATAGCAAAAGACAAATAATCACACTTGGACATGATTAATTAAACAGCACTCTAAGCACTGCACAGTGAAAACAAAGGATATTCTTAGGAGAGGATCACAATGACTCAATAGCTATGTGCATATGGCCATATAAAATGATGTTTATAAAAATGAACTCCAAGAAATAGAAACGAGGCTTTGTTTTGGTTTTTTTATGAGATTTTTTTTTTTTTTTTTTTTTTTTTTGGTCCGGTCGTGGGGCCTGAACTCTGGGCCTGGGAGCTGTCCCTCAGCTCTTCAGCTCAAGGCTAGCTCTCTACCACTTGAGCCACAGTGCCACTTCCGGCTTTTTTCTTTTTGCTTATGTGGTGCTGAGGAATCGAACCCAGGGCCTCGTGCATGCAAGGCAAGCACTCTACCACTGAGCCACCTTCCCAGCCCGAGATTTTTTTTATTGTACTGTTTGCAGCTATTTCTTTTTTCTTTCTTTCTCCCCACTCCCCTTTGGCTTATGCCCTGTGGTTACTGTTCTTTTTTTATTTCTGTACCCTTTGTCCTGTATATAAGTTGATCTGATTTGGGGAAAGGAAGGGAAATAGTGGGACAGTGACACTCATTAAACACCTATGTTGGAAATGAACTTTACAACTCAGAGGGAGGGGGGTGGGAAAACGAGGGAAGTAGTAACATTGTTCAAAAAGAAATGTACTTATGGGCTGGGAAGGTGGCTCAGTGGTAGAGCGCTTCTAGCATGCCTCAGGCCCTGGGTTCGATTCCTCAGCACCACATAAGCAAAAAGAAAAAAGCCGGAAGTGACGCTGTGGCTCAAGTGGTAGAGCGCTAGCCTTGAGCTGAAGAGCTGAGGGACAGCGCCCAGGCCCAGAGTTCAGGCCCCACGACTGGACCAAAAAAAAAAAAAAAGAAATGTACTTATTACCCAGCTTATGTAACTGTAACCCCTCTGTATATCACCTTTACAACAAAATTTAAATTTAAAAAAGTGTGCCAGCTGGGCACCAATAGCTAGCTCACACCTATAATCCTAGCTACTCAAGAGGCTGAGATCTGAGTATTGTGACTCCAAGTCAACCTAGGCAGTAAAGTCAGTAAAACATTTATCTCTAACCACAAAAAAAAAAAAAGTAGAGCTGAGGCTCAAGTGGTAGAATGCTACCTTGAATGAAAAAGCTCAGGGACAGTGCCCTGACACTGAGTTCGGGCCCCAGGATTGGCAAAAGGAAAAAAAAAAGGGTAGGTGCCAAAGGTAAATAAATAAATAAACTCACCAAGGCACCATTCAATTTCACTTTGGCACATAACAAAATCAGAGTAATAACTCGTTGTATACCCTTAAGCCTCATACTAACATCAACAATAAAGAAAAGAATGCCTTTAAGGTAAATCAATTTATGGCTTGCTCATTGCATTTAACAACTCTGAAATCTTAACTCTGGAATCAGGTGAAGTCTTGGAATAGGTGCAGCCCAGGTGAGACCTACTTGGTCTAGAGCCATGCCACCAAATAACCACAGATGTTGGAATTAGACTTAGTTTGGTTTCTTGCAGCAAGTTTCTTTTCTACGATCAAGACAATATATGTAAATATGTAAAGCACAGGGCTTGCCATTGAGTAAGCAATGGCATAGTAAATATGCTAATAATATGGTTCTACTAGGTGCCACTTAGCTCCGGTCAACAATTTATGAGCTATGATGTTTGAGTTATAAGTTTTGAGTCTAAGTAAAAACTAGGCTTAATATTTTATGATTCAATGTCTCAGACTACACATTAGGTAACTCAACTGACTATGTTGCAAGAAAAAATTGTTTTCAATTTTAAATTAATTTTTGACGGCTGAGTTGGGAAAAATACAAGCTCTCAAGAGAATCTGTCTACCTGTTTCAGAACCCTGGCTAACCCAACCTAGCAGATGTATAATTGGGTAACTTAATTTTTCACTTGTTTTTCAATTTCCTCGTTTTAGTGTAGAGATGGAAATTACAACAGTATCTCTCAAAGGATTAAGAAAACTAATAAATATATCTTATTCTGCTAAATAGTGATTGGCTTAATAAATTGTCATTCCTAATCAGAGTACTAAAATATTAATAGACATTTTCAATTGTAAACAGGTTCAGGCAGCTTTTTATTTGTTTGCTTTGAACCAGGTCTTCAGGCTGGCCTCAAACTAACAATCTTCCTGCCTCAGACTCCTAACTGATAGAATTTCAGGAGTATTCCAAATCTGGTTCATGCAGAACTTAAGCCTGAGAGGTATCATTTTATTATTACGAGTCAGGTAATGTAAAAATTTTAAACCTTTGGGGCTGGGAAGGTAGCTCAGTGGTAGAGCGCTTGCTTTGCATGCCTGAGGCCCTGGGTTCGATTCCTCAGCACCACATAAGCAAAAAGAAAAAAAGCCTAAAGTGGGCTGTGGCTCAAGTGGTAGAGCGCTAGCCTTGAGCTGAAGAGCTGAGGGACAGTGCCCAGGCCCAGCGTTCAGGCCCCACAACCGGACCCAAAAAAAAAAATTTTTTTTCAAACTTTTATATATGAAATATTATCTTTGAAAAATAAAGCTAGGGGTAGAGATACAGCTCAGTAGTAGTATGCTTCATATGTGCAAGGCCCTAGATTCAAGCATCAGTAAATATACAACACAGCAACTACAGGATCATTTATATGTTATCTCTTACATATAGGTATCAGAGTGAAAAACAAAACAAAAATATTTCATGAAGCAAGTTGTCTTCTTAGAATTTGCTCTTTGCCTTCTAGCTTCTTCTGTGTCCATACTTACCTCTTGTAATACAAGGGAAGGAAAATCAGTAGTAAGCCCAAAAGGTGGAAAAACTTGGCTTCTAGCTAATTCCACATCACATGCTGTCTCCATGCTATCTCCTATAATTTTTGGGGGTAGTAATGAGGTTTTGAATTCAGGGCCACTCAACTAGTAGGCAGGAACTCTACTACTTGAGCCACAACCTCAACTTTTTGCTTGTCTTATTTTTCAAATAACACATTTTGCCTAGGCTGGCCTGTATTGCAATCTTCCTATTTATAGTTCCCACAGAACTGGAATTACAGGTGTATATCACATGCAGTTTTTTATTGGTTGAATTTGAGGTCTCGGGAATTTTCTGTTCAGGCTAGCCTTGAACTGTGATCCTCCTCGATCTCAACCTACTTTCTGAGTAGCTAGGATTACAGGCAGGAACCCCACACCCAGCTCAGCTGAGGGCAGACTATTTTTGGCTGAGGGAAGTCTACCTAATAACTAGCAAGGAAAAAACATAAAAGTTCATTTGAACCTAGAAGTACACGAAATGTTTACTGAGTCCAGATTCTTGTGAAATCCAAGACTTAAGTAATTAAAATTCCAGGAAATTTTTTTTCCTAAGTCCCTGAAACACTCAGTCCAACTGTAGTTCCCAATCTTGGCATTAGAATGCTCTGTACAGCTTTTCCAAGCTGTTACTAGGCAGTCTTTCAATAGAATGAAACAGAAAAGAAAGAAGAGCTATAGGAAGATCTCTAAGACACAATATAAAGCAACAAAAGCCAGGTGCAGACCAGTTTGTATAGTGTGCTCAACAAGCAGATACAAATGCACACAGGCACATGCGTATGCATCCATTTATAAATGAGATGTGTCTGGAAAACTGCAAGAATTTGGTAACAGTACAATGGAGGAAGGAGGAAAGGGAGATTGCATTCCATTGTATAGCTTCTTTAAGCCTTTAAAATTTTGTTCTGTGTCTTACTGATTTTTTTTTTTTGGGGGGGGGGGGTCATGGGTCTTGAACTCTGGGCCTGGGTACTGTCCCTGAGCCACCTTCCCAGTCTGAGTATTTTTCTTTTTGTTAAAAAAAAAAAAAAAAAAAAGGCTGGGAAGGTGGCTCAGTGGTAGAGTAGCTTGCCTAGCATGCATGAAGCCCTGGGATTGGATTCCTCAGCACCACATAAACAGAAAAGGCCAGAAGTGATGCTATGGCTCAAGTGGTAGAGTGCTAGCCTTGAGCTGAAGAGCTGAGGGACAGCGCCCAAGCTCCACGACCGACAAAAAAGAAAAAAAGAAGAAAAAAAAACACATTCCCAAATTCTACCTTAAAATCTACAAGGAAAAGTTAATGGGTAGTCCAATAATCTATTCCTAGCAAGTTCCCCAGATGACTCTTTTGTAGCCAGCTCAGCAGAGAATGATACTGGGGAACTACTGCTCTAAAACTCTAGCACTATATTATTCACACTTCCTATGAAAATGCCATTACTTCAATTAGACTTTGACTGCTCCTGTGGCTAACATTCAATAAATAATTTAGAATGTTCTATTTCCAACAAACCTCCCAAAAATGATTCCAAAGTGAATCTACACAAAATATTTACCAACTGGCAGAAAGCAGGAATACCAAGCAGACTGAGAGGTGTTAATTTAGGCTACTATCCTAGAACCTGTTTGAATATGTATTTTGCAAATATAAAGGGTAGAAAATAAATGTGAGAGGAATAAAGAAGATTAACTTTTCTTTCAAGATCTTATGCTAAACAGTTCAAACTTTTTTCAATGAAGAAAGTATGTTTTTACTATTGAAGGTTTAATTGCAAGTATATTCCTACTGTACAGAAAGTAAGATTCCTATTCATTAGATTTGATTACAAATACAATTTTTACTTCATTTTTGCATATAATTCTTTAAGTGCCCCTATATTAACTTGATTTTCTAAATACATTTTCTAATAAGAATGGATAGATTGTAAATATAAATCAAATTTTAAAAGATGAACCAATGCCCATCAGAAACATTTCAATCCAGTTCAAGTTTTATTTTCCATTGTGAGTACAGGAAGCCAAGTAACATTTTCTAGGGCCAAATGTTACCTACAGAGTATTGTCTATGTTTGGTGATCCTGGGTTTGAACTCAGGGGCTGGGCACTGTCCTTGAGCTACTGTCCTTGAGCTACTGGTGCCTGGTGAGGAGACTTACTATACAGAGAGCTAAGGTAACAGCAAGTCAAAAACTTTTCTTCTTGCTGGGTACCAGTGGCTCACACCTCTAATCCTAGCTACTAAGGAGGCTGAGATCTGAGGATGATGGTTCAAAACCGTCTCCAATAAACCACCTGAAAGCCAGAAGTGGCACTGTGGTTCAAGTGGTAGAGAGCTAGCCTTGAGCTGAAGACCTGAGGGACAGCACCCAGGCCCAGAGTTCAAGCCCCACGACCAACAAAAATACAAATAAAAATAAAAATTTTTTCTTGTTATATTTTTGCCTCTTTTGGCTTTTTCTGTTTATGTGGTACTGAGGAATCGAACCCAGGGCTTCATGCATGCTAGGCAAGCACTCTACCATTAAGCCACCTTCCTAGCCCTCAGAAACTTTCTAAGCTGGATACAGGTGGCTCCTGCCTGTAACCCTGATTACTCAGGAGGTGAAGATCCAGAGGATCATGGGACAAGGCCAGATAAGGCAAAAAGACCACCATCTCAAAAATTAAACTAGGTACAGTGAGTATAGTATCAATACTATCTACATGAAAATCATAGGTAGGGAGGTCAAAGTCCAAGGTTTGGCTCTATTGGCAAAAATATGAGCTCTTATCTGAAAAAGTAACCGTACCCAAAAAGGGTTAGGAACTTAGCTCAAGCAAAGAGTGCTTGCTTAGCAAACATGGGGTCTTAAGTTCAACTACTCACGGGGACTTTTCTGCCAGGGCTGGTTTTGAACTGTGATCCTCAGATCTCAGCCTCCTAAGTAGCTACGATTACAAGCATGAGCCACTGGCACCCAGCTAAGAATTTTATTAATCACAATAATACAAAATACATCTTAAGAACAATCCAAGAAATCACTCAAAATTTCTACACTGTAGCTGGGCACCAATAGCTCACACACATAATTCTACCTACTCAGGAAGCTGACATAAGAGGATCAAAGTTCAAAACCATCTCTGGCAGAAAAGAAGATAAGATTCTTATTTCCAGCTAAAAACCTGAAGTTTAGCTATGGCTCAAGTGGTAGGATGCTAGTTTTGAGCAAAAAGCTAAGGGACAGCAACCAGGCCCTGAGGTTCAAGCCCCAATACCTGAATATACAAAAACAAAAACAAAAAACTCCACCTTGTGATTATTTCTTTTTTTTTCTTTTTTTTTGGGGGGGGGGTCCAGTCGTGGGGCCTGAACTCTGGGCCTGGGCACTGTCCCTCAGCTCTTCAGCTCAAGGCTAGCACTCTACCACTTGAGCCACAGCACTACTTCCAGCTTTTTTCTTATGTGGTGCTGAGGAATCGAACCCAGGGCCTCGAGCATGCAAGGCAAGTGCTCTACCACTGAGCCACCTTCCCAGCTCCTGATTATTTCTTTTATAAGTGATAATATAGAAACAGAAACTCTTGAGTTACTCCCAGGTCTGACACCATTCTCCAAATAGAATTTATTTTCAGTGAGACTTCAATGTTAACTTTGTTGTATTAGAACGACCAGAAATTATCCGATTAAAAAAAAAAGAATTGTGAGATAAATCCAACTTAGAGCTCTAGTAAAGAAAAATCATAAATTTGCTCAGTATATGAAGATAAACTTAAATCAGTATCAGAATGCTTTATTTTTCCTCTTTTGATCAACACTGTCTTTAAAACATAAATTTCAAAGTATCATTACAAATAAAAATAAATTCCAAATTTAGAGTGCTAGAAATTTAAGGACATCCAATGTTTACCATGAATAAAGCTAAACATATACATAAATATGTAGGTAGGTGGATGTGTGTATATACTGTACCACTGTTAAGTAGAAGTGGAGAAAAAAGAAAATCTAACTGAAGAACCTATCAATATAAGTCCAATTAAATTATGGTAAATCCACAGACTGGATTCTATGCAGCTTCATTTCCAATGAAGGAAATACATGTATATTCTGGTATGAAAAGCTTGCCTAGATCCCCTCAATTTCGGTAAATGAAAAGTACAGAAGCAGATATAGTATGACACCTTTCCTCCTAAACAGAAACTCAAAACCTTACCTAGGCAAGGCACCGGTGGCTCACACCTATAATCCTAGCTACTTAGGAGGCAGAGATCTGAGGATTGGGGTTTGAAGCCAGCCTGAGCAGCAAAGTTTGAGACTTTTTTTTTATTTAAATTACCCTTCCCTCATTTTCTCCCACTTTTTCCCCTCCTGACCCCCTTCCCCCCATAAATTACAAAGTTCATCTCCAACATAGTATCTAGTGAGTATCACTGTTAAATTGGTTCACTCTTTGTCCTACCATTTCTGTGATTCCCCTTCTCTTCCCCAAATCCCATAAAAGTATATACAAGACAAAGGGTACAGAAATAAAAAAGTGAGCTGGGTGCTGGTGGCTCACGCCCCGTAATCCTAGCTACTCAGGAGGCTGCGATCTGAGGATCACAGTTCAAAGCCAGCCCAGGCAAGAAAGTCCTTGAGACTCTTATCTCCAATAAACCACTAGAAAACCGGAAGTGGTGCTGTTGCTCAAACGGTAGAGCACTTGCCTTGAGCTGAAGAGCGCAGGGACAGCACCCAATCCCAGAGTTCAAGCCTTACGACCGACCAAAAAAAAGAGGTTCAGGGATAGCACCCAGGCCCTGAGTTGAAGCCCCAGGACCACCAAAAAGAAAAAAAAAAAAAAAAAAAAACTTTACCTGTTCTTTTTTTCACTATTGGGTAAGAGGACCACAAGAAAGGGACAGCATCTTTTCAGTATCCAATTTTCTCTATTTTGTTTAAATTCTTCAAACAAGGTGCTCTTGGCTTTTTTTCCTTGGGTGTACTTACTCCTCCCACCCCCACCCTATCTCCTGGGACTAGGCATTGAACCCAGGACCTCAAGTGTGTTAGACAAGCACTCTATTACTGAATTATACCCTAGACCTTGTATTCTGTTTTGAGTCAGGGATACACCATGTTGCCTAGACAGGCCTTGAACTCATAGGTTCAAGCAATCTCTGAAACACCAGACATTTTGTTTTGTTTTGTTTTTTTAATTACTTTAATGACATGTTATCATCAAAGGAGACATGGGCCCTTTCTATATTTCTTTTTTTTTCACTGAACACTAACAAATATAACTGAGAACGCTAATGAGATAATTTAAAAAGACTAATAAGGGGGAAATGATCAAGCAATTTAATTTGGCCTCTACATAAACTGTATGACAAAGTATCAAAGACTAGATGAAGCAAAAAATTTCTCCTTATGGAAGTACTAGCTAACAAGGATTTTGTAATTAAAACATGTTTGCAACATGTATAAAAATAAATACATGCACAAGGTTATTTGCTACAGTACTGTTTCTAATTGCAAAAATACTATAACAAATTAAATGGCCACACATGAGTGGTTGAACAGACCAATTAGATGTACACAAAGATGTACACTACATAAGTAATGAAAAATTAAGGAAAACTCTTCATGAACATGGTATGAGTTTCAGTATGTAAGAAACTGAAAGAAAGCAGAGAAAGGGATGACACTGTCCAAAAAGAAATATACTCATTACCTAACTGTAACTGTAATCTCTCTATACACTACCTTTATAACAACAATAATTAATTAATAATATGGCTAGTACATGGGAGGCCCTGAATTTAGTTCCTAAAAAGGAGGGCAGAAGTCTATAGGTATAGCTTAGTGGTAAATCATCCATGTGCATAGCATTTGTGAAACCTGGATTCAATTCCTCCATTTGTATATACATACATTTCAGAAGATAAACCATAAAGACGCTACTTACAGTCAATGAAAAGCAGGCAGGAAGAGGGCAATGAGAAAGTTGCAGGAAGGACAGAATGACATTTCTTAATATACCTTTTGTAATACTGTGAAATTTATGTAATCACTTAATCTCAATAAAAAATTATTTAAAAAAAAGAATCAAGAGTGATGGGGGAAGCTGGGCACCGGTGGCCATTGCCTGTAATCCTAGCTACTCAGGAGGCTGAGATCTGAGGATCGCAGTTCAAAGCCAGCCTGGGCAGGAAAGTCTGTGAGACTCCTATCTCCAATTAACCACCAGAAAACTGGAAGTGGCACTGTGGCTTAAGTGGTAGAGTGTTCACCTTGAGCTGAAAAGCACAGGGAGAGCGTCCAAGCCCAGAGTTCAAGCCCCACAACCAACCAAAACAAAAAAAAAACAAGAGGAGTGATGGGAGAGGGATGTGGGAGAAGTGGAAGAAAAATGAGGAAGGGGTAACACTTATATTTATGTAACTGTAACCCTTCTGTATATCACCTTTACTATATATATATATATTTGTATGTATATATATATATTTGTATGTATGTATATATATATATATATATATATATATATGTATATGCACACACACACACACACACACCTTTCATATAACTGACTTCCTGGAACTACAGTAATGCTTTACACACTTAAAAGATAAACCAAGGGCTGGGAAGGTGGCTCAGTGGTGGAGTGTTTGCCTTGAATGCATGAGGCGCTGGTTTTGATTCCTCACCATCACATAAGCAGAAAAAGCCAGAAGTGGCACTGTGGCTCAAATAGTAGAGTGGTAGCCTTGAGCTGAAGAGCTGAGGGACAGCACCCAGGCCCAGAGTTCAGGCCTCACAACCAACCAAAAAAAAAAAAAAAGATAAACCAACAATTAAAAACAATCAGGATATGGAAAGGAATTTGTTTCTCACAAGGGGCTGGATTTACAGAGAATTCAACAAATAATTAAATATGTTATAGATCAAAGAGAAGTTTCTCAATATTAGCAGAAGTTACCAGTAGGAAGGGAGAAGGCTAACATGAACACTGTGATAATGTCTAGAATGAAAGATATCATGAAAATTTACAGTTTTTACTATATGTGGATAACAGGTACAGATACAATACAGATGTGTGTGAATGTATGTGTGTGCTTAGTTTATTTCCTAACTATGTCTACTGGGAAGACCTAGCAGTCATGGTCCATCTACTGCCAGATAGACCTTGATTTCTAAACACTATTCTCCAAAAAACACTACTCTCACACAAATATAAACAAAAATTACCAAGTTGCTATTAAGTCATACTGTAGTTAATGGGAAAGGTGTAATATTTTTATAAACAGAAAGCCAAGTAAACAATCACTACAGTAATATAATGTGACTTCCAAAAAGAACCAACTCCTTGGTAGCTAGCAGCTGTGAGATCAGCATCCTCCAGCTGTTTCAAAGCTGTGCAAATTATTTTGCAGCTTAAATTGCTGGAATCAACCAAAGCTCGGGTTGTAATCAAACTCCTCTACACCTGTTCTCTTATTGTTAGGCTTCTCACTTTGAATCTTCAAAAATAAAAGAAAATCTGAAAACTAAATTTCGTAGGACATACAAGGGTAACAAGTAGTTATCAGTCTCAAATTAATGTTGTGTTTTGCTATGTTTTTCAAATTTTTTCTTTTTTTGCCACTGCTGGAGCTTGAACTCAGGGCCTAGACACTGTCCTTGAGCATCTTTTACTCAAGGCTAGCACTGTACCACTTGAGCCATAGGGCCACTTCCAGCTTTTTCTGTTGTTTTGGTACTAAGGAATCAAACCCAGGATTTCATGCATGCTAGGCAACCACTCTATCACTAAGCCACATTCCCAGCCCTGTTTTTCAAATCTTGATAAAAGAATTCTATGTTCTCTGGGATAAACTAACTGCCAATTAAAAAAAAAAAAAAAAAAACAAGCAAAAAGCTTCATGCCAGCATTGAGGATGCTGAGACAGGAGGATTACATGTTGGAGGCCAGCCTGGGCTGTGTAAGGAGACTCTGGTTCCCACCCCGACCCAGAAAACAAAATGACAAGCATGATATTCAATAATCTAGCTATGTGTTTTCTTATAGGGAGATATATGTTCACTTACTAGGTTTGTGTTAACACTAAAAGACTTTATCACTAAGGGAGAATGTCTATAAACAAAATATTTGCATAATTTTAATCTTTGATTTTTGATAAATATTTGTAAGTATTCTGTCCCCAGAGAAATTATAATTTTGATATATTCACACTCAAAAATCTGTTGTGTGTGTGTGTGTGTGTGTGCGCGCGCTAATCTTGAGGCTTGAATTCAGGGCCTGGACACTGTCCCTGAGCTTTTTTGCACAAGGATAGAGCTCTCCACTGTTCCACTTCTGTGTGTGTGTGATTGAAGATAAGAGTCTCCTGGACTTTCCTGACCGAAGCTGGCTTCAAACCACTGTTCCGTGTGTGTGTGTGTGTGTGCACGCTCTCCACTGTTCCACTTCTGTGTGTGTGTGTGATTGAAGATAAGTCTCCTGGACTTTCCTGCCCGAAGCTGGCTTCAAACCACTGTTCCGTGTGTGTGTGTGTGTGTGTGTGTGTGTGTGTGTGTGTGTGTGTGTGTGTGTGTGTGTGTGTGTGTGTGTGTGTGTGTGTGTGTGTGTGTGTGTGTGTGTGTGTGTGTGTGTGTGTGTGTGTGTGTGTAAGAGTCTCCTTTCCTGCCTGAAGCTGGCTTCAAACCTTTATTCTCAGATCTAACTTCCTGAGTATCTAGGATTACAGGCATGAGCCACCAGTGCCAAGCTAAGAAAATGACTTTTAGCCGGAGGCAGGGTGGCTCACGCCTGTAATCCTAGCTACTCCGGAGGCTGAGATCTGAGGATAGAGGTACAAAGCCAGCCAGTCCAGGTAGGAAAATCCATGAAACTCTTATCTCCAATAAACCACCAGAAAACTGGAAGTGGCGCTGTAGCTCAAGTGGTAGAGCGCTAGCCTTGAGCTGAAGAGCTGAGGGGCAGTGCTCAGGCCCAGAGTTCAAGGCCCAGAGTTCAAGCCCCACAACCGACCAAAAAAAAAAAAAAAAAGAAAACAAAGCCCGGGCAGGAAAGGCCCTGAGACTCTTATCTCCAATAAACCACTCAGAAAACCAAAGTAGCACTGTGGCTCAAGTGGCAGAGTGCTTGCCTTGAGCTGAAGAGCTGAAGGATAGGGCCCAGACCCAGAGTTCAAGCCCACAACCAACCGAAAAAAAAAAAAAAAAACCTTGGCCTACAAGACTGCATAATGTTTCCCCTCACCTCCCTCCAAATAGATATTCTTTTTCTTCCTAGAAAATGACACACATGACCCATTCTATTAACATTGGACTTCAATTTCCTTTGCCCCAGCACTTGGTGGATATCCTTCAGTACAAAGGCCTACCATCATCACACCATATAAAAGTATCATTATGCCAGTGACTCATACCTATAATCCTAGCTACTCAAGAAGCAAAGATCGATCTGGGAAGGTGGCTCAGTGGTAGAGTGCTTGTCTTGTATGCATGAAGCCCTGGGTTCAATTCCTCGGCACCACATGAACAGAAAAAGCCAGAAGTGGCCTGTGGCTCAAGTGGTAGAGCACTAGCCTTGAGCTGAAGAGCTGAGGGACAGCGCCCAGGCCCAGAGTTCAGGCCCCACGACTGACAAAAAAAAATAAAAAATAAAAAAAGCAGCAGCAGCAGCTAAGATCTAAGAATCAAGGTTTGAAGCCAACTCAGTCAGGAAAGTCCATGAGAATTTTATCTCCAAGTAACCATCAAAAAGCCAGAAGAAGAGCACTAACTAGCCTTGAGCCAAAAGATGAGGGGTAGCACCCAGGTCCTGAGTGCAAGCCCCAGAACTAGCACCAAAAAAAAAAAAAAAAGTAACATTACCACTCAGCCTCCTCTCTACATCACTCATCACTCATTTGTCATATGCATTTGTGTGTCTCCCAAGTAGTGTCTCCCTAGCTAGACAATGTCAACAGAGAGCAAGAATTTTTGTTCTACTCAATGCAACATTCTCAGCAACAAGAACAGCTCACCTTTGCCATGTACCAATGGCTTATACCAGCAATCCTCCTCTCAGGAAGCTGAGATCTGAGGATCGTGATTCAAAGCCAGCCAAAGCAGAAAAGTAAGACTCTTTATCTCCAGTTAACCACTCAAAAAGCCAGAAGTGGGGCTGTAACTCAAAGTGGTAGAGTACTAGCCTTGAGCAAAGAAACAGTTCAAGCCCTACAACTGACAAAAAAAAAAAAAGTTCCTAGTATATTACAAACTAAGTCATCATACTTAGTAATAAAACGCAGAGACAATTCCAAATACAAAATTTTTTTAAAGTTTTTTTTTAAACTATAAAAAAGCTTGCCTGGTGTCAGGCATTGGTGGCTCACACCTGTAATCCTAACTACTCAGGAGGCTGAGATCTGAGGATCTCTGTTCAAAACCAGCCCGGGCAGGAAAGTCCATGAGACTCTTATCTCCAATTAACCAATTAACTGTGTTGTGGCTCATGTAGTGGAGCGCTCCTCTGGAGCTAAATTGCTGAGGGGCACTCAGTACCAGAGTTCAAGCCCCACAGCCAAAAAAAAAAAAAAGACTGCCCGGTGTCCGTGGCTCATGCCTATAATCCTAGCTACTCAGGAGGCTGAGATCTGAGGATCACAGTTCAAAGCAGTAAAGTCTGAGACCCTTCTTCTCCAATTAGCCACCAAAAAAGACAAAAGTGGAGCTGTGATTAAAGTCGTAGATCACTAGCCTTAAACAAAAAAACTCAGGCCCTGAGTTTAAGCCCAGGACCAAGGGGAGGGGAGGGAAAGAGAAGAGAAGCAAAGGGGACAATAAAAACACACTTATTTTAGTTTTAGGCTTGGGCACAAAGGCTTATGAACAGCTCCCAGGCTCTGAGTTCAAGTTCCAGAACATACACACACACACACACACACACACACACACACACACACACACACACACACACACACACACACGAATATGTGACTTAAAAGGCTGATGAAAGCTAAATTCTAAGAGTATCACAACAGTTTTTCTTGAGTGATCTGGAAGTACTATGGAAAGTCATACAAACTGAAGATTATAGAGGGTGTGGAATTATCAGGAAGGAACTCTATAATCTCTCTTCCACTAGGACTCACATCCCTAAACTAGAAAACCTTTCCCAGAAAAACCTTCATCAGCCACTTGGGTATCACTTGCTTAGTAAATGTTTTGTTTTTTCTTTTCCTTGCAAGAGGGAAAAAGGGTTGGAGGGACCAAAAATGGGAATTCCTGAACATCATGGATACAGCCTTGGATTTGGAAGAAGCTATTCTATTTATCCTGTAGCCTACCTGAATTAAGGAAGAACCTTTTTTCCCTGTCAGAACTTAAGACAACATTTGAAATTCCCAGACATCATAAACTCCAGGCACAGAAAACCAAATTTAAGCCACGATTCAGTTATTCCCAAATCTTAAGAGCTGTTTTACTTATCAAGAAATTATCCAGACATGTTTTTTGGAGGAGAGTGAGGAGAGGGGCATGCAAATGGACCAAGGGAAGATGAGCAAATGTAGTCATTATATTCAATGTACATTATATAAATAAAGAACTATGTAACTTCAGGATAGGTATGGGAGGGGGAAAATGGGAGAGAACAATGGAAGGGGATGACACTACTCAAGAAGCATTGTACTCACAGCCAGATGTGAAATTATGACCTCACTGTACAACCACTTAATTGTATCCAACCTCTTACCCTCCTGTGCATATGGCTTATTTCTGGAAAGCAAGGAAATCTGACAGTGAGGATTAAAGGTACATTTTTCCTTTAGGGGTCAATTCTCATAGAAGCAAATATGTAATCATTAATACATTAGAAAATCTGCTATGTTCAAAAAATCACTTATGTACAATAAAATATTAAAATCACTTATGGTACAAAAAATGCTAGTTAGTATGCAAAGTGCTGGTGACTCACACTGGTAGCTGCTAGCTACTCAGGAGGCAGAGAGCTAGAAGATCTTGGTTCAAAACCAGCCCAGGCAGAAAAGTTCGTGAGTCTGCCTCCAAAGTAGCTGACAAAAAGCAGAGCCAGAGGCCTAGCTCAAGAGGTAGAACACCAACAGAGCAACTAAGCCCCTGTGAGTACAAGGCTCTGAATTCAAACCCTAAAACTGCCAGTAAATAAATACTGATTATAAGGAAAATATGTGTATTCTAAATTACCAATGCTTCGTTCAAAATCAAAACTTACTAAAAAGATACTACTTTTAAGCCAGGCACTGGTGTAATCCTAACTACTCAGGAGACTGAGATCTGAGAATCACAGTTTCAAGCCAGCTGGGGCAGAAAAGTATGTGAGACTTATCTCCAATTAGTTATCAAAAAAGCTGGAAATGTAGCTGTGGCTCAAGAGATAAGAGCACTAGTTTTGAGCCAACAAGCTCAGGAAAAGGAATAGTAGCCCTAAGCAAGGCCAGTGCACAAAAATAAGATATTACCTTTGTAAAGCAGTATCACTAAACTTTCCAACTTTTAACAACAGAATCACATTAAAGTCTCAAGAACTGATGGTTAAAAAGACCTGGGCTCAAAAACAGTACAATCACTTCTGCAACTAAGTTACACATGGGCTGGGAATGTGGCTTAGTGGTAGAATGCTCTTCTAGCATGCATGAAGCTCTGGGTTCGATTCCTCAGTACCACCTAAACAGAAAAAGCCAGAAGTGGTAGAGTGTTATCCTTGAGCAAAAACTCAGGGACATGGGGGGGAGGAGGGAGGCTGGGAAGGGATGTGAAGGGTAAACAAAGGAGGAGGCTGCAATGCTTGGTAAGAAATGTATGCATATCCTGCCCATGTACTTGTAACTCCTCTGTACAGTATGTTCACAAATAAAATTAAATTAAATTAAAAAAAAAACTCAGGGACAGTGCTCAGGCCCCGAGTTCAAGCCCCAGGGACTGGCAAAAACAAGTTACAAGTATTTGTGGTAAAACACAGTTGATGCTTGTTTTGTTTCTGTGACTCCTTCACATATACCCTTCTTTATTTCCTCTTCAACTTCTCCAATCTAGAAATCTGTACTTAAATATCACAAAATTCTCCAGAAAATATTTGAAGTTTTTCATGGCTTTAATATTAAGCTACCTAAAGCAAGAAAAAAAATCTAGTTTAAAATTTGCTAACCTATCAAATTCTCTACATTGCACAATAGAGCAGACTGCATAAAAATTAGTTCTCTGAAAATAAACATTTATAAACTTAATTCTCAATAACCTATTTTGGTTTCTTAGAATGTTATAGGAACAGAGAAGGAAGAACACTAAATAGGAAAGATATGGTATCTTCAAATTCCACCTTTATATAGTCAAAACATAGGAAAACATCAGTTCAGACTAGTAAAAGAACTCTGGATAATTTAAACAAGTAGCAAGGTTAAAATAATATTCCTCAATCATCTGTCAACCTGTTCAAGATTCCCTTTATATAAAAAGAGGACACTGGCCTCCTTTATAAATGCTCAGTTTGTTGCTGTTGGGGGGTAGGGAGGGGTGTGTGTGTGTGTGTGTGTGTGTGTGTGTGTGTGTGTGTGTGTGTGTGTGTGTGTGTGTGTGTGTGTGTGTGTGTGTGTGTGTGTGTGTGTGTTGTTTGTGTGTGTGTCGTTTGTGTGTGTGTCTCGTTTGTGTGTGTGTGTGTGTGTGTGTGTGTGTGTGTCTCGTTTCCTGCTGTCAGAATGGGCTAAGCTAAACACTGATTAAGGAAAACTAACTGTACTTGAAAATTAAGTAAAACTATACCTAGCACTCAACACTGAAAGGAACCTTTAATTTAAATGGCTTTCGCTCGTCGGACCAGTAGAGGGAGACGAGACATCTGGCCTGGTCGTGCAGTGTTTCTGTAAAATTGGGGAGGGGGAGCGGAGGCTGTATTTAAATGTCCTGCTGTCAATCAAAGGACACTTCCTACAATCACAGTCACCACACCAGCTATTACTCCCGAGCGTGCTCTCGCCCAGAGACAACACTCAACGATGCCCAGGAAACCTGCTTCCCCGAAAGGTGACCGCAGGCTTTGCCACAACATCCAAATAAGGACTTTGGGAGCCCAACCCCAACTAGTTTCTTTGTTTAAATGCCGGCGAATCCCTCCCACGCCGGAGTCAAGAGGCTGTGGCGCCGCCCTTTATTAGCCTCACACTTTGATTACAAAACACACGAGTCGGCGGCCTGGCTGCGGAGGCGGCCCGAGCTCACAAACGTCAAACCCCAGGCGCGGTGGCGGCGGCGGCGGCGACCGAATCCCAGGACCCCGTCCGTCCGTCTGTCCGTTCCCCCCACCCCCATCCCCGTCTCCGCACAGCCCCGAAGTTGGTTGACCGGGTGTCGCCGGCCCCCGGGCACTCGCCCGGTACTCTTTGTAAAGTTTGAGCATCGGCGCGAGGGCCCCTGGGGGGAAGGGGGGATCCGGGATCCGTCCCCGCGGCCCCGGCCGCCGCTCTGCCCGCCCCCCCCCCGCGACAGGGGGGGTGTGTGCGGGGTGGGCCAGCGGCCAGCCAACCTGCGCCGCAGCCGCGGCCCGGCCCCGCCGCCCCGCACCTCGCGAGCCCCGCGAGCGCCTCATCTGTTGCTCTGTTTACTCGCCCGGCCCCGCCGCGCCGCCCGCCGCCGCGGTCGTCCCGCCGACCCCCCGTCCCACCAACCCGCGGGCCGAGGAAGTTTGATCAAGACGGGAAGGGGGCGCGACGGGACCCGCGGCGGCGGGGCGACCCGCGGCCGGCCCGGAAGCCAAGCGGGCACGGCGGCCGGCCAGGCGGGCGCAAGGGTGGACGGCGACGCGGGCCGGAGCCCCGGACGCGACGGGGCGGCGGAGACGACCCGGGCGGCGACGCGCGAGGGGCTGCGGGCCCTGCCTGCGCCCCGCCGCCGCCCCCGCCGCGCCGCCCGCCGCGTCCGCTCGCCCAGGCTCCCCCTGCCAACTTCTCCGCCCGCCCCTTTGTTCCTATTTGTTGTGGCGACTCTTCGCCCGGGCCAGGCGAGCCCACCGGCTCCCCTCGGCAGCCGCCCGGGCAGCCGGGGGGCCCCGCGCGCCCCTCTACCCGGCCCGGAGACGAGGCACCGGGGCCCCGAGGCGCAGCGCGCGGCGCGACTCAGAGGCCGAGCGGGAGGAAGGGTCGGGCGGCCGGTGGCGGCGGCGGCGGCGGCGAGTCGGTGGCCGGCGGCCGGCGGCGGGGCTGAGGGGTTTATTTACCTGCCGTGGAACCAGTCCTTGCAGATATCGCATTCGATCATGAAGCGGTTCACGTCGTACGGCTGCCGGCACACACAGTACACCGGAGGGGGTGGCGGAGGTGCCGAGGCCCGGCCGGGAGCCGCCACCGACACGGCTGCCGCGGCGGCTCCAGCTGCTGCTCCCGCGGCCACCGCCGCCGCCGCTCCGGCCATCTTTAAAAAACACACACACACGCTCCCTCGCTCGCTGCTCCGCTTGCCTACAGGAGCGAGCGCAGCCGCCAGCCAGCGCCGCCTCCTGCAGCAGCCGGAGCAGCAGCCGCGGCGCGGCGGCGGCGGCGGCGGCGGCACCTCAGTGCGCGCGCGCTAGGCCGCGGCAGCGGAGGCGGAGGAGGCGCGCGCGACGACGCGCGAGCTGGTCCGGCTGCTTCCGGCGCTCGGCGCGGGGCCGTGCGTCGCGCGCACGTCGTCGTCGTCCTACCGCGGCGCGCGCTCTCAGGTCCCTCCGCGAGGACGCGCGCGGCGGCGCAGGGAGCGCGGCTCGGGACGGAGGAGGGCGGCGAGAGCGTGCGAGCAGCCGGGTTTGCTCGGGAGTGAAAGCCCAGGTTGGAGGAAGTTCCTGCGGAGTGAAAAGGGGCAGACGCTGGGTTCTGAGGCGGGCAGGGAAGGAAGTTTCCGCCTGCCAGATACGCTTCACAACCGGGCGGGGGGTGGAGGGGGAAGGAGGGATGATGATCAATTAGCAGCCGCCCACAGATGACGGGAGATGCCGCCTCCGTGCTGCGTGGGTCCCAGCCCGAGTGACACACCACGCAACTGTGCCTTCGTAGGAATGCCTGCTGCATGCACTCCGAGTTCCCAGGGAGCCGCCAGCAAGGCGGGGTGTGGTGGAGGCGCTGTTAGGTGGAAGAGGGTTGTCCCCAAGAGGAATTCATTAATATCCGTCGCCCAAGGGGACCAACCTGGAAGTGGGGTTGGTGAAGAGAGTGAAAACCCAGCGTGTCTGTCAAGAACATGACAGAGAACCTTAGGTGGGAACAGGAGGAAATTCGAAATGATTTTCTCCTGGGAAAATAGTCAAGTGCATCGTATAGTACTTGATGCCTCACAGACCAGCCATAAATGTTTTTGAAGGAACTTGAGAGCCAGCGGTAAGCTGATAAACTGAAGAATAAAAGTAGCTCCCAAATACTAGAGAACTGAGACTTGGGACGAATGTTAAGGCTCTATAGCTCGATTTCTTGCAGACATTTACATCAGTAGGAAAGCCATGTAGCTAGCTCTATAGATGATTTTTGGTTGGAAGTGAAGATCGTCCATCTCATGGCTCCTGGACAGAGAATTGCTGGTCTATTCTAACCTTTTTATAGCTGAGGCAAATAGGTAACTTGCCTGAAGTTTTCACAGATAAAACTGGAACTAAATCTCTATTCTGCATCCAGTCCACTTTCTGCTACATAAGAAAAACCTGGAAATCAAGAGTTGAAACTAACTAATTAACTTGAAACATGTTTCTTGTGCCGGAAGAAAAATCATTGTAACTTCGGCATATGTTACGAGGTATAATGGATAAGTTGGGAATGTGGCTTAGTGGTAGAGTGCTTGCCTAGCATGCATGAAGCCCTGGGTTCGATTTCTCAGTACCACATACACAGAAAAAGCCAGAAGTGGTGCTGTGGTTCCGGTGGTAGAGTGCTAGCCTTGAGTAAAAGAAGCTCAGGGGAGCTGGGAAGGTGGCTCAACCGTAGAGTGCTTTGCATGCATGAGGCCCTAGGTTCCATTCTCAGCACCACATAAGCAGAAAAAGCCAGATGTGGCGCTATGGCTCGCTCAAGTGGTAGAACATTAGCCTTGAGCTGAAGAGCTGAGAGACAGTGCCCAGGCCCCATGTCCGACCAAAAAATAAGTTAAAAAAACAATCAGGGATTGTAATAGCTTCCTTAGTTTCTTCACTGTGGGTTTTTTGTTTGTTTTTGTATGTGTGTGCTAGTACTGGATCTTGAACTCAGGGCCTGGGTCACTATCCCTTAGCTTTTTCCACTCAGAGCTGGTGCCCTGTCAGTTGAGCCATATCTCTACTTACCGTATTTTTGCTGGTTAGTTAAAGATAAGATTCGACTGGCTTCCAACTGCAATCATCAGATCTCAGCCTCATGAGTAGCTAGGATCTCGGGCACTGGAGCTTGGTGTTCACTGCGGTTTAATTGGAAGCAAAAGAATGGATTTTAGCATCATGTTCAGGGGAGGAGGGGAGTATTGTCGGGACAGCACAGCATAATCTGAAGGGAGGCCCAAAAACTGTCATGTCAGTGAGTGGGGAGGACACACATGCAGGAAGCAGCAGATATATGGTGTTCTTAGAGCCACCTGACTTTGGGATGGCAATATGGGGACAAGGGTGAACAGGGCAGCAGCAAGAGGCTAGAACTCGGAGTAATGCCACAATTTTATTGACAAACTGCATACATCAAAATTATGTACAAACTACTATCTCTGGGACAACTTCTGCTTGAATTTGAGTTTCTTTCATTTTAATAGCGATGATAAGAATATCTGCATTGTAGCACTGGGTACATTAAATGAGATAATGAATTACTGAGCACAGGTCTTGGCACATATACCACAAAGATGCTAATTATAATTACAATAATTATTTTGTCACATGTTTATTAATCGTAATAGGACTAAGGAGCAGACAGAAAGTTAGGATAAAGACTAGGAGAGTATTACCCCAGATCAGAGGAAGACAGAATTTAAGAAAGAAAATATATAGCAGACAGACACCCTATATGGAACTCCTCTATCTTTCTTACTTATGAACACTCTGGTCCCTGAAGTACATCTCTTAACTTTCAGGAAAATAAGATCTAACCTGTTTTGTTTTTCCTTTTGTTTTTGTGTTTGGCAATATTGGGCCTCACACTTGTTAGGCAGGTGCTCTATCACTGAGAACACCTACAACCCTGTTTTTTTTTTTTTTTTGTGTGTGTGTGTGTGTGTGTGTGTGTGTGTGTGTGTGTGTGTGTGTGTGTGTGTGTGTAAAATTTTGTTTCAGGGGCTGGGAAGGTGGCTCAGCAGTAGAGTACTTGCCTCACATACATGAGGCCCTGGGTTCGATTCCTCAGCAACACATAGAAAAGGTGGGAAGTGGTGCTGTGGCTCAAGTGGTAGAGTGCTCACCTTAAGCTGAAGAGCTCAGGGACAGCGCCCAAGCCTAGAATTCAAGCCCCACAACCAACCAAAAAAATTTTTTTTCTTTTACTTTTTCTTTCTCTTTTTCTTTTTCTTTTTTTTTTGGCCAGGCATGGGGCCTGAACTCTGGGCCTGGGCGCTGTCCCTGCGCTCTTCAGCTCAAGGCAAGTGCTCTACCACTCCACAACACCACTTACAGTTTTCTAGTGGTTTATTGGAGATAAGAGTTTCACGGACTTTCCTACTTGGGCTGGCTTTGAACTTCGATCCTCAGATCTCAACATCCTCAGTAGCTAGAATTACAGGCATGAGCCACAGACGCCCGGCATTTTTTTTCTTTTTGGTGCCAGTGGCTGGGGCTTGAACTCAGGGCCTTAGTGCTGTCACTGAGCTGCTCAAGGCTCAAGGCTAATGCTCTACTACTTGAACCCACAGCTCCACTTCCAACTTCTTTGCTGTTTGTCTATTTTTTTTGGGGGGGGAGGGGGGGTCCAGTCATGAGGCCTGAACTCTGGGCCTGAGCGCTGTCCCTCAGCTGTTCAGCTCAAGGCTAGCACTCTACCACTTGAGCCACAGCACTATTTCTGGCTTTTTTCTTTTTGATTATGTAGTACTGAGGAATGGAACCCAGGGCCTCAGGCATGCAAGGCAAGCGCTCTACCACTGAGCCACCTTCCCAGCCCTGTTTGTCTATTTTTAACACTTTATTTTCCCACAAATCCTCATTTCTCTATCAGAGGAATGTTTGCTCTAACCTAACAATTCTGTGTCCTACTTCTACCAATACTTTCCCATCTGCATAACTGTGTCTACTAGTCTCCTGCTTGGAAAGCAAGGATACTTTATGAATGCTACTTTAAACCACTGATATGCAGTCAATGATAGTGATTTGCTTTGTATGGCATCGTATGTTACTTGACTCTATAGGACCCAGGGAACAGCCTTCCTACTGTTGTAGTAAGAAGGCTGGGAATTTTCAACTGTACTGAGTTAAAGAAAAGAGGATAATGTGTGGATAGGAAAACATTTGTCCAGCGAGAATAGGTCTTGAGGAAGGAGTATGTCACTGGTGCTCAGAAAAAGGACAACAGAATCCTAGGGAGAAAGCTGGATCAGTATGCAAAACTCAGCAGCTTTGCGGACAACCGGCCTGGTTTACTTTGCTTCTGCCCCAGAAGTTAGAAAAAATTCTCCACTGACAACCTAGGTTAAGATGTTAGTAAAGAAATTGTAGTCACATTGGGTGTATTCAAAGTGCACATATAAGAATAAAAACAGGGGCTGGGAAGGTGGCTCAGTGGTAGAGCGCTTGCCTTGCGTGCCAGAGGCCCTGGGTTTGATTCCTTAGCACCACATAAGAAAAAAGCCGGAAGTGGCGGTGTGGCTCAAGTGGTAGAACGCTAGCCTTGAGCTGAAGAGCTGAGGGACAGCGCCCAGGCCCAGAGTTCAGGCCCCAAGACCGGACCAAAAAAAAAAAAGAATAAAAACAGTAATGAGAAAACAGTGTAAGTGAAGACAAAGCAGATAAATAACATTAGTCAGGAAAATGACTGAATCATGTAGCCTGGAATTCTATGCCTCTTCTAGGGACACAATATTAGATGCCAGCATCATTTATGAAGTATTCTTGCCAAAACATTTAAGCTGAATACAAGTGATCATTTAGACTTACCTTCCAGTTTACAGCATTGTTTTATGGCGGGTGGGGGGAGTGTGTGAATGCACATTGGGTTAAGGATGGAACCCAGAGTCTTGTCTTTTTTTTTTTTTTTTTAATTGTCAGTTGTGGGGCCTGAACTCTGGGCCTGGGCGCTGTCCTTCAGCTCTTCAGCTGAAGGCTAACACTCTACCACTTGAACATCAGCCCCACCTCTGGCTTTTTCTGCTTATGTGGTGCTGAGGAATCGAACCCAGGGCCTCATGCATGCAAGGCAAGCACTCAACCGCTGAACCACCTTCCCAGCCCCATAAACCAGAGTCTTATGCTATGCAAATTAAAAGTTATCATAGGGGCTGGGAAGGTGGCTCAGTGGTAGAGTGCTTGCCTCTCATGCATGAAACCCTGGGTTTGATTCCTCAGTTCCACATAAACAGAAAAGGCAGGAAGTGGCGCTTTGGCTCAAGTGGTAGAATGCTAGCCTTGTACACAGAGAGGCCCAGGGACAGTGCCCAGGTTGTGAGCTTAAACCCCAGAATTGGGGGGAAAATAAAAGTTATCATAGGTAGGCACAGTAGCCCAAGCCTATAATCCTAACTACTCAGAAGGCAGAGATCACAGTTTTAGGCCAGCTGGGTATAAAAGTTTAGGAGATTCCATCTCAACCCATAGCTGGGCACATAGCCCAGCCACAGAGGAAGCACAGAGGTGCAGTGGCCCTTACCTGCCATCCTCAGCAACATGGGGAAGCACAAGTAGGAGGATCGCAGCCCAAGGCAGCCTGGACATAAACCAAGAGCTTACCTTGAAGCTAACCAAAGGACGGGAGGTGTGATTCCAGTGTACCTTGATTTGTACAATCCCCTTTACTAGAGAGAAAAGTCATTTAAAAACAAAAAAAGACAAGGGGCTGGGCTTAGTGGTAGAGTGCTTGCCTTGCATGCATGAAGCCCTGGGTTCCATTCCTCAGCACCACAATAACAGAAAAAGCCAGAAGTGGTGCTGTGGCTAGAGGGGTAGAGTGCTAGCTTTGAGCAAAAGAAGCTCAGGGAGCAATGCCCAGGTTCTGAGTTCAAGTCCCAGAACTAGCAATAAAAGAATAAATAAAAGACAGGAGAAAGGAAAAATACTCTTCTTATAGTCTTAAGTCTTAAGAAACATCACCAAACACAATTTATGAGACTTAATGTATCCTAATTCTAAAATAAGTCAATCAGAAAAGACAATTTGGGGGTCAGGCATGGTGGCAGATGCCTATAATCATAACCACTTAGGGGACAGAGAAGAAAAGGCTAAGTCTAGCCAAGGGAAAATCTTGAGACCTTATCTGAAAAACAAAAAGCCAAAAGAACTGGGCTCAAGTGGTAGAGCATGAGGTCTGGAGTTTAATCAATCTCTAGTAACCCACTTCCTAGATACATATAATCAACAAGATCAACAATTTGGGGGATAACAGACAATTTTTAATTTAACCTGTATATTACATAGTATTAAGAAAAATAAGCCGGGCACCAGTGGCTCATGCTATAATCCTAGCTACTCAGGAGGCTGAGATCCGAGGATCATGGTTCAAAGCCAGCCCTGGGCAGGAAGTCCATGAGGCTCTTATCTCCAATTAACCACCAGAAAACCAGAAGTGGCACTGTAGCTCAAGTGGTAGAGCACTAGCCTTGAGCTGAATTGCTGAGGGACAGTGACCAGGCCCAGAGTTCAAGCCCCACGACCGACCAAAAGGAAAAAAGAAAGAAAAATATTCAGGGCTGGGAATGTGGCTTAGTGGTAGAGTGCTTGCCTAGCATGCATGAAGCCCTGGGTTCCATTCCTCAGTACCACATCAACAGAAAAGGCCAGAAGTGGCTCTGTGGCTCAAGTGGTAGAGAGCTAGCCTTGAGCAAAAGAAGCTCAGGGACAGTGCCTAGGCCCTGAGTCAAATCCCAGGCCTGGAAAAAAAAAAATTCATATTCTTTGTTGGCATACAGTAGTGTAGTTTTGTAGAAGAATGTTTACTTTCAGGAAACATGTCAAAATTTTTAAAGGGGAAACATTGTGTCAGGACTTGGTCTGAAAGATTCAGTCCCCACCCTCCCCATACACACACATATAGATGGAAACAAGAGATAAATTAATATGAATTAATAAAGCAAGTATAATAAAGAAAACAAACCAGGCACCATTAACTCATGCCTATAATACTAGCTACTCCAGAGGCTGAGATCTGAAGATCTGAGGTTCAAATCTACTGTGGAAGAAAGTCTGTGAAACTCTTATCTCCAATTTACCACACACACATAGCCAGAAGTAGAGCTATGGCTTAAGTAGTAGAGTGCTAGCCTTGAATGAAAAGGCTCAGGGACAGTGTCCAGGCCCTGAATTCAAACCCAAGACTGGCACAAAAAGAAAAAGAAAAAACTATTTTCTAAATTTGATAATGATGTATTTATAGACATTTTTGTGCTAGTCTTTCAACTTTTCAGTGTTTTTTAAAAAAAGTGTTCATAAGAAAATGTATTTAAATATAGCCTTTTCTTTCATTCTTTTCACAAGTTTAAAACTTGTATTTGTATAGTTGATCAAAATTATATTTGTAGCCAGGCGCTGGTGGCTCACGCCTGTAATCCTAGCTACTCAGAAGGCTGAGATCACAGGATCACAGTTTAAAGCCAGCTCTGTCAAAAAAAGTGCATGAGACTCATCTCCAGTGAACCACCAGAGAACTGGAAGTGGCGCTGTGGCTCAAGTGGTAGTGTTCCCCTTGAGCTGAAGAGCTGAGGGACAGCGCCAGAGTTCAAGCCCCATGACTGACCAAAAAAATTATATTTGTGTATTTAATCATTTTATATTCTATGTACTCATCTCTATTTCTTTTTTTTTTTTTTTTTTTTTTTTTTTTGGGTCCGGTCGTGGGCCTGAACTCTGGGCCTGGGCGCTGTCCCTCAGCTCTTCAGCTCAAGGCTAGCGCTCTACCACTTGAGCCACAGCACCACTTCCGGCTTTTTTCTTTTTGCTTACGTGGTGCTGAGGAATCGAACCCAGGGCCTCAGGCATGCAAGGCAAGCGCTCTACCACTGAGCCACCTTCCCAGCCCCTCATCTCTATTTCTGCTCTCGCCTCTTCTTCTCCTCTTTCTCCTCTTCTTCCCTCCCCCGATCTGTCTCCCTTTCTCAGGCATAGGCTGGCATCAAACTCATGATCCTACCTCTGCCTTCCAAATGCTAGGATCACATGTGTGCCACTGTGCTTGGAAGTTTTCTTTTGTATATTATATTTTAGAATTGCATTTGTCTTCCAGAAACCAAAACTCTATGGAACCATTGTTTCATTAAACATTAGAATCCAAATGGCTTATGAAATGAAAAAGTAAACTTGGTTATTTAGAAGGTTTTGTTTTTTCAATGGTGCTTTTATTTTATTTTATTTTATATTTTTGTCAGTGGTGCGGCTTGAACTCTGGACCTGGGTGCTGTTTCTCAGCTCAGCTCAAGGCTAGTGCTCTACCACTTGAGCCACAGCGCCATTTCTAGTTTTCTAGTGGTTTATTGGAGATAAGAGTACCACAGACTTTGCTGCCTGGGCTGGCTATGAACTGCAATCCCCAGATCTCAGCCTCCTGAGTTGCTAGGATTACAGGCGTGAGCCATCAGCACTCAGCAATGGTGCTTTTTATTTTCATTATTTATTTTTTGCCAGTCCTGGGGTTTGAACTCGGGGGCGGGGGGAGGGGCGGGGGCACTGTCCCTGAGCTTCTTTTGCTCAAGGCTAGCACTCTACTACTTGAGCCACAGCACCACTTGTAGCTTTTTCTGTTTATGTGGTACTGAGGAATTGAACCTAGGGCTTCATGCATGCTAAGCAAGCACTCACCACAAAGCCTCCAACCCTCAATGGTGCTTTTTATGTGTTTGTATATAGAGTCTCCTAATTCACCTACAGTCGTGTCCCTACCCCTCTATCTGTAATCTGATAAGAGCTGGCACTTGTGGGAATGTGCCACGTACATAAACAATATGAACACAGAAGAAAAAGTTGAGAACTACTGTAATGCCTTCTAGTTCTACCTTTTAAGCTGAGTTCTGGTGGCTCACACCTATGATCTTAGCTACTCCAGAGTCTGAGACCTGAGGATTGTGGTTCAAAGCCAGCCTAGGCAGAAAAGTCTATAAGATTCTTACCTGTAATGAACCACCACAAAGCCTTACATGGAGCTGTGGTCCAAGTGGTAGGGTGCCAGCCTGGAGCAAAAAAGCTAAGATATAGTGCCCAGACCCTGAGTTCAAGCCACAGTACAGGCACAAAAACAAAAGCACCTTCGTAGCTTGTCTACAAAGTGTTTCTAATGTTTCTATGTTTCTAATGCCAACCCAATCACTAAAAAATAGTTATACCAGGCATTAATCACGGTTGCCCATTCTAATTCTATGATACTTCAATGTAGCTTAGGAATATATTCCTGGTGGAATGGATAACATGTTGTTAATAATAGTTAAGTCAGAAAAATATGCATGTCTCTTTGTGTGTACCTGGTATTAGCTGGCAGGAATAGCTAAATATAAATATGAAGTCAGCCACTCCAGGAAATGGGAACATGGGGGATTTTCTTTTGTTGTTCATGGGGGTGGTGGGGTTTTGTTTTGCTTGGTTGTTATTAGGGTTTATTTGGTTTTTTTGTCATTTTGAAAGGGGCAAAGGGGGAGGGTACAGCAATGGAGGGAGGAAGGATGAACAAATACACTATGTGGAAAATGAGCCTATGCAACTTGTGGGCAGGTACAGGAAGGGGGGAAAATGGGGGAAAGTGAAGGAAGGGGTAACATTGTCCCAAAAGAATTGTACCATTACCTGACTTATGAAATGGTAACCCTTTTATACAACACCTTAATAATAATAATATTATATTTAAAAAATAAGGTAAGCTCACGCCTGTAATCCATTCATTGAAATTATTTTTTCACTATAAACAAATTGTATTGGCTAAGTGTACAGTGACAAAAGCCACATTCTCTATTCACAGGAGGCTCCTACTCTGTTAGAAACAGACAAGTGTAAAATTACAAGGTGATAAGCCAAGAATTACAGGGGATAAAATCAGAGATTTGCAGTAGCATAGAGGAATGAGGCCTAACCAAACCAGATTAATCAGGGGATAGTTAGTCCTAAAGGAAATATAAACACTGAAGAAATTCTGTTTCCCCATCCCAGCCTAGCAAATAGGAAACAGTCTGCCTTCCCAGCAGAGTAAGGAAGTTTTACTCACAACAAAGATAGATTTTATGTTTATTATCTTTTTTTTTTTTTTTTTTGGTTGTGGGGCCTGGGTACTGTCCATTAGCTCTTCAGCTCAAGGCAAGCACTCTACCACTGGAGCCACAGTGCCACTTCCAGCTTTTTCGAACCCAGGGCCTCATGCATACAAGGCAAGCACTCTACCACTGAGCCACCTTCCCAGCCCCAGAATCACAATTCTAAACCAGCCTGAACAGACAAATCCCAGACACTCTTACCTCCAATTAACTAGCACAAAGGCCAGAGAACTGAAGTTCAAGCCCCAGTACTGGCACACAAAAAATAAACGATATAAAATAAATGTTTTTTAAATGAAAACTTTCTAATTGAATCCAAATAACAAATTCATTTGTGATCTGAAAATTGCAACATTAAATATTTATAAATATCTAAAAGTTTCAGATCACATACATTGTCTTTATTTGTGGGCGGGGGGTGGGGGGGAGGAGTCGGTCGCAGGGCTTGAACTCTGGGCTTGGGCACTGTCCCTGGGCTCTTCGGCTCAAGGCGAGCACTCTACTGCTTGAGCCACAGCACCACTTCTGGTTTTCTAGTGGTTTGTTGGAGATAAGAGTCTCACGGACTTTCCTGCCCAGGCTGGCTTTGAACTGTGATCCTCAGATCTCAGCCTCCTGAGTAGCTAGGATTACAGGCGTGAGCCACCGGTGCCCGGCTACATACATTGTCTTTAAAGACCTTATAAATGTCTTATAACCAATTTATCTAGTTCTACACTACAGGCCTAATGAACCTGTGGGTTTGCTTAAATTATAAATCCTGTCTCTTAATTTGATTGCCTCACAGATTCATCTCTTTATAGGTACAAATTAAGAAATTGTCATTAGCAATCCCACTTTTGAGCATTTACCCAAATGATCACAAACAAGACCATACTAAAGTTACCAGTACAACTATGTTTATTGCAGCATTGTTTACCATAGCTAAGATATGGAACCAACCCAGATGCCCCTCAGTAGATGAATGGATCAAGAAAATGTGATATATATATACACAATGGAATTCTATGCCTCCATCAGAAAGAATGACATTGCCACATTTGTTAGGAAATGGAAAGACTTGGAAAAATTATATTAAGTGAAGTAAGCCAGGCCCAAAGAAACATAGGTCCCATGGTTTCCCTTATTTGCAATAACTAGTATGTCTGAGACAAACAGAAATTGTCAGACAAGTTGATGTTAGGTGAAATGAACCCCAAGATAAGGATTCAAATGTTTTTTTTCTTTCTTGTGATTGTTTCCAACATATTTATAAGATGATTTTTTTGTTGCTTTGTATGTACCTCCCCCATGGCATAAGCCCAGCTTTCACTGTATTTGATGTTGATTTAATTTGAGGAGGGGAAGGGAAAAAACAAATTGTTTAAATAGGGTTACAGGTGGGCCCATTACAACAATGAGATGTACAAGATGTTATGATGAAAAATGAACTTTACAACTTTGGCGGGGTGGGGGTGGGGGGGTTGGGGTAGGGATGATAGGGGGTGGGGGGGTGGAGAGTGGAAGCGATGGTATGGGGAAACAAAGGAGGAGGCAGGGGCTGGGAAGGTGGCTCAGTGGTAGAGTGCTTGCCTTGCATGCATGAGGCCCTGGGTTTGATTCCTCAGCACCACATACACAGAAAAAGCTGGAAGTGTCTGCTATGGCTCAAGTGGTAGAGCGCTAGCCTTGAGCTGAAGAGCTCAGAACAGTGCCCAGGCCCAGAGTTCAAGCTCCACGACCAGCAAAAAAAAAGGAGGAGGCAACAATGCTTGATAAGAAATGTACTTCACTATCTTGTCCATGTAATTGTAACCCCTCTGTATGGTATTTTCACAATAATAATAATAAAAGAAATTGTCACTAAACTAAAAAGGGAGTGAGATTTTTGTTTTCTAATTGCCCAATATTTATGAAGTACTACCGCATGTATTTCTTCACAGGGTAGGATAGAGCTCATAATTGCCAGCTATCTTTTGTTTAAGTATTTAAGAAATATTAACTTAATATTCAAGACTGGTTAGGCTAAAGAAGTTTCTATTTTCATATGTTTGGTAAGTAACAGCTTCAAATATACTTTTAGTAAATACACTAACAAGAATGATTAGCCAAAGTAAGTTAGATTAGTAAAGTTTTACCATTCTTGAAGGCTATATATCTCAGTAGTAGAATACATACTTAGCTCAGAGAGACAAATGATGCAGTTTTCTCTCATATGCAGAAGCTAGACCTAAAATACATGGGGACATGATAAATTATACAAGATGCTAGGCACACAATGAGACCAAAGGAGGATACTCTTGAAGAGAGGAACACTAAGGTGCAATGCTTATGTGCATCTGGTCATATAAAATAATATTTATCAAAATGAAGCCTAGGAAATGGAAACAGGAGGTTTTTATCTTTGTTTATGTTTTTGCTTTCTCTTCTTTTTGTCTTGTTTGTTAATTTATCTATCTTTAGGAGGGAAGGGGTGGCATAGAAATGGTAGGACAAAGGGTGAAAATGCAGCAGTGGTACTCACTAGACACTATGTTGAAAATGAACTATAAAACTTGTGGGTGGAGGGGCTGGGAAGGTGGCTCAGTGGTAGAGTGCTTGCCTTACATGCCTGAGACCCTGGGTTCGATTCTTCAGCACCACATAAGCAAAAAGAAAAAAGCCGGAAGTGGTGCTGTGGCTCAAGTGGTAGAGCGCTAGCCTTGAGCTGAAGAGCTGAGGGACAGCGCCCAGGCCCAGAGTTCAGCCCCCACGACCGGACCCAAAAAACAAAAAACAAAAAAAAAACAAAAACTTGTGGGTGGAGATGGGAGGGAAAAACTGGGAGAGAACAAGGGACGGGATGACATTGTCCAAAAAGAAATATACTCTTTACCTGGCTTATGTAACTGTAACCCCTCTGTATATCACTTTTGTAATAACAAAAAAAAGAAAAGAATTCATGCTTAGCATGAGAGGCCCTGGGTTCAACCCGTAGTACCCTTACCCTTCACCTCCTGAAGAAGACTTTACTCCAGCCAGACACCAGTGGCTCACACCTGTAATCCTAGCTACTCAGGAGGCTGAGATCTGAGGATCATGGTTCAAAGCCAGCATGGGCAGAAAAGTCCATGAGACTCTTATCTCCAATTAACAACCAAAAACTTGAAGTAGTGCTGTGGCTCAAGTGGTAGCACACTTGCCTTGAGATGATGAGCTCAGGGACAGCTCCCAGGCCCAGAGTTCAAATCCCACAACTGACAAAAAATAAAAAAATTAAAGAAGACTTTACTCTGTTGGATGCTATGGAGAAAATTTTTAAGAAGTATCAAAATAGTTTATGCTTTTAAGAAAATGAAATGCTATACCATTGGCTCATGCCTGTAATCCTAGCTACTCAGAAGGCTGAGATCTGAAGGTTGTGGTTCGAAGCCAACCCAGGCAAGAAACCCCATGAGAATTTTATCTCCAATTAACTAGCAAAAAGATGGAAGGAGAGCTGTGATAGAGCACCAGCATTGAGCTAAAAAGCTAAGGGACAGTGTGTAAGCCCTGAGTTCAAGGCTTAGTTCTAACACAAGTTTTGGGTTTTTTTCCTTTGGCAATCCTGGGGCTTGAACTCAGGAGCTGGGCACTGTCCCTAGTCTTATTTGTTCAAGGCTAGCACTCTACCAATTGAGCCACAGTGCCGCTTCTGGCTTTTTCTGTTGATGTAGTGCTGAGGAATTGAATCCAGGGCTTCATGCTAGGCAAGCACTCCACCACTAAGCCATATTCCTAACTCAACACAAAAATTTTTTTAATTAAAAAATAAGGAAGTGGAGTGGAGCTGTGGCTCAAGAGGTAGAGCGCTAGCCTTGAGCTGAAGAGCTGAGGGACAGCACCCAGGCCCAGAGTTTCCATGACCGACCCAAAAAAAAAAAAAAAGTAAAAAATGAAACTTCACAGAAATAAAACCACAAGCAGACGGTTAGTCATGACATGCATATGAAACCCTGAAAGGCCAAAGTTTTCAGACAACTTGGGGAAGGAGAATTTGGTCGACAACAGGTATAGAATTGTAGTTCAGGACTGGGTGCTGCTTGCTCACACCTGTAATCCTAGCTACTCAGGAGGCTGATATCTGAGGATCACAGTTCAAAGCCAGCTTGGGCAGGAAACTCGATGAGACTCTTATCTCCAATAAACCACTAGAAAACCAGAAGTGGTGCTGTGGCTTAAGAGGTAGAGCACTTGCCTTGAGCTGAAGAGCACAGGGAAAGTGCCCAGGCCCAGAGTTCAAGCCCCAAGACTGACAAAAAAGGAAGGAAGGAAGGAAAGAAGGAAGGAAGGAAGGAAGGAAGGAAGGAAGGAAGGAAGGAAGGAAGGAAGGAAGGAAGGAAGGAGAAAGAAAGAAAGAAAGAAAGAAAGAAAGAAAGAAAGAAAGAAAGAAAGAAAGAAAGAAAGAAAGAAAGAAAGAAAGAAAGAAAGAAGGAAGGAAAGAAAGAAAGAAAGAAAAGAATTGTAGATCAGGGCTGTGAATGTGGCTTAGTGGCAGAGTACTTCCTAGCATGCATGAAGCCTGGGTTCAATACCACATATACAGAAAAAGACACAAGTGACACTGTGGCTCAAGTGGTAGAATGCTAGGCTTGGCAAAAGAAGCTCAGGAACAGTACCCAGGCCCTGAGTTCAAGCCCCAGGTCTGGCAAAAAAAAAAAGAATTATAGTTCACCTTACATAAAGGTGAACTACAGGAAGTTCAAAGCTGAGGATGACCTAGATCTCATCAAAATAAGCTAAAGACAATTTAAAAGATTCTTTAATCTATATTTAGAATAAGAGAAAGAACAAGAGAGGTATGATATCTGGGGCATATGGTGTAAAGCTGACAGGTGATCAAGAAAAATTACTCAACTTCTAGCCCTGCACCGGTGGCTCATGCCTGTAATCCTACCTACTCAGAAGGCTGAGATCTGAGGATCATGGTTCAAAGCCAGTCTGGGAAGGAAAGTCCATGAGACTCTTTCTTATCTCCAATAAACTTCTAGGAAACCGGAAGTGGTGCTATTGCTCAAGTGGTAGAGCACTTGCCTTGTGCTGATGAGGTGAGAGACAGTGCCCAGGCCCAGAGTTCAAGCACCATGACCATCCAAAAAAAAAAAAGAAAAGAAAAGAAAAATTACTCAACTTCTATTTTATTTTGTCCCTTTTATTAAAAGGTATTGTGGGCTAGCAAATACTATTTTTAAAAAAGACTGACTTACTAGTTATTCAGGAGTCTGAGATCTGAGGATCACAATTCAAAGCTGGCAGGAAAGTCCATGAGATTCTCATCTCCAATTAATTACCAAAAAGCCTTAAATGGAGCTATGACTCAAGTGGTAGAGCTCTAGTCTTCAGCAAAAAGCTCAGGGACAGTGTCAGGCCCTGCTTTCAAGCCCAGGACTGCAGAAAGAAAGACAGACAGAAAGACAGAAGGAAGGAAGGAAGGAAGGAAGGAAGGAAGGAAGGAAGGAAGGAAGGAAGGAAGGAAGGAAGGAAGGAAAGAAGGAAGGAAGGAAAGAAGGAAGAAAGGAAGTAGAAAAAAAAGACTGACCTGGAGCAAAGTATTAATTTAGTCAACTCATTTGTAAGAGGATTGAATCGTTTACAAAGGTTCTCTAAACATAGATTAAGTTTTTCTTTGGTAGATTGTATGTAAATATTTTGGTGGTACTAGGATTTGAACTGGGGGCTTCATGCTTGCTAGGCATGTATGATTCCCCTGAACTATCATTCCAGCTCTCAACTAAATTTCTTGAAAGAGGCTAAAAGAAGTAACAAAGTATGGGCCAGACAAAGGCAAACTAGGCAATTAAGTTAAAACTAGATCTGATTATTTTAGTACCAAATAAAGAGCACCTTGTGCAAATGAAATAGAAAAATCAGTGACAACAATGTAAAGAAAGCTGCTGACAATGGGACTCAAGACAAGACAGCAAAGACTGGCAATGTGTGCTAGTAGCTTATACCTATAATACTAGCTACCGAGGAGGCTCAGGTCTGAGGATCTGAGTTCAAAACCAAGCTGAGCAGAGATGTTGGTGAAACTCTTCAGTTAACCACCAAAAAGCTAGAAGTGGAGATGTGACTCAAGTAGAAGAGTGCTAGCCTTGAGCAAAAAAGCCAAGCAAGAGTGTGAGGCTCTGAGTTCAATCCCCAATACTGGCACGTGCACACACACACACACACACACACACACACACACACACATACACAATTTCACAATTTATTGAATGAAGAAATGAGAGATTAATGAAAAAAAGGAAATTAAAATATATCAATTACCTTATCTGTTATAAGAGTACTGGAATCTGCCTTGATTTGATAAGTGAAGAATAACATTTTAGATTTTTATTTGAAGCTCTAAAATATACCATAGAAGAGTTAAAGAACTGAAATAACAGGCACTGGGTGCCAGTGGCTCACACCTGTAATCCTAGCTACTCAGGAGGCTGAGATCTGAGGATTATGGTTCAAAGCCAGCTCGGGCAGGAAAGTCCCTGAGACTCTTATCTCTAATTAACCACCAGAAAACCAGAAGTGGCACTGTGACTCAAGTTGTAGAACACAAGCCTTGAGTTGAAGAGCTGAGGGACAGCTCCCAGAGGCCTAGAGTTCAAGCCATGACCATCTCCCACAAAACAAAGAAAGAAAGAAAAACCCTATCAAATGTTAGGCTGCAAGCAAATTACACGAGGTTCACATGAGAATGCAGACTCTGTTCTATTGGCCTAAGTGGTTTCTGAGATTCTCTGTCCTTGCTTGCTATCAGGAGACACCAAAGAAAAACTTAGTCTATGTTTAGAGAGCCTTTGTGGCAGAGGCAGGGGCAGCTTTTGAGTGTAGGGCACAAATTACATTCAAAATCTCAAGCACTGGAGACTTTGCTGATATAGTGGATGGATTCACCTCATTCTGGCAATTTCCTGAAAACAAGAAAGATCTCCTACTATTTGACTCACCTGAAATTATACCTGGCAGTAATACACTTTTTTTGTTTGCTTTTTTTTTTTTAATTAAGCATCACAAACTTTAAAACAATACTATTGGGTCCAATTTCAGCCCGGTATCCTCCTCACTAAGGTGCCAACTTTTGAGTTATAGGGCTAGGACAGGAATTTCTATGCTACACCATTCAAGGGCTTTATTTTAATGTATTTTTCAAACTGCTTTTGGCCTATACATTTCAGTCAATTATTATGACATTCTCTGTGTTTGATTCCACTTGTGCCTACCCTATGGTTTAATGCCAGCCTTCCTTCGCTAACCCTGCAAGAGACTGCAGCTCCCACTTTATGCCTCCTAGCTCCCACCTTGTGCCTCCATGTCCACAGGCTCCATGGTACTATTGTTCATGTGCACTGAAGACTGAAATCTCTGAATTGGGGGCAGGAGGGGAGGAATTGTTCAACAAGCCTTTGCTAGAAAGAATTTATTTAGCACAAATATTATCTTTGAGAATAAAACAATCCTGGGGATTGAATCCAGGGCCTTAAGATTGCTAGGTTAGTGAGCACTCTACCCTTGAGCAATAACACCAGCCCTCTTCACGTGCAATTGAAAATGGTCCCCATAATAGCTAGTTACAAGAGCCAAAAGGTAGCAACAATGCAATATTCATCCATGATGTCTAAATAAGCAAATGTGGGTACATCCATGTCATAGAATGTTACTCTGTCATGAGAAAGAATGAAGTGCTGATATATGTTGAAACATGGATGAACCTTGAGAACATCATGCTGAATGAAACAGGTGAAGCAAAAGGTCATCTATTATGTGGTCCAGAATAGGCTAAGTTCATCTTGGTTACTAGAGTCCATGTCAAGAAGAGCATGGAGAGCCAGGGCATAATGGGTGTGGGGTTTCTGGTAGGGTTGATCAAAATGTTCCAGAGGAGCCATGGCTCAGTGGTAGAGCACTTATCTAGCAAGCCCAAGGCTCTGAATTCAAATCCCAGTGACACTAAGACCAAAATTTATAATGGTAATAGCTGCCCAACATGGGGAATATCCTTAATGCCACCAAACTGTATACTCTAAAAAGTTATTAAAATGGTAACTTTTTTTGGTGGTCATGGGGTTTGAACTCTGAGCCCGGACACTGTCCCTAAGCTCTTCAGCTCAAGGCAAGCACTCTGGTTTTCTGGTGGTTAATTGGAGACGAGAGAGCTGGGTGCTGGTGGCTCACACCTTTAATCCTAGCTACTCAGGAAGCTGAGATCTGAGAAGTGTAGTTCAAAGCCAGTCCAGGCAGGAAAGTCTGTGAAACTCTTCTCTCCAATAAACTACCAGAAAACCAGAAGTGGCACTGTGGCTCAAATGGTAGAGCACTTGTTTGAGCTGAAGAGCTCAGGAACAGTACCCAGGCCCCAGAGTTCAAGCCCCACAACTGGCCAAAAAAAAAAAAAGAGTTTCACAGACTTTCCTTGCCTGATCTGGCTTGAACCATGATTCACAGATCTCAGCCTCCTGAGTAGCTTAGATTACAGGTGTGAGCCACCAGCGCCTGGCTAAAATGACAAATTTTATGCTGAATATTTTTTTTACCATAATTGCAGAGGAGCAAGCATGTACAGGATCAATAGCTTCCACTTGTAAAAAAAAAAAAGCCTCTAGTTTTCTTATCACTGGAATTTACTCAAGTGACCTATTATGACATTTCTGTTTATTCACTACATGTTCAAAAACACCTACACAAAATATAAAATTCTTTCATTTATGACTTATGAAGACAAGATGAAGATCTATTAGACTGTAATGGCTAAATTCTACCAAGATACTTGCCAAAATTTTCTTTTTTTGGGGGGGGGGTCTGGTCGTGGGGCCTGAACTCTGGCCCTGGGCGCTGTCCCTCAGCTCTTCAGCTTAAGGTTAGCGCTCTACAACTTAAGCCACAGAGCCACTTCTGGCTTTTCTCTTTTTTGCTTATGTGGTGCTGAGGAATCGAACCCAGGGCCTCATGCATGCAAGGCAAGCGCTCTACCACTGAGCCACCTTCCCAGCCCCCTCTCTTCTATTTTAATAAACAACATGGGATGATTGAGTAGGACTATATCATAACTACACAACAAGCCTGATTGTAGAATGTTTCCCAAGGAATGTTGATAGATGTGTGTTAACTTGGAGGGTGGTCTATACTAGGCTACCACAAAGCTCTGTCTTTAATCTATCCTTGTGAATTTCCATATGGATAAACAAAAATGTAAGCAACTACATTGACAAATTCCATGTGGATCTCAATAGCAAGCTGATCAAAATCAGACACTCTGAGGTTGGAAGGGAAAGCTAATGTTAGATGACAGAATTGGGCCTCCAAAAAATCCTCAAAGGTTAGAATCTGGAAGAAAGTCTAATAAAATCAGATGTGATCAGAATAAATATTCTTAGGAAATATAGACAATTCCCCCAAAGCACATCATAATTTTAAGACAGGATGAAGAATTAGGGGCATGAGTACTATAGAGTTGGATCCACTAGTGGCATCTATAGAAAAGGACTCAAGAAATTATTTGAATGTAAGTTCTAGGCTTATATTGTATTATTCATGAAAACTAAGTCAATAGTGTGTTGTCAATGCCTCAAACATCTCTTGACCACTGTACTTGAAGGTAGACATTGACAAATAGAACTTGCTCCAAAGAAGTCTTGAGGCTGGGCACATGCCTGGAGTCCATGTGAAATGAGAAAATGTACCATGAGTGGTTAAGGAGTCGGCTTAGTGCTTGCCTAGCAGGCATGAAGCACTAGGTTTGATTCCTCAGTACCGTATAAACAGAAAAAGCCAGAAATGGTGCTGTAGCTCAAGTGATAAGATTGCTAGCCTAGGCCGGGCGCTGGTGGCTCACGCCTGTAATCCTAGCTACTCAGGAGGCTGAGATCTGAGGATCATGGTTCAAAGCCAGCCCGGGCAGGAGAGACCGTGAGACTCCTATCTCCAATAAACCACCAGAAAACCGGAAGTGGCGCTGTAGCTCAAGTGGTAGAGCGCTTGCCTTGAGCTGAAGAGCTGAGGGACAGCGCCCAAGCCCAGAGTTCAAGCCCCACGACCGACAAAAAAAAAAAAAAAAAGATTGCTAGCCTAGAACAACAACAACAAAAAAAGCTCACTCAGGGACAGTACCCAGACCCTAAGTTCAAGCCCCAAGACTGGCACACACACACAAAAAAAGTACCTATATATGCTTAGCCAAGTAGAGAGAAGGCTCTGAGAAGGGCATAGTTATTTTCCAGCTTATGTTTATCTGTCTGTCTGTCTCTTTCTCTTTCTCTCTCTCTCTTTCTCAGTAGTACTGGAAGTTGAAATTCAGGCCTCATAATGATTAGGCAGATATTCTACCACTTGAGCCAAGCCTAGTCCTAAACAACTAAAAAGTTGTTTTTACAGATAGAATCTCTTGATAACTTTGCCTGGGCTAGCCTTCTCTCTCCACCTCCTGAGTAGCTGGGATTACAGGCAAGTTTCATCATGCCTAGCTGGTGTTCTAGTGTCTTAACAGTTATCATCTACAAAAGGGATTATACCAAGCATCAGTGGCTCAGGCCTGTAATCCTAGCTACTCAGAAGGCTGAGATCTGAAGATTGCAGTTCAAAGCTAGCCTGGGCAGAAAATTCTATAAGAATCTTACCTCCAGTTAACTACCAAAAAAACTGTAAGTGGAACTATGGCTCAAGGGTAGAGCACCAGCCCTGAGGGGAAAAGCTGAGACAGTGCCCAGTACATAATTTCAAGTCCTAGTAAGGATGGCATTAAAAAAAAAAAAAAAAGGCGGGGCTGGGAAGGTGGCTCAGTGGTAGAGCACTTGCATTGCATGCATGAGGCCCTGGGTTCGATTCCTCAGCACCACATAAGCAAAAAGAAAAAAAGCCGGAAGTGGCACTGTGGCTCAAGTGGTAGAGTGCTAGGCTTGAGCTGAAGAGCTGAGGGACAGTACCCAGGCCCAGAGTTCAGGCCCCACAACCGGACCCCCCCCAAAAAAAAAGGCAGGCACCAGTGGCTCATGCATGTAATCCTAGCTACTCAGTAGGCAGAGATCCCAGGATTGAGGTTCAAAGCCAGCCAGGGCAGAAAAGTCCCCACGAGACTCTTATGTCCAATTAACCACCAGAAAACTGGAAGTGGCACTGTGGCTCAAGCAGTAGATCGCTCACCTTGAGCTGAAGAGCACAGGGACAGCACCCAAGCCCAGAGTTCAAGCCCCATGACCAACAAAAAAAAATTCTAGGCCAATCTGGCCTACATAGTTTTCTCTTAATGGACTAACACTTCAGATGTGATTACAATCCATTTTTCTTATAACCACTTCTGTCAAAAGAGTTTATGTTTTATTTATTTATATTTTAAATTTTTTGTCTTACATGAATATGTCTGTGTGTGTGTGTGGTTGTGTGTGGTTTTGTGTGTATGTGTGTGTGTGTGTGTGTGTGTGTGTGTGTGTGTGTGTGTGTGTGTGTGTGTGTGTGTGTGTGTGTGTGTACCAGTCCTGGGGCTTGATCTCAGGGCCTAATCTTTTTTGCTCAAGACTGGTGCTCTACCACTTAAGTCACAGTTTCACTTTCAGCTTTTTGCAGGTTAATTGGAAATAAGAGTCTCAGATTTGTCTGCCTGGGCTGGCTTCAAATGACAATCTTGTGGTTCTAAGTCTCCTGAGTAGTTAGGATTTCTCTCTCTCTCTCTCTCTCTCTCTCTCTCTCTCTCTCTCTCTCTCTCTCTCTCTCTCTCTCTCTCTTTCTCTCTCCTCTCTCTCTTCTCTTTCTGGGTCTCTCTGTCTCTGTCTGTCTGTCTGTCTTCCTTCCATCCTTTCTCTCTTCTCCCTCCCCCCCTTCCCCCCCCAGCTACACACCCCCACCCCCACCCCTGCCTTTCCTTAATTCTGTGGTACTAGATGTTGAATCCAGGCCCTGGAGCTTAGCAAACTCTCCCACTTGAGTCACATCATCCTCAAGTTGTGAACTGGATGACTTTCAAGTCTATATCTGACCCATTTTTTTTAAGTGAGATGGCAAATATACCACTAACTTTGGCCTCATTTTAACAGCATCAGACTAAATGACCACCCAAATCTACTGTCTAACCTAGAGGTGTTACTGGGTAATTTTCCTCTACAATTTTATCTGGAAAGGATCTGACATGATTGAAAGACAAAACAAAAACAAAAATTGCCCAAGCTCCAAAATTTGAAATTCAAGGGAAAAAAAAGTTCCAGATCTCAACATGAAATGATCCAAAATAGGCAATATAATTTTCACATCTTGGAAAAATACTGAGTCATACTGCTCACCCACATCTTATAAAAATAACAGAAATCCAATGATTCAAGCAAGATACACTCTGTCATTGTCTGAAGCAAACATTTGAGTCACTCCGGAAAATTAGCAAACTATCATCAGTGACAAAAGTTACTATTCCATGTCCCAAGGAAAATTCAGCAATAAGGAGTTTGTTTTCTTTTTCCAACCTAAAACACATGTTATCATTACAAAACAGGCTGACCTTAGGACAGGATATTGCCCTTTTCATGAGAACAACAGCACACGTTAAACAGGCTGAGCTGAATGGTAACTGTCGTTCATGGAGGCAGAGCACAGCCAAGAGTCCAGTGAGCTGTGATTAGGACTCCACCAATGGTCCTTAGAGAACAGGCCTGATGCCTGGACAAAAGAGCAGGAAAGGGCCCGGTGGGCACCAGTGGTTCATACCTGTAATCCTAGCTAATCAGGAGGCTGAGATCTGAGATCATGGTTCAAAGCCAGCCGGGGAAGGAAAGTCCATGAGACTCTTATCTCCAATAACGACCAGAAAATTGAAAGTGGTGCTGTGGCTCAACTGGTAGAGTGCTAGCCTTGAGCTGAAGAGCTCAGGGACAGCACCCAGACCCAAGTTCAAGCCCCATGACCGACAAAAAACAAACAAACAAACAAGTAGGAAAGGCCTCTCAGGAACATGGCTATAAGCAAGACAAATGGGGGCCCCACCTTTTCATTCTCAGTGCCCTCCTCTTGCAGATTCTATTTCATTCTATTCCCAGAAGCAGCCTCCTCCCCATTGCTAATTTTATAGCCCACTGGCTTCCTCCTTCCTTCCTTGAGAATCTCCATCTTCTGCTTCCCACGAACTCCTTTCTCTTTCTTCTCTGTCCATTGCCCAGCTGTGTCTGCAGCCCAATTCATGTCCATCCTGGAAAAAAGGCAACAGAAGCAAAAGGAATCCTAAAGGAGCTGTCCCTGAGCCTGTCAGTCTGAAACAAGTGGCCTAGCCTGCCTTTCTTCCACAGCGAGCCCCAGAGCTTTCATTTTCCTCATTCTCCATCTCTCCAGGCCCTAGCATGCACACAGATGGTGAATGAATGGAGGCCCACTGTCCCTGGTCATTCTGCTCACTCTGAGCAGCCCTTGACTTAGTGGCTTTCTCAGAGAATTCACTGACTGACATGATACTCCTGGTTTGCCTTCTACTTATCCCAACATCTGCCAAGCTCTTTCCTTGGCCTCATCTTCTTTGATGACTCCTCCAAATGCCAGATCCCTTCCTCACCTTGAAAGGCTTCCTCCAAAATTAATCCAACCTCTCCACCTTGGAACTGCTAAGACTCCAGTTCCCCAGCATCCCAGTTGGGTTCCTCTGTCCTGAGCCTTGTCTGAACCTCTCCTCCCCCTCCCCCACCACCGCCCAACCTCCTTCTCAAACCTCATCATCTTTGTCCACCCCACCTCCTCCTGTCTTTAAAAGTCCAGTTTTGAGTCAGGCGCCTGTGGCTCATGCCTGTAATCCTAGCCAATCAGGAGGCTGAGATCTGAGGATCATAGTTCAAAGCCAGCCCAAGCAGGAAAGTCTGTGAGACTCTTATCTCTAATAAACTACCAGAAAACTGGAAGTCGTGCTGTGGCTCAAGTGGTCAAGCACTAGCCTTGAGCTGAAGAGCTGAGGGACAGCGCCCAGGCCCAGCGGAAAGCCAGAAGTAGAGGTGTGGCTCAGGTAGGGACAAGAGGTCCTGAGTTCAAGCCCCTGTACTGGCATGCTCGCGCACACATAAATACACACACACACACACACACACACACACACACACACACACACACACACACATACACACACAAGATTATGTATACGTATAAAGCAATTAGAGCAAGGCCCCATATATGGTAATTGCTCAATAAATGGTGACTAGCACTATTTTCAAACTGCTCCCCTTCTGCTCCCACAAATGAACTTCTTGACCTGATAAGGTTCTCCATTTCTATATGTAGCCCATGTTGAGATTTTCATATAAAATGCTCACCTTTCTTGTCTCTGTTGATTGAAATCCTTTAAGATCAGAGTTGAACACTCCCTCCTCTGTGAAGTTTGATTTAATTTCTTCAGCATGGAGACCTAGCAAGGCTCTTTTCCCATTGCTTCTCATTTCATGCCTAGTGCACTGGGATATCTGACCTATTTGATTGTGGCCCTCAAGGATAGAAACTGTAGTTTTATCTTGTTCCTAGTTTATCTTTTATCTGAGTCTCTCTGATTTGTCTGCCTGTGCTGGCTTCAAACCATGATACTCAGAGCTCAGCCTTCTGAGTAGCTAGGATTAAATGCCTGAGCCATTGTCGACCTCTAGTTTATCTTTTTATCCCTATGTAATCTTTTCAGATTACTAGGTGTTTCATCTCTGATAGTTAAATTTTAATTTTTTAATATTTTATTTTAGCTTCCATGTCTTTCTTTATCATATTCATGCCTTTCTTTATCTTTTTGAAATGTGGGATCAACCCATAGTTATTGTTTCTGGGTCTGTTTCTATTGATTGATTTTTCTTCTCCATATGGGTTATATTTTCCTGCTGTTTTTGCCAGCTTGGAGATTTTTGTTTGGATGCTAGACATTGTGTCTCATATATTACTAAATGTTATGGTTTGGTGTTTCTTTATTTTTACACATTTTTCTGTTCTGGCTAAATTTCTTAGAAAATGTCTGTGTAAGGTCCTCTCCTGGAGGGCGAGCAGACTCCACCCTCCTCACAGCAAAGTCTCCACCCAGTACCTGTGTTACTTAGGCAATTGGCACACCTGGAAGAGGTCATATCTGCATCCGCTGAGGTCACATCTGAATTTGATGTGGCCACACCTTTCTCCGCCCATACCCTAGATAAGGCCTAGCCCAGGCCCAGACGCTCTCTCTGCTCTTTCCTAGCTCTTTCTCAGCTCTTTCCTTCTCTTCTCTTTCCCAGCTCTCTTCTCTTTCCTAGCTCTCTCTTTCCACCTTTCCCAGATGCTCTCTTTTCTAGCTCTTTTCTCTCTTCTCTTTTCTACCTCTTTTCTACCTCTTTTCTCTCTTTTCTAGCTCTCTCTCTTTCCCAGCTCTCTCTCTTTCCCAGCCACGTGGAGGGCAAACATGGCCTGGTCCCAGCAGGTCTACTGAATAAACCTACCCCTTACCTGAATACCATGTGTGTGGTGCTGTTCTTACTCGGCTACCTCTTTTTAAAATCCTAACAGTCTGATCCTTTTAAAATCTTGCTTTTAAGCTTTGTTTAGTGGGTTCAGAAGAGCTGATGGTCCAGAGCTGATGGCCCCAGTAATGAGATCATACTTCTCTGAGTACTCTACCCAGTGGCCAATGTTCTCAGTTTGAACAGTAAAATCAGAAACTATTCCCAGCTCTGTCTGTGTGAGATCCTCCTGTGTCCCTCCTCCTCTTCAAGAAATTTTTACCCCTAGTCTCTCTCTGGATGTTTCCTCATATGTAAGCAGTGATGAGACCTCAAATGAAGAATCGTGGGGAGCTCTCCTGTCCATCTCTCCCCAAGCATTCCCCACACCATCACTCTGTCATGCAAATTCTAGCTACCTTGAGCCAACTCTGAAGTTTGCTGTATCGACTACAATATCATTGGACTCTCCACGGCCGCCTCCTCTGCACAGCAGATTGGAGATTCACTCTAGGAGGCGCCTGGGGGAGTTTCCTGCCGCTGCTCACTTGTTTCCATGCTTTCAGCTATCATCATCCTCAGCGCCTGTTGCACAGTGTCTGAAAACAGCTCTTTCATACACTTTTGTCTGGTTTTTAACTTGTTCTAGGTGGGAGGGAAAAGCTGGGCCCTGCTTCCCTAATATGGCAAGAAGCAGAGGAATATCTTTACCTAATACTATAAAGTGTTTTGTTCCTCTCAGAAGAACTATAAAATAGTTCTACAAAAGAGGACTTTTAGCCAGGGACTGGTGGCTCATGCCTGTCATCCTAGCTACTCAGGAAGCTGAGATCTGAGGATAACGGTTCAAAGCCAACCCAGACAGGAAAGTCTGTCAGACTTTTATCTCCAATTAACCACCAGAAAACTGCAAGTAGCACTGTGGCTCAAGTGGTAGAGCACTAGCCTTGAGCTGAAGACCTGAGGGGCAGCGCCAAGGCCCAAAGTCCAAGCCCCACAACAACAACAACAAAAAAAAAAGAACACTATTTTCCACTTTTAAAATGAATCTACTTATCACATAAAACTTTTAAGTACAGAGAAATATAATGAAAAAGAGGAGGAGGAAGAAGAAAAGGAGGAAGAGGAAAAGGAGGAGGAGGAGGAGGGAGAAAGGGGAGGAGGAGGAGGAGGAGGAAGAGAGAAGACAGGGGCTACTGGCTCATGCCTGTAATCTCAGCTACTCAGGAGACTGAAACATAGATCTGAGGATCATAGTTTAAGGTCAACCTGGGCAGACAAGCCTGAAGGACCCTTATCTCTAAAGCTGATTAGGTGGAACTCAAGTGGTAGGGCACCAGACTCGATGGGAAAAACAATGGGACAATGCCCAGGTCCTGAGTTCAAGTCCCAATACTGGCACAAAGGAAGAGAGGAAAGAAGGGAGGAAGGGAGGGAGGAAGGGAGGGAGGGAGGGAGAGAGAGAGAGACAGAGAGAGAGAAGGAAGGAAGGAAGGAAGAAAGAAAGAAAGAAAGGCCATCAGTGGCTCACACCTGTAATCCTAGCTACTCAGGAGGCTGAGATCTAAGGATTGCAGTTCAAAGCCAGCCTGCCTGGTCAGGAAACTCTGTGAGACTCTTATCTCCAATTAACCACCAGAAAACCAGAAGAGGTGGTATGGCTCAAGTGGTAGAGCGCTAGCCTTGAGCTGAAGAGCTGAGGGACAGCACCCAGGTTCAGAGTTCAAGCTCTAGGAGAAAAAAAGTTGAAGACATTGTGGCTGAGGACATAGCTCACTGGTACAGTGTTTTTTTTCCATATGGCAAGCCCTGGGTTCTATTCTAGTACCACACTACACACACACACACACACACACACACACACACACACACACACACACACACACACACACACACACACACACACACACACACACACACACACACACACACACACAGTTAAAAAACAATGAAATAATCCTATCAATCATTTCTGAAGAAAAAAAAGGAGAACAGAGAAACTTAGGGGAAAAATATATTGTGAAATGTGTATAAATACACTTTGAACAATTGAAATCAATATTTGCAAACACCAAAAGGTAATCCATAAGTTGCTCATAAAGTGTTCTATACACTAAATGCAAAGGTAGCCATTAATTATAAACCTGTGAGCTGATTTTCTGTTTGAAATCTTATTGCAAAGGGAGCTATAAGAGCTGACGGACTCCATGTTGTCTAGTTTTTTTGCCTATTTATGAGAACCAGACAAAAATCTAAGAACTGGGAGGGAAAGTCAACCTCATAACAAAACAAAGAAAGTCATTATGTTCTTTGTACCCAGGATCTTCCATTGTGCCAAGAAGATACAGAAAGCCCTGGTTCCAGAAAAGGAGTGAGGAATAAAACATACCCAGATTCACAAGACATCTTTTTCTCCCTGTCTAACCAGTCTCATTTTATGTACTGCTGCTAGCATAAATTTCTGCTTATTATTCCTTTTTTATCACCTTCAAGAATCTTAGAAGAATAAAATTTTGTCCAAATGAAAATGAGCTGGCCTATCTTTTCCATGCTGAATTATTTCTGAAACAAAACCTATCATTTACTTATTTGCTCAATACATATTTATGAAGTTCTGCCAGCGTGCTAGGCACTGTTCTAGGGGACATAAGGGCATGTGATCCTTGATGGTCACTGGGCAGAAGAGAGGCCTGTTAATGACATGAGGAGAAGTGCAAGAGAGAGTTGGGAATGTGGCTTAGTGGTAGAGTGCTTGTCAGCATGCATGAAGCCCTGGGTTCAGTCCCCCAGTACCACATAAGAAAAGGCTGGAAGTGGTACTGTGGCTCAAGTGGTAGAGTGCTAGCCTTGAGCAAAAGGAGCTCAGGGACAGTGCCCAGGCCCTGAGGTCAAGCCCCAGGAGTGGCAAAAAAAAAAAAGTGAGCTGGGTGCCGGTGCTCGAGCCTGTAATCCTAGCTACTCAGGAGGCTGAGATCTGAGGATCACAGTTCAAAGCCAGCCCAGGCAGGAAAGTCCATGAAACTCTTATCTCCAACTCTTATCTTAGCTCAAGTGGTAGAGTGCTTGCCTTGAGCTGAAGAGCTGAGGGACAGCACTCAGGCCCAGAGTTCAAGCCCCACCACCAACAAAAAAAAAAAAAGAAGTGTAGGAGAGGTGCCAGGCTGTGGAGAACGGGCTCTTTGGGAACAGTCCCCTTCCACGGGGGAGGAAACTGATAATGCTCAGCAAGTGGGTGGGGTCAGGAAAGCCTGTGGGGGACAACTGAACTCTCCTTTGTAGCTATACTTCACAAACAGACTTCATTTTCTGTAGGACTTGGAGTACTCTGAAGTAATCTGGGGCCACTGCTGGCAAAAGCCTAACCAAAATATAGTGGGAAACAGTTTTACAGTCTTAAGATTAGCAGATAGCATTTACGTTATCTTTTTAATAATTCTTTTCTTGGGGTCCGGTCGTGGGGCCTGGACTCTGGGCCTGGGCGCTGTCCCTCAGCTCTTCAGCTCAAGGCTAGCGCTCTACCACTTGAGCCACAGCGCCACTTCCGGCTTTTTTCTTTTTGCTTATGTAGTGCTGAGGAATTGAACCCAGGGCCTCAGGCATGCAAGGCAAGCGCTCTACCACTGAGCCACCTTCCCAGACCCTTTTTAATAATTTTTATTGAGATTAAGTGATTACCTACATTTCACAGTATTGTAGGATAGTGATACTTAGTTAAAGTCACAGTTTAACCTTCACAAGGCAAATTGTCATTATCATGGTATGTTATTTATTAAGAAGTAGTTGTGAGTTTGGGAGCACCAGTGGCTCATGCCTGTAATCCTAGCTACTCTGGAGACTAAGATCTGAGGATTATGGTTCAAAGCCAGCCCAGTCAGGAAAATCCATGAGACTCTTATCTCCAACTAACCACCAAAAAGCCAGAAGTGGAGCTGTGGCTCACATAGTAGAGCACCAACCTTGAGTGAAAAAGCTCAGGGACAGCACCAAGGTACTGAGTTCAAGCCCCAGTACCAACAGAAAAAGGGGTGGGGGAGGGAGGGACGAAGAACAAAAAGAAGAACATGATGGGGAAGCAGCAGCAGTTATGGGAAGTGTTCAACTAGCCTCTCCCTGAACTCACTCACCATTTGTTGAGAATGTATGATGTCAGTCAGAGTGGTTAGTATAATCTGTATCTTTCAGGGACTTCTTCAAGTTAGATCTAGAAGTCACTCCTTTCCAGAGAAGGGCACACCATTCTTATAAAGGCAGACTTGTGTTTGGAAGTGCTTTGGGAACTTTATGCTTACCTTAAAACACCTTCTTCACTGGTCATAAAATTAGCACCTTATCAAGGTGACCCACTAGACTCATTTTTATTCAACTTTTCTTTTCTTTTTTTAAATATCATCTGTTCCTAGATGGTATCCCAAGTGGCTTTTGTGGGGTTGACCAAAGGTCACAGCTGAGAGATGAGCTATGATAAGTAAGGTACATGTGAAGGCAGCCTGAGCTGGAATGGGTAAACTGTGTAGAAAGAACGATAGGTGTAGGGCTGGGAATGTGGCTTAGTGGTAGAGTGCTTGCCTAGCAGGCATGAAGCCCTGGGTTTGATTCCCCAGTACCACCTCAACAGAAAAAGCTGGAAATGGCACTGTGGCTCAAGTAGTAAAGTGATAGCCTTGAGCAAAAGAAGCTCAGGGACAGTGCCCAGGCCCTGAGTTCAAACCCCAGGACTGGCAAGGGCAAAAAAATGGGGGGGGGGGGGAAGGATGGGTACTAAGCAGAAGCTGATCAAAACCCCAGTCCCCAGGTGGACCCTACAGAGCTAGAAGACTTGGGGAATCAGAAAGTCAGACCCGCCAGGCGCTGGTGGCTCACGCCTGTAATCCTAGCTACTCAGGAGACTGAGATCTGAGGATTGCGGTTCAAAGCTAGTCTGGGCATGAGAATCTTATCTCCAATAAACCACTAGAAATCCAGAAGTGGCACTGTGGTTCAAGCAGTAGAGAGCTAGCCTTGAGCTGAAGAGTGCAGGGACAGCGCCCATGCCTAGAGTTCAAGCCCCACAACCGACAAAAAAAAAAAAAAGGAAAAAAAGAAAAAGAAAGTCAGACCCCTCATGTTAGACCTTGACATCTTCCTTGGACTTCAGAAGCATGACTACCTGCACTAAAGTGCCCAGCTTTAGGGGCAAATGGGTGCCTTAAATTCCGGGAGTAAAACAGACTGACTGGCAGGATGGATTGCACCAGGGAAGGGCCTCAAGAGCAGTTGCTGACCAGGGGTGAAGGTCCTGAAGTGGAATAAAGATCTGTCCCTCAGTGTTAAGCAATGCCCTACTGGAAAGGAAGGACCTCGAGCAAGGAGGGTAATGTACAGAGCGTTCAATGAAGAGCCATCCGCCACCAAGGCTGGAGGCAGCTGATTCACTGAGCATCCGCAGGACCCAGGACAGAGGGGTAAGAAGACCACATGCATGGCCAGCGGGTATCTGGCTTTTCATTTTGTTTCACATTCGATAATAAACATGTTGTGGGAAAGATTTGCCCTTGTGATGCTCAGTAGCCCCCACAATGCTCTGTGTCTTGAAAGCCCAGGATAAACTCTGCTCTTCCCCACACAGTTACCACTAGGGCTTATCATGATATCTAAAATCCTTCCTATTGCTGGAATGCCAGCTGAATAAATGAAGAGTACAGACACTCTTTGACACTCTTTGACACTCTTCTGACCCCTACTGACAAAGAATCCTCACAGGGTATGGTCGCCAGGCCAGCAGTCTCAGCTTCACTGAAACCAGGATACAAATGCAAATCTTGGGCCCCACCCCAGCCCCAGTGAATCACAACTTCCTGGGTGGGGCCCGCAATCTGTTCCAACAAGTTCACCCAGGACTCCAGGCTCACAGGTGGGCACAGCTGGGCTCAGCTGGGCATTAGCAATGCAGATGTGCAGATGTGCAGCCTGAAGATCACGCCTACTGCATGCCTGGCCAAGCTCTGGCAGAACAGAGAAAATGTACCAGAGGCCAGTGTGACCCTGCAAAGTGTCACCACCATGAGACCAGGGAAAGAAGCCAGGCAGGTCCTGACTCTCAGCACCTGAGGCTACCTGTGATGGGGTGTGACAAAAGTATACACTGATGGCTCTCAGGGACTCTGTACTTCTAGTCATTTCCTTACTATAATTAAAAGGAGGAAGAACTCCTTTTATTCTGGTGATATTTGCTTGGCTGAGAAAAGAGAGATTTGGGCCCAGGCTGCTCCCTGTGTGTGGAAGAAAAGGGAAAGAGGCTGGAGCTGGAGAGTCAGCTGCAGACCCAGTCCTTAGTGAACAAAGATGGAGATGAAGGCTCCCATTTCCCCTACGCCCTTCCTGCAAGACAGGGCTTCTGTCTCTGCAGCCACTCACACAGTAAGGATCTACTTAGGCCACCACAGAGGGCACGGTCTCTTCTGGAAGAGCATAATGTCTAGTTAAGGGAACAGATGAATTCACCTGAAAACATCAAAGGGCACCAACCAACCGTCATGATTAGGATGACACCACATGATCGGCTGTCTGCGTACTGTCTACTGGGAAGGAACACAATGAGAAGGAGGAAGTTTAAAGAAGAGAAAGAACTGGGCAGCAGTGGCTCACACCTGTAATCCTAGCTACTTAGGCTGAGATCTGAGGATCACAGTTCAAAGCCAGCCTGGGCAGACAGACTCTTATCTCCAATTAAACACATACACACACACACACACACACACACACACACACACACACACGCATCAGAAGTGGAGCAGTGACTGAAGTGATGGAGTGCTAGCCTTGAGCACAAAATTTCAGGGACAGCGGCCAGGTCCTGAGTTCAAGCCTCAGGACTGGCACCAAAAAAAAAAAAAGCCTGGTGGCCACATGAAGAACAAAGATTAGAACATGGTGCCTAAAACTGCAGGAGCAGATGGCTTCAGGCAGATTGGACAGAAATTCAATAGACTTCAGACAGAGAAGCTTGCATGTGACACCTCAGTAAAGTAGTAAACAAAATTCTGACTATTCAGTTAAATGTGAATTATTTAGTTAAATTATTTAGTTAAATTATGTAGTGTTTAGTGCATTCATGTACCAAATAGTACAAGACCTTGTATTCTACAATGTTATCCATTATTTAATTCAAATATAACTGGGCATCTTGACCATTTTTTATTTGATCATAAGTTCATAAGTGAGCAACCTACCAGGCACTGGTGGCTTATGCCTGTAATCCTAGCTACTCAGGAGAATAGGATCTGAGGATTGTGGCTTGAAACCAGCCCCATCAGGAAAGCCTATAAAATTCTTTTTTTTTTTTTTTTGTGTCCAGTCGTGGGGCCTGAACTCTGGGCCCGGGCACTGTCCCTCAGCTCTTCAGCTCAAGGCTAGCGCTCTACCACTTGAGCCACAGCACCACTTCCGGGCTTTTTTCTTTTTGCTTATGTGGTGCTGAGGAATCGAACCCAGGGCCTCATGCATGCAAAGCAAGCACTCTACCACTGAGCCATTTTCTCAGCCCCAAGCCTATAAAATTCTTATCTCCAATTTATTTCAAAGAGCCAAAAGTGGGGCTGTGGCTCAAATGGTAGAACACTAGCCATGAGCAAAATTGCCCAGGTACAGCACCCAGGCCCTGAGTTCAAACACTAGTATTACCATCATCCCAGTTACAGATGAGAACCCTCAGTCACGGAGTTACCATAGCTACAGAAATATTCAGTCTATTTCCAGAGTCTGTTTCTAAACTCAGGCTCCCTGTCAAAAGCCCAAAGTCCATCAGAATTTGATTCAGTCAAAGTCTGGCTCTGCCACTTCCTAGGTACATGACCTTTAGCAAGTCAATTAACTTCTCTGAGCCCCTTCGGGGGCACATTTTGTGAGAATTTAAATGGGGCAATTGAACAAATAAAAGTGATGGATAAATGGTAATTTGATGTTGATGATCGTGATAATGCTGATGGTGATGGTGTTGACAGTGATGATGATGATGCTAATGGTGGTGGTGATGATAAGATGATAATGGTGTTGAAGATAGTGATAATGGTGATGATGATGATGATGATGATGATGACGATGATTTATTGGTAGTAGTGAGGATAATGATGATGATGGTGGTGGTGGTGGTGGTGGTGGTGGTGATGAGAAACTTTGCCACCCATGTAGCATAGTCATTATGACATTATAGAAAATGAGGAGTCTTAGGCAGGCTCTGGGCTGTCTACTCATGTTGTCACATGCTCACTCCCAGTATAGAACCCTTTCTGTGTCATTCTCTTATTGCCGCCTGCTCCGATGACAGGTAACAAGCTGGCCCCCTCCCACATGTATAAGAGGCTTCCTAGAGCCGCTAGAAACCTCTGAGTTTCAAGTTCCTCACTGCTGGTCACCAACTAGAGTAGGCTCCTATGTCTTCTAGCCAAGCTCCACACAGTTCAAGGCTTTCCACATAGCTGATAGCAGCTCTAAACACTGCCCCGGTGTGTGTCCATTCTTATTCTTGCTGCCATCAAAGAATCGAATACATTGAACATTTTGTGCCACATGTGACAAATAGTCTCCCTTCTCTTTTAATTAACAGCATAATTCAGATTGATAGTGCGCATGATCTGAACTACTCGAAACAACATCTCTACTGAGTAAGATCAAAACAGAAAATGTGTTGATTTGGTTCCATAGTAGTCATTTCCTGCCTTCTCTGGAAAATCAGATCTAGAGATTTCTTCCTGGTATCTCAGCTTCCTACAGAAGCCTCCCCGCCCCCCCCCCCTCCCCCACTCACTTTAGGTCTGTGTGGCAACACCTCTGTCTACATGCCCTGGCTAGGGATGTCTAGAGTGCTTCTGGTCCAAGATCACTTGCTTCTTTGTTGACAAGATGGTTTAAATATTTATTCCTAGCCAGACCCTGGGGGCTCACACCTATAGTCCTTGCTACTTGGGAGGCTGAGACTTGAGGATCATGGTTTGAAGCCAGGCAGGCAGGACAGGATATATCTATGAGACTCTTATCTCCAATGAACCATCAAAACAGCCAAAAGTGGAGATCTGGCTCAAGTGGCTCAAGTTGTAGAGTACTGGCCTTAGTAAAAAATCAAAACAAAACAAACAAAAAAACATAAGGAGCCAGGCACTGGTGGCTTACACCTGTAATCCTAACTACTCAAGAGGCTAAGATCTGAGGATCATGGTTCAAAGCCAGCCTGGGCAGGAAAGTCTGTGAGACTCTTGTCTCCAATGAGCCACCAGAAAACTGGAAGTGCTGCTGTGGCTCAAGTGGTAGAGTATTAGCCTTGAGCTGAAGAGCTGAGGGACAGTGCTCAGGCCCAGAGTACAAGCCCCATGACTGACAAATAATAATAACAATTATTATTGTTGTTGTTAATTACATTATTAATATTATTATTATAATGGACAGCACCTGGATTCTGAGTTCAAGCCTCAGTATTGATACAAAAATAAATAAATAACCATCAGTGATTCATTTAGATACAAATCTTAAAAAATAAACTAAAAATGTGTAAGTAGTTCTCCCACTGGAGACCTGAGGCTCAGAAAGCCAGTTCTTACATGATGAAGGCCAGCTTTCTGGCAGCCTTCCTGAGCGAGTGCAACCTTTATCCCAGGTAGCGTGTTAGGTACGCAGTGTAGATTCAGCTAAAGAGAGACCGTGTTCCAGATGTCTGCATGAATGATATTCCCACCCCAGATTCCAACCATGTGGCCGTACCTGGTCTTTTCTACCTCATTTCTTATCTTGCTTTATAGAAGCAGTGCCCTCTGACTGTGAACTTCTCACCAGGCTCTGGCTTATGCTCTCCTCCTTTCTAACTCTGTTCCTGTTCTTCTCTCCCCTGTGGCCCACATGACAGCCCAACCTTCCTCAGACTCTCCCAGCCCTCATACTGAGCCCTGCTCCCCAAGACCCTCATGGGCCCATCCCGCAACACTAACAATGCACGGAGTTTGGCCATCTGGCCCTTATAAAATGTCCCAGGCTGTGTGCCAAGTTGTGCTGCAGATTGTGTGGCCCTTGGTTCCCTAGGAAACCAGAGGCTAAACTGGCTGCCAAGTCCATAGAGAACTGTGGCATGTGGTTGGCCACCTGGGCAGGCGCCTGGCTGATTGCTTTCTTATCTGGCAGGTCATTTCCCTGAGCCTTAGGAGCCCAACCCTAACTGAGTCACCTGGGCTGTGAAAACCTGTTCCTTTGTCTTCCAAGACCTTCTGGGTCACAGGCGCCTTGAATGTTTGAGGTATGCCCTGCTTTAGTTGTTTGTGAAGACTGTGATATTTCTTTTCTTTTCTTTCTTTCTTTCTTCTTTCTTTCTTTCTTTTTTGTCAGCTGTGGGGCTTGAACTCAAGACATGGGTGCTAGAACTGAGCTCTTTTGCTCAAGGCTACAGCTCTACTACTTTGAGCCACAGTGCCACTTCTGGTTTTCTAGTGATCAGCTGGAGATAAGAGTCTCACAGACATTCCTCCCTAGGCCAGCTTTGACCCACAATCCTCAGCTTTGAACCACAATCCTCACATCTCAGCTTCCTTAGTAGCTGAGTGTGAGCCACCAGCACCTGGCTTGAAGTATTCATGCTGTTCCTGGTGTTGGCATCTGGTCTTCTTGGCCCATGAGAGCTGGTGTCCCCAAACTGGCCATCCTGCCCTAGAACCGAAATCTCTGAGTCACAGAATCTTAGCCATTTTCTCAAGATCCACAGACCTCTGCAGCTCTGAGTCCTGCCTTCGCTCACCTGCTCCTCACTCTCTCGCTTCCTCAGCAAATGTGCAGAGAGTGTGAGTTCTAGAGCCAGATAGTGTTCCTGGCTGGGTCCTGGCCTAAAGGAGCTCACAGCCCAGGTGGAAGATGTCCAAGTAATTATAGTACATTCGAAACGATGAAGAGTCACAGTAGGGCTGAGGCAAGTTAAAGGAACCAGGGGAGCAGCGGTCAGGGAATACCTTCCATAGTAGCTGATGGGAAATCAAAGTTGAATCTAAAATAGCAGCAAGAGCTGATAAATGGGTGTGTGAAAGTCTGAGCAGTAATGAGAATGGGAAGGTAGAAATATCAGCATGATGAGGCCAGCTGGAGAGATGGGCAGGGCTTCCCAGAGGAGAAGGGTTGGTTGTTCAAGGGACAATGGGAAGGCACTGACTATAGCATCCACCTTCCAGCTCTACATTCCATGATGAGATCCGCACTGTAGAGGCTCTGATGAACAATGTGTCTGAGAGAAGATAGGTCTGGGCAGAAAATAGAGGGAGGAAACATGGCAAAAGTCCATACAGACAATACTGTCTGAACCAGAGGAGTAATGAAAACTACCGGGGATGTAAGATCATCAGGACAGTATATTGTCCTGGCTAGGAGAAGGAATGAGCCTACACCGGTGGCTGACTGGAGGCACACTGGTGTCATGGATGATCCAAAGAATAGAGGCCCTGTGAGACGAAGAAATGGCTAGAAGAGTGATGTCCAGTCGCTGTGGAACATCCTACTAGGGAGTTGTGTAACCAAAGCAGTCCTGGCAGGAGGTCTGAGAGTCACCAACAAAATGACCATGAACCCTGCTGGAGGCTGATGGTGGAGCTCTAGAAAGCATCAGCACCCACAGAGACGTTGACATCTTCTTCACTGCCTTCCCATGTGCCACTCATTCACCTTTTAAAAAAAAAAAGTAGCTGTGCAATGGAGAAAATGACATTGATTCAATGTCAGTATCAGCATTAAACGGTTGGAAAACAGCCTGTGCCTTTAGACAGCCTGAAGCAAGGAGGACACTACAGCACTAATGTACAGTTCCCGTCCAAAGTGTGCGAATGCAGCCTAATCATGGCAAGCATTGGACAAACATATGTCCACAAAATAACTAGGCCTGAGTTCTTCAACAATGTCAAGATTTATGGTTGGGAGCATGACTCAAGTGGTAAAGTGCTTGCCCAGCAAGCATAGGCCCTGAGTTCAAACTCCAGTACCACCAAAAAGAAAAAGATCTGGTGGAAATTTAATATTTACAAAATTTAAAAATGCCAAGGTCAGCCAGGTGCCTGCAATCCTAGCTACTCAGGCAGTTGATATCTGAAGGTCAAAGTTGGAAGCCAGCCTGGGAAGGAAAGTCTGTGAACCGCTTATCTCCAACAAACTACCAAAAACCTAAAGTGGAGCTGTGGCTCAAATAATGGAGCACTAGCTTTAAGTAGAAAAGCTTAGGAACAGCACCCAGGCCCTGAGTTCAAGCACCAGGATCAGCACACACACACACACACACACACACACACACACACACACACACACACACACACACACACACACACACACACACACACACACACACACACACACACACAAAACCCAAGATAATGGAAGATAAAGAATGACTGAGGGTCTGGGAAGGTGGCTCAGTGGTAGAGTGCTTGCCTTGCACGCATGAGGCCCTGGGTTCGATTCCTCACACCAAATAAGCAGAAAAAAAAAAGCCAGAAGTGCCGCTGTGGCTCAAGTGGTAGAGCGCTAGCCTTGAGCTGAAGAGCTGAGGGACAGCGCCCAGGCCCAGAGTTCAGGCCCCACGACCAGACCCCCACATACACACAAAAAAAGGAATGACTGAAAACCCTGGCACCGGTGGCTCATACCTGTAATCCTAGCTACTCAGGAGGCTGAGATCTGAAGATCATGGTTCAAAGCCAGCCTGGCACAAGTCTATAAGACTCTAATCTCCAAACCACTAAGAAAACCAGAAGTGACACTGTGGCTCAAGTGGTAGAGCACTAGCCTTGAGCTGAAGAGCTGAGGGACAGCACCCAAGCCCAGAGTTCAAGCCCCATGACTGACAAAAACAAAACAAAACAAAACAGAATGACTGAAGACACTGGGTACCAGTGGCCCACACCTATAATCCTAGCTACTCAGGAGGCTTAAATCTGAAGATCATGGTTTAAAGCCAACCGGGGCAAAAAAGTCTATGGGTCTCTCTTGTCCAATTAACCACCAAAAAGCCAGAAGTAGAGGTAAAGCTCATATGGTAATCAGCCTTGAATGAAAAAACCAAAGGAGAGAATCAGGTTGTGAGTTCAAGCACCCAGTACTGAAATGCACACACACGTGCACGCACACGCATGTGTGCACACACACACACACACACACACACACACACACACACACAGAGCATGTGGGAAGGAACCCAGGGAAGAAGAGACTACTTTGAAGAAAGGTGTGTACTGGGCTGGGAATGTGGCTTAGTGGTAGTGCTTGCCTAACATGCATGAAGTCCTGGGTTTGATTCCTCAGTACTACATAAACAGAAAAGGCTAGAAGTGGCACTGTGGTGCAAGTGGTAGAGAGCACTAGCCTTGAGCAAAAGAAGCTCAGGGACAGTGCCCGGGCCCTGAGTTCAAGACCAAGACTGGTGAGAGAGAGGTTGCGGGGGCGGGGAGGGGGAGTATGTACTGGGCTTGGTGCTGGTGGCTGATGCCTGTAATTCTAGCTACTCAGGAGGCTGAGATTTGAGGATCATAGTTCAAAGCCAGCCCAGGCAGGAAAGTCTGTGGAGTCTCCTATCTCCAATTAACCCCCAGTCCCTGAGTTCAAGACCAAGACCAACAACTAATGAAGGAGGAGGGGGAGGGGGAGGGGGAGGAGGAGGAAGAGGAGGAGGGGGAGGGGGAGGAGGAGCCACCTATGCTGGGAATAGGTCAGTTAGCCATATACAACCATAGGCCAGAGTTCTGCCTAGACATCTGCTCAGGGTGTCACTGTAGGATCACATCACTACTATTTTTATTTTGAGTTCTGAGAACTGGCTGAATTCCCTAAGACCAGACCTTTCTAGTTTGCTGTATCCCCTCTGTGGGGTCCTCTGCTGAACAAGTAACACTAAGACCCGGGAACGTGCACTTCTCCCAGCAATCCTCCCCATAGGCATTCCCATTTCACTGATGGGTAAGCTGAGGTTCTGAGCACTGAGTAGCAAGCAGCAAATGGCAGAGCAGGGAAACAAAGCTGGCTCTGATTCCAGAGTGATTTACTTTACACTCCAGACCTTAGGGAACAGATTCTAATGGGTTTAGTGAAGAAATGACATCTGAGTATGGCATAATTGGAGTGTGCCCATGGGTTTTTCTTATGCCTCCTGGATTTTCACAATTAGGGAAACCTGTCCTTCTGTATCTATTTCTTTTTTTTTGGTGGGGGGGGGGGGTCCAAAACGGACTCGAACTCAGTTCCTGACACTTTTGCTCATTGGGTAGCACTCTACAACTGAGCCACACCTCCAAGTCTTCCCTCCATATCTAGAACCACAGTCGTGTGAGCCTGCAGAACCCATCCAACTTGCTTCTCCCCAAACCAAAACCTTCCCACAATTGTTCCTGCAGTGTCTGCCCAGCCATGGAGCTTTTAATTAAAACAATTTTTTTTCAGCTAACAAGGAGTTGGTCTACTGTTGGGGGGGAGGGGACTCAGGAAGCATCTCTCGGCTCCTATGCTCTGCTCAGTTGTTCCCCGTAACTTCAGAGATGCCTGGGCTTTGGACTCTGTTTGATAGTCACTGCTATAGAGGTGAAGTGGTTGCTTTTTTAAATAAAGATACTGAAACTCAAAGAAGTCAAGTGAGCCACAGCCCAGTTAAATGAATGACAAACCCAATATCCGCTTATTGCACAGCCCCCAACCCAGCTTTCTCTAGTAGAGACTAATAGCTGTCAACACCACCCAGCAGCAATGTTGCTTCTTGCCCTTGAGTAACAGAACCCCACATTTATTCAGAATAGTATTGTACCCTGGTAAAGAAGTAAATGTCCCAGTGTCCCTTCAATTCAGTTTGACTATTACATTCTGGTCAGTGTGATGTAAGCAGAAGTATGGATCTTCCAAGAAGTATCTGCCTGTTTCTCCAACTTCTCCTCCTGTTCCATTTTGAACCCAGGCCCTTGCTTATACACACTTTGCTATTCAGCTACACTCCTGGTCCTAGGAAGCCTTTTTTTACTGTTGTTGTTGCCAGTAATGGGGCTTGAACTTAGGGCCTCATGTTTTTTCTTGGCTTTCTGACTGAAGGCTGGCACTCTACCACTTGAGCCACACTCCAAGGAAGGGAGGAAGGGAGGAAGGGAAGAAGGAAGGACAGAAGGAGATGGAGAAGAGAAAGAGGAGGAGGAAGAAGAAATAAGAGAGAGAAGCTGGGAAGGTGGCTCAGTGGTAGAGTGCTTGCCTTGCATGCATGAGGCCCTGGGTTCAATTCCTCAGCACCACATAAGCAGAAAAGGCCAGAAGTGGCACTGTGGCTCTAGTGGTAGAGCACTAGCCTTGAGCTGAAGAGCTAAAGGACAGCGCCCAGGCCCAGAGTTCAGGCCCCACAACTGACCCAAAAAAAGAAAAGAAAGAGAAGAAAAAGAAGGAAGAAGAGGGGGAGGAAGAGGAGGAGGAGGGGGAGGGGAAAGAGGCAGGGGGAAGAGGAGGAAGAAAAGCCCTTCACCCTTCCTCTGTCTAGCTGTTTATATGTTAAATTTAAGGGCTGGAGCTTCAACAGTCAGTTTGGACCATGAGGAAACATGCAGCCTAGAGAAAGCAGAGAACTGGAAAGAATCTGGGTCCTTAATAATATAAAGGTGGGCTGGGAAGGTGGCTCAGTGGTAGAGTGCTTGCCTTGCATGCATGAGGCCCTGGGTTCGATTCCTCAGCACCACATAAGCAGAAAAAGCCAAAAGTAGTGCTGTGGCTCAAATGGTAGCGTGCTGGTCTTAAGCTAAAGAGCTGAGGGACAGTGCCCAGGCCCAGAGTTCAGACCCCACGACCGACAAAAAATAATAATGTAAAGGTGACAAAACAGACCTGGCCAGTGTACATGACAATTTCCTAGATCATGTTAAAGCTGCAGCAGTTGCAGCTGAATCTACTAATATCCATCAGAAACCTTAACAGCAGTGGTATGGCCCAGACTCACCTCTGGGGCCTGGAAGCGTGGGACCAGTGACTGGGCAGCCAGCCTGGGGAGGTGTCCCCACAGGCTCTGGAGGTTCCTGAGGTCTATGTTCTGGGCTCCCTTCCAGAACTCCTAAAGCCCAACCATTTCCTGAGCCTTTAAGCTGCCTTTCTCTCAAGCTCAGAAGATGCCTGTGACCTGCCCACAGGGGTCACAGATAATCAAAAGAAGCAGGAAGGCACTCCTTAGCCCTGTCCAAAAAAACTCGTGAAAACACACGTGGTGACTGAGAGGAAAGCAAAACAAAGCCAGTCCACACAGAGCTGAGAATCCAAGTGTGGTTAAAAGTAGCTAGAATGGAAACCTGGAGGCTTGGGCAGGGCGTTTCCCATGAAGACAAGAAATCCGGTCCCACCTGGAAAGGCCAGCGAGCTAGGCTTAGGAGATGCAGCCTGTGCTTGAGGCCAGTCCGTGAGGTACCCAGGGCTCAGCCATTCCCCTGCTGAGCCCCAGGGCTGGAACACACAGGCAGGGGAAATGTTAGCAGGGAAGCTGGCAGGGACAGCAGGGTGAGCCGTTCTGAGCCCCATATTTAGCAAGATGAGGTTTCCTTGTGAGAAGAGTGAGTAATCGTGATGTTACCATTAGAGAGGCTGCCACAAAAAAGAACCAGCCTGGAAAGGGACAGAGTGAGCTCCATACCCAGAGGACAGACACCTCACCTGCTACTCAGGATCCTAGCTACTCAGGAGGCTGAGATCTGAGGATCATGATTCAAAGCCAGCCCAGGCAGAAAGCTCCATGAGACTTTTATTTCTATTTTTTTTCTTTATCTTTTTTTTTTTTTTTTGGCCATTCTGGGGCTTGAACTCAGGGCCTGGGCACTGTTCTTGAGCTTTTTTTTTTTTTTTTTTTTTTGCTCAAGGCTAGCACTCTACCATTAGAGCCACAGCTCCTCTTCCAGGTTTTTCTGTGTATGTGGTTCTGAGGAATCGAACCCAGGCTTCATGCATGTGAGACAAGCAGTCTGCCACTAAGTCACCTTCCTGGCCCAGACTTTTATCTCTAATACAATACTGAGAAAAAGTCAGAAGTGGTGCTATGGCTCAAGTGGTAGCATGCTAGCCTAGAGCAAAAAGCAGCTCAGGGACAGTGCCAGGCCCTGAGTTCAAGCCCCAGGACTTGGAACAAAATAAAGACAGGTCTGTTCTGGTGTTCATGAAGTTTATTTAACCTTGGAAGGGCTCCCCTTTAATTTTGTCTGTGTGTATGTACTGGTATCGGGGCTTCCATGCCAGGGTGCTGTCCTTTAGCTTCTTCACTCAAGGCTGGCACTCTACCACTTGAGACAAAGCTCTACTTCCAGCTTTTACTGGTTAATTGGAGACTAGAGTCTTGTGGATACTTCCTGCCCCGGGATAGCCTCAAACCAGTATCCTCAGATCTCAACCTTCTGAGTAACTAGAATTATAGGCATGAGCCACCAGTACAAGGCTCCAGTTTATTCTTATTCCTCTTAAAATGAGATGTCTGAAACTTAGTGCAAGAATGACTTCATCCCTAGGACCCCCTGATTGTATATTGGCACCATGCTATCCTTGTTACCCTGTAGCTCTGGAGTTTTATCCTCAGTGGGAGTGGAAAAGCACCAGACCTGGGGCCTGATTCCACCTGTGACACCTAGCTACTCAGGAGGCTGAGATCTGAGGATCGTGGTTCAAAGCCAGCCCGGGCAGGAGACAGCGTGAGACTCCTCTCCAATAAACCACCAGAAAACTGGAAGTGGCGCTGTAGCTCAAATGGTAGAGCGCTGGCCTTGAGCTGAAGAGCTGAGGGACAACGCCCAGGCCCAGAGTTCAAGCCCCATGACCGACAAAAAAAAAAAAAAAAAAAAAATCTCTTTGAGGCTAGGCACCGGTGGCTCATGCCTGTAATCCTGGACTCGCAGGAGGCTGAGATCTGAGGATCACAGTTCAAAGCCAGACCCAGTAGGAAAGGCTGTGAGACTCTGATCTCCAATTAACCACCAGAAAACCAGATGTGGTGCTGTGGCTCAAGTGGTAGAGTGATAATCTTGAGCTGAAGAGCTGAGGGACAGCACCCAGGCCCAGAGTTCAAGCCCTATGACTGACCAAAAAAAAAAAAAAAAGCCCCACCCAGCTCTCTGCAGTGTTCTGAAGAAAATATCCACTAATACTGACCAACCCCAGCTTCCAGCATCTATAGCTGGTTAATCAACTGATCTGTCATCCCTATGTCCTCTTTCCTGGCTTCTCTGACTTGGTGGCTGAGGTCTTCAGCTTCTACACCACCAAGAGCAGCAAATAGCACTGGGCCTATGGGAGCTTCTTCCATGTGCTGGAGCCTGTCCCACCCCCATGCGCCCTGGCAGGTGGGGAAAATGCACCTTCCAGTCTCATCCATTCTGCATCTCTTGCAAGCAACTTGGAGCAACCACACGTTCATAACGAACCAATAAACACCAACTTTCCTAAGTGTTAAGAGTCGCTGTCTCTCCAGCTGCTCAGAACCGCTGCACTCAGGGGGGATGAACTTGAATTCTTCTTCACCCTGCTAAGTTCCCCCAAATGACAGGAAAGTACCTGCCTATCCTAATGGCCTTTGCGGAACAAAAGAACTTTACCCCAAGGGTGAACCGAAATATCACCCCAAATCCAGAACACTAGCTTGCTTTAAAGCATACCTGCTTATCCTGGCTCCCACGAGCTTTTTTGTTTTGTTGTTGTTGTTTGTTTTTCTCATTACCAGATGTTATGCCTTTGTTGTATCATGTTAGGTGCAAAGTCTAACTGGGCAGACTTGCCATGACTTGAGAGCCCCTTTTCAGACAGAGCTCTGTCCTACAGCCCAGTTATGCTTGCTCTGTGGCTTCTGATCTCCCATCACCAGGTGGGGTAGCTCAGCCTACCCATCTTCCTCCTGGATCTTCCAAGGCACATCTGACCCAGATCAGTCCTGATCACCCTGTCCCGCACTCCTCTCTTTCCTATTAGCCTTGAATCTGTGTGGAATCAGCCACTCACTCTGCTCCAAGCCAGTGCTTTTTAAACACTTTAAGAAATAATTTAGAGCCAGGCGTGCTGGTGGCTCACACCTGTAATCCTAGCTACTTGGGAGGCTGAGATCTGAGGATCACAGTTCAAAGCCAGCCCAGCAGGAAAGTCCATTAGCCTCTTATCTGCAATAAACCACTCAGAAAATCAGAAGTGGTGCAGTGACTCAATTAGTAGAGTGCTAGCCTTGAGCTGAAGAGCACGGGGACAACACCCAGGCCCAGAGATCAAGAACCATGACCAAAACAAGAAAAAAAAGAAATGATTTGGGGGGGGCAGGGGGGCGGGGGGAGGGGGTAACGATGTTTGACAAGAAATGTACTTCACCTTGACAATAACATTAAATTTTTAAAAAGGAAATGATTTAGTACATAATGCTGATTGGCTTTGTGAAATTTTAGATAAAGTCAAGTTATATTATCCATGTCATCAAAAGTCAAGCAAAAACAAAAGCTCACATTCCATTCCACTCTAGACTCTTGGATATCAACGTTTCCAGCTGAGAATGAAACAGCTTGCTTCTTATAACATTCCTCACAGATGTAATCTGGGAGAAATCTCTGGGAGAGACCTTGTAAAGTGCATCTTGTTCAGAAATTCCACTTCCAATACCCTTCATAAGTGGCTACACCCAGAGGTGGGGGGGGGGGGAGCAAAAATCCTAACACATTTCTAGAACAATTCCTCAAAGTCTGCTGCCAAAGATTCAGGCAAAACTTTGCCAAGCAATGAAGAGAACTTTCCCGCTGCTTCTTTGTAATCACAAGAGTGATAAGAATGGCTAACTCAGCACTGAGCACTTAGCCTGGGCCAGGTACTGATATGGGTGCTTTGTATGGTTTACGTCATCTAATTAACCCAATTAACTTTCAGCAAAGGCCGGGCAAATTAAGAAAGGCTTTTATTCACCCAGTGTGGGACCCAAGGCTCCAACTTCTGTCCTATAAAGTAAGAATAACACCCAGTTGCTCGGTGTCAGTGACTCACACCTGTAATGCTAGCTACTCTGGTTGAGATCTGAGGATGCCAAGCCAGCCCAAGCAGAAAAGTCTGTGAGACTCTTATCTCCAATGAACGACCAAAAAGTCTCCAGTGGAGGGACAGCTCAAGTGGTAGAGTACTACCCTTGAAGAAAAAAAAAAAAAAAAAACTAAACTAAGGGACAGTGCCCAGGCCCTAATTAGATACTATGAGAGTACAGGGGAAAAAACCTAGGTAGATAACTTTATCCCTAAGTTTTCCATGGTAATTTCACGGGCACCGTGGGTTGAGTCATCCTTTTGAAAACCATGCAATGAATGAAGGAGACAAACATGGGAAATTCTGAGCTTCTTCCAGATACTGGACGGAAGGGAGGCAGGAGAGCTGTTTGATCTGTTGGTCCCCACAGTCAGTCTCTGCTAAGCCAGCACATCAAAGGAGCCACCACGACGACAGACAGGGTCGGAAGAAAATCCTGCCCGCACTTCAAAGGGCACTGCTCTCCCGGAAGTTGTTCCAGCATCCCTTTCAACAGAGTCAACAACACAGCCCAGGCAGGGCCCGGCAAGGTACAGCCGCGTCCCACCGCCTTCCACGCCGCGATGTGGAACTTTCTGGGGCTCCACACCGTTCACCCAAGAACCAAAACATCACCCTGCAGCCCCGGGCACAGCTGCCTGCCCGCTTCCGTCAGGACAGCGCCCCCCACCGAGTCAGCCACGCAAACACGTCCGGTCCCGAGCAGGTGCCCCCGCCCGGGCCGCGGGAGCCGCTGCGTCCATGGCCGGACCTGCTGGGGGGGGACGGGGGAGGTCACGGCACCAAACCCCCGCCACAAACAGCCCACTCCCCTCCTCGCCGGGGGTGTGCACGGGGGGGGGGGGGCGAGGCCAAGCCGGGACCCCCAGCCCGGCTCCGCCTTCCCGGGGCAGGTGCTGCGAGCCGCGCCTTCGAACCTCTCTCCGCGCCGGGGACCCCGGCGGAGCATCCACCGTCCCGCCCCGCCTCTACGGAGGGGATCGGACAGACCGACTCTGGGGCGGTCCTGGGGTCCCCCTAATTGCCTGGGGGGGGGACGCAGGGCAGTCACGGGACCCTCTGGGGTGGCACTCCTCACCCCGCCCCCTCCCGCTCGGCCTGCGTCCCCCAAGCCCTGCGCGCCCCCACGCCCCACCCCGCGCCCCCCGCCCGCCCCACGCGGAGACGTGCCGCACGTGCGCCGCGCCGTGATTGGCAGCGCCGGCCCCGCCCTCCGCGCGCCCCGCCCCGCCCTCCCCGGCGGCTTGGGGACGGGCGGGAGGGGGGGCAGGGGGGGTGCGGAGCTGCGCGGCGGCGGTGGCGCCGGGTCTCCCCCCACCTCCCACCCTCCCCCCGACGCCTGGGAACAATGACGGCCTACCGAGACGGGGAGGGGTGGCCAGGAGGGGCTCCGACGCTGCAGAGACTTTTAACTGCTGAAAGGGCATTTGCCACGGGGTTCCGGGGTTCCCAGGACGTTCAATCCCGGCATTCTTGGGGGACAGGGGGGGGAGCAGCCCCTCACACACCCCACCCCCGCCCTGCACCCTTCTATCTCCTCGCTGACAGAGGCCTAGCCCCGAGTGATGCTCACCTCCGAGTAGGGGTCCGGGAAGATGCCCACGGAGGGGCTGGGGGGTTCCCAGCGGAGGGGAGGGGCCTGGCCGGGGAGAGACCCCCACGGGGCGGGGGTCTTCGTGAAGACCCAGGGGGTCTTCGTGAGCCTCCTCCACGGTCCCAGCTGCGGAAACCAGGCCAAGTGGTGAGGAATGGCACCCGATGCTTGGATGAAGTCCTGGCCTAGAACCTTCTATGATGAGCTGGTTTCTCGGCAGCCCAGGACAGGTGTACATGGAGGATGGGAGCCCTGCTGTTGATCATGTCTCTGCCAGGCCCATGGTGAAGGAAAAGAGGGTCTCTAGGGCTGGAGGGGGTGGTCACCACAGTACTGTGTCCCCCGTCCTTTTCCCCAATGTCTTGTCATTGTCTTGTCATTGTCTTGTACCTTATCAGGCATGAAGGCCTTTTACATAGGTTATTCTTTCATTCGTGTTATTTTACCCAGGGATCATGGTAATCTACAAGATAGGTGTAACTGGGGTATTTTACCCTGAGGGAAGTGAGACTCTATGAGGCCAAGGTAGTCACGGCTGGGTAGCACTGCCTTGGGACTGGAGTTCAGGTGGCCCAGGCGCCACAGACACACCCAGCCACGGGTCCACATCCCCACCTCAGCCACTGCTCTTTCCTGTCATCCCATCATCGAAACACCACGACTCACCTGTCCCAGAAGAGGAGACTCTGGACTGGCTGGTCTCCAGGAAAGCCAGTGCCAGAGGGGGAAGCAATGAGGGTGAGAGGATGGATGGGAATGCCCACTATACATTTCCTGACCTGCACACACCCAACTCAAGTCCCCTCTGTCTTCTCTCACAGAGATCCTCTGAAGCCATCCCCCTTAGCCACTGCTGTGGTCCCAGCTCAGAGGAAACCAAGATGCACACACCTGTGCATGCATGCCCACCAGGGCACGCATGTGCACACACACACACACACACACACACACAGATACAATGGCACTCATTACTGGGCTGTTACTCCTAGAGGAATTGTCCTTCGGGACTTCTGGTGCAGGTGAAGTATTTGATGAAGTACCTGATGCCTGATGGTTGCCAAGGCAGAATGCACAGCCACGCATGGCCGACTGCATCTTTACTCTGAGACACAGGCTGTGTGCCTTGTGTGTTTGCTTCCTTTCGGATGCAGTCAGGCATCGCTTCCTGATGAGGATCCATCCCGAGGAAGTCATCAGTGGGTGACTTTGTTGTGTGAACATCACAGAATATAGTTACACAAATGAAGACAGCTACATCCCTGGGCAATGTAAGATCTTTTCTTCTTTTCTTTTCTTCTTCTTTTGAGACAGGGTCTTACTGTGCTGCTCAGGCTGGTCTCAAACTCTTGGGCTTAAGTAATCTTCTTGCTTTGGCCTTCCTGATAGCTGGGACTACAGGTATGTACCACTGAGTCTGGCTTAGGCAATATAATGTCTATTTATTTGTTTGTTTTGTGTGTGTGCACATGCATGCCAGCACTGAAGCTTGCACTCAAGGTCAAGGTACACTCCTTTGGCTTTTTTTTTTTTTTTTTTTTGTCAGTTGTGGGGCCTGAACTCAGACTGAACGCTGTCCCTTAGCTCTTCAGCTCAAGGCTAGCCCTCTGCCACTTGAGCCACAGCGCCACTTACAACTTTTTCTGCTTATGTGGTGCTGAAGAATCGAACCCAGAGCCTCATGCATGCAAGGCAAGCACGCTACCACTGAGCCACCTTCAAAGCCTCCTTTGGCTTTTTTAATCAAAGTTGGCACTCTACCACTTGAGCCACAGCTCCACTTTCAGTTTTTTGCTGTCTAATTAGAGGTAAGAGTCTCTCAGATTTGCCTTTTGGGGCTGGCTTCTAACCTTAATCTTCAATCTTCAGATCTCAGTCTCCAGAGTAGCTAAGATTATAAGTACACGCCACCAGCAGCTAGCTAGACAGTATGATCTCATAAGGCCATTGTGATATGTGTGGCCTGTCATTGACCATACCGCCATTGGTGGCACCTGACTGAACATATGCAGATGACCATCTGAGGTTAGAAGTCTAGATAAGTCAAGGCTGAAATTGGAGGCTTGTTGGGAAGCCAAAGAATCTGTCTTTGAAACATCCTGTTAGTGGATTGATGACTTCCTTCACTAGAGCTAAAAGGGAATTCAGACTCTTCCCCTGAGGAATCTTAGGTTGAGTAACCTAAGACCTTAGGGAAACGGGGTTAGAGCACCATGACTGGGCGGGGACTTTCTCAGTTTTCATAAAAATAGAACTAAATAGAAGTAAAAGCAATGGCTTAAGGGCTTGGGGCTGGGGTTATATAGCTCAGTAGTAGAGGGCTTGCCTGGTATATGTGAGTCCCAGGAAGGAAGGAAAAAAGGAAGGAAGGAAGGGAGGTCGGAAGGAAGGAAGGAAAGAAGGAAGGAAGATAGGAATGAAGGAAGGGAGGGAGGGAGGGAGGAAGGGACATCTTACACAATTACATTCCTACAGTGGGTACTATTTGCTTGTTTTTCATTATCACCCCTTGAATTCTAGTGTTTGGCCCTGTACTATAACTAGCAGCTGCATCATGTGGTTACTGAGTCCTGGAAATGGGACTAGGCTGGACTCTGCTGTACCTATGAAACAAACACTGAGCTTCAAAGAGCCAGCCAGGGAAATGTTAATATTAAACATAATACTTTTAATACTGATTACATATTAAAGTATTATTTTGGATCTGTTGGATGAAATGCATAATTAAAATTAACTTCATTTTTTTTGTGTGTGCTTGTCCTAGGGCTGAACTCAGAGTCTGAGTACTAGCCCTGAGCTTCTTTTGCTCAAGGCTAGCACTCTACCACTGTGCCACTTCTGGCTTTTCTAAGTAGTTTATTGACCATCAGAGTCTTAAAGACTTTTCTGCGTAGGCTGGCTTCAAATCACAGTCCTCAGATCTCAGCCTCCTGAGTAGCTAGGAGTCTAGGTGTGAGCTACCAGCACCTGCTAACTTCATTCATTTTAATGTAGGCGGTAGAACATTTTTATCATAGACATGACCTGTAGAGGCCGGGTGGAGGTGTGTGTGTAGGTATGACGTTCATCAGCCTGTGTCCTTGAGCATTGTGTACTTCACTGTTGCAGATAAATAAAAAGTTAAATAACAACAGCTTCCTCTCCTTGGCCACCAAGAGCCTGTCCATTCCTCTGCTTCACCATCCCATGCCATCTTTCCCAAGTCTAGGCTTTCCCAAGCCTAGCCACAGTGCCACTTCCGGTGTTTTCTGTTTATGTGGTACTGAGGAATTGAACCCAATGCATGCTTGGCAAACACTCTACCACTAAGCCACATCCCCAGCCTAAGACTCTTTTTGTGTGTGGGGGGGGGGTACTTGAACTCTGGGCCTGGGCCTGGGCCCTGTCTTCAGCTCGTGGCTAACGCCCTACCACTTGAGCCACAGTGCCACTTCTGGTTTTCTGGTGGTTTATTGGAGATAAGAGTCTCATGGACTTTCCTGCCCAGGATGGCTCTGAACTGCAATTGTCAGATCTCAGCCTCCTGAGTTGCTAGGATTACAAGTGTGAGCCACCAGCACCCTCGCTAGCCTAAGACCCTTATCTCCAATTAACACAAATGTGGCTCAAGTAGTAGAGCACTAGCCTTGAGCTGAAGAGCTCAGGGAGAGTGCCCAGGCCCAGAGTTGAAGCTCCACGACCAAAAAAAAAAAAAAAGAAAGAAAAAGAAAACTCTAGAGTAAGCCAATGCTATTGGGGAATGGAAGCTGCATGGATGATTCACAGGCTTTGGAGAGGCTCTTCCATCAGGACAGAAGTGGGCTAAGAAAGAGTCACAGGTGTTTATCGAGAGCATCGTAGTTGGGGGAAGGGGGTGATGAGCTCATTCCCCTGCCCTGAATTGGAACCAGGGCTCCTCTAAAAGCTTGAGAGCATTCGAATAGAAGAAAATCTTTCCACTCACAGTGGGTGGCCAGTGCATGGAACTCATTATGGCAAGCTGGGGTCAGGCAGGACGTGTGAAGGCTTGGACGGGTTGGTTGGAGCAGACCCTAAGGACTTGGGCGGGGAACGAGGAAGCCTGGGGCCCTGGGCTGTGCCCTTGGTGTCTGCAGGAGGAGAGGGACATCATGTTGTTCACAAAACTGTCCTTTAGGCCCTGAAGGACAGGAGGGAAGAGAGGCTGCCCAACTGACTCCCAATGTGTTTTGCCTTGGACAAGTTACAATCCATTTCTGGGAACTTGGGGATCCACTAAAACAGTAAAATGGGTGTGAAAAGAAGAAACAAATATCTATTCTAAGCTGAGTACCAGTTGCTCACACCTGAAATGCTAGCTACTCAGGAGGCTGAGATCTGAGGATCATAGTTCAAAGCCAGCCCAGGGGCTGGAAATGTGGCTTAGTACCACTAAGTGCTTGCCTAACATGCATGAAGCCCTGGGTTCAATTCCTCAGTACCACATACACAGAAAAAGCTGGAAGCCAGGTGCTGGTGGTTCACACATGTAATCCTAACTGCTCAGGAGGCTGAGATCTGAGGATCACAGTTCAAAGCCAGCCCCGGCAGGAAAGGCTGTGAGACAGTTATCTCCAACTAACCACCAGAAAACCGGAAGTGGTTCAAGTGGTAGAGCATTCATCTTGAGCTGAAGAGCTGAGGGACAGCGCCCAGGCCCAGAGTTCAAGCCTCATGACCTACAGAAAGAAAAAAGAAAACGCTGAAAGTGGCACTATGGCTCCAGTGGTAGAGTGCTAGCCTTGAGCAAAAAGAAGTTCAGGGACAGTGTCAAGGTCCAGAGTTCAAGCCCTAGGACTAGGGGGATGAGGGGAGGGAAGGATGGGGAAGCTAGCTCATGCAAGAAAGTATGTGAGATTCTTGTCTACAATTAACCACCAAAAAGTTGCATGTGGAGCTATGGCTCCAGTGGTAGAGTACCAGCCTTGATTGGAAAAGCTAAGAAACAGTACCCAGGTTCTAAATTCAAGCCCTAGTACACACACACACACACACACACACACACACACACACACACACACACCCCACTGTCTCTTCTGTCCATTGAGACATAACATTGATAGCTAACATCGATTGTGATTATGTATTTGTTAATTTGATCCTCATAACAACCCAGTGATAGATCCTTTTACCTCACCATCCTGTTAGACAAAAGAGAGGCCCAGAAAAGTCACCATTTTTGGGCTGGGACTGGAGTTTGAACTCAAAGCCTCATTTTCTTGCTTAGCTTTTTCACTCAAGGCTATTGCTCTTCACTTCAGGTCTTTTGCTGGTTAATTATCTCTCAGATTTGTCCGTGTGGGCTGTGATCCTTGGACTTCAGCCTCCTGAGAAGCTAGGATTACAGGTGTGAGCCACCAGCACCCAGAAAAGTCACTTTTTCAAGGGCCACAGCTAATAATTATCCCAAGATTCAAATGCAGACCCTGGATGCAGGAGCATATACCCCATTAGACTGGGGTTAGAGATTGTCTAAGGTATTCCCTGTGGACCACCACTCATCTCCACCAACTATGGCTGGAAAGCAACTTAGGTCCATTGTGACTACAGCCATTTTTAACTGTTTTGAAATGGGGCTGGGAAGATGGCTCATTGGTAGAACGCTTGCCTTGCATGGATGAGGCCCTGGGTTCCATTCCTCAGCACCATATAAACAAAAAGAAAAAAGCCGGAAGTGGCGCTGTGGCTCAAGTGGTAGAGCGCTAGCCTTGAGCTGAAGAGCTGAGGGACAGCGCCCAGACCCAGAGTTCAGGCCCCATGACCGGACCCCCCCAAAATGATGGAGTTTTGAACTCGGGGCCTTATACTTGCTAGACTGTTATGATACCAGCTGGAGCCACATTTCCAGCTCTTACTTTTTCACAGGTTATTTTTGGGATAGGATCTCCCTTCCTGCCCTGGCTTGTGCCTGAGCCTCAGTTCACCCACTTTTAGCCTTTCCAGTGTTGTTAACAGACACAGGCCAGCCCCCTCCATCCTCCCTCCATGGAAACAGAGTCTCTGGCTTCTCCTATGTCCAGCCTGGCATCTCCATCTTTCCAATCTCAGCCTCTCCACAGCTTTTTTACATTTATTTATTTATTACATTTATTTATTTATTTATTCCAGTCCTGGGGCTTGAACTCAGGACCTGGGCACTGTCCCCAAGCTTCTTTGGCTCAAGGCTAGCACTCTACCACTTGAGCCACAGCACCATTTCTGGCTTTTTCTGTCTATGTGGTACTGAGGAATCGAAGCCAGGACTTCATGTATGCTAGGCAAGCACTCTACCACTGAGCCACCTTCCCAGCCCTTCCATGGCTATTTTTCAGGAGTAGCCATGATGGTCAGCACTGAGTGGTTAAGACAAATTGAACTAAACCAGGCCTAAAGTCATTTCTCTCTACCCATAGCAACCTACCAACAACACATCCATGGACAACCTACTCTTGCCAGGGCCTGAAGAAAGCATGAGTGACTAAGCATAGACTGGCAGAGCAAAGGAGGCTGGCTGCTTGCACATATGGTACAAAGGCTGCCTGGCTGGGCGCCTCTAGTCTTTGAGTCTGTCCTGGAGGAAACACAATTATTTTCCTGTCACTTAAGGGATTAGTGCTATCTCTAGGTCCCGGGCTGTCCCAGGATCCTATAAATATCATTGCAGAAAGCAACTTCTAAGACTCTTTGGTGGAGAGAGATGTTGGATGTGTGGGAAGAAGAGCTCTGAGTGGAACTGGTGCTGGCACATTGCTGTGTGCTGAGAAACCCTAGGGCAAGGATTGTGTAGCACAGAGAAGAATCTTCATGCAGGCGGGGTCACCAGGTCAGGCTGGGCAGCTTGGGCGGGGTCACCCGGTCAGGCTGGGCAGCTTGGGCACTGAACTTCATGCACTTGGAGGACCACAGGTTGTTGCGAGCTTGCACAAAGGTAAAAGAATGAATCTTTTTTTTTCTTTGCCAGTCCTGGGGCTTGAACTCAGGACCTGGGCTCTGTCCTTGAGCCTCTGTGCGCTAGGCTAGTGCTCTACCACTTGAGCCACAGCGCCACTTCCAGTTTTTGAATGGTTTATTGGAGATGAAGAGTCTCATGGACTTTTCTGCCCAGACTGGCTTCCAACCATGACCCTCAGATCTCAGTCTCTTAAGTAGCTACGGTTACCGGCATGAGCTGCCAGTGCCAGGCCTAAAGGAATGAATCTTGTAGAGCTGTGTCTGACCAGAGAGGAGGACCTGAAGCCCACTTCACCACACCCCCATTCTATTCCATTGCTATCTTTCTATTTCTATCTTTTCTACTGAGGTATAGAGGGATTTAAGGGACCTAGAAATGCCTGGCTTTTCCATCCTGTCCTCCCCGTGCATTTCCTGAGGGACCTGACACATGCAGAGGACAAAGGTGCAAAACAGAATTCAGGCTGGCTTCTGTGCTAGTTGCACCACTGAGGCTGGGAATTCCAGGACCCAGAGAGGACCTGCTTTCCGCTTCCTAGCCTGGCCCCAGGGGGCAGTCAGACCCACACACAGGACAGAATGTCCCCCTCCCATTTCTCAGCCAGAAGTGGGAGAACCAGAAGTGGACCCCACCCAGACACAGCCTTCTTTATCACACCCCACCCCTGGACCAGGCCAGCCAACAACTTCCCTATTTCCACATGAGGAAACTGCAGTGTGTGGTGAACCAGGCTGAGGAACTAAGTGCGGGTCACACAGCAAGTAAGCAGTGGGGCTGGCTTTGGTGGGTGAACCTTGTAGCCTCTGCCCAGGGTTCCCCTTGGGACTGGTGGCTAGCACTCTACCACATGAGCCACAGCATCATTTCTGGCTTTTTCTGTGTATGTGGTACTGAGGAATCGAACCCAGAGCTTCATGCATGCTAGGCAAGCACTCTACCACTAAACCACCTTCCTAGGCCCTGCCTAGGTCAAAGTTAGCCCATGGTCAGGAGCAGCCCACGCTGCTTGAGCCCGAGGAGGGGATGTGGGGCCCCAGCCCCTGCTGCCAGCCAGGGCCACCCTGCTTCACAGCTCCCCTGGGAGGGAGGGCGGGCCCCCTCTGCCTCTCTCAGCTTCTGCCCCTCTGCACACAAATCTACTTCCGGTGGCTTTGGGCATTCCCCTTAGGACATGTGCATATCACACCTTAAGCTGCCCAGGATGGAACCACCAAGACTCCAAAAGGGGAGGCCAGACAACCCAGAGGCCAGCATCAGCAAGAGGTCTCTGGGCCCCTGGCTTTTAGGGAGATGAAGAAGGAGCCCAGGATCCCCAGCAAAGACAGCAGAGGAAAAGCAGTCCTGACTGGAGGCACTCTGAAATTCAGGGTACCAGGACCCCAGCCTCTCCTTCCTCTGTGTCCCGCTTCTATGTAGACTACTAACAAGCCCAAAGAAGTTGATGTGTAGGTTTCATAGAATATATATTAAGAAAGTGAGCCCAGGCACCAGGGATGCATGCTTGTAATCCTAGCTACTCAGGAAATCTGACGATCGAGGGGCTGGGAAGGTAGCTCAGTGGTGAAGTGCTTGCCTTGCATGCATGAAGCCCTGGTTCCATTCCTCAGCACCACATACACAGAAAAAGCCAGAAGTGGTGCCGTGGCTCCAGTGGTAGAGTGCCAGCCTTGAGCCTAGGCCCTGAGTTCAAGCCCCAAGTCAGGTAAAAGAAGTCAGTCTGCAGTAGGGTGACAGTCCACGGGTGAATTCCACAGCACCCTGAGCCCAGCCCCACATCCCTCCTGTCCTTCCTGGGCCATGGTGGCCATTAGGTTCTAGTGCACAGAAGGAGTTCTAGAAGTTTCCTTGTCCACTTGTGACACTCAGATGAAGCCCCAAGTATGCCCAGAGAGCCCCAAATTGAGGCTCAGACACCCCATACTATGGAGGACAGTGGAGGTCTGGAGACCAGAGTTACCATAGGGCCTTTAAACCTCTGCCTAGAGGAGAGCTTGTGTGTGTGTGCACGTTGGGAGGCGGGGGGGGGGGGGGGATGGTGTAGGTGAGCGTGCATGTATATACTATATTCAGTTTGTGTGTGAAATGTGTGGCGTGTGTGTGGCATGGGTGTTTGTGTTAGGTGTGTGTCTGTCGCACATCTGGCATGGGTTTATGTCACCCACTTGTTCACTGGCATGGATGATAGACAGATCTCACTCCATTTGATTTTAGTCACCCAGTGGGGCTCCTCCAGCTCATCCCCAGGGAAAGGAAAACAGCTTTCTGGGGACTGAGGAGGCCAGCCCCCGCCCCTGGCTCCCAGAAGTCCAGGCGGCCCTGGAGACAGCTCTTATCAGCTGCCATCCGTTTCCTGTTGTTCAGTGGCCTGGGACCTGGGCTGCGGGACATCTGCTTCTGTTTATTCTTCTCCTTATCTTAATGGGTCCCCCTTATGGCTCCCAGTAGTACGGCTTACCTCCACTGCCCTGGGAGGAAGAAGGGGAGAGGACAAGCCAGGGGCCTGGGGTCTGGAACGAGAAGGGCAGGAAGACTGCTTCCTTGGCAGCCTGGCTTCACTGGACCCTGAGGTCAAAGTGGAGAAGGGAAAAAAGAGTCAAGAGCAAAAGACTCTCCGAAGAACAGAGGGAGGAAACCCTAGTTACAGGGGTGACCAAAGTGCTAAGAGAAATACAATTGCTTGTCCATTTAGGGCCACACCTAGGTCATTAACCACAACTGGAAGTTTCTGCTGGGAGGAGCAGGCTTTCTCCCTCTAGGAGATAATGGCCACTTACCCTTGAACCTTGGAGCAGTCTGGAAGGTTCCTGCTCATGTGGGACCTCCATGAACCCACAGGCTCCTTTCTCCAGACAGTCACAGCCCTGCCCTGAAACCTGCCTCCCTTCCCCTCCTCCCCCTGCAGCTGGGACAAACAATCAAGCTGGGCTGTAGAGTGAAAGCAGCTCTCTCCTTGGTATCTCTCATCTTCTTGGTACGTAGGTGGTACTAGGGTTTGAACTCAGGGCCTTGTGCTTGCTAGGAAGGCATCTGCTCTACTCCTTAAGCCCCCAGCCATTTTTGCTTTCTTGTTTTACAGACAGGATCTTTTGCTTTGGACCAGACTGGTTTCAGACTGTGATTCTCCTACCACTGCCCGCCATGTAGCGGGGAGTGCAGGTATAATGTCCATATCTAGCCCAATACTTATCCTGCTATTGTATGGGTTATTTTTTTAACTGCACATATCAGGGCTGGGAAGGTGGCTTAATGGTAGAGTGCTTGCCTTGCATGCATGGAGCCCTGGGTTCCATTCCTCAGCACCACATCAACAGAAAAAGCCAGAAGTGGTGCTGTGGCTCAAGTGGTAGAGTGCTAGCCTTAAGCAAAAGAAACTAAGGGACAGTGCCCAGGTCCTGAGTTTGAACCCCAGGACTGGCAAAGAACAAACAAACAAAAAACCTTCCTAAGGATTTTGCTTTATTTATGTAGCCAAATTTGCAATATAGTCTTGTGGTTCCAAGCTATCTTTGGTGTCAGAATGATGTAAATTCCTATTTTAACTTCTCCCAGTGCTAGCTAAGTGGCCCTGTGCAACTGACTGAACTTCACGCCCTGATTCTTACTTGAAAAGAAATGGGGCAAAGTAAGATGACCTACTGCAAAGAATTAGTATGTGAATTAAATGCAGTAGTTTATGGAAAAGACTATAGTACCTGGCACACAGCACTTGGTACACATTAGCTATTAAGCATGTGCGTGTGTGCGCGCACACACACACATACATACACACACACACACACACACACACACACACACACATATTGTTTGTTTTGTTGATCATGGGGCTTGAACTCTGGGCCTGGGAGCTGTCCCTCAGCTCTTCAGCTCAAGGTGAGCACTCTACCACCTGAGCCACAGCACCACTTCCAGTTTCCTGGTGGTTAATTGGAAATCAGAGTCTCGTGGACTTTCCTGCCTGGGCTGGCTTTGAACTATGATCCTTAGAACTCAGCCTCCTGAGTAGCTAGAATTATAGGTGTGAGCCTCCAGTGCCAGCTTCTATTAAGCATATTTTAAATGAGGTCAGCAAGAAGTTCCTGAGCTAAAAACTGATCAGGATTCCTACCCCTTGGAGAAATGCTGGTCCCCAATTTGAGGCAGGGTCAGTGAAACCCAGATATCAACTAGTGCCAGAAGGAAACGAACCAGCTGGGGCGGGGGGGAGGGGAGAGACAGATAGAGAGAGAGAGAGAGAGAGAGAGAGAGAGAGAGAGAGAGAGAGAGAGAGAGAGAGAGAGTGTTGGTACTGGGGCTTGAACTCAGGGCCTTTCACTCTCCTGTAGCTTTTTTGCTCGAAGCTGGCACTCTGAAGCCACAGCTCCACTTCAGGCTTTTTGGTAGTTAACTGGAAATAAGAATTCCACAGACTTTTCTACCCAGGCTGCCTTTGAACTGAGATCCTCCCATCTCACCCACCTGAGTAGCTAGGACTACAGATGTGAGCCACCTTGCCAAGTACAAACTCTCTTTTCAAGTAGGCCTGGAACTTTGGACTCCATTTTGCCCTTGGCTTTCTTATCCCAGCATCAACAGAAGTTCAGGCTATGTACAGGGATCTCTCTAGATATGTCATCGAGTTCTTTATACCATGCACCCCACCCTTGATATCTAAGACCTTAACCTAACTTTAGCAAGAACTCAGTTTTTCAAGTATGTTCCTGCCTTTTATGTCTACTGATAGTCGTTTTGCAACTATAGACTCCTTTATCCTGCCCTTTGGCTATAAATCCTCCTTTGTTCTTGGTTTGTGAGATTTTTTTTCCTCTCTCTGGTGCTTGGGTTTGTTTGTTTTTTGTTTTGGGGTTTTTTTTTTTTTTTGGTCAGTCGTGGGGCCTGAACTCTGGGCCTGGGCACTGTCCCCCAGCTCTTTAGCTCAAGGCAAGCGCTCTACCACTTGAGCCACAGCATCACTTCCAGCTTTTTTCTGCTTATGTGGTATTGAGGAATCGAACCCAGGGCCTCATGCATGCAAGGCAAACACTCTACCACTGAGCCAACTTCCCAGCCTGGTGCTTGGGTTTGAACTCAGGACTTTGAGCTTGCTAGATACTCTACCACCTGAGCCACACCCCCAACTCTCAGAAAGATATAATTAAATGGATGTCCCATACTTCAATTCTATATCATAAAGGAAAACATCTATAAAAGGTGTTTGGGAAGTAACCAGGCTCATACCTATAATCCTAGCTACTCACTTCCTCCAGCTTGGTCATTCCTTAGTTTATAACCACAGGGGTTCCAATCTGCCCTCATAGTTACAAGACCTTCCCTAGTGTCTCCATGTCTTCAAATCTCCCCTCTTACAAGGACACCAGTCATTGGACACAGGGCCCACCCTAATCCAATATAGACTCAATTAGATGGGTTTTTGGTAGTGAATTGGAGATAAGAATCTCACAGACCTTCCTCCTGGGTTGGCTTTGAACTAGGCTCCTCAGATCTCTGTCTCCTGAGTAGCTAGGATTACAGATATGAGCCATCCACACCTAGCCAAAAATATGCATTTTAATAAGTATTCCCATCCTTAATAAGCATTTTAATGCTCTATTAAGGTTAATTAGTACTGACTAGTGTTAAAAACCCACACAGAGTCCTGTGCCATACCTAAGATTTCCTTATATCACTGGTCTAGTTGTTGACTTGATTAGCATAATGTAAATGCTCAAGAAATAGCATGTTTAAATTAAAAGAGAATTCTTTTCCTCTGGCAACAAAAATAACTATGATGTATTGGTAGGAAAATGACCAAGACAAAGCCAGATACCAGTGGCTCATGCCTGGAATCCTAGCTACTCAGGAGGCTGAGATCTGAGGATCACCATTGGAGGGCAGCCTGGCAGGAAAATGCTTGAGACTTCTATCTCCAATCAGCCACACAAGAAAAGCTGGAAATGTAGCTGTGGCTCAAGTGATAGAGCTCCAATCGTGAGGGGAAGGGAAATTAAAAAACAGTGACTGTGCCTTGAATTCACTCCCCAGTACCTACAGAGAGAAAGACAGAGACAAAGACAGACAGAGAGACAGAGAGAGGTCAGGCAAAGAAAGTGAGGCCCAGAGCCTCATGACAAGCCTGTTCAGGTGGTCAAGCTTGTGCCCATGGCGAACACTGCAGAGCCTTATCCTATTCTTCTATGAAAGCAGGCTACTAAAGGGCAGGAGCTCACTGCTCAGCCCTTAACTCAGCGTGGGGCCCAAACAGATTTCCAAGCCCTCTGTCTTCTCAGGCTCTGAAACAGTGGGACAGGCCACAGGGAAGTGGCTACTAAGATCTTGAGATTTCTTTAATGATGGCTTTTCCTTTTGAAGGAAGAGTGTGTTCTTTTTGTTTTTAAGATACTTACTATATAGCCTCAAACTCAAGATCCTTCCGTGATGGCGTCTCAAATGCTGGGATTACAGGCATGCACCCCCACACCTGGCATGATGTACTTTTTAAAAATTGCATTTGAGAAATTTTTAGGTTCTTCCAAAAATAATGTCACTCTCAGTCACTTATCCCAATATGCTTTCTTGAGTGGGAGAATCGGGGATGAAGGCTCAGCGTGAGGAGGAGTTATGCAAGCCCTGGGCCCACTGCAAGCCCTGGGCCCGCTCCAGACAGGGGTGAGCCACCTGCAGAGGGCAGGGGGGGGGGAGATCGCTCCCCCACAGTGCCCGGAGCATCTCCATTATTTCTGTGTTTAAAGACTACATTAAATCTTTTAAGGAAAAGGCCTCTCCTAGTTTCTGACACCGAGCAAGCACTCCACGGGTAACGGCCCCTTAGGTTAACCTCCCCCACAATTCAAAAACAGTCTCATGCAGCCAAGTGCCAGTGGCTCACACCTGAAATCCTAGTTACTCAGGAGGCAGAGATCTGAGACCACCCAGGTAGAAAGTCCTCAGGAGACTCTCTTTACTTTTTCTTTTCTTTTCTTTTTTTTGTTGGCCGTGGGGCTGAACTCTAGGCCTGGGCGCTGTCCCTCAGCTCTTCAGCTCAAGGCTAGTACTCTACTACTTGAGCCACAGTGCCACTTCCAGCTTTTTCTGTTTAGGTGGGTACTGAAGAATCAAACCCAGGGCCTCATGCATGCAAGACAAGCACTCTACCACTGAGCCACCTTCCCCCACTCCCCCCATGAGACTCTTATCTCCAATTAACCACTCAAAAAACAGAAGTGGTGCTGTGGCTCAATTGGTAGAGCACTGGCCTTGAGCACAAAGACACCTAGGAACAGTGTCCAGGCCCTGAGTTCAGGCCCCTCTACTGACAAAAAGAAAAAAACTAGTCTCATTTAACTACTAGGATTTTGGAGGGTTATTTTGTTTTTGGTACTGATACTGAGGCTTGAACACGTGGCATTGCCTTTTTCCCATCAAGATTGACATGCTACCACTTGAGTCACACCTCTACTTTTAGCCTTTTAGTGATTTATTGGAGATAAAGAGTTTCTTGGATTTAGCCAGGCAGCGGTGGCTCAAACTTGTAAGATCTGAGCATTGTGGTTCAAAGCCAGCCTGGGCAGGAAAGTCTGGGAGACTCTGATCTCCAATTAACCACCAGAAAACCAGAAGTGGCTCTGTGGCTTAAGTGGTAGAGTACTAGCCTTTAGCTGAAGAGCTCAGGGACAGCGCCCAGGCCCAGAGTTCAAGCCCCAACTCAAAAAAGTTTCTTGTATTTATCTGCTGCACTGGCTGGCTCTCAGATCTCACCCTCCTGCATAGCTAAGATTAGAGGTGTGAGCCACCAGCAACCAGCCTTCAATTATTGTTTCTATCAAGTATGTGTTCATTATTTTAAAAACTTTTTTTTTTTTTTTTTTTTGCCAGTCCTGGGGCTTGAACTCAGGGCCTGGGCGCTGTTCTTGAGTTTTTGTGCTCATGGCTAGAGCTCTCCCACTTGCACCACAGCTCCACTCTTGGCTTTTTTTAATTTTTATTTTACTTTTTTGGTAGTTAAATAGAGATCGTTGTTAAACTAATCCCCTGTCCTTGTCTATGATTCACTCCATCATCCTTTCCTGGAAGCTTTTGAATCTCCTTATTCATTATTCTGAAATGTCATAATTTTGTCCCTTGAGATTTCTTGAGATTCTTTGTCCCTTGAGATTCATTAAGTCACTTAGATACAAGCTCTTCCTTTCAAGCTAAAAATACCTGGGCTTCCTTTAAAGCATGTTTGCTTATATTATTGTGACTTTTTACAATACAACTTCCTGCTTTCCTTTTTCTGTCATCTCGTGATGGAAATCTCATTGCTCAACTGCCAAACTTCCTAAACTTATTCTCTGATATTCTCCTCCATTTTGATCCCTCCCTGCCCCCTGTCCCCCAACTCCCTGCTTCTGCTTTTGGGGATTTTTTTCCCCCTCAGCTTTTATCTTCTGACTTTCTCTTAAATTTTTAGCTTCAGTTATCACAGTTCAATCTTCCAAGAGTTATTTTTCAATCCTTGAATGTTCATTTAAAAAGCAATAGTCTTGTTGGATACTGGTGGCTTATGCTTGTAATCCTAGCTACTTGGGAGGCTGAGGTTGGAGGATCGTAGTTCAAGACTGGCCCCGGTAGAAAAGTTTGTGAGACAACCCCCCCCTTCTCAACCCATAGCTAAGCACAGTGGGACTTGCCTGTCATCCAGCTATGATTGGGAGGACCTCTCTTCCAGGTCAGCCTGGGCAGAAAAGTCCTTGAGTCTCCATTTCAACAAAAAGAAGCTGAGGGGTAGAGCAGGGGCTCATTCCTAGCAACTACAGGAAGCCTGAAATATGTTGATCTCCTTCCAAGTGGGTGCATAGGCAGAAAATGAGACCCTAGCTCAGAAATAACTAGCAAAAGGGGGGCTGGAGGCATGACTCAGCAGTAGAGCTCCTTCCTAGCAGGAAAGCCTGAGTTCAAACCCAAGTACCACATGCAAAAAAAAACTAGTGGCCTTGGACATGTTGATACACCATACAGGTTCACATTCTCGAGGCCAGGCTGAGCATTTGGTTCCTTGTTTTTTTTCTCTCTTTTTTTTCTCTGTGTGTGTGTGAGAGAGAGAGAGAGACAGAGACAGACAGAGACAGACAGACAGACAGACCTGGGCTTGAACTCAGGCTCTCTCCAATACCTCTTTGTTTAAGTCTGATGCTGTACCACTTAAACCACATCTCTACTTCTGGCTTTTGCTCTTTAGTTAGAATTGCTTGGTTATGTCTGCTTTGGCTGGTTTGGAACTTTAGCCCTCAGATCTTAGCCTCCTGAGGAGCTAGGATAAGGCATGAGCAACCAGCATCCAATTAATTTACAACTTTTTTTTTGCTAGTCCTGGGGCTTGAACCCAGGGCCTTGTCCTTGTCCCTGAGCCTCTCTGTGCTCAAGGCTAGCACTCTACCTCTTGAGCCACAGCGCCACTTCCAGCTTTTTCTGTGTATGTGATACTAAGGAATCAAACCCAGGACTTTATGCATGCTAGGTAAGCACTCTACCACTAAGCTACATTCCCAACCCTAATTCACATCATTTAAGACCAATTTCCAAGAAGGTTTTGGGCCTACCTGGTCAGTTCTGTATTCTCATTCTAAGAATAATTGTGTGACTACCATGTGTGGACCGGGTACAAGTATCTCAAACCCAAGTCCCAGTCTTGTTCCTTCTGAGGAAGTGTCAGAGCCCACAAACAGGAGGTGCCCTGCCTCTGCTTTGCTCCCCCAAGAAGCAAACAGGAAGGTCCCTGAGGGCTGTGGTCGTGGAGCGCTGGCCCCGCCCCTCATTTCTTCAGACTTCACTGAGAATTGATGCATTGCATTGCAACATCACACTTAGCCGGCTGCCTTGGCACAAGGAAGGGCTTGGCCGTGGTGTGAGGTCTGTGGTCTGCAAGCTCCATCTGGGTCAGCACATTCAGCTCCGCCATGTGGTTCCAAGTCCAGCTTCCACCCCCTTCAGGGCTGCCTGATTTCACCCTCTGGCCAGTGGCTTTTCTGGTGCCTGGGAAACAAGACTCCTCTGTGGGTGATTAAGGCAGAATACTTCAGGCAAAGCCACTGGATGACACATGTCCCAACCCAGAATGTCACAGTCTTTATTCTCTACCAGGGTTCCCATTATTCAAGGATAACAGTATTGCAGTCTTGTAGCTATTGAGGTTTAGGGTGTGTGTGTGTGTGTGTGTGTGTGTGTGTGTGTACTAAGGGGCAAGGTGGAGACATGTTTGATTTGTTGCTCAATTTCACCCACACTGATGTTTCTCTTCTGCTATGTGTTAACCCCAACATGAGCCAACCCTCTTTCTTGACTCCCTTTCCTGGAAGTTGGTAAGGATGAATGGTTACACAACAGCCAGCTAACTGGTCTACCTAGACAGGAACTTACAGAGAGAAATATCTCCAACAAGCAGGCTCAGTTCGGATTTATAGTGCACAAAGCCCTCAGAGGCAAATCAAGTTTGAAATTTAAAGCCAACTCAGCAACTGTTTACTGGAAGACTTGCTGCTCTCTGAAGCTCTAGGATTCAAACATGACAACCAGAGTCCCTGCCTTTCAACTCCCCTAATGATGGTGGATGGCCACCGTCTAGTGGATGATTGCCTTTTTTTACCATCTCCAACCATTTGCCTGACTTTGGGTCATAGTACCTGGAGGTTTCATCTCAGTTGTGGGCTTTCAGTAAAGCTGGTTCTAGAGAGACGTGTAGACTCATGCGTAGCCACAGCAAATGGTGTGGAAATGGACATGTGAACTGTGCCTGGGGGTTTGCCTGATGTTCATGACGGGTACTAGAGATTCTTTTGCTAGGATGGCTACCAATGATTACTTCAGTCAGGTGGGTTTTCTGTAATTTGCCCCTGTGAAAGCTCTTTGGAGAAGGTTATAAAACATCTTTCCAAGTTTTCCATTCGCTCAGAACTTCTGAATATGACCACTTTGAAAGTATGGGTAGCTGGGTGCCTGTGGCTCATTCCTGTCATCCTAGCTACTCAGGAGGCTGAGATCTGAGGATCAAGGTTCAAAGCCAGCTTGGGCAGGAAAGGCCATGAGACTCTTATCTCCAATTAACCACTAGAAAACCAGAAGTGGCACTGTGGCTCAAGTGGTAGAGTGCTTGCTTTGAGCTGAAGAGCTGAGGGACAACGCTCAGGCCCAGAGTTCAAGCCCCATGACCGATTTAAAAAAAAAAAAAAAAGAAAGTATGGGTATTTGCATATTTAATTAATTAAGGATCCTGGGATGGAATCAATGAGATTATAGGATGACCCCTAAATCTAACAACTAGTGTCCTTACACGAAGACACAGGGAACATAAAGATACAGAGCAAAAGACCACAGGAGGAGAGAGGTTGGAGTAGTGCTACCACAAGCCAAGGTATGCTGGGCCCACCAGAAGGTCGAAGAGAGGGAAGGAAGGACAGAGGAGTTGTGATCTCTGACACCTTCAATGCCTCCAAAATTGTAAGAGAAAATGTCACGTCTCCAGCCACCTGGTTTATAGAACTTCTTTGTGGCAGCCCTAGGAAACGAATACACCCTAATACATTCAACCCAGTTACTCATGCCTCATATATATTTGAAGACATCTTACAATGAAATCCCGACATATTCCATCTCTACGTGGAGAATGTAGACATGTGGGAGTGGGGACATTATGAAGCCTGACGTACCATGTGTCCCAGCCATCAATGGGGTCCTGGCAAGCCCTGCAGAAATGATGTTATTCACTCTCTGCGTGCCCTTTTCTAGACCTCTTCCAGGTAATTCTCCCCTCTCCCCTCCCATGGATTTCTTTTTTTTTTTTTTTTTTTACACTGACAGATGGTCTGTTATAGCACAACTCATCTATTTCAAATGGACAGAATTAGTATCATGTACAGTGTCTTAGGATGAACTGCCTCGAATGGGAGCTTCCTTTCCAGTACTTGAAGGTCTACAGACAGATCTAGAAACTGACTACTGTGGAGGATGGAGGCCCGGAAATCAAGGGGCGGGGCTTTCAATTACTTGATGTAACACTGTCCTTCCAGCGGCTGGGGGAGTTACATGTTTTCTTTTTTTTTTTTTTTTTTTTTTTTGTCGGTCGTGGGGCTTGAACTCTGGGCCTGGGGGCTGTCCCTCAGCTCTTCAGCTCAAGGCGAGCGCTCTACCACTTGAGCTACAGCGCCACTTCCGGTTTTCTGGTGGTTTATTGGAGATAGGAGTCTCACGGTCTCTCCTGCCCGGGCTGGCTTTGAACCGCGATCCTCAGATCTCAGCCTCCTGAGTAGCTAGGATTACAGGCGTGAGCCACCAGCGCCCGGCTCATGTTTTCTTTAGACATCATCAGGCGCTGGAGCTCTTGCAGGACGACTTTGATGCTATAGGAGTTCTGCCACTTTGCTAGCACGGATATGGCTCTTGGGTCCACCACTCCATTAGAACTATTAACTCCGTTCATATTAGTTTTTGTTACAAATATTACAAAGGGTGGCGCTTCTGGGTACTTAGGTCCACATTCTATTTTAAGTCTGTATATTCGGTTTTCATAAATTGTTCCTGGAGGCCCAATTATCATCCCTGTCCATCTAGTAAGGGTCATGTCTTCGTCATCTCCCAGACCTCAGCTAACTGTGCCATCTCCTACTCCCTTCTGGCCTTCTTTGCGTTCTTCCAACAGGCGGAAATTGCAAGGGACTTTTACTCCCGAGCCTGTGGTGGCTGCCATCTTGCGTCACCATGGATTTCTTTTGACAGCAAGTACAAGATCTTTGTTTGATGCAGGTAGAAAATATTTCCCCTGCCAGGCGCTGGTGGCTCACACCTGTAATCCTAGCTACTCAGGAGGCTGAGATCTGAGGATCGAGGTTCAAAGCCAGTCCGGGCAGGAGAGACCATGAGACTCCTATCTCCAACAAACCACCACAAAACCGGAAGCAGCACTATAGCTCAAGTGGTAGAGTGCTCGCCTTGAGCTGAAGAGCTGAGGGACAGCGCCCAGGCCCAGAGTTCAAGCCCCATGGCCGACCCCCCCCAAAAAAAAAAGAAAGAAAATATTTCCCCCAATTTTCTTTCAGTCATGGGGTTTGAACTCTGGGCCTGGACGCTGTCCCTGAGCTCTTGAACCACAGCACCACTTCCAGTTTTCTGGAGATAAGAGTCTCACAGACTTTCCTACCTAGATGGTTTTGAATCATAGCCCCTCCTGAGTAGCTAGGATTATGGGCGTGAGCCACCAGCGCCCAGCTAGATTTTTTTTTTTTTTTTTTTTTTGCCAGTTCTGGGGCTTGAACTCAGGGCCTGGGCACTGTCCCTGAGCTTCTTTTTGCTCAAAGCTAACACTCTACCACTTGAGCCACAGCACCACTTCTGGCTTTTCTGTGTATGTGGTACTGAGGAATCAATCAAACCCAGGGCTTCATGCATGCTAGGTAAGCACTCTTCCACTAAGCCACCTTCCCAGCCCTGATCACAGATTTTTTTTTTTTTTCCGCTAGTGCATGGCTTTGAGTTCAGGCTGTGTGTATTACACAATCATCTGGTGTTCTACCATTTAAGCTATGCTTCCAGTCCAACTTTTTGCTGGCTAATTGGAGATGGACTTTTCTGCCTAAGCTCTTTTTGAACCATGATCCTCCAGATCTCAACTTCCTGAGTAGCTAGGGTGACAAGCGTGAGCTACCAGTGCCCAGCCACGGACCTGTATGACAGATTTTTTTTTTCTGAAGTTGCTGTTTCCTCTGAAATAGCAGATCATTCTGTGAGGCAGTTTCACACCATGAAAGTGCCCTGCACATATCTCAGCTACATTCCCCTGCTGGCTTTGGTACCCTTGACACTTGCCTGAATCATTTCTTTCATTGGTTGTCTTCCCAGGACCTAAACTTAAGAAAATGTATCATTCACAAGGTTATAGCATATGAATATATTAACACATATAGTGCTTGTATAGACTAAGATGAAGCTAAATTCCCTGCCCTGAGAAGACGTCTTTTCTACAAAATCGAATTTAACTCTCAGGCTGTGGAGACCGGGCAAACACCAGTAGAACATTTTGTTATCTGTAGCTGAGCTAAAAAGTGAAGATCAGAACCATTTGGGGGCAGGGAAGTGCCAAGGCGAAGTCAAAGGAAGTAAATCTGAACTAGGAGCAGGAAAAGCTGAAGGAAGTACTTACTACACAGATGCTTGCAGAGGGAAGGGTGGGGCAGGGGACAGAAAAACCCTGTGGCGACCTAGCAGAAGGGGGACAATTCTAGAAATAAGCCTCAAGGCTGGGCTTCTCTGTTCCCACAAATGCTTGTTGGAAGGGAGGAGGGATCCTATGGGCTGGGTTTATTAGGAGTAGTAGAATCAAATGAAGCTTGAGGGTTGGTTGCAGGGACTGGTGCAAGTTAGGTTGAAGTCACATCAAGCTCCACCCTAGCAAAGGGTGAGTGGGGAGAGAAGGGCTTCTAGAGGTTAGGGAAGGTCACTACCTCACACACTTGGCAAGAAGGGACAGGAGAGGCCAGGCACTGGTAGTTCCTGCTTGTCACTCTAACTCCTCAGGAGGCTGAGATCGGAGGATCACTATTAGAAGGCAGCTTAGATAGACAAATCTCACATACTCTCAGCTCCAATTAACCAACAAACAAAATCAGGAAGTGGAAGTGCAGCTTAAATGGTAGAGCCTCAGCCTGGAGCAAAAGCAGCTGAGCACCATGGCTCTAGCCTGTAATCCTAGAAACTCAGGAAGCTGAGATCTTAGGCTGGCGGTTCAAAGCCAGGCAGGGGAGGAAAGTCTATGAGATTCTTATTTCCAATTAATTATCAAAAAGTTAAACAAGAGGGTGAGAGCCTGAGTTCAAGTCCCTAGTATCAGTACAAGGAAGGAAGGAAGGAAGGAAGGAAGGAAGGAAGGAAGGAAGGAAGGAAGGAAGGAAGGAAGGAAGGAAGGAAGGAAGGAAGGAAGGAAGGAAGAGAGGGAGGGAGGGTATAACGTGGGGTATCTGGAAATGATGGCTTCCATGGGCAGGCCCACAGGGAGTGGGGCTCTTACTGGGTCTCCCTGCTTCTGCCTCCCTCCATACCTTCCCACATCTACACCCCAAGCTGCAGCCTGCGCATGCTCCAGACTCTGCCCCGCCCCCTTACTGCTGCCGAGGGAATCCTGCGGCTCGCTACCTCCCCAAGCCAGCACCTGGGAGACATTAGTGGCACTGGCAACCCACAGGGCTCGCTGTGCACTTCCTCTCCAGCAAGATTTGGAAGAGACAGCGAATGAGATCAGTTTCAGCTCTCTCCCCAGAGAACCTGTAAAACTGACAGAGAAGCGGCCATGTATCACTGCCCTGGGGTTTCCTGCTTTGAATCTGACCTGTTCTTGGCTCTTGGCACACTCTTGTTTCAGCTCATTGAAAGACTAGGACAGACTTAACCCTCTCCCTTGCCCCCCCCCCCCGCCATCTTTCCATCTCAATGTGGGGACCCAGGGGCAGGACTTGGGCTCCTGCAGGGCAAGCACTATTCAGTCCCCGCCTGTCCCCATCCTCGTGGTCTCTTTTGTCCTCTTCCTCTTGTCCTAGGGAACGTGAGACAAAACAGAGAGCAGCTGGGCACTGTGGCTCATGTCTGAAATCCTAGAAACTGGGGAGGCTGAGATCTAAGGACCACAATGCAAGGCCAGCCTGAGGAGGAAAGTCCATGAGATCCTTATCTCCAGCTAACCATCAAAAAGCGGAAAGTAGAGCTGTGGGCTCAAGTAGTAGAGTGCAGTGCTAGCTTGGGGATAGCGCCCAGGCCCTGAGTTCAAGGCTCAGCACTGACCAAAAAAAAAGGAAGGAAGGAAGGAAGGAAAGAAGGAAGGAAAGAGAAAAGGGATTGGCTCTCCGGGGTGGGGATACTGAAAAGGGAAAAAACAACAACAAAAATAAAACCCTAAACAATTTTAAAAGAAGAAGATGCTGTTTACATTATAGTTCTGCAAGGAGAGTTACTTTACACGAGGAATGGAATTCATAGGAAATAAACAACTTAAGGGGATGTAGCCCAGTGGAGCGCACCCAGCTAGCAGGTGCAAAGGTCTGGGTTTGAGCCTCATTCCATCACTAGCACTAAAAACAGTAAAAGGAAGGAAGGAAATAACACACAAGTCCCACCACAGGTATGTGCAGGTACGTATCAGACACGGTGCTGGACTTCCTGAATTGTTGGGCTGGGTCCCTCTGTGGGAAGGTCACCTGTGGATAATGACAGAGGCTGCCAGAGGACCCGAGTCCTTGATCATTCCCACCAGCATCCTTGATAATTCCTGCTTCAGGACTGGTAGTCTCCGGCTGGATCAAGCTAACAGGACTCAGGGAGTTCCCTTAAGTGACCAGAACATGAAACACTAGGCCTTATGTCTCAGTTATCTACTGCTGCGTAACAAACTACCCCAAAATGAAGGGACCTAAACAACCTCCCCCCTTTTATTCTGCCCTCAACTCTGGATCCTGAGGCGGTAATTTTGGTAGCTCTACTGTCACCCCTGTGGCCACATACACCCAGGGGCTGGCTCCAGTGGGAAGAAGCTAAGATGCTGAGATCGGCCTTTCTAGAGTTTTCTTCAACAGGCCAGCCAGATTTCACACTTAGCTCAGTGTTCTCAGGACTGGGAAAGCAGAATTCAACTCCATTCCAGCTTAACAGGGGAGGAGATAATCTTTTTTTTTTTTTTTTCAATCCCTTAGGATTCTCTGAGCTTTTCCTCCAGCAGGGGTGGAGAAGCCTTTTTCTGCCAAGGACCATGTGGCTATAATTTGCTACCATCATTTCTGGGCCATACAGAATGCTCCTGTGTGGACGGGCCAACTCTGACAGGCATGCTTGTCTGTCCCAGCATGTTCCCAATGATTCTGAGGACCCAGGAATCCCTCCCTGCCTCCCCCATGGATATGGATATGCCCACCCTGAGCTCCTTTGGCTCAAGGATAGTGCTCTATCACTTGAGCCACAGCACTACTTCTGGCTTTTTATGTATATGTGGTACTGAGGAATCGAACCCAGGGCTTCATGCCCACTAGGCAGGCATTCTACCACTAAGACACCTTCCCAGCCCTCTCAGCTCCATACTGGAGATGAGGAAACTGAGGCACAGAGCTGGTGAGTGGTTGATCCAGGTGAGCTGGCTTTAGACTCTTCACCCACAGCCACTCAGCAATCCTGTCTTCCGCTGTCGCACCAGGCAAGACATGGAGCCCCACCCCCACCCCACCAACCCTGAGCCCTAAGATCACAGAATAGAAGAATGAGGCCTCGGTCTGCACTGGGACCTGAAGAGTGTGGGAGACACTGGAGTCAGGGCCAGATCAGAGGTCAGTGGAGCACACACAGGGCTGTCCAGCCGAATTCCAGGGGTCGTGTGAAACTATGGCTCTTTCTCTCTCTATCTCTCTCTCTCTCTCTCTCTCTCTCTCTCTCTCTGTATGTCTCTCTGTGTCTCTGTGTCTCTCTTTCTCTCTCTGTCTCTCTGTTTCTCTGTCTCTCTCTGTCTCTGTCTCTCTCTCAGTGCTGGGGAAGGAACCCAAGCCACCTTGTGCATGCTAGGCAAGTGCTCTATCATTGAGCTACATCTGTAATTTAAGGTAAATTGGGTCATGGAACCAAATGCTATGCAGTGAAATCAGAGCAAGTCCTCCTCCTGGCCACTGTGCCCTCCCCTGCTTCTTCAGCACTACTGCCCAGAGATAAATCCTGCCTAGCATGTGAGTGTTCTGGGTTACATTGTACGTGCATGTTGGTGAGTGTATACAGGAGTGTGTGTGCTCATTGGGGTGTGTTCTGTGGCCTGTGCTCAATGTGAGCTGGGCAGCCATACATGTAGAGAAGAAGCTGGCCCTTCTAGACACCTGTAACATGAGAAAGTGGGGCTGGATTTGATCCTTCCTTCCTTCCTTTCTCCTCGCCTCCCTGCCTCCCTGCTTGCCTGCCTGCCTTCCTTCTTTCTCCCTTCCTCCCTTCTTTCTTCCTTTCCTTTCTTTTTTCATACTTGTCCTGGGACTTGAGCTCAGAGCTGTGCTTGTTGTCATTTCCTTCATGGCTCATGCTCTACTACTTGAACACAACAGTCTCATGGATTTATCTGCCCCAGCCAACTTTGAACTGAGATTCTCAGATTTCAGACTCCTGACCAACAAACTCACAGGTTGTGGACCAGCCCCTGGGAAAGGCTGTGACCTCTTTCTGGGCATGGACCACATCCACTGACAAAGTTGTAGGCCCAAGAGATCCAACTACATCTCCTGAGCCCACCAAGTCCATCCAAGGCTCAGGGACAAATGGGACTTCCAGAGAACCAAACAGATGGCACTTCCCAAGGTGACACTCCAAACCAGAGAAGCACACCTCCTGCTTCTTTGTTTATTAAAGGTAAGACTAAATTTAGACTGAGCAAGAGTACGGAGAAACTCAGAGCAAAATAGGATGTCTGAAAAATGTGATAGAAAACTAGTGAACAGTGTGCAGTTCCAGCCCAACTCCCCTGGGAGCGGCCATTCCAGGACAGGCCAGGTGACATCTGTATCACACAGTCAGGATAGCAGTCACACTCCTGCCATCCTCAAACCCCAGCTCAGGGATTTGGTGGGTCAGTGAATTCATTCTCAGTGTGACAGTCCAGCTTTTCACAACCCATATCTCAAAAGCAGCAGCAAGGTGCCATCTTTTTTCAGGGGGAAGGAGGGCAGTAGTAGGGCTTGAACTCAGGGCTTCATACTCTCCCTTGGCTTTGTCTCTCAATACTAACACTCTATCACTTGAGCCACACCTCCACTTCCCAAGTGCCATCTTACCTTTGTCTGTAAGTTCCCTGCAGTCAGCTGACTCAAGACCGAGACACAACCATGGGCTGGAAAGCAAAGAAATAACCTGGGATCAGTGAGGCCTGTGGCACAAGCCAGTGTCTAAGTAACCAACAGCCATCTGAAGTAGACAGAGGTGGAAGAAAGCATACCCCTACACAGTAAGAGCTTTGCAATCTTTTGTCTAGAATATAAAAGGCCTAGACTTTGGAGATAAATCGCTGACACTACTGAGAGGTTACTACTGAGCAATGGCAGACCTCCGAGGGCCATTTCCAAAACCTTGTGAGTTTCTTCACACCAACTGATAGATTGGCTGGGTATAAAAATGTAGGTTAAAAATCCACTGACCTGTTTGTTCCTTTATCTGTCTGTGAGAGGGTAAGAGGAGGCACAGAAATAGAGGGACAAGGGGGGTGGGGGGAGGCTGGGAAGGGATGGGAAGGGGAAACAAAGGAGGAGGCTACAATGCTTGATAAGAAATGTACTCATTATCTTGCCCATGTAATTGTAACCCCTCTGTACAGTATTTTCATAATAAAATATAAATAAAATAAAAAAATTAAAAAAAAAAGAAATAGAGGGACAAATGGTGAACAAATAAAGTAGTAAGCACTAGAAACTATGTTGACAATCTACTATACAACTTGTGGGTGGGGATGGGAGGGAAAAACAGAGAAAGCAAGGGAAGTGGTAACATTGTCTAAAAAGAGATGTATTATTACCTAACTTATGTAACTATAACTCCTCTGTACATTACCTTTATAATAACAAAAATATTTTAAAATGTACTCTACCTGACAACTGTATATCATCTTTATTATGACAATATAAATTTAAAAAAAAAAAACAAAGGTACCCATTAGCTGACTTACAAAATGGTAACCTCTCTGTACACCACTTTTATAATAAAAAATTTAAAAACTCATATCACCTGGTTTGGAAGAAATAGTTGTATTGTCAAATCTTATAAAAGTCACAAACTGCCAGGCACCAGTGGCTTATGCCTGTAATCCGAGCTACTCAGGAGGCCAGATCTGAGGACCATGGTTCAAAGCCAGCTCAGGCAGTAAAATCCATGAGACTCTTATCTCCAATAAATCACTAGAAAACCAGAAGTGGCGCTATGGCTTAAGCAGTAGAGCACTTGCCTTGAGCTGAAGAGTGCAGGGACAGCACCCAAGCCCAGAGTTCAAGCCCCATGACAACCAAAAACAAAAGTCACAAACTTTATAGACCATGATAATGACAATTTGCCTTGCAAAAGTTAAAATGTGTTTGTGACTTTAAGTATCACTATCCCACAATACTGTGAAATTTATATAATCGATCTCAATAAAAATTATTTAAATTAAAAAAAATTTTCTAAAGTCACACACAAAGGAAATCCACTGCCCTTTGGCTCTTGCTTCTTTGGACATTTGTTTTCTGCTACCTCTTCACACTGCTTTATTTTGCTCTATTTGTACTCTATGATTCAGAAACATCAGGGTAATAATACAGTGAAGGCTTTTGCATTCATTTCACTAAGCACTGCAGAGGGACCTTTATCTGGATTCACTTCCCTTCATGTCTGAACCTATTTTTTCATTTTTTGACACTATTTTTACCACTTCTCTCCTTTTTTTTTGAGTGGTAAATGCTGATCTATTTCTCTCATATCACACATCCCCATTCTACTGTCACATGAATTTTTTCATATAACATATTCAGTTGGTCATGTGTTTTCTGACTATTCTTTCTATTGAATCTAATTTTAAACCAGGTGCAGTAAGTGTATGTCTGTCATCCTAGCTTCATGAGAGGCTGAGATCAGGAGCATCTCTGTTCCACACCAGCACCAGCCTGTACAGAAAAGTCTGACAGAACATCTCAATAGTAAGATGCTGGAGGTTTTGGCATATGTCTGTTATGCCAGCTACAGTGAGAAGCCTAAAAGGTATATCAAGGTCCAGGCATGCATCCAGGCAAGAAGCAAGACACCACCTCAAAAATAATCAGCATAGCCGGGCTCTGGTGGCTCACGCCTGTAATCCTAGCTACTCAGGAGGCTGAGATCTGAGGATCGCGGTTCAAAGCCAGCCCGGGCAGGAGAGACCATGAGACTCCTATCTCCAATAAACCACCAGAAAACCGGAAGTGGCGCTGTAGCTCAAGTGGTAGAGCGCTCGCCTTGAGCTGAAGAGCTGAGGGACAGCGCCCAGGCCCAGAGTTCAAGCCCCGAGACCGACAAAAAAAAAAAAAAAATCAGCATAAGCCAAGCGGCAGTGGCTCACGCCTGTAATCCTATCTACTTAGGAGGCTGAGATCTGAGAATTACAGTTCAAAGCCATTCTGGACAGGAAAAGTCTGAGAGTCTTATTTCCAATTAAGCACCAGAAAACAAGAAGTGGCGCTATGGCTCAAGTGGTAGAGTGGTAGCCTTGAGCTGAAGAGCTGAGTGACAGTGGCCAGGCCCAAAGTTCAAGACCCATGACTGAAAAAAAAACCAGCACAAATAGGTCCAGAGGCATGGCTCAGCAGTAGAGTACAAGCATGAGTTGAAGTTCAAACTATAATACTACCAAAATATAAATCTAATTTAATATAAAACAACGGAATATAAATAATTATCAAGGCTGGGAATGTGGCATAGTAGTAGAGTGCTTGCCTAGCAGCCATGAAACCCTGGGTTCAATTCCTCAGTACAGAAAAAGCCAGAAGTGGCACTATGGCTCAAGTGGTAGAGTGCTAGCCTTGAACAAAAGAAGCTCAGGGACAGTGCTCAGTCCCTGAGTTCAAGCCCAAGGACTGGACAAAAAATAATAATAATGATGATGACCAGTATGCTATTATATTTTTAAAAGATTCAGTATGCTATTATATGTTTTTAAATTTTTTTTGGGGGGGGGGTCAGTCATGGGGCCTGAACTCTGGGCCTGGGCGCTGTCCCTCAGCTCTTCAGCTCAAGGCTAGCACTCTACCACTTGAGCCACAGTGCCAATTCCATTTTTTTCTGCATATATGTGGTGCTGAGGAATCAAACTTAGGGCCTCATGCATGCAAGGCAAGCACTCTACCACTGAGCCACCTTCCCAGCCCATACTATTTTATTATTTATTTATTTATTTATTTATTTAGGTCTGCTGTGGGGCTTGAACTCTGGGCCTGAGCACTATCTCAGCTCTTCAGCTCAAGGCGAGTGCTCTACCACTTGAGCCACAGTGCCACTTCCGGTTTCTGAGTGGTTTATTAGAGATAAGAGTCTCACAGAGGGCTGGGAAGGTGGCTCAGTGGTAGAGCGCTTGCCTTGCATGCTCGAGGCCCTGGGTTCGATTCCTCAGCACCACGTAAGCAAAAAGAAAAAAAAAAGCCGGAAGTGGTGCTGTGGTTCAAGTGGTAGAACGCTAGCCTTGAGCTGAAGAGCTGAGGGACAACGCCCAGGCCCAGAGTTCAGGCCCCATGACCAGATCCCAAAAAAAAAAAAAAGAGTCTCACAGACTTTTCTGCCTGGGCTGGCTTTGAACCATGATCCTCAGATCTCAGCCTCCTGAGTAGCTAGGATTACAGGCCTTAGCCACTGGCTCCTGGCACTATTATATTTTTAAAAGACCTGAAAATTGAAATTACTGCAAGAGGGAATAGGAAAAACACTGGAACTCATACGCATAGGCAGAAACTTTTTGAAAAGAGTCCCAGGGGCACAGCAGATAGAAAAGAGACTTGACAAATGGGATTACATCAAAATAAAAAGTTTCTGCACAGCAAAGGACATAGTTACTAGACTAGAAAGACCAAAAGACTGGGAAAAGATCTTTACCAGCAATACACCAGACAAAGGCCTAATATCCAAAATATAGAAGAGCTCAAGAAACTAACCCTCCCAAACCTAATAAATCAATTACTAAATGAGCAAAGTAGCTAAGGAGAGAATTCTCAGAAAAAAATGTAAGAATGGCAAAGAAACACATGAGGAAATGTTCATCATTCCTGGCCATAAAGGAAATGCAGATCAAAACAACTCTGAGATTCTATCTCACCCCTATTAGATTGGCCAACATTGTAAATTCGAACAACAAAAGTTGGCAGGGATGAGGGGGAAAAGGAACCCTACTGTACTGTTGGTGAGAATGTAAACTAGTACAACCACCATGGACAGCGGTCTGGAGGTTTTTCAAAAACTAAACATAGCCAGGTGCCAGTGGCTCACGCCTGTAATCCTAGCTACTCAGGAGGCTGAGATCTGAGGATCACGGTTCAAAGCCAGCCTGGGCAGGAAAGTCTGTGAGACTCTTACCTCTAATAAAACTACTAGAAAACCGGAAGTGGCACTGTGGCTCAAGTGGTAGAATGCTCGCCTTGAGCTGAAGAGCTCAGGGACAGCGCCCAAGCCCAGAGTTCAAGCCCCACAACCGACCAAAAAAAAACCTAAACATAGACCTTCCCCATGACCCAGCAATACTACTCCTGGGCATCTACCCAGAACATCACAAGCCACGATACCAGAAAGACACTTGTACATGCATGTTCATTGCTACACTCTTTACAGTAGTCAAGCTATGGAAACAGCCCACATGCCCTATAATAGATGAGCAATTCCAAAAAACATGGAACACACTATGGAATTTTACACAGCCGTTAGAAGGAATATTATGTCATTGTCAGGGAAATGAATGGACCTGGAACAAATCACGTTAGTGAGATAAGCCACGCTCAGAAACACAAATGGCATGTGTTTTCTCTCATATGCAGAAGCTAGATCTAAACTACACTGGGGCATGATGAATTATACAGGTGTCTAGGCCTTCACACACAGTGAGACCAAAGGAGGAAGCTCTTTGGAGAGGAACACAAAGCCCAGTACCTATGTGCATCTGATCATATAAAATAATATTTATCAACATGAACTCTAGAAAATGGAAACAAGGGTGCTGGGAAGGTGGCTCAGTGGTAGAGCGCTTGCCTTGCTTGCCTGAGGCCCTGGGTTCGATTCCTCAGCACCACAGAAGCAAAAAGAAAAAAGCTGGAAGTGGTGCTGTGGCTCAAGTGGTAGAGCGCTAGCCTTGAGCTGAGGAGCTGAGGGACAGCGCCCAGGCCCAGAGTTCAGGCCCCACGACTGGACCCCCCCCAAAAAAAATATTTATTTGCAGTGGGGAGGGGAGGGGAAAAAAAGAAAATGGAAACAAGAGTTTTTTTCTTTGTTGATGTTTTGTTTTCTTTTGTTTATTTGTTTGGGGGATGGAAAGGAGGCACAGAAATTGAGGGGCAAAGGGTGAACAAATGCCGTAGTGGTACTCACTAGACACCATGTTGAAAAAGAACTATACAACTTGTGAGTGGGGATGGGAGGAAAACTGGGAGAGCGTAAGGGAAGGGATGACATCGTCCAGAAATAAATGTACTCTTTACCTGACTTATGTGACTGTCACCCTTCTGTGTGTCACCTTTATAATAATAATTTTTTAAAAGTAAAAATGGTTCTGAAAGGTGCCAGCTTTGAGCAAGGTTGATGTGTGTATTTGGTAGCTGACTGTTCTTGCTACCCACAGAAGTCCCGGCATTTAGTAAAAGTCTGGGACACAATAATTGATAAACATTGTTGAATGAATCTTTAATTCATAAATTATTACTGAATTTCAATCTAGTTCTTCAATAGTAAATAATCTTTTTTTCTTTCTTCTTTCTTTCTTTTTTTTTTTTTTTTTTTGTTGTTGTTGGTCATGGAGCTTGAACTCTGGGCCTGGGCACTGTCCCTCAGCTCTTCAGCTCAAGGCTAGCACTCTACCACTTGAGCCACAGCGCCACTTCTGGTTTTCTGAGTAGCTTATTTGAGATGAGTCTCATGGACTTTCCTGTCAAGGCTGGCTTTGAACCATGATCCTCAGATCTCAGCCTCCTTAGTAACTAGGATTACAGGCATGAGCCACTGGCTCCCAGCTAGTAAATAATCTTTAACTCTTCATTTTATTTGTGTGGGGAGAGGGGTATGCTGGTACTGGGGCTTACATGTAGGGCCTCATGCTCTCATTCACTTGGCTTTTGTTGTTGTCGGTAGTGGTGGTAATGGGGTTTGAACTCAGGGCCTGGATGCTGTCCCTGAGGTCTTCAGCTCAAGGCTAGCTCTCTACCACTTTGACCCATACCACCACTTCCTGTTTTCTGGTGATTAATTGGAGATAAGAGTCTCTTGGACTTTCCTGCCTGGGCTGGCTTTGAACTATGATCCTCAGATCTCAGCCTTCTGAGTAGCTAGGATTGTAGGCATGTGCTACCATCACCTGCCTCTTTAACTTTTTTTTTTTTTTTTGCCAGTCCTGGGGCTTGAACTCAGGGCCTGGGAACTGTCCCTGACCTTCTTTTGCTCAAGGCTAGCACTCTACCACAGTGCCACTTCTGGCTTTTTCTGTTATGTGGTATTGAGGAATTGAACCCAGGGCTTCATCCATGCTGGGTAAGCACTCTACTACCTAGTCACATTCCCAGCCCATCTTTGACTCTTTATTCTAGAAAAAGTAAAAGTATTTGTTGGCTATTTCCTATGTCTCAGTTCTGAGGTCAGTAATATAGAAACTGATTTGATCCTTACTATGGCCCTTAGTCTGTGTTCCTAAGATAAGGACAATTATTGAAAGCTTAAGAAGTCAACCTGAGGTACGGCTGCCAGACTACCTTGCACCCAGATGCTTCTACTTGGTTCAGTTTTCATGTCAATTCTGATCCATTTATAGATTTCAGGCACACACTGTTGAGAGGAACTGAGAATATTTAGTTTCCATGGGAAAGAAAAAACAATCTGCCTGATTGATTAATGATGTCTGCTACAGGCCTAGGAATGGGAAGTTAGGGATAGAAACTACCTTTTTTTAAAAAAAAAATTATTTTAACTCTGCTTAATCATCCTTGGAGGGGGAAAAAAGATTTATCTTTTGGGTGATACACAGCACAAGCACTTTGGGAATTAGGGCATGTTGACATTTAGAGCATTAAAGGTTGCTTTGTCTCTTGGCTGTATGTAACAGAATTCTTGAACTGTCTGTTTATGATTTCTCTGAGACAAGCACTGGTAATTAGCCATCAGTACCCTCCTCCAGATCCCTCCTTTTCCTGTGTGAAGAAGAGATAGCCAGAGAAATAACCTCATTGTATCATGATACCAGTGGGCCCTATCAAAAACCTGGTGATGTTATTTTTCCCTATGCTAACTTCCTCGGCAGCCAGCCCTGAGACCATTCCATGCAATGACCAAGAAATGAGCAGGAGGCCGACTCTCTTCCTCAACCTTCCACAACCCTGACACTTTTACAGCTTGCCTTGAGCTGCAGGAAGTCCAGCTTTTAAAGGAATCAGAAGCTTTGCCCAGAAGCACCACTCAAAAGAACTTGATCCAGCTTTGAGAGAGAGAATTTTTCTCCACCTTGCAAAGTGCATCCTTATCTTCCATTCTAAACCAGTATCTACTTAGGACATGCCTACAATATGTTCAACACTCTTTTTCCTCTCCTTTCCATTGTTTCTGGGGTTTTTCCCCCCTCTTTTTCTGCTCAAGTTACAGCTAAGGATGGAGAATCTCAGGATGTTGTCATTACTTCAAACTACAAGCAGATAGGCAACCAAGCATTGAAAGAAATCACTGCAAAATCACACATTGCTGAACCTCTGCCTTCGGCCTGTCTCAGTGTTCCAGTGCTCACCCTCATTAAGAGAAAAAGATCTAAGCCAGGTGCTTAGTGGTTCATGCCTATAAGCCTAACTAATCAGGAGGCTGAGATCTGAGAACGACAGTTCAAAGCCAGCCCAGGCAGGAAAGTCCCTGAGACTCTTATTTCCACTACCAAAAAGCCAGAAGTAGAGCTCAAGTGGTAGAGCATCAGCCTTGAAGGACAAGGCTAAGAGATTGTGGCCAGGTTCTCAGTTCAAGTTTCAGTATGTAACAGCAACAACAACCAAGACATGATAGATGCAGACATGAAAAAAGTGACTTCATTTCCAGTTTTAGCCAAAACTGGAGAGAAATTCTCTCTCTTCCTTGCTCACAGCAGGGTCAGAACTTTTAGAAACTATAAAATAAAAACCAGAAAATACCTACAAGGAGGGCTTCCCCCTGGCCTCAGGGCTCCAGGGGTACCCCATCCCCACTTCCAGCATGGAATCTCCTGGAAGAACCCCAATCCCATCTCCCTATACCTCTGGCTGACAAAAAGGAGGAAAGTTGCTCTGGGGGCTCAGTTTCCATCAGCCCACAGGGTTTTCCAGGGGGCTCCTGAAGGTGAAGCTTCCTCTCCCACATATGTGGGATGCAAAATGTCTTCCTCTTTTTCTTTTAAATGTACCAGAGGTTGAACACAGGCCCTTAGATTTGCTAGGCAGGTTCTCTACTGCTTAAGCCATGCCTCCATCCCTTTTTTGCTTCAGTTATTTTCAGATAGGGTTTTACATATGTGCCTAAGCCAGCCTGGACTGTGATCCTCCTATTTATGTTTCCTGCACATGGTGTCATATTAAACCTTTGTTGTTGTTGTTGCTGTTGATCGTGGGGCCTGAACTCTGGGCCTGGGTGCTGTCCCTCAGCTCTTCAGCTCAAGTCTAGCACTCTACCACAATTTGAGCCACAGCGCCACTTCTGGCTTTTTCTGTTTATGTGGTGCTGAGGAATTGAATCCAGGGTCTTGTGCATGCAAGGCAAGCACTGAGCCACCTTCTACTACTGAGCCGCCTTCCCAGCCCCTCAACTTTTTTAAAAATTAATTTTTATTGATTGAGATGGAGTCTGTAGTTTTTGCCCAGGATGGCCTTGAACCACAGCTTTTCAATCTCAGCCTCCTGAGTAACTAGAATAACAAGCATGAGCCATTGCAACTGGCTCTACCCATTCTTTTTTCTTTTCTTTCTTTCTTTCTTTCTTTCTTTCTTTCTTTCTTTCTTTCTTTCTTTCTCTCTTTCTTTCATTCTTTCTGTTGTTGTTGTTATTGTTGTTGTTGTTGTGGGGTCTGAACTCTGGGTCTGGGCGCTGTCCCTCAGCTCTTCAGCTCAAGGCTAGCACTCTACCACTTGAGCTACTTCACCACTTCTGGTTTTCTGAGATAAGAATGTCATGGACTTTCGTGCTCAGGCTGGCTTTGAGCCACAATCCTCAGATCTCAGCCTCCTAAGTAGCTAGGATTACTGGCATGAGCCGCCAGTACCCGGCTTCTACCAATTTCTTGAGAGATTTCCTCTGGGCCATCTCCTCAAGATAAGGCCCTGGGTTCAAGCCATGGTATGGGCATAATAATGGGCATAATAAATAAGCAAAGACCAGTGGAAAAGGAACAACTACAGATGACTCTGGGATTTGAGGCCTGCTAGGGCACAGATGTGTTTGCCGGGGTACATTGCCATTGTCATTGTCTGCAGGGCTGTGGGCCACGTGCAGGGACTTTCTGGGGATGAAGCAAAGAGCAGAGGGACCCTGTGCTTCTTCCAAGTGAACCTGTCCATGACTGGGGGCCAGAATCTATCCCAGCCGTGGGCCAGAGGCCTAAGCCAGGTAGACAATGCTGTGGGGTCTAGCCCACCTGCAGTTCTCAGGGCACATGCCTTCCTATGGGAGAGGGCCGGAGTGTCACAGGCCTGTTGGGAAATGTTTTAGGAAGAGCCAAGGGAGAACTCTCCCCTGAAAGCAGTCCAGGTCCTCTCCTTTGGCTTTTATTTTTCTTTTTTTACTCAAGGTTGTTGCTCTACCACATGAGCCATGCCTCCAGCCTGAGTTTTTGCTGGTTAATTGAAGCCAGTGCCACAGATTTTTCTGTCCAGGCTAGTTTTGAATTATGATCTTCTGATCTCAGCCTGAGATGAGAGTTAGGATTCCAGATGTGAGCCATTTGCACCTGGCTTATTCTTTTTTTTAAATTTTGTTACTGTGAAATTATATGTTTATAAAATATTTGTGGAAGTTTTAAAAAATGCCATTAATGCCAATTCTTATGACCTGATAAACCAGGTATATAAGGTTAGTGAAACATTGGCTCCTATATTAACTTGCTTGGACTACCACAACACAAATTACCAACACAGAGAGGCAGAAAACAACAGAGATTTAGCCAGGGCTCTATGGCTCACATCTGTAAACCTAGCTACTTAAGAGGTTGGAATCTGAGGATCCTGGTTCAAAGCAGGTAGGAAAGTCTGTGAGACCCTTATCTCCAATTAACTATTAAAAAGCCAGAAGTGAAGCTGAGGCTCAGTCTCCTGAAGAGCTGTGATTACAGGCATAGCTGCCATCATTCAGCTTTGGCTCTTTTTTTAAATAATGTCTAACTTGCTTTCCTTAGAATCTGAAGTTCTTGCTCCCCCTTCCACCTCTCCAGTCCCAAGAATAAGCAACTTTGACAGTCACAGAAACTGTTGATGATAGACTGTACAGTAAAAGCAGCAGAACACAAAAGTGTCTATTCAAAATGTTCCTGATTTCCTAAAAAGTTGCAGATGCCTCCATGCCACAGGGAAAGGAAATTCAGCAGAATGTTAACAGTCTCTCTCTGAGGGTGGCGGTGGTGGTGACATTTTGTAAATACATTTGGAGCTTTCCATTTTTTCCCCACTGTTGCAATTAAGAAAAAAAATCTATTTTCAGAATGCATTCATGAACTGTGATACTGAGCCTGAATGAAAGGAAACTAGAGGAATCCCTGAGGAGGCTCCAAGGCCTGACATTTGTAAAAATCTGGTTTTATTCACATTGTAAAAGGACTTAACATTACTTTCTAAAACTTCATTCACGGGCACTGACTTAGGACCCCCAGAGATGGCAGAAATGGAACTCCCATCCCCATAACAATACTGCTCTTGGCCAGGCGTCGGTGGCTCACGCCTGTCATCCTAACTACTCAGGAGGCTGAGATCTGAGGATCGCAGTTCAAAGCCAACCTGGGCAGGAAAGTCCATGAGACTCTTATCTTCAATAAACCACCAGAAAACCGGAAGTGGCGCAGTGGTTCAAGTGGTAGAACACTCGCCTTGAGCTGAAGAGCTGAGGGACAGCACCCAGGCCCAGAGTTCAAGCCCCATGACTGACAAAAACAAACTGCTCTTGTAGCTGGGCACCAGTGGCTCACGCCTGTAATCTTAGCTACTCAGGAGGCTGAGATCTGAGGATTGTGGTCCAGTGCCAGCCTGAGTAGGAAAGTCTGTGAGACTCTTATTTCCAATTAATCACCAGAAAACTGGAAGTGGAGCTGTGGCTCAAGGCACAAGCCTTGAACACAAAAGCTCAGGGACAGCACCCAGGCTTTGAGTTCAAGGTCCAGGACTAGCACAAACAACACACACACCCACACACACACACATATATATATATATTGCTACAAGCTCTTCACAAATCCTCCTCTACCCCCAGACATCAGAAGTTCCATTATAGCATACTGGGATGAGGCAATAGGTTATTCCAGAGACAGAAAGAGAGGGGGTGAGAGAGAGAGGAGAAAGAATGTACAGTGAGTGGTGTACTAGCTGGTAACCTTGGTAAATTATTTAACTTCTCATGGACGGCAATAAATGATACTGACCACCAAGAGGTCCAGGTTAGGGACCTACAATCCTCTTACCTTACCTTGTACAGGAGCTACGGATACAGATGGGATTGTACTGTATTATGCAGAACCTCACCCACAGAACCCCAACAGGACAAGGAGAATAGCATGAAAAACACAGCACTGTAAACATCTGAGGGGAGGAAGGGTTCTAAGGTGGGCAGGCCAGGTTCAGGAGTGCTGTGACTCCATCCCACCCCACTTGGAGATGTCCTCGGAGACTTGTGCGAAATGAAACAAAATCCCAACAGTTCGGGAACAACTGCTAATTCTGTGCACGGCCAGCGGGGACAAGGTCACAGCTTGACTAGAAGTCAAGGAGGTTTTCCTCCAGGTAGAGACACACACACACACACACACACACACACACACACACACACACACACACACACACACACACACACACACACACACACACACACACACACACACACACACACACACACACACACACACACACACACCAGGATGCAGCTATTACCCTGGTTAGGTAGTCCAGCCAGTTGTCTGTATGTAATAGCTTCTCAACTAGGACAGCAGAGGCCTGGGGGTCCTGCCCACCTCCACTGCCCAGTGTCTCCTCAAGCATCACCAATGGATACCAGAGGCGGAAGCCAGCACTTCAGGAAATAAGATGGCATAGTTTCAAAGTATCCCCACAAGAACCTCACGGATTCCAAAATGGCTATTTGTGTTGTTGTTGTTGTTGCTATAACAGAGTGCCACAGGCTGGAAAACTTACAAAGCAAAAAAAAAAAAAATGAGTGCTCCAAGCTTTGGAGGCTGGAAAGTCTAAGTTGACAGTGCTGATCTCTAGACAGCCTCACTGCTGTGTCGTAACAGGTGGAAATCATCCTATGGAGAGAGCATGCAAGCTCAGCCTCGCTTCCTGTTCTTACACAGCCACTCATTTCATCCTAGAGCCTCGACCGGCAAACCTCATTTGACCCCAGTTACTTCCCATACCAGCAACATATGATTTGAAGGCCTTTGAAGGATGTAGTCCAACCATAGCAGGGGGGAAATTGTGACTGAATAGCAGAGAATCCCAGTGGGAGCATCTTATTCAAGAGACCCAGGTCACCAAAGTGCGGGAAAGAGACATGCTAAGGTGGTGCTCTCCTGAAAGAACACGGAGAAGGAAATGGCATGACTTCTGTAGTTTTCACACCAAAACTGTTAAACTTGAATTTAATCACAAAGAAACACCAACAATTCCAAGTTGAACAGGATGCTGGTGGCTCATGCCTGTAATCCTAGCTACTCAGGAGGCTGAGATCTGAGGATCACGGTTCAAAGCCAGCCCGGGCAGGAAAGTCCTTGTGACTCTTCTCTCCAACTAACCACCAGAAAACTTGGAGCCACAGGGCCATTTCTAGTTTTCTGGTGGTTAGTTGGAGCTTTGAACGAAAAAGCTCAGGACCAGAGCCCAGGCCCTGAGTTCAAGCCCTGCAACTGAAAAAAAAAAATTCCAAGTTGGAGCCAGGTATTGGTGGTTCATTGCCTATTATCCTAGCTCTACTCAGGAGGCTAAAATCTAAGGCTCATGAGATCAGCCTAGACAAAAAAAAAAAAAAGGTCAGTGAACTCCATCTCCAAAATAACCAGTAAAGGGGCTGGGAAGGTGGCTCAGTGGTAGAGCACTTGCCTTGCATGCATGAGGCCCTGGGTTCAATTCCTCAGCACCACATAAGAAAAAAGCCAGAAGTGGTGCTGTGGCTCAAGTGGTAGAGCACTAGCCTTGGGCTGAAGAGCTGAGGGACAGCACCCAGGCCCAGAGTTCAAGCCCCACGACCCGGACCAAAAAAAAAAAGAGTACCCAAAATAACCAGTAAAAAGTAAATCAAGAGGCGTAGCTCAGGTGGTAGAGATCCAGTCTAGCAAGCTCAAGGCCCTGAGTTCAAGCCCCAGCATTGGCACAAATAAAAACAAAATAAAAGTACAGTTCTATTTTATGCGTCAATATTTCCAAAAGGAAAAGAATCTTAAATCCCAGTTTGAGCTGGGAGTGGTAGTAAAAGCCTTTAATCCAAGCCATAGATAGCAAAGGGAGACTGAGTGCTATGATGACAACAAAACAAACAAAACCTCAAGTGGACAGACAGTATACAAACTAAGCAGCCAGTCACTCTAAAGAAGTGCCAGAATCCTGCTGGGCACCATGGCTCACACCTGTAGTCCTAGCTACTCAGGAGGCTGAGATCTGAGGATCGCAATCCTAAACCAGCCCAAGCAGGAAAGCCTGTGAGACTCTTATCTTCAATTAGACACCAAAAAGTCAGAAGTGGAGCTTTGACTCAAGTGGTAGACACCAGCCTTGAGCATAAAAAGCTCAAGGACAGCACCCAAGCCCTGAGTTCAAGCTCCAGGATAGGCACAATTTAAAAAAAAAAAAAAAGTCATAAAAGAGAAATACTGAACCATCCCAGATTGGAGGAGACAGACACAGCAACTCCACACAGTGCTCCTGGGCTGACTCCCAAACCCAAAGAGAGAGACTCCTAAGCCAGTAGGCAGAATCCTAGTGAACTCTCCCCAGGATGCTCAGGACTGTGTCAGTGTTGAACTTCCTGGTTTGGATAACTGTACTGAAATTACACATTCTCTGAGATAAGCATACAGATTATCTAATAATATTTGTGGGAAGAATAGGTACAAACTCTGTATCAACTGGGTTCACGCCTGTGATGTTATCTAGTCAGGAGGCTGAGATCTAAGGATCCCAGTTCAAAGTTAGGCCAGGCAGGAAAGTCCATGAAACTCCTTTCTTCAATTAACCACCAAAAAGCTAGAAGTGGGATTGTGGCTCAAGTGGTAAAATACCAGGCCTGAGCAAAAAAAAAAAAAAAAACAGTCTGGGAAGGTGGCTCAGTGGTAGAGTGTTTGCCTTGCATGCATGAGGACCTGGGTTCCATTCCTCAGCACCACATAAGCAAAAAGAAAAAAAGCCAGAAGTGGCGCTGTGGCTCAAGTGGTAGAGCACTAGCCTTGAGCTGAAGAGCTGAGGGACAGCGCCCCAGGCTCAGAGTTTAGGTACCACGACCAGACCCAAAAACAAAAAAGCAAAAAAACAAAAACTTTAGGGCCAGAGTTCAAGCCTCAGTACCAACACACACACACACACACACACACACACACGAAGAAAGAAGAAGAGAAAGAGAAGAAGGAAGAGGAGGAGGAGGAGAAGTTACAAACACCACAGAACCCTTTTGTACATAATCCTTCTGTCACTAAGGGAAACCAATACTCTGGCATCTGACAGCACGGGTGAATCAGGTCTCTGTCTGCTGCCGGCTCCAATGGAGTCATATTGCATGTGTTCTTTTGTGCCTGGCTTCTTTTGTTCAATATCAACATCTGTGAGCATCAACTTTCCACTGTGTCCGGGTCTCTCTTCAGTTTTCTGCATCTTTTGTCTTTAGAAAACAAAGGCAAAAGAAAGCCCCCTCTAGTCAAAGAAATATTTAAGGAGCACCTAGACTAGGCTAGGAGCTTTGAATGCCAAACTATGTGGACGAAGAATTCTGTTTCAGGGATCCATGGTGCCTGATAGTTGCAGGGACTGGGAAGTTTCACACTGCCATGTAAGGTCAGTCTTTGAAAGGGATTTATTGCCTGCCCTAAAAACATCCTCAAGCCAGGCACCAGTGGCTCACGCGAGCTACTGAGGAGGCTGAGTTCTGAGGATCACAGTTCAAAGCCAGCCCAGGCAAGAAAGTCCATGAGACTTTTTTCTTCTTCTGCCAGTCCTGGAGCTTGAACTCAGGGCCTGGGCACTGTCCCTAAGCTTCTTTTGCTCAAGGCTAGCACTCTACCACTTGAGCCACAGCTCCACTTGTGGCTTTTTCTGTTGATGTGGTACTGAGGAATTAAACCCAGGGTCATGCATGCTAGGCAAGCACTCTACCACTAAACCACATTCCCAATCCCCACAAGACTCCTATTCTCCAATTCACACACACACACACACACACACACACACACACACACACACACACACACACACACACACACACAAGCACAAAGACTAGCCTTGAGCACCAAAAGCTCAGGAATAGTGATTGAGTTCGAGCCCCAGGACCAGCACAAAAACAGCATAAAACAGTATGTGGCCACCAAGAAATGGACAAGCATCTCAGTCCAGTCTTTTTTTGGTCTGTAATGGGACTTGAACTCTGGGCCTCAGTGCTGTCTCTCAGCTCTTCAGCTCAAGACAAGCACTCTACCACTGAGCCACAGCACCACTTCCAGTTTTCTGGTGGTTAATTGGAGATAAGAGTCTCACAGACTTTTGTGCCCAGGCTGGCTTTGAACCATGATCCTCAGATCTCAGCCTCCTGAGTAGCTAGGATTACAGGAACTCAGTTTAGTCCAGTCTTTTAACACATCATAACATTGGGACCCAGAAGCTTCTGGCTTACATAGTGCCAGTGGCTCAAACCTGTAACCTTAGTTACTCAGGAAGCTGAGATCTGAGGATCATGGCTCAGCCCCAGTCTGGACAGGAAGTCCATGTGACTCTTCAATTAATCAGCAAAAAGCCTGAAGTGAGATATGATTCAAGTGGTAGAGTGCCAGCCTTGAGCAAAAAGGCTAAAGGGGGTGCGGGGGAGGAATGGGAGAATGGAAGGGATGGGAAGGGGAAACAAAGGAGGAGGCAGCAATGCTTGATGGGAAATGTGCTCATTACCTGCCCATGTAATTGTAGCTCCTCTGTATGGTATTTTCACAATAAAAATAATAATAATAAATTTTTTTTTAACTACGAGAGAGCCTGAGACCCTGAGTTCAAGTCCCAGTACTGGCACATAAATAAACAAACAAACAAATAAATAAATAAATAAATTGTTCCTGGTTCAATTCTTTCACCTATTCTTCAAGTGTTCTTTGTTGAAATATTGGAGTTTTCACAGTTAAAAGCTATAACTCATCCAGGTGCTAGTGGCTCATACTTGTAATTCTAGCTACACAGAAGCTGAGATCTGAGGACCACGGTTCAAAGCCAGCCTAGGCAAGAAAGTTTGGAAGACTCTTATCTCCAATAAACCATCCAAAAGCCAGAAGTGGAACTGTGACTCAAGTGGCAGAGTGCTAGCCTTGAGCAAAAAAAAAGACAGTGCCTAAAGCCTGAGTTCAAGCCCCAGACCCAGAAAAAAAATATATATATATATATATATCAAAATGCTCTGGCCACTGGGTTTTGTCGTTTGTTTTGTGTTCAGGGCTCCCAAAAACAAATGATCCTGCAGAGAGTCATTGCTGGCTTCTCTGTGGGCATCCTGTCACACTCCAACCTCCCCCCACCCCCCAATTATAGTTAGTTCACCACCAGCATTGCTGGGAGACCAATGGTCAGCCTCCTTTTTCCTGGGTCTCCATTTTCTCTTCTCTAACAAGAAGGAAATAGATTACATCCTGTGCGTGCTGGGGTTTGAACTCAGGGCCTTGCCACATGACCTGTGCCTCGAGTCTAGCTTTTTGCTGATTAATTGGAGATAAGAGTCTCAGAGCTATCTTAGCCTGAGATGACTCTGAGCCTTGATCCTCAGATCTCAGCCTCCTGAGTAGCTAAGAAAATATGCAGGAGCCCCCCTGTGCCCAGCGCATGTGGGGTTTTTTGTTTGTTTGTTTGTTTAATCCATGAGAGAAAGGGAGAAAATGAGTCTCCAGTACAATGAGTCCCCCAGACCCCAATCAAATGCCATCATCATGTGGCTATGTGTGTCAGCTGGAGACCTGGATTTTTGCTGAGTTTGGCTCAATAAAAGGTGATTTGTTTTGACTCTTTTACATATATTTTTCTGCCCTAACAGAAAGAAAACTTAGCAGGGCACCAGTGGCTGATGCCTACAATCCTAGCTACTCACAAGGCTGAGATCTAAGGATTGCACTTCAAAGCCAGCCCTGGTAGGAACATCGTGAGACTCTTATCTCCAATAAACCACCAGAAAACCAGAAGTGGCTCTGTGGCTCAAGTGGTAGAGCGCTAGCCTTAAGCTGAAGAGCACAGGGACAGGGCCCAGACCCAGAGTTCAAGCCCCATAACCAACAGGGAGAGGGAGAGGGAGAGGGAGAGAGAGAGAGAGAGAGAGAGAGAGAGAGAGAGAGAGAGAGAGAGAGAGAGAGAGAGAGAGAGAGAGAGAGAGAGGAAACTATAAAATCTCAGAGCCTTAGAATAGACAACCTCTCTGGACACATGGGCAAAATAACATGAGGAGTCATTTCATTGAACATCCCACAGCTCTGGCTTGAGTCCCTGACTCTAGTCCAGTGTTTTTCCTATGACCTCAATCTGGGTGGTTGTCTGGCTGACCGCTTCTCTAAATGCTGCAGCTCTCTGATCTCGTCTGCAGGGTTGGTTCTCACGGCCAAATAGATGGCAAACAAATCAGTATGTTCTGAATGGTTCAAGGGACCAGTTTGCTCTATGGAACGAAACAGTCCTGACAGGCTAAATGCAGCAGGTTTGCTGAAGTGGACATGGTGCCCACCTGTCACCTGAGACAAGGAGGGAGGCAGCCCATCCTACCTGCCCCAGGTCACTGCTCATTCATTCACACACGGTTACATAAAGCCACAGATTCCATCAGTCTCCTTGGCACACCCTAGAAATGACTCAAGCCAGAAGTTCTTATTACAAACTGTTGGGTTAGTAAAAAGGAACCAGTTTGTATTTCCTCTTCCTCCTCGTCCTCCTCGTCATCCTCGTCCTCCTCCTCCTCCTCCTCCTCCTTCTTCTTCTTCTTCATGCTGGTACTGGGGCTTGGATTCCATGCCTCATGCTCCCTCTTGGCTTTTTCCTTTTTCTGCTCAAGGCTGGTGCCTGATACTTGATTCACAACTCCACTCTTGGCTTTTTGCTGGTTAATTGCAGATAAAAGTCTCTTGGATTTGGTTGCCCCAGCTGGCTTAGAGCTGGGATCCTTGGATCTCAGCCTCCTTAGTAGTCAGGATTACAGGCCTGAGCCATTAGTACCCAACTTGCATTCCTTCTCTCAGAAAGCCAAACATACTGGACATAGAAGAAAAATTTTTTCCTTCCTTCCTTCCTTCCTTCCTCTCTCTCTCTTTTTGTGGTATTGAGGATTGAGGTGAAGGCAGCATAGACAGGTAATTTACCACTTGAGCAATACCTCCTTGCCTCACTTTGAACTCTGGGCCTGGGCACTGTCCCTGAGCTTCTTTTGCTCAAGGCTAGCACCCTACCACGTGAGCCACAGTACCACTTCCAGCTTTTTCTGTGTATGTGGTACTGAGGAATCAAACCCAGGACTTCATGCATGCTAGGCAAGCACCCTACCACTAAGCCACATTCCCAGCCCATCCTTGCCTCTTTATATGTCTCATATTCACAGTAGGATCACACTTGATGTCTGCACAGGCCTTGACTCCGGGGATGGTCAACACTTGCCACCACTCCCAGCCATTAGTTGAGATGGAGTTTCACAAACTTCCCTTTTTTTCCCCAGGCTAACCTCAAACTAAGTACTCAGATCACTATCTCTCAAATTACCAGGCTTACAGGCTCGTCCGGGTGTGTGAACACAAACAAGAGTCTTAATCATACTATTGGTTTCAACATAGATAGGAGATCATGCAAGGCTGGCGCCTGTGTGTGTGGTTCATGCCTCTAGTCCTAGCTACTCAAAAGGCTCAAATCTGGAGGACTGCAGTCTGAACCAGCCCAGGAAACCCAAGCAACCCATGCATGACTCTATCTCCAAAAGAATAACCAGAAAAAAAAAAAAAAAAAAAGAAAAAGAAAGCTAGCCGGGCGCTGGTGGCTTATGCCTGTAATCCTAGCTACTCAGGAGGCTGAGATCTGAGGATCGCAGTTCAAAGCCAGCCTGGGCAGGAAAGTCCCTGAGACTCTTATCTCCAATAAACCACCAGAAAACCGGAAGTGGCATTGTGGCTCAAGTGGCAGAGTGCTCGCCTTGAACTAAAGAGCTCAGGGACAGCACTCAAGCCCAGAGTTCAAGCCCCATGACCAACAAAAGCAAAAACAAAGCCAGGCTGGAAGCATGGAGGTATGGCTCAAATAGTAGAGTGTCCGCAGAACAAGCTCAAGGCCCTGGTAGCGGAAAAAGAAAAGAAAAAAAGAAAGTGGTTTCAGAACTCATCCTTTGTTCCTAGCTATAAATAGTGCTCCATAACCTGACCACTCCAAGAGCAGCTTGCAAAGCAGCAGAGTTGGAAAAATCCTAGTACCACAGCCAGGTATGGTAGCACATGTCTGTAATCTCAGGACTTTGGGGGTAGAAGCAGGAAAACCACAGAGTCAAGGCCAGCCTCCACTACATCCTCTGGATCACTGGAGCAGAAATTGCATCTTAATACTTCAAACCTCAGATGTTCCTAACAGAATGTGCTTTTAGTGAAGTCTGATGAGTCATCCAAAATCTCAGTACGTGGTCAGTACCTTATATACACCTGGACCCACCAGCGCATAATGACAAATGGGTCTGAGCCATTCCTTGCCCCCTTTCAAAACCTAGGGGGCAACCAGGAGCACTTAGAGGAAGAGAAGGGAGAGAAACAAGCCCAAGAAGGAAGGAAAAAACAAGCCCAAGAGAGGGAAAGCTTCAAAGAAAAGAAAAAGGTTCCTAGCTACTCAGGAGGCTGAGATTTGAGGATCACCGTTCAAAGCCAGGAAAGCCATGGAGACGCTTATCTCCAATTAAACACCAAAAAGCCAGAAGAGGAGCTGTGGCTCAAGCACAGCACTAGCCTTGAGCAGAAAAGCTCAGGGACAGTGCCCAGGTCCTGAGTTCAAGCCCCTGGAAAAGAAATGGAAGAGATGGGAAAGCAGAGAAGGAAGGGAAAGGAAGAAGGAAGGAAGGAGAAAGGAGGTAACAAAGGAAAGGAAGGGCAGGAGGGAAAGGCAAGGGTGTCTCCCTCAGGCTGTGTAACTGGACAGGTGTCACTCACCTCTGCATTTACAGCATTTACACCATAATCACATGCCCACACACCGCCTCCTGTATTTACCTGCTTAATCATTGTTGCATGTGACTCTCTTAACCGTGATTACACAGTTAAAGATGCTTGGCTCCACATCAGACCAAAAAGACAGCAGCCATCTGAGATTAGATCATCTGCTGGCGTCCTGGGTATCTTGTTTGTGCACGTGCAATCTGTGAAGTTTGGGCAGAGGAAATTGCCAAAGGACACAGTGCTCAGAACACGTTCTCAGGGCTGAGCAATGTCCTCAATTGGACTTTTGCAAGAAAGTTGATGTGTAGGCTTTTATGTGCTTTTTTCCTAGTGCACATTATTATATTTTTTTTCTTCTAATGCCTGGTTGCAGGACACTGGCGATTCATGTGTGTAATCCTAGCTACTCAGAAAGCTGACCGCCAAGGAGTGAGTTCAAAGCCAGCATCAGCAGGGCAGTCTGTGACTCTTATCTCCAATTAACCCCCAAAAGCTGAGTAGCTCAAGTGGTAGAGCATTAGACTTAAGCAAATAAAAAGCTCAGGGACAGCACCTAGGCCCTGGGTTCAAGTACCAAGATGGTGCGCGCGCACACACACACACACACACACACAGATGCATGGCTGCATGGCGGGTACCATTTGCTGAAGAGTTGTTTGGAAATCTCTGCTCCTGAGTGATCGTCCAGGTGCTGCAGGAAGTCCCCTCAGTGCTGGTGCCAAATGGATGCAGATGGCTCTGTACCACCGGTTTCTAAACCTCACCACAGGACACCAGGGCGCCTTGGTCTGACAGCTATGCAGCTTTAGCCCTGCAGGGCTGCGGAGCCTGCTCAATCCTTCCCGGTGCGAGAAAGACTAAAGATCTTTTAGGATAGAACTGGGTCCTGGGAAATCATGCCTGTAATCCTAATTACTCCAGAGGCTGAGATCTGAGGATCACAGTTTGAAGCCAGCCTAGGCAGACCAAATCTGAGAGACTCCAATTAACCAACTAAAAGCCAGAAGTGGAGCTTTGGTTCAAGTGGTAGAGTGCCAGCCTTAGTTGAAAAACTAAGCAAGAATAGAAAGCTCTGAGTTCAAGCCTGAATAAAAAATTAAAAGAAAAACATTTTTTAAAAAAGATTAGGACCACAAAGGCACAAGCAAATGTTTACTCGACACTCCAAGTACTGTAGAGTATATAACTGGGTCTGTCTTTCTTTCTTCCTCTCTTTCCTTCCTCTCTCCCTCTCTCCCTTCCTTCCTTCCTCCCTTCCTCTTTTCTGGTGCTAGGATTTGAACCTACAGCTTTGCGCTTGCTGTGCCTGCTTGCTCAGTTGGCACTCCTACCACCTGAGCCATGCTTGTAATCTAGCTTTATTGCCGAAGGTTTGGAGATGGCGTGTCTCAGACCTTTCTGCCTGGGTTGACCTTGAACCATGCTCCTCCAGATCTCAGCCTCCTAAATACTAGGATTACAGTCATAAACAACTGCTGCCTGCCTTATATCTGTGATTTTCTTTTTCTTTTCTCTCTATTCTTTTTCTTTTTGCCAGTCCTGGGGCTTGGACTCAGGGCCTGGGTACTGTCCCTGAGCTGCTTTTGCTTAAGGCTAGCACTCTACCACTTAAGTCACAGCACCCCTTGTGGCCTTTTCTGCTTATGTGGTCCTAAGAAATGGAACCCAGAGCCTCATGCATGTTAGGCAAGCACTAAGCCACATTCCCAGCCTGTATCAGTGGTTTTCTAAAGCCCTTGCTGGGGTTGCTGTAGTTGGCAGTTGGACTTCGAGCATGGTTTTGAAGTAAGCAAGAAGCCTTGGCTGATGCAGCTTGCCTCGAGGTGTGCCATGAGTCTTTGATCTTTTTGTAAGTTATCATCACAACCTCTCTTCGCTTAGCGACAAGTCTACCCAGAGTTTGTAGCAATTTGTACATATTTTCCTCCTCTGTACGCTCTGAGAAAAGAAGACACAAAGCCAGCCAAAATGTTTCCTAATGGAAAGAAAGAAAGAAAGAAAGAAAGAAAGAAAGAAAGAAAGAAAGAAAGAAAGAAAGGAAGGAAGGAAGGAAGGAAGGAAGGAAGGAAGGAAGGAAGGAAGGAAGGAAGGAAGGAAGGAAGGAAAAAAGAAAAAATAAACAGAGAAAGAAACAAAGAAAGCAGAACATGGAGAAACCAAAAATTCCAACAGAAAACAGCAAGGAGTTTCCAGCCAGAGCTGGAAGAAGATGAGCACAATTATTGAATGTGTGAGTTCCCGGCGGGTCCCCAGACCTTCACAGCTTAGCCAGCACTGGCAGGTGACAGCGGCTTTCCAGCTTCCCTGGGACCACAGGGTACCAGGAACAGACACAAGTCCATCATTCCGGAAGCTCTAACAAACCTGGAGAGTCAGGGAGGTGACAGGCGCCTGTGATCCCAGCACTTGGGAAGCAGGAAGGCCGTGAGTTCTAGGCCAGCTCTGGCTACACAGTGAAACCCTGTCTTCTGAAAAAAAAAAAATCAACAATGACAACAAAAACCAGAAACAAACAAATTGACTTGTTGAGGAGATCAGACTCGGATCCAAACTAACAAAAGAAATAAAGCGTTCACCTCAGAAAACCCTTTTTCTTTTTTTTTTTTTTTCTTTTTTTTTTATGAATAGCTTTACAGAAATAAGCCTGTGTCCATTGTGGCTGAGACCGGTTCGAGCTGGTCTCTTTCAACCCAGTTCTAAAAGCCGTGGGAGTGCAAACTATTGCTTCCAGGAGTGCAGTCCATTCTCTGCAGTCAGTGTCGCCCGTGGAAAATAGGACAGCAGTGGAGTGAAGGGGTCTGTGCTTGATGAAAGGCGGTCGCCCCCCTCCCCAGATCTTAGCTACCCAACTTCCTCTCAATTGCCTTCTACACGGTACCTACACCTTGGAGAAGGGAGAAGCTGTAAAGTGAAGCAATTGTATGGCACCGAGGCTACTGGAAACCTAGGTGGAAAGACCCCCCGCCCCCCACCCCGGCAGGGTAAGAGATGGGTGACATGGGGCAGCTAGCAGGCACCCATACAAGCAGAGCTGAAGGCATGCAAGCACCATGGAAGTCCAGAAGCCCATCTGGTCCCACGCTCAGCCTTGATTGCCCCTGCTCCTCCCTAACCTCCATTTCCTCCAGACCTGGCATGACCAGCAGCTCTCCTCAGCCTCCTCCTCCTCGAGGGAGGAACCCACAGTGGTTCGAATCCAAGCCTCCCCAGACCAGCATCCAGAGTTCTCTCTGGCCAGACCAACCCTGCACCCCACCCCGCCCCGTGGCTCTATCCACCTGGGTCACACCCACCCCCTCTCTGTCCTCCAAACTTAAACCACTGCCTGTCCCGACCAGTGCCCACATCCTGAGGACAATGTGGGAGCATGCGCAGAAGCGCAGGTGGAAGATGACCAGAAAGCCGGGCCCAGCCCCTCTCCTCCCAGCCCTGCATCTGGAAAGCGAGCAACAAACGGCAAGCGGCAAGTGGTGACACAGTGTAGCACAAGGTGTTAGATCCTACTTCCTCCATGCCACTCTGCAAGGGATGCCTGAAAATACCTGGCACTTACCACGATTACTAGGATGATCACATAAGATATATTTTTTAATATAAAAGATTTATTTTTTTATTTTTTTTGCCAGTCCTGGAGCTTGAACTCGGCCTGGGCACTGTCCCTGAGTTTCCTTTGCTCAAGGCTAGCACTTAGCTAGTTGAGCCACAGCACCATTCCCAGCTTTTTCTGTGTATGTGGTGCTGAGAAATGGAACCCAGGGCTTCATGCATGCTAGGCAAGCACTCTACCACTGAGCCACATCCCCAGCCCTAGAATTTTTTTTGGGGGGGGGGTCCGGTCGTGGGGCCTGAACTCTGGGCCTGGGCGCTGTCCCTCAGCTCTTCAGCTCAAGGCTAGTGCTCTACCACTTGAGCCACAGCGCCACTTCCAGCTTTTTTCTTTTTGCTTATGTGGTGCTGAGGAATCGAACCCAGGGCCTCATGCATGCAAGGCGAGCGCTCTATCACTGAGCCACCTTCCCAGCCCCCAGCTCTAGAATTTTATTGCTTTTATTGATTTTATTGCTTTGGGGCATAGGCCAGAGTAAGAGGGAAGGGCAGAGAACTACACAATGTAATCTTGTAACCTTGTGTGGGCTGGGGTGTGGCTCGGTGGTGGCGTGCTTGCCTGGCACATGCGAGGCCCCGGGTTCATGGGGTGGGGGGTGGGGTGTTAGAATCAGAGTGAATAATATTTCAAAGGAAGTTCCAAAGGAGGAACTCTTTCTGGGTCAATTGAACTGCCGGGTTTAAAATAACTTCAGCAGCCAGCTCGAACAGCAATGTGTGTGTCTGTCAAAAAGAAAGAAATGAGCCTTTTCTTGAAACAGCATCTCATGCGAATGCTTGTTGGAATTGTACCCAAAAACTTCTAGTGGCTAGCTGCTAGGCTGGAGCAGCCAGTGGGTCTCCCATCCGTCCCGGCTGCCCAGTGGGAAGGGGCTCCAAGAAGCCTGGGTCAGTTGGAAGAAGATAAAATCAGCCACCAAGCATGGTGGTCCAGACAAGTGGCTGCGTCCTCACATGCCGGGGCTGCCAAGGGCCGGCAGGAGCCTCCACTGTGCAGATTTGCACAGCTAAGAACTGCAGTGGGAAGCTGTTTATCCAGGTTAACTATGTTCGTTATTAGGCTAGTTAGGTCCCTCCTCAAAACAAATGAAGGTATTAGCTGGTCCACAGTGGCTCACACTTATAATCCTAGCTACCCAGGAGGCTGAGATGTGAGGATCACGTGATTCAATCTGGAAACTCCATCAGACTCTTATCTCTAATTAAGTGTCAGTTAAGCTGGAAGTGGAGCTGTGGCTCCAGTGGTAGAGTACTAGCCTTGAGAAGAAAAGCTCAAAGACAGCACCCAGGCTCTGAGTTCAAGCCCTAGGACCAGCACGCATGCACACGTGTGTGTGTGTGTGTGTGTGTGTGTGTATGTGTGTGCGCACACACATACAACACAGTATCATGCTGATCCAGCCTCCTCCTCTTCCTGTCCCCACGCAGGACACCGGCCGGGCAGCGGCTGGCTCTTCCCACATTGCTCTTTTTGGAGAGGAATATATTTGGATGGCTGCTTTTACTAAAGCTGTGTGTTTCCCAGAGCCTGCGTGCCACATGGCAACGAGGAGGGAAAAGAAAGGACAAACTTTAGAGCTGTCCATCATCACCACCCCCTCACAGGAGGTCAGGGGTAAGGGAGAACTGGGGACACCACACAGCGTTGACTCAGTGGCCCCCAAAAAAACCAGTTTTGTGAACGTGACAGAAGAGGGATGATGGCTGGCTACAAAGGTGATGTGGGCACGCGCCTGGAATCCTAGCGGCTTGGGAGGCTGACCTCTGAGGACTGGGGTTTGAAGCCACCCTGGGCAGGAAACCCATGAGACTCTCATCTCCAATAAATGACTCAAAAAGCCAGAAGTGGTGCTGTGGCTCAAATGGTCAAGTGCTAGCTTTGAGCAAAGCAGCTTAGGGACAGTGCTCAGGCCCTGAGTTCAAGTCCTAGGACTGGTGGAAGGAAGGAAGGAAGGAAGGAAGGAAGGAAGGAAGGAAGGAAGGAAGGAAGGAAGGAAGGAAGGAAGGAAGGAAGGAAGGAAGGAAGGAAGGGTCTCTGCAGAGAGCACACACTTAGTACCATCCCTAAAACCAGCGCAGAAGACTCCCTCCTCCGACAGCTCTGGGCAGGCCCCAGCAGGCGGGGCCGGCCGCAGACACCCCGCTGGGGGCTGGGCAGGGGCACGGCAGGGCAGGCGGCGCGGGGCGCCTAGGCCCGGGAAGCAGCCGCGGAGGGAGCGGAGCGGTGCGGGCCAGGCCCAGGCGGGCAGGCGGGCGGGCGGGCCTGCCGGGGATGAGTCACCGGGAGCTGTGAATGCTATTCTGAGCGCTGCCAAGGACACGGATGCTCTTGGTGGCCCCCGGCCCCCTTCACAGCTCCGTTCCTTCCTGATCTGCCTGCCAGAAGCCCAGCACGTGCTGTCTCGGCCTCTAAGCCTTGTTGGGACGCGGTTCCTGCGCAGGGAAGGGCAGGGAAGGGCAGACCTTGCGGAATTTCCTAAATGAATCACCTGGCCGTTTATTTCACTAAGGGAAGCCAAGAGGTTGTGAGTTTAAGTGGTAGAGTCTCGAAGGAAAAATCTACCTGGGACTCAACTCACTGTTCTGCCGAAGCAGACAGCGCCTGCATTCACGGCTCAGTCTGTCTGCTCCCCGGACGTCCATCCGTCCATCCGTGGGTCCATAGAAAGACTTAAGTGCTAGAAAGACTATGTCAGCGGCGCTGGAGGCCCGCCCCTGTGTCCAGCTATTTCAGAGGCTCTGGATCCTCCCATCTCCAATCAAGCATCCAAAACCTGGAAGTGGGGGTATGGCGTAAGTGGGGGAGTACCAGACTTGAGGAGAAAAAGCTAAGCCACAGCGCCCAGGTCCTGAGATCAAGGCTCAACCTTGGCCGCCTTCCCGCAGGAATCTAAGTAAGAATGTGGCTTCTAGCATCTTCTGCTGCTCTGTACTAAGTGGCCACAGCTCTCCAGGGGAAAGTCAGCGACCTCCTTCCTGTCATTATCTTGTGTCACAGATTCTCAGGAACGAGTTCTGGGAAAAGGAGAGTTATGCTTCAGAAAGATGGAGACAGCAGGAAATGGCATTAACATCATTTCTGAATTAGCATACATTAATGTTACATTGGCCTTTCGTTGTGATAATTCTACGCATTGTAGATGCGTAGGGCTCAGTTTAAACAATCACCCCTCTAGCCTATCCCCCAATAACCCTCCCTTATTCTTTTGTAGCTTGAGTCACACACCCGCAGCCCCTTTTCCCTAATTCTAGAATTTTTATGGTAACACTAGGGACCCAAAATCCTCAAACTAAAAACCAAGCCGGGCCCTGGTGGCATACACCTGTAATCCTTGTTACTAAGGAAGCTAAGATCTGAAGGTGACAGTTTGAAGCCACCCTGGGCAGGAAAGTTCATGAGACTCTTATCTCCAATTAACCACTAAAAAGCTGGAAGTGGAGCTGTGGCTCAGGTGATAGTGTTAGCTCTTGAGCACAAAAGCTCAGGGACAATGCCCAGGCCCTGATTTCAAGCCCCACAGCTGATTGTGTGTGTGTGTGTGTGTGTGTGTGAGAGAGAGAGAGAGAGAGAGAGAGAGAGAGAGAGAGAGAGAGAGAGAGAGAGAGAGAGCGCATGTACTATGTGCATCTAGTTATATGACCATCAGAACAGGCAAAGCCCACAGATATAAAACGCAAATCAGTATTAGGCAGGAGCAAGGAGGAGGGGCACAGAGTGTGGCTGGTGAGAACTATGGGATTATTTTTCCAGGTGATAATAAAATATTTTTAAAATACACAGTGGTAATGACTGCACAACTCCTTGAATAAACTAAATGATGAATTGTAAACCATAAAGGCATGGGGTTTATAGTATTGAGTTATGTAAAATAACCATGTCCATCAACTAATGAATGGATAAATAAAATGTGATGTAGCCATACAATATTTCTTTCTCTCTCTCTCTTTTTTTTTGCATTGTTTAGTTTTTTTTAAAAATTTTTTTTCAGTTGTGGAGCTTGGAACTCAGGGCCTGGGCACTGTCCTTGAGAGTTCTTTTGCTCAAGGCTAGCACTCTACCATTTAGAATCACACCTCCATTTCCTGGTTTGCTGGTGGATAACTGGAGAAAAGAGTCATGGACTCTCCTGTAGAGGCTGGCCTTGAGCCATGATCCTCAGATCTCAGCCCCCTGAGGAGCTAGGATTGCAAGTATGAACCACCAGCACTTGGCTTTTAATTTAACTTTTTAAAGAGAGACACGTTCATTCAGTATTATGATTCGATTATGACATTTAGCAAACAGAATGGTGAGAGATATACATTATACTCCTTTGCTGGAATGCTCTGTACTTTCCACAGAGCAGAATCTAAAATAACCTGTAGTGCTAGGTCCTGTAACCATAGGGCTTAGCCGAGCTCACAAATCTGTTTTTGTTTTTTAAATTTTATTTTGGTGTTAAGATGCTGTACAGAGAGGTTACACTTACATCAGTAAGGTAATAAGCACATTTCTTGTCAGGCATTGTTACCCTCTCCTTTGTTTTTCTCCCATGATCCTTCCCTCTCCCTCCTAGTTTCAGCATTTTATTATTCTCCTTCCCCTCCCCAAATTAGAAAAATGCATATTCAAGAACAAAATCTGTTTTTACATGGGACTTTCTTGTTCTTTTTGTTGTTGTTGTTGGTTGTAGGGCCTGAACTCTGGGCCTGGGCGCTGTCTCCCTCAGCTCTTCAGCTCAAGGTTAGCACTCTGCCACTTGAGCCACAGCGCCACTTCTAGCTTTTTCTGCTTATGTGGTGCTGAGGAATCAAACCCAGGGCCTCATGCATGCAAGGCAAGCGCTCTACCACTGAGCCACCGTCTCAGTCCATTCATTGGGTTTTTATTTTAATATATTTACAAAGAAAAGCTAGGTACTGGTGGCTCACCCCTGTAATCCTAGTTACTCAGGAGGCTGAGATCTAAGGATCAAGGTTTGAAGCCAACAGCAGCAGAAAAGTCCACGAGACTCATCTCCAATTAACCACCCCAAAACCAAAAATGGAGCGCAAAAGCTTGGGGACCCCATGACTAACAATAACCAAAAGTTGACAAGGAAAGAATTAACTGGGCGAATTTAATTGCTTTATAACATATGCAATTCATGTATGCTCTACTAAACTAAAGCAAGTATCTCACATACTGAAGAAGAGCTTCTCAAGTTTTGGGGTGCATTTCATCACAGGGTCTCATTTCCAGTGTCTGAACCAGTTGTTCTGGAATTGGACCTCAACGCAAACAATATTACTTGTGCTAGCCGGGTGCCTGTGGCTCATGCTTGTAATCCTAGCTACTCAGGAGATTCAAAGCCAGCCAGGCAGGAACATCCCGGAGACTCTTATCTCTAATTTATCACCTGAAAACTGGAAGTGGAGCTGTGGCTCAAGTGGTAAAGGGTTTGCCTTGAGTTGAGGGACAGCACCCAGGCTCAGAGTTCAAGACCCACAACCAACCAAAGAAAAAGAAAAGAAACAGAAAAAGAGAAGTGCTCAATACTATCACAAATACTTTATCAAGGGGAGAAGAGAACACAGCCTTGTTTACTCTCCAATCCCAGGTTTTTCAGATTTTCCAAGTGAAGACTCACATAGCCCCTCAAGCATTTATCACCGAGAAGCACTTTCTTCTTTTTTTTTTTTTTTTGTCGGTTGTGGGGCTTGAACTCTGGGCTTGGGCCCTGTCCTCAGCTCTTCAGCTCAAGACGAGCGCTCTACCACTTGAGCCACAGCGCCACTTCCAGTTTTCTGGTGGTTTATTGGAGATAAGAGTCTCACGGAGTTTCCTGCCTGGGCTGGATTTGAACCACGATCCTCAGATCTCAGCCTCCTGAGCAGCTAGGATTACAGGCGTGAGCCACTGACACCCAGCGGGAGAAGCACTCTCTGCCCCTGGGCAGGGGAACCATGGCCACGAAAGGTCGGCTGTGTGATTGTTGTAAGAACTAAGCATGGATTAGACTGGAGCCAGGCCAGGCCCGGAGCCCGACTGCCAACTCTGAAGTTGTTTCAGTAATTCAGGTAGAGCAGGGGTGGAAAAGCTTGATCCTGCCAAGGGCCATTTGGATACTTAAAATATCACTGACACACTAGATAATCCATTGAAAGCCCATTTTTTAAATTATCAGCTTAAAAATTACCCTGGTATGTTAAGTCAAACATTTAATGAACTCACCTCTAAAATGATGACAGGTACGAGGCAAAGGATGTTAGCTGGTGTTGGTGGTATTGCTACTTGTAACTGCTTCTCCAGGTTTGTTTTTTTAATTGTTGTTGTTGTTTTGTGCTGGTCTGGAGCTTAAGCTCAAGGCCTGAGGGCTGTCCCTGAGTTGTTTTTTTTTTTTTTTTTTTTGCTCAAGGCTAGCGTTCTACCACCTGATCCATGGCGCCTCTTCCAGCTTTGTCTGAGTAACTTATTGGAGATAAGAGTCTCTCCAGCTTTTCTGCCCCAGCTGGCTTTGAACCAAGATCCTCAGATCTCAGCCTTCTAAGTAACTAGAATAACAGGTGTGAGCCACCAGCACCCAGCTGTGTGGTACGTTTTGATAAGAATTGCCCCCAGCAGTAAGTTGTTTCAAACATAGATGCATATTTTAAAGCCTGGCTCTTCAAAGTCGGACATTCATCCCGCTTGGGTAACGTTCTAGAACTCCAGCCGTGGGAAGTTGTGCTAGGTACCTGCTCCTCCTTGCTTTGCAGCTGAGTGAGTTCGTGTTGTAGGTCCTGAGGCACATCAGCGGTTCCTTGTCTAGCTAAAGCTGTTCACTTCCCATTTATCTACTTCTCAGATCCTGGAATCTTTCAGTAAATGTTGCAATGACTTCTGCCTACTCTCCAGTGTAGTCCAAGCATCACAGAAGGTTTGGACCTTCCAGAATGGGAAAGTGCAACATGTTAGGAATTCCGCTTATCACCTCCCTAATTTAGCTTCAAATGCTGGCAGCGTGTCAGGGCTCTGGAGCTTGACCAGCCTGTCATGCGCAGTCCAGGCCCTTCACTAAACTCCTCCAACCAGTGGCTTGTTAAATCCTCCACCGATGTCAACACTGATGCCAAACACACGCTGGACCTCATAATGTTGAGCTGCAAGAAGAAGAAGAAGAAGAAGAAGAAGAAGAAGAAGAAGAAGAAGAAGAAGAAGAAGAAGAAGAAGAAGAAGAAGAGGAGGAGGAGGAGGAGGAGGAGGAGGAGGAGGAGGAGGGCGGCTGGAGTGCCATCAGTATAACACCATTCCACTTCTCAAATGCTAGCTCAAGTGTTTTCATTGATAAACTATGTCCCTCAAGTTTTCACCTCTGTGGTACTGTACATGTCTTCCAGTGAAGTTACACCAGCCCGGTGCTGGTGGCTCACGCCTGTAATCCTAGCTACTCAGGAGGCTGAGACTTGAGGATCACCATTTGAAACCAGCCCAGACAGAAAAATACAATTACCTTCCATTAACCACCAGAAAATTGGAAGTGGTGCTGTGCCTCAAAGTGGTAGATCACTAGCTTTGAGTGCAAAAGCTCAGGGACAGTGCCCAGGCCCTGAGTTCAAACCCCACAACTGACACACACACACACCCCAAAAAAAGAAGTTCTACCATATAAAAAAATGGCTGGTTGTGCAATATTTGTTCTGCGTGCTCAGTGCTAAAGCACTAATCACATCTTACTGACTGCTAAGTCAGTCACCCAATCTGCAATGGTTCACCAAGAAAAATGAACACTCTGAAACCATTTCACTAACAGCTCCGTAGCCGGTGAACTGTGTTGATTTTCCCCAGATGCACCTGGCGCCCAGCTGATTGGAGGTTAGCATGCTTCCAGCTATAAAGGTTGGCTTTTTCCATTACCGCGCATGCAAGGCCACATAGGAACTGCACGGCTTTGCCTTTGACTTTAACCAGAATAGAATCATTTCTCCATTTCTCTTAGAAAAATAGGCACTGCATCAACTTCTCTTTGTGGTTGACCTTTGTAGAATGTCACACCAGCTTTTTGTTTTTTTTTTAATTTTATTTTTTTGGGTCCGGTCGTGGTGCTTGAACTCTGGGCCTGGACACCAGCTTTTTGTTGGTTTCTGTGTGTTTGTGCACAAGTGCACACGCACATGCACACATCAATACTTGGGCTTGCGCCTCACATGCTCAGCATTTTCACTGATGCTCTACCAGTTTAGCCACACTTCCACTTCCAGCTTTTTGTTGGTTAACTGGAGATAAGAATCTCAGATTTAGGCTGGGAATGTAGCTTAGTGGTAGAGTGCTTGCCTAGCATGCATGAAGCCCTGGCTTCCATTCCTCGGTACCACAGAAACAAAAACAACAAAAAAAGTCAGGCCGGGTGCTGGTGGCTCACGCCTGTAATCCTAGCTACTCAGGAAGCTAAGATCTGAGGATCACGATTCAAAGCCAACCCGGGCAGAAAAGTCCATGAGACTCTGATCTCCAATAAAGAAAAAACTCACTAGAAAACTGGAAGTGGCACTGTGGCTCAAGAGGAAGAGGGCTTGCCTTGAGCTGAAGAATGCAGGGACAGCGCCCAGGCCCAGAGTTCAAGCCCCAGGACCGACAAAAACAAAAACAAAACAAAAAGTCAGAACCAAGCTCCAGTGGTTCATGTCTGTAATCCTAGCTACTTAGACTGAGATCTAATGATCACAGTTCAAAGCCAGCCCAGGCAGGAAAGTCTGTGAGACTCTTACCTTCATTTAAGCACCAGAAAACCAGAAGTGGTGCTGTGGCTGAAGTGGTAGAGCGCTAGCTTTGAGCTGAAGAGCTGAGGGACAGCATCCAGGCCCAGAGTTCAAGCTCCACAACCAACAACAACAAAAAAAGTCAAGTGGCACTGTGGCTCAAGTGGTAGAATGTTAACCTTGAGCAAAAGAAGATCAGGGACAGTGCCCAGGCTCTGAGTTCAAGCCCCAGGACTGGCAAAAAAGAAAGCAAGAAAGCAAGCAGAGAGAGAGAGAGAGAGAGAGAGAGAGAGAGAGAGAGAGAGAGAGAGAGAGAGAGAGAGAGAGAGAGAGAAAACGAAGCTCAAAGTTGTCTGCCCATGTTGGCTTTGTACTTGGATCCTCAGATCTCAGCCTCCTGAGTAAGTAGGATTATAGTCATGAGCTACCAGTACTTGGCCACTTGAGTTTTTTGTCATTGGTGGTGGTTGTGGGGCTTGAACTCTGGGCCTGGATGCTGTCCCTCAGCTCTTCAGCTCAAGGCAAGTGCTCTACCACTTCAGCCGCAGCGCCACTTCTGGTTTCCTGGTGGTTAATTGGAGATAAGAGACTCACAGACTTTTCCTGCCCAGGCTGGCTTTGTACCATGGGCCTCAGATCTCAGCCTCCTGAGTAGTTAGGATTACAGGTGTGAGACTCTGGAACGTAACTTTAAAGTGTGTGTGTGTGTGTGTGTGTGTGTGTGTGTGTGTGTGTGTGTGTGTGTGTGTGTGTGTGTGTGTGTGTGTGTGTGTGTGTGTGTGTGTGTGTGTGTGTGAGTCCTGGGGCTTGAACTCAAGGCCTCGACATGTCTCTGAGCTTTTTTGCTTAAGGTTAGAGCTCTATCACTCCAACCACAATTCTGTTTCTGTTTCTGGCTTTTTTTTTTCAGTAGTTTATTGGCAATAAAAAGTCTCATGGACTTTCCTGCTCGGGTTAGCTTTGAACCACAATCCTCAGATCTCAGCCTCCAGAGCAGCCAGCATTACAGGTGTGAGCCACTGGCCCCAGCCTCAGCTTTAAGAACTATCGCGTGTGAGTGCTGCCAATGACAGGACAAAGAGCAGAGCTAGAGTGAAGCTGGACATCCACTCCTTGGGGACTTCAGAGGACAAGGACAAGGCCACAGCTAAGGCCAGAAGCAAAATCAAGCAAAATCCTCCAGGTAGATGCTCCGGAGAATCTGTCTCATTATGAACAGTTGGGAGGTGACTTATGGTGAGCAGGAGGCTGGGAGGGAACTGAGAACTTGGAGGAGGAACTTAAGCGGGAGAGGCAGAAATTGCCAGGAAAGTTGGAAATACAGAAATCTAAAGCAATAATGACATAAAGGACCTGCGGCCGCGTCCAGTTCTCCAAATGCAGGGTGGAGCGAAGGGTCGCTGAGACTCTGTCTCCCCGTGTGGAGTCCAGAGGTCCGGCCCGCCACAGGAAAGGGCCTAAAATAGAGCAATGATTGTTTGTAGCGGGGAAAATGGAAAGGCCACGCTCAGAGCTGCTACAGAAATCCACTGCCATGATCCTGAAGCATTCCGGGAGGGAAGCCAGACGGCAGAGGATCGCAAAGGTCGTTTCCAGGGGCCAGTCCAGTCTCCCACTGATCCCTTTATCCACAGGCTTTTTCCACAGCCTCTAATTGACCCTAGAGACTTGGCTTCGGGCATGTTTTAACTTAATTAGGGACCTGTTTACTTCTCAAAAGTTCTGTTAACTGATACACCCAAGGACTGATAGCTGCGAATTAGCTCTTCACAGAACCCAGGAAGGTAAACCGTGTTCACCCTGAGGCGCAGCTAGAGTAGTCAGAGACTACAAGTGGCTCTTAGTAAGGTAAGGTGGCTGATAAACATCTTCCTTGAGGGAGATAGCTCGACTAGCGGGAGCAGCTGCGGCCGAGGTGCTTTATTCTAATGGAAACCAACTGCTCCCAAGGTTCCAGAACTCTTCCACAGTGGGCCTAGGAAAACAAACAAAATGCTAAATAAACAAACCCACACTCACACAAAAAATTCTAGGATTACAGCTACCTGAAGTCCTGCTTCAGGCCTCAGTGATCCTAACTATTAAACAAGGTGAAGGCCTTTGAAGTCCTGGAGGAAAGGTTTCACCTAAATACAATTATCCTATGAAATCTGTCAAACTGGGTGGCCCTTTTATCTGATTTTGTGTCCTGTTGGCATTCAGAGATGACAACTTCCATATGCTGGGGGGGGGGGGGAAGTCTTGGAAAGGGCTTCAAATAGCTTTGCTACTTTTCCTCTCATTTCTGAAAAAGAAAAGTGTTATTTCATTATTTCTTTCATCAAGGGAAATGCAAGCTGGGAGTCAGTGGTTCCAGCCTGTTAATGCTAGCCACTCAGGAGGCTGAGATCTGAAGATCACAGTTCAAAGGCAGCCTGGACAGAAAAGTGTGTGAGTTGTATCTCCAATTAACCAGCAAAAAGCTAGAAGTGGAGATGTGGTTCAAGTGACAGAGTGTCAGTGTCCAAACCCTGAGTTGAAGCCCTAGAACTGGCGCGCACACACACACACACACACACACACACACACACACACACACACACACACACACACACACACACACACACACACACACACACACACACACACACACACACACACACACTGTAAGCCATACAGGGCCCCCTAATGGCATTTCAGAAGCAGGATCTGGTTCCAAGCTAATGAAGTGTTCACTAAGGGGCAGGGGCCTGGCAGAAAGCCAGACTTGGGTGAGCTATACACAGAAATGATCACACATTGTATTGATCATACAGGATCGTAGAAAAGTAGAAATGCATTTCAATGCATGAGTTTACTGGGTGGTAGAACTCTCACACTCAAACAGGATTAGGAAAAGAGAGTAAAGAGGAAGGATTTTTTTTTTTTTTTTTTTTTTTTGGTCGTTGTGGGGCCTGAACTCTGGGACTGGGCACTGTCCCTCAGCTCTTCAGCTCAAGGCTAGCGCTCTACCACTTGAGCCACAGCGCCACTTCCTGCTTTTTTTTTCCTGCTTATGTGGTGCTGAGGAATGGAACCCAGGGCCTCAAGCATGCAAGGCGAGCGCTCTACCACTGAGCCACCTTCCTAGCCCAAGAGGAGGGATTTTTTTTGGGGGGGGAAGGAGGGGTTGGTTGTGGGGCTTGAACTCTGGGCTTGGGCGCTGTCCCTGTGCTCTTCAGCTCAAGACGAGAGCTCTACCTCTGAAGCCACAGCGACACTTCCAGTTTTCTAATGGTTTATCAGAGATAAGAGTCTCAAGTACTTCCTGCCTGGGCTGGCTTTGAACCACCATCCTCAGATCTCAGCCTGAGTAGCTAGGATGACAGGCGTGAACCAACGGCTCCCAGCAGGAGAAGGGTGTTTTGTTTTTTTTTTTAACCTTCATTATTAATTGAACAAAATAGGTTTCATCATGACATTTTCATACCTGCAAAATGTACTCCAATCTTAGTTACCATCCCATCCCTCCATTACACTTGCTCCTCCCTCCCCAAGAGATGCTTCTTAAAAAGGCCAACTGTAGAAAGCCACTGCAGGGAGGAACCGTGGCCTGCCGTGTCTGAGGAAGCCATGAGCCCAGCAGGTGCACAGTCTGCACGGCGTATGCACACACAGCCTCACCATGAGCGGGGTGATGCATGCCTGCAGTCCCAGCCCTTGGGAGGGAGAAACAGGAGATGACACGTGAGGACCGTCCAGGCTACACAACAAGATCCTGTCTCGGAAATGTGTGTGCCAGAAATGGGACTTGAACCAGGGCCTCCGTCGCTCGGCTTCTTTCGCTCAGGGTGGGTGCTCTATTGGAGCTGAGTCTCTCAAATTTGTCTGACTGGGGCTTTCAACTTTGATTCTCAGATCTCAGCCTCCTTCTAAGAAGTCTGGATTACAGACGTGAGCCACCAGTGCCCAGCCTTCAAATTACTTTCACTGACAGAGGATGAATTTTCAGTGAGTTTTTGCTGTGGCCTTGCCTCCAAGGGAAAGGAAAATGAAAGAGAGCGAGACGGCAAAGAGAATGTTTCCAAAGCGCAACGCGTCCTCCATGCAGGGCTTGGGTGTGCGTCTCCCATCGGCCATCCCCAGTCGCTGCGCCTCTCACCCACCTGAGGGGAAACTGGGTAGAACAATATTGGTGGTGTCAGGGTGACACTGCTCTGCTGACAGCGGAACGGGGTTTGTGCCAGACTGTTCTTAACTTCAACGAGACAATCCACCAGAGTCTGCAGACTCTACTCTGGGTAGGGGGCAAGTCTTCACAGACGCTCGGAGGGGGCCCCGGCACCCCCCGTGGGCACGTGCACTTGGACAAGGCTGCAAAGGAAGCGCCCAGACCGCAGCACCCAGACACCTAAAACTGCCAGACTTCAACCCAGAGCTGGGTTTGGGGTGCAGCCTAGCGCAGAATGCATGCACAGCACGTGCAAGGGCCCGGGTTCCACCCCAGCACCACAGAAAGGTAAATGAAGACGGAACACACAGCGCATTGGCAGAAGTGGAAATAATGAGACAAATATTTACTAAAAAAGTCAGTTTATTTTCCCTTCCTGTGTTTCTTACTTTCCCTTTATGTTAGTAAATGAACAACAGCATGATTATATTTAATCTGCATGATTCAATAACATTAACAAGTTCATCAATGCACCACATTGTGAAATATAAAGCCAGAGGTTGAAAAAAATATTCCCTACCCAATGCAAATTAGGAATCTCTCAAAATTGCACAACTTCCTCATTTGCTTAGATAATTTAAAATATACAGAATGACCTTACAACGTTGATTAATACAGAAGGACAGCCTGGCAGACACTTACACTACCATCTCCTAAGAGGACAGGGCCCAAGGCCGGGCAGCCATCAATCTATTCACATGACTTGAGGGCACACTAATTCTAGTCTGCTGAGTTACGTCCTGGAACCCGGCTGTGACAAACAGCAATCCTCTAAGAGCCAACTAAGTGGAGGATCTCAGAGGTCGCTACCACTCCCACCCTGTGGCTTGAGAGGGAGTCCCACGCTGGAATGTCCATGATATCTGTCCTTGAAAGGGAGACTATGGCTCCACCCCTCAGAGTCCGGTGTGAAGTGGGAGGAGAGCAAGCAGCCAAGAGCGTCTGGAGTAAAGGACTGAGATGCGCCAGAAGACCAGAGCCACCCAGCACACGTGCGATCTCAGACGCCCATCTAGTGACCAGCTCGTGGCTCCTCCAGCAAGTGTTCTTCGCTATTCCAAAGCGACCCCACTCTCTGCATGGGCACCAAAGCAAAACGCAATGGATCCCTGCCCTCCTCCCGGCTCTGCCTTCCGTTCACGCGACTCGTAAGGCTGGAGAACATGGTCCCAGGCCGACACAGTATCTAAGGCAAGAGGGATAAACCTCACCGGGCGATCAAAGGCTGCCTGCGGGCCCATATGCCATCCAGTACATTCACAGAACAACAGTAAAAAGAAATCACCAATCGTTCCTGTAGTGTAGAAAAATAGCACGGCCTCCTCTACCGGAGGCGTCTCGGGCAGCTGGCGAGGCTGCAGAAAGCCGGCTCCTGCGGGTGCCCTGAATCCTCAGACAGGAGCTAAAGACCTAATGAGCAGTCCTCGTGAGCGCGCACGCGTCGCCGTGTCCTCGCCGCTTCCTCCGGCGCCAGTCACTCGCTCAGCATGTGAGCTCGTCCCCTCTGCACCAGAGAGGACAGCTCTCGAGCTATTAATGGCGAGATAAACAGAATTGTACAGCTTGTCTGTGAAGAGAAAAAGGAATTAAACATGCAGCAACGGTGTATTTCTTCTTGTGGGGGGAGGGCGAGGGTGTCAACCAGTATTGGGGGGCTTCAACTCAGGGCCTGGGCGCTCATTTTGCCCAAGGTTAATGCTCTACTACTTGAGCCACAGCTCTACTTCCGGCTTTGTGGTGATTAACTGGAGATAAATGTTTCAGACTTTTCTGGACTTGCTAGCTTTGAACCCTGATCCCTAGATTTCAACATTCTAAGTAGTCAGGATTACAGGCTTGAGCCAATAGCTCCCCACAACCATTTCCCTCTGTTAGAACATGTTTTTATTTGCCAAAGCCAGGGTTTGAACTCTGGGCCTTGTACTTGCTCTGTTGGCTTGCTATCTTAGGGCACTCAACCGTTTCAGCCATGCCTCTAGCCCAGCTTTTTCCTGGTTATTTTAGAGATGGAGGGTTTTTTTTTTTTTTTCAGTTTTTTTTGGTCAATTGTGGGGCTTGAACTCTGGGCCTGGGCACTGTCCCTCAGCTGTTCAGCTCAAGGTGAGCGCTACCACTTGAGCCACAGCGCCACTTCTGGCTTTTTTGCTTATATGGTGCTGAGGAATCGAACCCAGGGCCTCATGTATGCAAGGCAAGCACTCTACCACTGAGCCACCTTCCCAGCCCCATGAGATGGGAGTTTTGAGGATTTTCCAGGCTAGCTTCAATGTAAGATCCTTCTGATCTTAACCTCCTGAGCAATGAACACCATGTTTTGAACATCTTAGACTTAAGACATTAATTGTGACTTCATACAAAGATAACTTGAGATATCAAGTATCAAAGTTCAAAGCTGGACTAGGCAGAAAAGTCTATGACACTCCTCCTCCCAAATAACAAGCAAAAGGCAGGGCTAGAGGTGTGGCTCAAGGAGTAAAGCACCAGCCAAGCAAGGAAGCAAGCTGAGCAAGTGCCACACCCTATGTTCAAACCCTAGAACCAGCAAAAAAAAAAAGGTACACAATTGTCTAAGCTCAGACCTCAGTCTCCTGAATAGTGAGGATTATAGGTATAAGCCACCCGTCCCAACTAA